>NC_092741.1:45013852-45675102 GCF_047496795.1 Chiloscyllium punctatum | reverse complement strand
TTTTCGAAACTAAGTTTCATTACTGAACCACCCACTAATAATAACTAGGGGATTACCATTAGCATGGAGGTGAACTAGACCATCCATATAAATACTATGTCTACAAAAGCATCTCAGAGATTGATGATTCTGCATTAAGTAATTTTCACAGTAACTCTGGTCTTTCTAATGCCATTATCTACAAAGCATGAGATAGCAGCGTGATGAATACTTTCAACGTACCTGGTTCAGTGCAGTTCCATAACAATCAAGAAGGTTGACACCATCCAGGACAAAGTGATAACCTGATTGGCATCCCATTCATCACCCTGAATATTGTCTCCCCCTTCACTACCAACACAAAGGCAGCAGCACAGCATCTATAACACAAGCTGCAGTAATTCAAAACTCCCCCAAGTGCACTTTCAAAATCACTACCATCTAGCAGGACTAAGACAGCAGATGCATAGGAACACCACCATCTGCAGGTTCTCCAGTATATTCATATTCTGACTTGGAACAATAGAGCCATTCCTTCTCTACTGCTGGGTCAAAATCCTGGTAATTCCTTCCAAAAACATTGTGAGTATCCCTACACACAAGGACTGCAAACGTTCAGGAAAGCAGTTCACCATCACCTTCATCAGGGTAATTACAGAAGGGAATAAATGCTGTATGAGCCAGCTACATCCACATTCCATAAATGAATAAGCAAAATTAATTACAGTTTGATATAAAATAGCCATAAACACTACCGTCCGCCAGCATGCTGAAACAGGAGGTCTGTGCTTAAGTCATTGTTGTACATCTGTGGCTGCTGCCGTTCTCTGCTTCACTTGTCACCATTTGCTGCTACTTCCAGGGACCGTAGCAGCAAGAGAGGCAGGAAGGGAACTTTCCAAAGGTTCTACCAGGTAAAACATTGTGTGTAGACTTTATAAATAAGAGCTTTTGAAAAAATAATTGATGCAAATGCATTACATTTTCTAATTCAGATTTCTGATAGTGGGAAGGGACATTTTCTGGCAAACTTTACACGTAAGGAAATGTTTAGATACAGGCAACTCCACAAGCATGGATTGTGATGACAGCAAATGCAGGCAAAAAAGGTTTTCTATGAAGTGGAATGTTTAATGCTTCCAGGAACAGTATCTGATCTATGGTGCAAAGTTATTTTTTACGAGAAGTGACCAATATACACCTTCCTTTACTCTAAGAGAGGACTTACAAGACCAAAGGAAATACAGAATACCCCATATATATCACTAACTACCAAGAACTTCAGCAAACTAAGTTACTTCAGTATGCTTTCCTATATTGAGTTTTGTACTTCCTCTTTTGGTTCATTCTAGTTTCATGAGTCAGTTGTGCTTAGTGAAAATGCAACTTTGCAAATTAATCCATGATACATGAGTTTAAAAACATGCCGACTGACTCCAAGGTCAAATAAACTGAAACAAGCTGCTCAATAGCCGTCATCCTAAATTCAAATTACTAGAATGGAAAAACTGACTACTCAAAGTCATACAAAATTAAATCTTTTTATTGGAAAGTACACCATGCAATTTTTTGACTGTCTCTGATTTAGCAGTTTGTAAATGTTAACGGTATGTTCCAAATAATTTGTCTATAATATTTCTGAACAATAGGTTACCCATTTGCTAGGATTATCTTCATTCTTCACAAAAAAGATTGCTCTTTACAAGGACTCTTCCAACCAGCTCCTTGAAAACATATCCCTAGCCTGCTCTACTGACAGACAACTTATTCGACAAAAAAAAATTGTTTAAATTTCCCAATCAACTTATCTAGATATACTTCTGGAGCACATAGGTCTTGAACCCAAATTTTTCAGCTCAAAGGTAACATTACCATTGAGCCACATGAGCATTCATAAATTTTTATATTTTTAAATCAATTTGTTCAAAAGTGTCATTACACATTTGTGGAGCTAGAAGGACTTAGAGTCATAGAGACGTACAGTACGGAAACAGACCCTTCGGTTCAACTCTTCCATGCCAACCAGGTATCCTAAATTAATCTAGTCCCATTTGCCAGCACTTAGTCCATTTCCCTCTCAACCCTTTCCATTCATATACAAATCCAAATGCCTTTTAAATGTTGTAATTGTACCAGCCTCCACCACTTCCTCTGGCAGCTCATTCCATACATATACATTTGAACTTAGTTCTGCCAGCCTAGAGGTAGGGACAATACCATTGCGCATCATAATTTTTAATCCTGAGCACAACCATCTTCAGCTCTTTCATCGATTATGCTCTCTTGATAATGACATCAAGAGTGGGGATGCTCACCAAAGTCCCTTGCCACAATATTGTGCCATCACTCAACTTGTCCATCTGTGAAGCAGCCTGCGCCCATATGCCGCAAACATTATGACTTTGTGCCATTCTCCTTCCTTTTCTCCCATTACCTTGTGCATTATTTGAAAAGAAACAATCAAATATTTCAAGTAAACCTGCATCTACCACACAGGTAGTCCATTTCAGACCCTAACTACTCACTGAGTGTGAAGTATTTCCCTCACATAATGTTAACTTCTTTTGAAAATAATCTTTCAAATTACCTCGCTCATTCTTCTACGTTAGTCAATTTCCCATACATGACGAGCTCCTACTTTATGTAAAAATCTTTGATTTGGCACCCTATCAAAATACTTCTGGAAATGCAAATACAGTACATTAATTGTACAACAGCACATGTTACTGCTTTAGAGAATTCCAATAAATTTGTTAAATACTAGCTTGACTAAACAAAAGCAAGAACTGGAGTTACAAGTCTTCAGAATAAGTGCCAGGACCCTGCCACTGGTGTATCCAATGCTTTCAACTGTTTCTTGGCATCATGTGGAGTAATCTAAATGGATTTAAGACTAGCATGTGAGATGGTGGGGCCTCAAGGGGAAACAGATGGATCATGCGTTTAATATGTTGAGCTGAATTCTAACATACAATATGGCAGTGACTTGAGTAATAATTTGTTTTATACACTTTGACATATAGAAAGATTGCCACTATCTCAGTACCATTCAGGACAAAACTGCCCACTTGATTGGCACCAATCAGCTTCAACATTCAATCCTTTCACCAAAACACACTAACAGCAGTGTATTTAGAGACAATAAGAGACTCAAAATAAAAATTAATGCACATTAATTTTAGAAAACACTACTCTTTCCATCATGGTACAACACATGAGAGAAGGAGGCAAGTCATCAAGTCTGATCTGATATTACGAAGACAGACAATTCAAAGCTTCTTTTTGAAAAAAGGCTAAACATGATATGGGGGGCATCGTTGGCTGGAGCAATATTTACTGTCAGGCCTTAACTGTTGAGAAGATTGTGGTGAGTTGCCTTCTTGAATTGCTTTGATAAGTTGTAAGAAGGTACACTCCTTTACAAATAAATGATCAATTGACAAGCTCACAGATCAAGTGACAGCTCATAGAATGACACTGGATGCAACAAAACATGCTGCGTCAAATTAAATTTCTATCTGAAGGAAAAACAAAATAGCAATTTCTTTGACATGATGGGTTAACCACACTAAGTTAGGTTTTCCTAACTGCTTTCAAACACCCAAAAGGTAGACTAACAATTAATTCAAATTTTGCAGAAATATAGAAAAAAAGTCGAGAATTTCCTTACGAGAGAAAAGCGTATAAGCTATGATGTATCTATTACAACAATAAAGGCTGTTACCTGATATATCCTGAAAGGAATATATCGGAATCCTCCTTCCTCTGTTGGATACTCCATAAGTTTTCGATTGATGGCCCAAAACTGGTCAAACTTATCTAGAGAAAGAAAAATTAAACTTCAATATTTGTTTCAACATTTAAATTACAATCAAGACTAATTTTGTCTGATTAAAGTTGAAATGTAGCTGTTTGGTTAACTCAATTGATTAAAGTCTAGGACCGCAGTCTTCCTCAAGTCTTGAAAGGCCAGCTCCACTCTTTGCAGCTATTTTCTCCTTCAGAAAGGAGGACACAAATAACATAACAGAAATGTTGGTGAACAGAGTTCAGTGAGAGGGTCAAACTGAGGAAATCAGGATTTGTTTGGAAATAGTGTTGGTGAAATTGATAGGATTTACAGCTGATAAACCCCCCGGTTCCTGGAATTACATCTCAATGTATTTAAAGTAGTGCACTAGCTCTAGTGGATACGTTGGTGGTCATCCTCCAAGATTCTATGGACACTGGAACAGTTCCTGCAGACTGGAGGGTAGCTAACATAAACCCCCTTACTTAAGCAGTGACAAAACTAGGAACTAAGGACCAGTCAGCCTGACATCGGTAGGCAGGAAAAAATGCTGAAGTCCACGATAAAAGATATAATGCCTGAATATTTGGAAAACTGAGGCAGGATTGGACAGAGTTAGCATAGATTTATGAAAGGGAAATAGGATTAGACAAATCTACTGGAATGTTTTGAGGAGTAACTCAGTGTATGTTGGGGAGCAAGTGGATGTGGTTATTTGGACTTTCAGAAGGTTTTTGACAAAGTGTCATGTAGGAGATAAGCACATAAGATTAAAGCAATGGATGGGGTAATGTATTTAGATGCATAGACATTTCATAGACAGTGGAAGCCAGGCGAAAACAGCGAAAGGACAGCGCTGCCACATCAAAAACCCACCTACTCCTTCTCCCTCAAGTGTATGAGTGTCTATGGTAGCTGCACCGGCCTTTTCAGCCAGCTACAGACTTCACTGAGTGTGCAATAGAGTCATCCTTGTCTGCGAGGGACCACCAATGAATGAATGAAGTGAGATAGTTGCCAGAGACCTTAAGAGAATGAGAATCTCAACTTACGATGAAATATAAGATTACATGTTGAAAGGTACATGGATAGGAACAGTTTAGAAGAACATAGGCCAAACACCGACAAATGGGACTAGTTCAGTTTAGTAAAGCTGATAGGCATAGACAGGTTAGGCCAAAGGATCTATTTCTGTGCTGTACAACTGATTTGGAGGAGAAATCTCTTCATCCAGAGTGTGGTGAGCCTGTGGAATGTGCTATTCAAAAGTAGTCAAGGACAAAACTTGTTTGACTTATTTTTGTTTCCTGTAAATATCGCAGAAAAAGTGGGCAGCACAGTGGCTAGCACTGCTGCCTCACAGCGCCAGAGACCCGGGTTCAACTCCTGCCTCAGGCAACTGACTGTGTGGAGTTTGCACATTCTCCCCGTGTCTGCGTGGGTTACCTCCGGGTGCTCCGATTTCCTCCCACAGTCCAAAAATGTGGGGGTTAGGTGAATTGGCCATGCTAAATTGCCCGTAGTGTTAGGTGAAGGGGTAAATGTAGGGGAATGGGTCTGGGTGGATTGCGCTTCAGCGGGTCGATGTGGACTTGTTGGGCCGAAGGGCCTGTTTCCACACTGTAAGTAATCTAATCTAAAACATTGTATGATTTCAAGAATGAGTTAGATATAGCACTGGAGGCTAAAGAAATCAATGGATACAAGGGAAAAGTGTAAACAGAATAAAGTTGGAAGATCAGCCAGAATTATAATGAATAGTGTAGCAGGCTTGAAGCAGCGACTGGCTTACTTCTACTCCTATTTTCTGGGTAACGGACGTGCAATCTTCATCACCTTGAAGGGGGTGAGCAAAATCATATCTGAATTCCCAAGCATTTGTCTCAGAAGTACAGTAAGTTGCCCAGTTGTGAGGTTCCCTTGCATGTAACTACTTTGAACTCATCAGCATCTCCCAGCCAAAAACAAAGACAATTTTATCAAAAATACATGGCAATATGACAGAGGAAATAACAGGAGTTCATGGATGACTATCAGCAAACATCTCCAAAACATCTTGGAGACAGAACTACATCACAAGGCTTTTTACTAGGTCTCCAACTCATGCATCCTCAGATTAAAAAGGGAAACAAAAACACTTAACTATAGGTTACTAGTTAATATCAGTCACTGGAAAAACATTACAGTCTATTATAAAACATATAACAAGACTTTTTAGAAACATAATATAATCAAGCAAAGTTAGCATGGCCTCAAAGGTAAATCATGCCTGACAACTTTATTTGTGTTCTTTGAGGTAACAATAGATAAAGGGGAACAAGTTAAATGTAATACATTTGACTTTCCAAATGGAATTTGACAAAGTAGACTACTTAATAAGATGACAGTTCATGCAGTTAGGAGTGGTACAACATTAGCGTGCATAGACAATGGGATAACTAATTTAGAACATAGAACATTACAGCGCAGTACAGGCCCTTCGGCCCTCGATGTTGCACCGACCTGTCATACCAATCTGAAGCCCATCTACCCTATACTATTCCACGTACGTCCATATGCTTGCCCAATGATGACTTAAATGTACTTAAAGTTGGCGAATCTACTACCATTGCTGGCAAAGCATTCCATACCCTTACCACTCTCTGAATAAAGAAACTACCTCTGACATCTGTCCTATATCTATCACCCCTCAATTTAAAGCTATGCTCGCCATCACCATACTTGGAAAAAGGCTCTCCCTGTCCACCCTATCTAACCCTCTGATTACCTTATATGTCGCTATTAAGTCACCTCTCAACCTTCTTCTCTCTAATTAAAACAGCCTCAAGTCCCTCAGCCTTTCCTTGTAAGACCTTCTCTCCATACCAGGCAACATCCTAGTAAACCTCCTCTGCACCCTTTCCAAAGCTTCCACATCCTTCTTATAATGCAGTGACCAGAACTGCACATAATACTCCAAGTGCAGCCGGACCAGAGTTTTGTACAGCTGTAGCATAATCTCATGGTTCCGGAACTTGATCCCTCTATTAAAAAAAGCTAAAACACTGTATGCCTTCTTAATAACCCTGTCAACCAGGGTGGCAACTTTCAAGGATCTGTGTACCTGGACACCGAGATCTCTCTGCTCATCGACACTACCAAGAATCTTACCATTAGCCTAGTACTTTGCATTCCGGTTACTCCGACCAAAGTGAATCACCTCACACTTGTCCTCACTAAACTCCATTTGCCACCTCTCAGCCCAGCTTTGCAGCTTATCTAGGTCTCTCTGTAACCTACAACATCCTTCGTCACTATCCACAACTCCACCGACCTTAGTGTCGTCTGCAAATTTACTAACCCACTCTTCTACGCCCTCATCCAGGTCGTTTATAAAAATGACGAACAGCAGTGGACCCAACACCGATCCTTGCAGTACACCACTGGTAAGTGGATTCCAGGATGAACATTTCCCATCCACCACCACCCTCTGTCTTCTTTCAGCAAGCCAATTTGGCTAAACATTAAACTAATTAGCTAGCATTGACTAACTAATAGAAGATGGAGTTGGAAGTTTGGAGTGGGGGGGGGGGGTGTGCTTTCAGGGGTGTCATGTTCAGGATGGCAACCTATACTAGTGAAGTGCTGCAGGGATTGATACTGAAGCCATAATTATTTACAATGGATGGTGGAAATGAATTACCATACCACAAAAATAGATGGGAAATCAAATCATGAGGATGAAGATTCAATGAAGGAAAATTAGTTAAGGGAGTGGGCAAAATCTTAGCTGACGGAATATAATGTGGGATTATGCACCTTGACAGGAAAAATAAAAAAGTTGAATATTATTTAAATGGAGAAAGACTGCAGATAGCTGCAGCTCGGAGGGATTGGGGATTCTTGTGCATGAACTTCAAAACATGAGCACACAAGCTAAATGAAATGCTGGCATTTATTTCAAAGGGAATGGAGTATGAAAATAATGTGGTCTTTCCTAAAACTATACAAACTCATCAGAGAACACTTGGAATACTGTGAACAGTTCTGATCTCCTTATCTAAGGAAAGATAAATATACATTACCACGTGAGGAAGTCCAGAGAACGTTCATTTGATTTATCCAGAGTCTGGAGGGACAATTTTATGAGTAAAAGAGGAGTAGTTTGGCACTGTACTGTTGGAGTTTAGAAGTTTGAGGGGTGACATTATTGGAACATAAAATATTCTTAAGAAATTTAAGAAAGTAGATGGGAAAAGACCATTCCCTTGAAAGATTCTGGGATTTTATGGCATAATCTCAGAGTAATGGGTCACCAATTTAAAACAGAGATGAAGACAAATTTCTTCTCTTCAAGGGTAGTAAATTTGTAGAATTCTTTATCACAGAGGATTGTTGAAGCTGGATCATATTAAGCATATTGAAGGCTGAAATAGATAGGCTGCTAATCAGTGAGGGAATCAAGAGTTATTGGAATAAGGGAGGAAAGTAGAGGATTTGCAGATCAGCCATCATCTCAATGAACAGCAGAGAGGGCTTGATGGGCTAAATGGCCCATACCTGCTGATCTACATCTTTAACTACCCTTGCGAATACCTAAATAATTCTGAGATAAGCATCGGTTCCAGAAAAAAAAAGGAGGGTGAAAGCAAACTGATAGCCTTTTGGCATTATTTTCCCCCCTACACAGTACCACATCAGATTTATTTCTAAGCGTAAAAAAAAAGCATAACTTTCCTATCTTAAACACACTATCATCACTGAATCTCCTTATACCAGTATCCTGGGGATATCATCAACCAGAGACTGTGCAGGGCCAGTTTATACAGATGTATTACAAAAACAAACAGCCAAGGGGGGCAATTTGACAATAAACTAATTTCACAACTTCCAAAGCCTGTTTATGAGTTATAAAGCTCAAATCTAAAACCTGATAGAATATTCTCCACTTGTCTAAATAAGTGCAGTTCTAAATCACTAAATAGGTTTGACACTACCTAGAAACAAGTGGCCTGCTTGATCAGCACCCCATCCATGACGCCAATGTTGAAACTGTCCATCACAAGTGCATATTAGAAGCAACATCAACCATATGCAAGATGCATTGCTGAAAATCACTTACTCTGCTTGACAGTCATTTCCAATCTTACAAATTCTATCACCAAGAAGAAGGGGAGAAGTTCTCCTCTAATGGTGTACATCACATGGATTTGGAAATATATCATTCTTTTGGTGACTGAAACAAAATCCTGGAATTCCTACCCTAACCAATGTGTGTGTACCTACACCACAAGGACTGCAAAGATTCAAGAAGTCAGCTTGCAAACACTACCTCGAGAGCAGTAAATGTAGGCCTAGCCAGTGATGTCCACAAGATATGAACACATTTATATCGTCTGAAACATCACAAAGACAAAACTAGAGAAGAAATCTCCCATGTTCCACTCTACTAAAGGAATCAAAAATCTTCCATCTTAATTTGTGCTGATTTAGAATTATCTACTCAACCTGGAGAAAACATCAGTACAAATTAAGCATTCCAGCTATTGATCATGCTCTGGTATGACAAAGTGATTTCTTATACCAGTATTTCCAAAGCCTCGTGCTTTAATCGTGGTGTAGGTTAAACTGGTGTTAAAGAAAAACCTTAGTCATTCCATTTAGCATCTGATGAACCTATACAATTGTACAGGTCATAGCTATTTCTTTTCAAGTGTTAACATAGACAAGAAAAAGATTGTCAATAGGTTTTCACCTCAACAATTCGTTTCTAATAAAGGCCCATTACATATTTAGAGGAGTATTGCAGACATCAATCGCAGGAAGTAAATTGAAAAGCAAGTTTGAGTTACATTAGCAAGATGAGTTAGATTAACATTTCTGAGAGTGTTTCATTATTCATGACTATTGGTTCAGAACAGAGAAAAAAAATAAAACACGTAAAAGACTTCTTCCTTGAGCAGTATGTTCCTAAGCTATAAGGGTGGAGGTATTACTAGATCAGATTATGAGTAATAAAACAAGCCAGAAATAAACACTTTGAAATTTGTGGTGACAATATGCAACGGTTAAGAACTAACTTGAAAGAGAACAAGCCAGTACAAAACCTAGAATATCAGACTGTTTCAAGGTAAATTTTCATTGAGGAGGAAGAACTCAGTTTCAGCTGAAAGATTTGTGGCATACAGCACAGTGGGATCCATTTTAAAGAAAAAGATTGCAAAGCTACAGAATAAGGACATTATCCTAAGAATTAAACTGGTCGTTGAGTTAACTTTAACACTGATATCTGCAAGATAACACGCGCTGGCAGGAAAATTGTTGAGAGAATTTACATTTCAGCGATCTATTGAGTACGGTGTGTGCATGCTAGAGGTTGCAACAAAGCCAATGTAAAATTGACTTATTTTTAAAAGGAGGGACACAGTTAATTCAAATAATTTTATATCAGTTAATGCAATATGGCAGATCGGCAACAAAACACATTACTTTTAAAAAAACATTCTGGGGGTGTGAGCATCATTGTCAAGATCAACATTTAATATCCAGCCCAAATTGTCTTATGGGACATTGAACTTTGACAGAGATTTGACATAAGGTATAAAGCAGAATAATAAGATGCTGCCTAAACACAAATACAAAAAAAGACACAAAATATAGAACTTTTGAAGAGTAATATGATCAAACAATTACAGGATAGAAGAGAATAGACAGAAGTATATTATTAAATCATGAATGTGGGCCACAAAACATAAAACAACTGTAAAGATATTAATTTATTTCCAAGATTAATGATTGAACAGCTTTTTGGTCATCTGCCTAACATCCAGAATGACACTGTCATTTTATGTGTGAAGTGCCTTCAGGTGCTTTATTACTATAAAGCTATTAATAAAAGGACGCACTTCTTTCCTTGTTTCATCAGACTCTAACGTTCTCCTAGTTTAGGATCGTACACAAATTGGATACCTTGAATTAAGTTTTAGATTTCTGAACTTAGATGGGTCCAGTAGGCTAAAACTGAGCCATTGTTCAGTGCAACTGTTTGCTTGCATAACTAATGTTGAAAAAGACATTTGCTTGAAACAACTTCTTGCACTCATCAGGACAATTCACTAGAGGTACCAAAGGAAAGGGAAAACAATTTATCCTCTATAAGGAGAGTGCTGATTGTTAAATGCTGGTTTCCATTTACTTTGGTATTGATTGTGAATTGCTCTGACGAGTGTAAGATGGAAAGCTTTCACAAAGTGTAACACCCATTGTGTACTGTGAAACAATAATTTGAATACTCATTGTCTCATTACCTTCTGCCCATTCCTTAGCTCTTTCCAAATTTAAGTTAGGTTACCAATCTTTTATTTGATTAGCAATTTTAATTATAGATAATTAATGTGACTAATTTAAATTTTCTTTGCAACTTATTAATTATTAAAGTAGTTGCCACATTATTTTCTCATCTTTTTGAAAAGTCATCCTCTTTCCAATCTGCAAGGACTTCTTCTGAATTCACTGACTCACTTAATACAACCCTTTGCAGAGTATGCTTTCATTCACTATAAATTGACTGCTCTGGGATTTATTGAGTCCAGAGATACTTATGAAGTAACATTGTCGTTAATTTGATGAAAGTCATGTCAGCAGTAGTGAACATCTTCAAGAAGTGGCCATTCTTACATTTGTTTTTTAAGCTCATCATCAATTTTAGTCGCAACTGACTGATGAGAGTGCTCTCCAAACTAGGAGAGATTATTTATTTGTACTCATCACTATGTAATACATTTTCAAATGAGCATTACTCTTGTTATGCCAATAGTCACAACTGAGATTATTTAATACATAGCTCAAATTTACTTTCTCCAGCGAAATGAGTACTTTATGGTTATTAAACGTGATAAATTTGTTAATATTGGAAACTTTTGCCTTTACCAGATAAAACAAGTAAAACAAGTTCAGAAAAGAATGGGATATTTAAGGGTCCATACATAATTCTACATTATTACTTGTTATTAAATTTTAAGTCAAGCTTAGCTGAAACAAAGAACTGAAATAAAGACTCCAATAATAAACAAGTCAGCTGCAAAATCCATAGATTAAAAGAAATATCAATGTCTGTTTCCATGCTGCACAGCTCTAGGACTCTAAATGTCATCAACTTTCACATACAAACTATACCCATCAGATTTAAACACTATTTGCGAAGCACAGCACTAAATGCAGCTTGTACCAACGGCTTTGAAAAGCAAAGCAAAACCTGCACCGTGGATTTATTACATTAATTTGGCTGTTGATGCTATTGAAATAAGGACTCTGAAGTTCCATAAACATTTGAAAAACAAAACTATTGCTTCTTTTATAGTTTGGGCACACCATCAATAATTGTAAAAGTACACTGACGTTATAAAAATACAGTGGTAAACATTTGCATGTTGTGCTTTCAAACAGCAGTATTTTAATGACAGAATGACTAATGCCAAGAAAATTCAGTGTGTCATGTTGAAACTATAAAAACAGTTAACAGATTGCTTAAGAGTTTCTGTTAATTTTAAATTCGTTTTGTGCCGGTATTCAAATTTCAATCAAAAATTGAAGATTTCATCCATTTAGAATTATTTTCACTCATCTAGAGAAATCTTTGGAGAAAAAAAATTACTTTATTACAAAGTGCACAACCACAACATTTTTTTTGAAATCACATCTCATGTGCTGCACAGTCAGCCTTTTCTCTGTTGGCAGCACGCTTACCTCTGAGGCAAAGGTTGTGGGTTTGAATTCTCTTCTGAATCCCAAGCACAAAACCCAAGCTAACACACAGACAGAACAGTACTAAGTGAAACCTGCACTGCCAATTGTTTCAATTTTCAGGTAAGACATTAAATATTTTGAGTAGACGTATTAGATTGAAAAAGAACATCAGTGCACACTCAATATTTCACACAAATGGTATTTAAAACAGACTATTTGGCTATTATAAATGCATGCAATTTAACTACACTTTTTCCAACGACCCCTTCATCAGCTTACGCTTTAAAACTTTTTTAAAGTTGAACAGGATGTGAAATCCTAAAAGGTGCCACATAAACCTCTATTTTCCTTGATATCACTGCCTGCTTCGGCAATGCAAAACAGCAATCATCTCAAGATTGCAAGTAAAACCTTTCATCGATTCAGCAACATAAAGAATATTTAGAACAAATAGTCAAAATACATCTGTCCACAATACCACCTGTTCTAACTGCAAGATTGCTGATTTGAGTTTTACAACAACTGCTAAAAAATGATTCTTAAAATTCAGGTGAGTTAAAGAAATTAAATTCTGCACAAGTATTAAACAGGACTCAGCAGCTCCTCGCAGAAAGCTACAATACTGAAGTACAAGTGAAGAATAATATGATCTGCTGACATCAGACTGGTATCAGATTGCTGATGAAGGGGTCGTGCCTGAAATGTTGATTCTCCTGCTCCTCGGATGCTGCCTGACTTGCTGTTCTCTTCCAGCACCACACTCTCCTTACTGGTATCATTCAACATATATGTACACAGCAGCCTTTATTCACTATAAGTATTTCAGAGGAAAAACAGGCATTACACAGCAAAACAAAACTAAGGGATATGAACAAAGTTGGAAAAAATGGTTTCATACAAGATACCACAAAAATAAAATGAAAGATGTTTTTTAAAATATGTTTTTATTGCAAAAATAGGTATGTTTTAATATTACAAATACAATTCAAAACAGTACAGACCAAAAAACGAAACTACACTCATATACAAATACACAACTTTATAAGAAAAAACTAAATACATAAATAAATAACAACTAATTAATAAATAATAAAACAGCTGAGACAAAACACTAGGCCTCCACCATCAACAGCATTAATTTACACATATTCATACATTCATAGTTCTTCCTCTCTGGGTATTAGATTCATAAAACACAATTATTGTGGCTCCATAAAAGTACTTATTAGTGTGGCAGACAAGTCTGTATCCAGTAGTCCAAAAAGAGCTGCCAGTTCTTAAAGAAATTCTCAGTTTTATGGAGCACCACACTTGTAAGGAAGTCCAAAGGGATATGCTCCATAACTATCTTATGCCAGCCCAACAAGCCCAGAGGATTTTCAGACAGCCAAACTAGCAGAATATTCTTTCTTGCACAAAAGGTAAGAATATTGAAAAGTTTTTTCTTATGCGCAAAGGGGAATACACTGGGCAGGCCAATAAGAGGAGAAACTGGGTCCATCTCCACCCTTGCTCCTAAGATCCACTCTATTGTAACTATTATAGCACTCCATTATGCCTGGAGCCTGCAGCAGAACCAGAGACAATGAGTGCCATAGTGCCTGTACTCTATTTGCATTTGGAACATGTTGAAGATACTCCTGCTTTAAATTTTGATAAACAATCTGGAGCTAAGTCAATCCCGTGGAGAATCTTCAACTGTGAAGCATGGGTTCTACTGCAAATCAAAATCTTCCTTGCATTCTTCCAAATATCTTCCCATGTCTCTGAAGAGATCTCAATGCCCAACACTCTCTCCCACACCCTGCAAAGCCGTTCAGTCTCATCTGACAGGCTACTTTCCCCCCCCCACCCAAACAAGTGATAACACATGCTAACAAGCAGCCTCTTCTCTATGTTGGATCTGTAGGAATCAGTTAAGCGTGTAGTCCTTTTTTAAAAGAAATCCCTAATTTGGAAAAAAGCGAAGAGGTCCCTGCTAGGTAGCTTGTATTTCTGAGCTAACTGGCAAAAACACATCATTGTGTCCCCCTCAAATAAATCACCCAGGCAAGACACATCCATAGTTGCCTAGAGTTTAAACCCAGAATCCATCAGCCCCGGTTGAAAACCCAGCACACCACTTATAGTGTAAGAAATGATGTTTTGGCAATAATGCCTTCACTCTGCCACATTGCCCTCCATGCTTTAACAATATTGATAACTATTTAGTTGTGACAATATTTCTTAACTGTCCTCATTTTGTCCAGGAACAGCAAGCGAGTAAGAGGGCACCTTGCCTGAGAAGTTTCAATATCTAACCAGATTGAAAGAAGGTCCTCACAGGCTCAGTCACTCACATAAGATAAAAGCAAGCTTAACTGAATCTATTTAATGTCCAGAAGATCCGCCCCCTCCAGTCTGTGGGAGTAGATACAATTTAGTTTGCTTAATAAGGGGCTGCTTATGATGCCAGATAAAAGACGTGAACCAGCCATTTAGTCTCCTGAACGCTTGCCTCGTGAAATCAAAGGGAGCATTCACATGGGGTACAGTAGGTGGGGGAGAATATTCATTTTAATGAGGGCTATCCGATCTAACCAAGAAACCAGAAGCGCGTCCAATCTTTGAAGGTCTTGTTTGATTTTGTCGAATAAAGATCAAAATTAGCTTCAAACTGAGGATCAAAAATGGGAGTAATGAATATACCCAAATAAAGAACCCCCCCCCCCGTGACCATTTAAAAGGGAATACAGATCTGTCCTCAAAACCTGGCATTTTCGTAAGACCACCCATAGACAAAGCCTTGGATTTTGCAAAGTTGATCTTGTAACCTGAAAAGTGCCAAACAAGTTGGTACATTGCATCAGATGAGGCACCGAAACTACTGGGTTTGACAAAAAGATGAGGACATCGAGCGCGTACAATGAAATCTTGTGAAATTTTGACCCCACTTCTGGAGCCGATATATTAGGATCCCACGAATGGCCTTCGCCAGTGGCTTGATCACCAATGTGAAAAGCAATGGCGAAAGGCGACAGCCCGTGAAGATATTAAAATTGGTGAGAGCTGCAGCAAGACGGTCACAAGAGAGAACCTTTACCCATCTTGTAAAGGCATTGCCTCAGCCGAACTGCTCTAGAGTATAAAAAAAAGGTATGAGTGTGAGATGCTGGAAAAGCACAGCAGGTCAGGCAGCATCTGAGGAGCAGTACAATCCACGTTTTGGGCAAAAGCCCTTCATCAGGAATGCCCGAAACATCGATTCTCCTGCTCCTTGGATGCTGCCTGACCTGCTGTGCTTTTCCAGCACCACATTCTCTACTCTGATACTCCAGCATCTGCAGTCCTCACTTGCTCCTATTAAAAAAGGTATGGCCATTTGACCCAATCAAATGTCTTCCCTGCACCTAGAGAGATCACTAACCCCGTACAGAATGTTGTTGACATACTTGGTTCACTTTAAGTAATCTCTTAACATTACTGGAAGATCTGCGGCCCTTTATGAAGCTCGTCAGGTCCTCTTTAATAACAAAAGGCAACACACAAGACTCTTAGAAAAGAGTTTGAAATCAACATTCAAAAGTGAAATGGGCCTATAGGAAGCACAGTCCTCCAGGGCTTTCCTTTTTTTAAGAATGAGAGAGATATTGGCCTCTCAGAGATGGCGGGAGGCAATCATGACTGTACGAACCATTGTATATGTTGAGCATTGGGCCTGTCAGCATGTTTATAAATTCTTTATAAAACTCTCTGGGAAGTCCATCAAGACCAGACGCCTTTCCACTCTGAAACTGCTTTACAGCCTCCTGCACCGATAACAGGGCATTAAGAAAATACTCTTGTTTGGGGTTACACCCGGGGGCTTCAGATTCTTGAAAAAAGACCCCATCCTAGCTTTCCCATCCTCACAACTTTCAGACTGATTTAATTCAGAGTAAAATCTCTGAAATGACACATTAATCTTTTTTGAATCACAGGTTAGGTTTCCAGCACCTTCCCTGATCGACATAATGGCTTGAGGAGCACTCTTTTTGCTGGCAAGATATGCTAAGTACTTGCTTGGTTTGTCAACATGTTCAAACAACCTTTGTTTTGCAAAAGTGAGCTCTTTCTTAACTGTCTGCATGAGCATGGAGTTCAGTGCAGACCGAAGTGCTGTGAACCTCTGTGGCTTAGTCAACAAGGGCTTGTCAAAGTACGCCTTCTCGGCTGCCTTCAACCGTGTTTTGAGCAGCCATTGCTGCTTACCCATCTGCCGCTTCTTACTGGCGGAGTAGGAAATAACTAACCCACGGCATAGGCTTTAGCAGTTTCCCAGAGAATGGACGGGCTGCTAGCCGAACCTGAACTATGTCTAGGAAAGTCAGAGAACAGTGGAGAAATCCTCCACAAGGTTACTATCCTTAAGGATAAAGGGATCCATTTGCCAGTGTCTCGGACCCACTACACTGACCTTAATCTTAACCAACAAAGAACAGTGGAGTGTGATCAGAGATGGTAACATTATCAATCGCACAGAATGCCACTGTGTCCAGGATTGCTCCAGGAGTCAAAAAGAAATCAATCCTAGGGTATCACCTGTGCGGATTGGAAAAAAAATGTTAAAATCCTTGCCTGTAGGGTGAAGATGCCTCCAGATGTTCACCAACTGTAACTCAACACACAAACCCATTAATTGTTTAGTTTTTAAAGAGAATATTGGGAGGCTTTCGGGAAACCTGTCTGTCACGGGATCCATAAGACAATTAAAATCTCTCCTTACGATGATATGCTGAGATGCAAGACTAATCAATTTAGACAATACATATACCAGACATTTAAGGGGATGTGCCGGGGGACAGTAGACATTTAAAATACCAAACCCTTCTCCATTTATCAAGGCTTCAAGGATTACAAATCTCCCCGGATGTGTCTTTAACACACACTAGTAATTTAAATGGGAGATTTCACCTAACAAGTATGGCCAACTCCTCTATTCCTAGTATTAAAAGATGAAACGTAAACCCAATCAAACCCATTCTGCTGTAACTCCAAATGCTCCCTACCATCCAAGTGTCCTGCAGTAAGGCAATATTCAATATTTCCTTTTTAAGACTAGAGAGTACCTTTTTCCTCTTGACTGGCGACTGACGCCCCTTGTTGTTCCAGGTACACCATTTAAACAAATCATTAGCTATAACCTTCTGTAGTAACATTTAGACTCCAGAAAGGAAGAACTTGAATTACAAATTGCTGAGCCTCAATGAAAGAAAATCCACAGGACATAAAAACTACACAAACTAAAGCCACTAGAGTTAATAAACCTACAAAAGTATCAAAAACAAAAAAAAACAAAACAACATACAAAATGCCAATGGCACAGTATAGGGGAATTTACCACCTCCACCCCCACCCCCCCCACCCCCAAAAGGGGGCACCAACACACCCCAAAACCCTACTTCCCATCCCGCTACCAATACAGCAACCAGAGTATTTAAATACCAAAACCAGTAAACTACCCGTAAATAGGCATCCAGCCATCCCAACCACTTTCCCTCCTCCTGGCTAGAGCTGCAGCCCAAAAACAAGCAAATAAAGAGAAAAGAGAAAAAAAGAATAACGATGTGAACAAAGAAGTTAAAAGTGATTAGTGAATACCCGACCCATCTCCTGGTATAGCTTAACTTAGATGTTAAAATGGAGTATTCCATCCATCCCAGAGCATAATTTAACCCAGATTATTGCCAAAAAAGGAAAGGGAGAAAAAGAAAACCTCAACAAGACTTCCTTTTTAGAAAAAAAGAACATACGCAAACAATGCTATTATCTGTACCTTATAAATCACCCAGCCTAAGTTAGCTTGTCCACAAAGTCTCTTGCTTTCTTTGGTGAGTCAAAGAAGTGTACAGATCCATTAACAGGAATCCAAAGCACCGCTGAGTACCTTAGAGAATACTGGATCCAGAGCTCCCTCAATTGTTTCTTGATGCCATCACAGGATTTCCTTTTCCATATTCTGCCACTGAGAAGTCGGAAAAAACATGATCCTGGAACCCTCAAACTAAAGCCTTTGGATCTTTTCCCTGGATTCTGGAAGCTTCCATGATTCTCTGCTTGTCTCTATAATTATGGAACCACACCAGGATAGGGAGAGGACATTGGTCCAGACCTGGCCTCCGTACCATGACCCGGTGAGCTCTTTCAATCTTCAGACTTCCCATTCCAGCCTCCAAGTTAATGAATTTCGGCAGCTAATCCTCAAATTCCACTAGCTGCTCACCTTCCCTCCCCTCCAGCAGACCAACAATACAAAGATTCTTCCTTGTGCCCCTGTTGCACAGATCAACCTAGTTAAGCAAATTACAGACCTGCGTCTCCAGGGCCTGGATCTGGTCATTAGAGAAGTCAGTCACAGCTTCCACCTCTGATTTGGCGTTCGACCTCATCTGACCTTTTCCAGAGGTCTTCCAGCTGCTGTTCATGCTTCTGCAGCATAGCAGAGATCAATGCCAGGTTGTCCTCTATCTGCTTCCCCAGCATCTTCCGAGACTTGATAAGCTCTGAGACCAAGACCTGGTAAGTGACCAGGTCCACAGACCTGGCCTTGGATGAACTTGCTCTTTTCCTTGGCATCCCTGGACAGCTAAAACGAACATAAGTAAAGTTACAGGACTCAGATTCTACCTGAGTCCTAATTTACCAAAATGACTTGGATAAGATGAGTTGAGGCTCTGTCCTACCTGCATCGCGGTGTGGAGCTCAGCACAGTGATACTTCTAGATCATCGCCATCTTGGATCCTCCCCGAAAGGTGTTTTAAGAAAGAATTCCAGAGAAGTACCAAGATGGCATAAATCTCCATCAATTACAGAAAAACAAAAACAGAAATTGCTGGAAAAGCTCAGTAGGTCTGATATCTGTGGAGAGAAATCCAAGTTAATGTTTCAGGTCCAGTGACCCTTCCTCAGAGGTAAATCTTGAAGTATTTTTCTGAACACTGTCACCATCATTTTGGTGTATACATATTTCAAAGTACCATAGAAAATGCAATGGATAATTTATTTATTTTAAAACAAAAATGCTAGCAGCGTTTAAGACAGCCATAGTTACATTTTCAATACTACTCTCAACTTTCCTTTACATGCTCTCATGCAGATGAATTGCCAGGAACATTTTTTCCCTGGATGACTAGTATCCACAGTCTTTCAAGAAATGCAACTGCACTCTTCATGTGCTGGCTGGCTTTTTGTCATATGACCTTATCTCTCCTACCAGCGTCTTGTGCAATGTCTGGAAGCCACATGTAGCTTAAAAATATGTGGGTTTGCAGCGATGCAAGCAAGCCAGCCACTCAAAGGAACAAGGAAGTAAAAGAACAATCTGCAATTTTTAATTACTGGGCAAAATGGCTGTGTATTTCCATTCCCTCCTGCTGTAGAAATAAAAGGAGACTGTAGTCAGAAGTTAAATTAATGTGCTTGCATTTCAAAACTCTGAAATTTATACAAAATTAGTATACAAGAGCATACGAAGGATAGAGTGAGCATTCAAGGCTACTCAGTGACTAGCACTGCTGCCTCACAGCACCAGGGACCCGGGGTCGATCCTCCCTGTGTCTGTGTGGGTTTCCTCCCACAAGATGCGCAGGTTGTGGGTACTTTAGCATGGCCAATCCACCAATGTCCAAGAATTTGCAGGCTAAATCAATTAGCCATGGGAAATGCAGAATTACAGACACAGGGTAAAGGGGTGGGTGTGGGCAGGTTGCTCTTCGAAGGGTCGGTGTGGATTTGATGGGTAAATGGCCTGCTTCCCCAACTGAATTAACCAATTTTGAGCATTTGAACATTTTAGATATTTAAAACTCTAGCTATGCAAAGGGCAAAAGTCAGAATCAAAAGAATGCAATGACTTAAAGTATTTTTCTGTTGCTCTTTATTGGATATGGGTAGCATATTTATTTCTAAAATTGCACTTGTCCAGTGATTCCTTGCTAAGCTTTCCCAGCATAATAAAACTTTATTCTAATGTTTTGAAAGTCTGGTTCTAATGGTAAATAAAAAAAAAAATTAAACACCCTCATTTTCACCAATTCTTCTTGGATATATCATTTCAAGTTTACCGCATTGTTAACTGACTATCAATTCAAATAACTTCAATTTTCACAAAAAGAACCTGTATTCACAAAGCAGCTTTAACATTTTCAATATGTCAGACATTTCCCAGAGTATAGTGGAGAAGCATTGATACCAAGTTGAAGGAGGATAGGTAATTAAAACTGAGTGTTATAAAGACATGGAGCTGAGAGGCCTGAGAAGGATTTACATAGTTTGACTATTTCTTGAGACGCTCTGGACTGGGAACAGGTCTGGCTGAGAATGCAAGTGATGTGTGCTTGGGATGCAGTTCAGGTTTCAAGTGCCTCAAATAAAAAAGCACTGAGCTTAAATAACTGGAATTTCTTTTGACACTAAACTTGTTTGGTTTCCGGAGTTTCAATTTTGCTTAGAATCTGAAGCTTTCATCGCGACAAATGAAACCATATTTGTTAACCTCTTCAAGGAACTATCATTAAAGCTTGGCTCTTGTTCACTTTACTATAAAATTATGAACAACTTAATTGACACCTACCTCCTCTCCCAGCCACTGCAAGTATATAGCTTATCATCTGAACTACAAGGAGTTACAGAACGCATCCACACAATTTCACTGTAATTGTCACCAGGTTGTGTCAATTTTGGAAACTATTTTAGATCTAATTTCTAAAGATAAAAGTGAAATATTCCTCAACAATTAAACCATTGGTTGATCTCACTTTTATTCTATCCCTAGATTGTTAGCACATATTTTCAATTAAGTTCTGATTCACTGCAAAATATTTGGTCATATAGAATGAATTAGGATCATAGAGATACACAGCATAGAAACAGACCTTCAGTCCAACTCGTCAATGCCGACCAGATATCCTGTCCTAATCTAGTTCCACTTGTCAGCACTTGGCCCATATCGCTCTAAACCCTTCCTATTCAGATACCCATTCAGATGCTTTTTAAATGCTGTAATTGTATGAATCTCTCTCACTTCTTCTGGTAGCTCATTCCATACACACACTACTCACTGTGTGAAAATGTTGCCCCTTAGGTCCCTTTTATACCTTTCCCCCTACCCTAAACCTATGCCCTCTAGTTCTGAACTCCCCTACCCCAGGGAAAAGACCTTGTCTGTTTATCTTATTCATACCATGATTTTATAAACCTCTGGAGGGTCATCCCTCAAGTTTCACAACATTCTTCCAATAGGAAGGAAGCCAGAATTGTATGCAAAATTCCAAAAGCGGCCAAACCAATCTCCTGTACAGCCACAACATGACCTCCCAACTCAATGTTCTGACCAATAAAGGAAAGCATAGCAAATGTTTTCTTCACTGCGACTCTGCTTTCAAGGAATAATGAACCTGCACTCCAAGGTCTCTTTGTTCAGCAACACACCCTAAGATCTGACTATTAAGTGTATAAGTCCTGCTCTGATTTGCTTTACCAAAATGCAGCACCTCACATTTATCAAAATTAATCTCCAACAGCCAATCCTCAGCCCACTGACCCATCTGATCAATATCCCATTGTAATTTGAGGTAACCTTCCTCACTGTCCATTACAGCTCCAATGTTGGTGTCATCTGCAAACCTATTAACCATACCTCCTATGTTCACATCCAAATCATTTATGTAAATGATAAAAAGCAGTGGACCCTGCACCAATTCTTATGGCACACTGCTGGTCACAGGCCTCAGTCTGAAAAGCAATCCTTTATCACCACCCTTTGGACTCTATGTGATTTGATCTTCTAGACCAGCCTATCACAAGGAGCATCACCAAATGTTTTAATAAAGTCCATATAGACACCATCCATTGCCTTAACCTGAATCATCATTGTCATTTCTTTAAAAAACTCAACCAAATTTGTGAGACACTACTTCCCCCCCCACACAAAGCCATGCTGACTATCCCGAATAAGACTCTTCTTCACCAAATGCAAGTGAATCTGTCCCTAGAGTCTTCTCCCATAATTTCCCTACCTCTAATGCAAGGCTCACTGGCATATAATTTGTTGGATTATCCTACTGCCCTTCTTGAACAAAGGAATAACATCGGCTACTTTCCACTTTTCTGGGATCTCACCCTGTGGTGAAAGAGGATACAAAGATCTTTGTCAAGGCCCCAGCAATCTCCTTTCTTGCCTCCTTCCGTAACCTGGGATAGATCCCACCAGGGCTTGGGGATTTATCCACTTCAATGTTTTTCAAGATACCCAACACTTCCTCCTCCTTAATAGCTTCATGATTTACTATCAACAAACTCCGCTCTAAACATACCATCATCCAAGTCCTTCTCCTTGGGGAATGCCAATATGGAATACTCATTAAGAAAGTCACCCAAATCCTCTAGCTCCACACATAAATTCCCTCCACTTTCCTTGAATGGACCTACTGTTTTCTAGTTGCACTCCTGCTTCTAATATACAAATAAAAATTGTTGGGATTTTCCTAATCCAATCTGCCAAGGTCCTTTCATGGCCAATCCTATAAATCCTAATTTCTTTTTTCTGTTTCCTTTATGTTCCTCAAGTTGATTTGATTTATTCCCTGAAGATTACATATGCTTCCTTTCTCTCTTTAACTTAAAACTTTTATCCCCTGTCATCCAAAATGCCCAATCCTGGTCATCCTTACCTTTCATCTTCACAGGAACATGTTGATCTCGAATGCTGGCCAACGAGTTTTTAAAAGATTCCCACGTGTCATATGCAGATTTGTCTTCAAAAAGCTGCCCCCAATCCAATTCTTCCAGTTCCTGCCCAATACTGTTGTAATTAACCTTCTCCCCAATTTAGCACCTTCATCTGAAGACCATAGCCTTTTCCATAACTGTTCTAAAACATGCAAAACTTTGATCATTGTTCCCAAAACACTGCTCCTTTGAAACTTTTGTCACCTGGCCAGGCTCGTTCCCCAACACGAGATCTCTTTCCTCACTAGATTATCTAGATATTGTTTCAAGAATCCCCCCTGGACCCACCTAAAACATTCTGCCCCATCTACGTCCCTGAAACTAAGGGAGCCCTTAGTCCCTGAAACTAAGGGAGCCCCAGTCAACCACTATCTCAACCCAGTTTTTATTTTACATCTTTCCATCATCTGCTTCCATACATGTTCCTCTAATCTCTACTTGCTATTGAGAGGCATATAGCATAACCCCATCATAATGATTGCACTTTTCTTATTCCGAAATTCTTCCCAGATTGCCTCACTGGATGAGCTCTCCAAGAGGTCCTCTTTTAGTGCAGCTGCAAGACTATCCTTAATCAATAATGCAATTCCTTCATTCCATTCACATCTCTCTCAATCACACCTGAAACATTCAAACCCTGGAATTTGAAGCTGCCAATTCTGCCATCCTTTCAACCTAGTTTCTGTAATGGCTATCACATTGTAGTCCCATGTACTAATCCAGGCTCTAAGCACATCTGCAAAAATGTGTTGCTGGAAAAGCGCAGGTCAGACAGCATCTGAGGAGCAGGAGAATCGCCATTTCGGGCCTACGCCCTTCTTCAGGAATGAGGAAGGTGTGCCAAGCAGGCTAAGATTAAAGGTAGGGAGGAGGGACTTTGGGGAGGGGCGTTGGGAATGTGATAGGTGGAAGGAGGTTAAGGTGAGGGTGATAGGCCGGAGAGGGGGTGGGGGCGGAGAGGTCAGGAAGATGATTGCAGGTCAAGACGACGGTGCTGAGTCCGAGGATTGGGATTGAGACAAGGTGGGGGGGGGGGGGGAAAATGAGGAAGCTGGAGAAATCTGCATTCATCCCTTGTGGTTGGAGGGTTCCTAGGCAGAAGATAAGCCGCTCTTCCTCCAGGCATCGGTGTTGCCATGGTCTGGCGATGGAGGAGGCCAAGGACCTGCATGCCCTTGGCCGAGTGGGAGGGGGAGTTAAAGTGTTCAGCCACAGGGCGGTTGGGTTGGTTGGTGCGGGTGTCCCAGAGGTGTTCTCTGAAACGTTCCGCAAGAAGATGGCCTGTCTCCCCAATGTAGAGGAGCCAGCAACACATTTTTCAGCCATGATCTCCAGTCCTCACTTTCTCTAAGCACATCTGCCTTATCTGTTATTAACTTGCATTAAAATTAATACACTTCAGAGCGAGAGCCCCACAGTGTTCACTTACCTGGCTCTATATGTTCTTCCTCCTAGATTTAGTTGATTTAGCCTCCCTCTTCGACTGAAACACTCCAGATAATGACGTAGAGCTCTGGTTCCTGCCCTGCTGCCAAACTAGTTTAAATCCTCCCAAGTGGCATAAGCAAATCTCCCTGCAAAAGCATTGGTACCCTTCCAGTCTAGGTGTAACTTGTCCTTCTTGACACCTGACCTAGAAGAGATTCTAATGATCCAGATAACTGAATCACCTCCTCAAATAGCTAGAAGGCTAGGAATACTCACCTCCTAACTCCCAAAAGCCTGTCCATCTACAAGACACAAGTCAGCAATGTGATAGAATACTCCCCAATTGCCTGCATGAGTGCAGCCCCAACAACACTCAAGAAGCTTGACACCATCCAGGACAAAGCAGTCCACTTAATTAGTACTACATCCACAAGTGTTCACTCCCTCTACCATTGATGCTTAGCAGCAGCACTGTGTAGTATCAACAAGATGTACTACAGAAATTCACCAAAAATCCTCAGACAACATCTTCCAAACCTACAACCACTTCCATTTAGAAGGACAAGGGCAACAGATATATGAGAACACAACTCCACCTTCAAGTTCTCCTCTAAGCCACTTACTACCCGGACTTGGAAATGTATTGCCTCTCTTTCACTCTCGCTGGGCTGAAATCCTGGAATTCTCTCCCAAATGGCATTTTGGATCAAACAACAGCAGTTGGATTGCAATGCTTCAAGACGGTAGATCACCACCACCTTCTTAAAGGGCAACTACACAGGCAATAAATTCTGGCCCAGCCAGCGATGCCCACATCACACAAAGTGAACTTTAAGAAAAAGCTCTTTAGCCACATACTTAATTGTATTATCTACTTCTGTCTTCACGGTCACGTGGCACATGCAGTAATTCTGCAAATACAATCCTAGAGGTCCTGCTTTTTAACTTGCTACCTAACTCACTGAATTCCCTTTGCAGGCCTTCATCTCTCTTTCGGCCTATGTTGTTAGTTCCAACATGGACGATGTTCTCTGGTTGCTCATTGCACCCTCCCTCCCAATTCAGAATACACACTGCATGCTCCAAGATATCCTTTCTTATTGCTGTTGACTCTCTGATCAATACTGGAAACACCTCCTCTCTTATACTAAACTCTGTCTCACCCAAAGAACTTATGTGCTGAAATATTGAACTTTCAGTGCTACCCCTCCCTGAACTATGTCTCCATGTTGGCAGTTATGACATAGCTCCATGTGTCTCCATCAGCAGCCTCACCACATCTCTCTAACTTGCAAGGCTCTTCACATTAAATAAACACAATTCAACCTTGCCAAGCTCCCTTAAAACTTGAAGGCACCGGCTCTGCCTGCAAAGACTTGGCTTTTCTTCTATATCTGTTTATGCACCATCCCACTATCGCACATACAATTCCCCTGCCAAATTATTTAAGAACCCCAACAGCAAATGCCTCAGGGTACTTACATAGGTTCCACATTTCCCAAAAACCGACTTAGTGATGCATGAATACAAAGCCCTCTTCTTACACACATTCATTTGCTCTACCTGCCTATTTCTACACTCAGTGACACAAGATACCAGTGGTAATCCAGAAATTACAATTTTTGAGATCCTGGGTAGTCAGGTGAGAATTAAATACTGTAGAATTCCCACTCTCTGATGGGTTCTCATAGCCACAAACGTTTGAACAGCTAGCCCAGCTAGTTTTCTGGTCAATGGTAACCCCCCAGGAAGTCAATGGGGTTTTCCATAGTTGTTGTATATGTCAGAGGAAGTAACTTATTGCCAGTGCACTTTTAAAATATATATTGCAACTTCTGACCTCAGGTTGTTCATGAGGTTGAGAGTTCATCTTGTTAAGTACGATCAGATTTCCCTAGTTGATTTTATTAAGATTAAAGTAGTGCTGGAAAAGCACAGCAGGTCAGGCACCATCAGAGGAGCAAGCAAATCGACATTTCGGGCAAAAACCCTTCATCAGGAATTCTGACCGGATATGCTTTACCAGCACCACTCTAATCTTGACTCTAATCTCCAGCATCTGCAGTACCCACTTCTGCCTAGGTGATTTGATCGCTAGACTATTAATCCAGAGATTTTCTAGGGGCCTAGGTTTCAATCACATCATGACAAATGGTTGAATTTGAATTCAATGAAAATCTAGAATTAATCGTCTAAAAATGACCAATGTCCTCTAGGTAATTAGAAATGGGCAATAAATGCTAGCTTGACCAGCAAAACCCATATATAGAGGAACCTCGATTATCCGACGAGCTGGGCAGGCACTATTTCATTTGAATAATTCATTATTCAGATAACTGATTCAATGCCTCTCCTCTGGGGCTCAGAGTTTTCTGAAATTTTCTTTTTCCTCAATCTCTCTGCCTTGCTCCCTCTCTCAGTCTCAGGATTTGTTTCTGAGCAGACATACACTTGTTTCATCATTTAAATTTCAACCTATGTGCAAAAGACAAGTTGGAAGGTGGTACAGTTTACCTTTTCAACTTGTTGTATCATTTAAAAATGGTACGCTTTATACCTGAAAGTAAACTGAGCTCTAATACAAAAACCAATAAATCGCCTTGAAATAGAGAATCATCACATTTAAATTAAAACACAACAGACCACACTACTACATTAAAATGATGAGATTGAAATGTCTGCCAACAATGTCATAAAAAGACACTTGCATTGCAAACTTTAATGGTCTCTTTATTGACTGTACTATAATAGACTTGCTCAATAATGCCAGCAATGAAATACTAAACTGTCAACACATCTGAACACATGGGCTACAAATGCTCTGGAGCAGCAAAGTATCATTGCAATGTTTGGCTGACAACTTGTGCATATTTGGATTACTAATTTCACCCAAGATTAATTTGTCCAGAAATGAAACATTTCTCCATATGCAAGAGTTAAAGCCACCATTGTTTTGCTAGGATGTCAGATTTTAATCAATGGTTGTTTCCTGTGATCTCAGATACTTTGTTGAGAATTTTAGCTTCGGAGGTGGTGATTTTTATGTCACTTCAACAGAAAGCAAGTTCAGATGGGATCTAAAATAGAAGGTCAACCTGCTTCCACCAGGAAGGAACAGTTAAAATCCACCTTCTACAGAAATGCCCTTTAACAAATATCAAAAGCTGCAGATTTTAAGACAGCAATAATCATAGCTATACTTTGCGTCATACTAAATTATGGGTCCTTATGCTGCTATATTTTCTTTCTACGACGGCACCTTTTCTTTGACCCTACCCACTGCTGGCCAAATAGCGCATTCTCATGTCGACAGTTTGAGGTTGTCAGCCATGGCTCATTTGGCAGCATTCTTGCCTGCATCAAAACGTTTTTGGCTCAAATCACATTCCAGAGAGACTTAAAATGTATAAAAAGCTAGATTGCTATTCTACTGCAGTATTGATCGGAGCAATGTCAGAGATGGTATCTTTCAAATGGACATGTCATACACAGAGACCCAAATGGACATATGGTAAATAATGCAAAGGTTCAAGGGAAGGCAATGGCCTAATGGTATTATCGGTAGACTATTAATCCAAAGACCCATTTAATGCTCTGGGAATCAAGGTCTGAAATGTACTCTGGGTGGGGGATTTCAGTGTTCACTACCAAGAGTGGCTCAGCCTCAGTACCACTGCTCAAGTTGGTCGGATCCTAAAGAATACTGCTGCTAGACTAGGTCTGCAGCATATGGTGAAGGAATCAACAAGATGGAAAAACATACTTGACCTCATCCTTGCTAATCTGCCAGCTGCAGATGCATCTGCCCATGCCAGTATCAGTAAGAATGATCACCACACAGTCCTTGTGGAGGCAAAGTCCCACCTTCACATTGAGAATAACATCCATCATGCTATGTAGCTAAATGGGACAGACTTTGAACAGATCTACCACCTCAAGATCAGGCATCCATGAGGCACTGTGGGTTGTAAGCAGCAGAATTGTACTCCAGCACAATCTGAAAACTCATGGCCTAGCATATCCCCCATCAAACCAGCGAAGCAACCCTGATTCAACAGAGTGTGCAGGAGGGGATGCCAGGAGCAGTACCAGGCAAACGTGAAGATGAGGTGTCAATCTGGTAAAGCCACTAAGCAGGACCACTTGCATGCCAAATAGCATAAGCAGCATGCGATAAACAGATCAGATGTAAACTGCGCAGTTTGCCACATCCACTTGTGAATGGTGGGGAACAATTAAACAACTCACCCGAGGCAGTGGTTCCACAAATATTTCCATCCTCAACGATGAAAGAAAACAGCACATCAGTGCAAAAAGATAACACTGAAACTTTCACAGCAATCTTCAGCCAGAAGTGCCAAGTGCATAATCTATCTTGGCCTCATCCAGTGGACCCCAGCATTACTGATATCAGTCTTCAACAAATTCAATTCACTCCACATGATATCAAGAAACGGTTGGAGGCACTAGAGACTGCAATAGCTATGCGCTCTGACAACACTCCGGCATCAGTATCGAAGGTATGTGCTCCAAAACTTGCCATTCCCCTAACCTGGCTGTTCCAGTATGGTTACAACACTGGCCTCTACCAGACAATGTGAAAAATTGCCCAAATACATCCTATACATAAAAAGTAGGACAAATCCAACCAGCCAAAAAACCGCCCGATCAGTCAACTCTTGATCATCAATAAAGTGATTCAAGGTAACATTAACAGTGGTATAAAGTAGCACCTGCTCAGTGATGCCCAATTTGGGTTTCACCAGGGCCACTCAGCTCCTGACCTCAATACAGCCTTGATTCAAACATGGACAAAACAGCTGAATTCTAGAGGGATGGGCAAGAGTGACAGCCCTTGTGGCATCAAGGAGCCCTACCAATACTGAAATGGGTATTGAAGCCAAACTCTCCTGTGGTTAGTCATACCTGATAAATCAGAAGATGGTTGTGGTTGTTGGAGGTCAGTCATTGCAGTTCTATGACATCTCTGCAGGAGTTCCTCAGGGTAGTGTCCTAGGTTTAACCATCCTAAACTGCTTAAGCAGTGACCTTCCCTCCATCAAAAGAGCAGAAGTGGGGACATTCGCTGATGATTGCACAATGTTCAGCACTGTTTGCGACAATTCAGACACTGAAACAGTCCACGTTCAAATGTAATAAGTTGTATTCAATATCCAAGTTTGGGCTGACAAGTAACATTTACGTCACACAAATGCCAGGCTATGACCATCAACAACAAGAGAATATCTAAACACCGCACCTTCACATTCAATGGTGTTCCCATTACTGTACTTTTACGAGAGAGGAAGCTAGCAAGAACTGACCAAAAGCACAGAGCGCTGAACAAGGTAAAAATGCAACATTTGGTTAAATGAAATAGCTGGAGTTGCGTTGCCATGGAACAAAAACAAATTCAAATATGGCCAGTTTAAATTATGCCCCAGATACCAAAATCCAATTGAATTTGAATTTAGTGTTTTGATTACAACAAACAAATGAAATGATCTGATGTTTTGGGGTATAAAATCGGACATTTTGAACAGTTAGGGGGAGAAATGTCAAGAAGACCAACAAGTATAAGCTGCTAGCCAAATAGCTCCCTGAAAGGTACCTGTCCATAAGAAAGGTTGTGCAGCAAAAGAGACAACCCAGGAAAACCTACAGAGGAAGAAAACCTACAGACGAGGAGGACGACCTGGACGAGGAGGACGACCTGGACGAGGAGGACGACCTGGACGAGGAGGACGACCTGGACGAGGAGGACGACCTGGACGAGGAGGACGACCGGCCGAGCTAACTGGTTTTGATAAATAATAATTTTTGTAAATCTTAAATCAGGTTTTTTAGTGGATCGTAGAGTGGGAGGTAAAAGATAGGTTTAAGAGAAAGGAGTTGTAAATAGTGGTTTTTATATTTTCTGTTGGACTTGAAGAATAAAGTTGCTAATTTTTACTTTAAATAGTAAAATCTGGGATAGTTCTTTGCCTGTCGAAATCTAACAGATTACAGCATGAGGTGAAACCTCTGTCTGTCGGGTTTAAATTAGCAGAGGAGTTTACCCCTATGTCGTAATACTGCATCCCTCCCTGTCAACATCTTGAGAGTTAGCATTGATCAGAAACTTAACTGGACTCACACATAAATGCAGTGGTTACAAGAGATGGTCAGAGGCTAGGAATACTGGAGAAATTCACCTTCCGAAAGCCTGTCCACCAACTCCAAGACACAAGTCAGGAGTGTGATAGAATACTCCCTACTTGTCTAGACGAGTGCAGCCCCAGCAACTCTCAAGAAGCTTGATACCATCAAGGACAAAGTAGTCCAGTTGATTGGCACTACTTCCTAAAGTATCTACTCCCTCCACCAGTGATACTCAGTACCAGCAATGCATACTATCTACAAGATGCACTATAGAAATTCACTAAAGATCTTCAGACAACACCTTCCAAAGCCATGACCACTTCCAACAAGAAGAACAAGGGCAACAGATAAATGGGAAGACCACCACTTTTAAGTTCCCCTCCAAGCCACTCATCACCCTGACTTGGAAATATATCGCTGTTCCTTCATTGTTGCTCGGTTAAAATCCTGAAATTCTCTCCCTAATGGCATTATTGGTCAACCCACAGCAGGTGGACTGCAGCAGTTTAAGGCAGCTCAGCACCATATTCTCAAGGGCAACTAGGGACAGGCAATAAATACTGGCTAACCAGCGATGCCCACATTGCGCTAAAAAGAATAAAAAAGGGACTTATCCCAACTGTTCTGGCCAATTATTTCTCTAACAATCAACATAATTAAAATAGATGACCTGACTATGGCGTTGCTAATTAAGAGCACTTGCTGTGGCAAACTGCTGTACTTCTGACATTACAACATCACCACCTCAGCTGCCTTAGGACGTCTTGAAGTACAAAGGTGTTATTATAAACGCAAGTCATTCGATTTGAAGAGTTCAAAACTTTGTATAAAATCACATTACAAACACTGTTATTTAATTTATCCTGGTACATGCATCAAGAAAGAGGTTTAAAATCCTTAGAGCTCAAAAAGAAAATCATTCAATTGCTTCTTGAAAGATTCAAGAGTTTTCACCTTCAATACGTTATCCAGAGGGACATGGTAGCACAGTAGCAATTCAGAAACTCAGCCTATTGAAATTCAATGAATTAATAAAGCTAGAATTGAAAGCTTAGTAATTATGACAATGAAACTACCAGCAATTGTAGTTAAAACTCATCTAGTTTATTAATGTCCTTTGTGGAAAGCAATCTACTATTCTAAGCTAGTCTAGCTTACATTTGACTCCAAACCCACAGCAACTATTGCCCCCCAAAATGGTGTAGAAACCATTCGTTATACCATGATGTTATAAAAAAACCAAAAGCAAACAAATCCAATAGACCACTTGACATCAACTGAGGCATTGAAACAATAATGACACACTCAGTCTCGCTGACCCTGCAAAACTCAGAGTTCGAATTGGTGAAACATCTCACATTAGAAAGCAATAGTCTTACATAGTAATACTCGTTAAATCATACCTTACCAGACCCTACCATCTTCCCAAGCTATGAACTTTCCGAACAGCAGGGCACACCCAGCAGAGATGTCAACACAGTGTTATACAGTGAGAAGAATTATGCACCACAAGTTCTCAATTTTTGACTCAGACCACTTCATGACCACATCAAACATGTTGATTATAAACCTACTGTCTCCCTATACCTCAGCCAATGAGTCAGTACCCCACCGTAAGATTCCTTAAAGTTGCAAAGGTCATAGAATGCAGTTTGCCGCAGAACAGACTGATTGGATCAGGACAAAAGATGAAGTTAAAGACTTTCTTACAATCAGCCAGAAGTGTCAAATGACTTCCTCAACGTAGCCAGCATCACAGACGTCAGTCTTCAATCTTTTTCAATATCAAATGAAGTGAATCAAATTGGATGAAGGCAATGATACAGCAAAAAAACTATAGGTTCTGACAACAATTCTGTGATCCTAACTTGTGCTCCAGAGCTTGCCAAAAACCTAGTTTACTTATTCAAATACAGTTATTGCATTGCCACCTACCTGATAATATATAAAATTACTAAAGTACATCTTGTCTACAAAAAGTAGGACAACCCCAATATGGCTGATTACCAACACATCTAGACTCAAAGTGGCAGAAAGCATCAGCACTATACAGCAACAACCATCTCACTGATAGTCAGCTTAGTTCCACCAGAACTATATGGCTCCTGACTTTGTTATTAACAATGGAACAAATATGTTAAACTGAGAATAACTGCCCTTGACACTAACGCCACATTTGAATGAGCGAGGTACCAATCAGGCCTAGAAAAATCGAAGTCAATGACATCATGAAACTGTCCACTGGATGGAGTCATACATACACAGCATAAAAGTTAATGATAGTGTTTGTTAGAGACCAATCATCCTAGGCTCAGATATCACGACAGGAGTTCCTCAGGGTAGAGTCCTTAGCCTCAACTTCATCAATGATCACCATTTCATTGTAAAGTTGTAAGTAGAGATATAAGATTACAGCACAGGAACAGGCCCTTCGGCCGTCCAAGCCTGCGCCGATCCAGATCCTCTATCTAAACCTGCTGCCTATTTTCTAAAGATCTGTATCCCTTTGCTCCCTGTCCATTCATGTGTCTGTCTAGATACATCTTAAATGATGCCTTTGTTCCCACTCCTACCACCTTCGCTGGTAACATGTTCCAGGTCCTCACCACCTTGTGTGTAAAGAACTTTCCACGCATATCTCAGCTGAACATTTCCCCTCTCACTTTGAACTCATGGCACCTAGTAATTGAGTTCCGCAGTTTGGGAAAAAGGTTCTTGCTATCCACTCTATCTATACCTCTCATGATTTTGTAGACCTCAATCAGGTTCCCCGCTCAACCTCCATCTTTCTAATGAAAATAATCCTAATCTATTCAACCTCTCTTCAAAGCTAGTGCCCTCCATACCAGACAACATCCTGGTGAACCTCCTCTGCACCCCTTCCAAAGCATCCACATCCTTTTGGTAATGTGGCGAGCAGAAGTGAACACTTCTGTGGTACATTGGCATGACCGAGCAGAGGCTACAGCAACAGATGAATGGACACTGCACAACAATCAACAGACAGGAGTGTTCCCTCTTAGTTGGAGGGCACTTCAGCAGTCCAGAAATTTGACCTCTGCCCTTTGGGTCCTCCAAAACAGACTTCAGGACAGGCAACAATGCAAAGTGGCCAAGCAGAGGCTGATAGCCAAGTTTTGTACCCATGGGGATGGCCTCAATCGGGATCTTGGGTTCATGTCACACTACAGGTGACCCCACTGCACTACACAGACACATAGCCAGACAGATAGACACACAGACAGATCCATACACCCATGCAGACCCTCTCTCATACACAAACACTCTCATACACACCGTCTCACAAGCTTATACCCCTTTATACTCACACACATACATACACACTCTCGCAGACACTCATAACCACATCCCTCCCTCACACATCCACATGCCCACACATATACAAGTTTGTGGGGTGAATTTGTGCTTGCAGAATTACATTTTATTTTGCTCAAAGACTACATGAATCCATGTAAGATTCTGTAAATCCGTTTTTTAGATTAGAATCAGTCTGAACATTGTGGCACAGACAGTTTCACACAGGACACCTCACATCTGACATGACACCAGTTGTTAAAGTTCACTTGAGAATGTAATTTTAAAAAAGTTCTGCGATTTGCATAAAGAAATGAAACCAAAAAGTTCACTCTAAAAGAGGAGAGACTTAGACAATCCAGGTCTCTTTCAATATATAATTTCAGTTACATCACACTAAACTTTTGCTATAAATACTGTGTCTTATGACCTTGTACTCCACAACCACCTGAAGGAGCAGTGCTCTGAAAGCTAGTCCTTCCAAATAAACCTTAGAGTCAGAGTCTTAGAGTCATACAACATGGAAACAGACCCTTCAGTGCAGCCAGTCTATGCCAGCCATTATTCCAAACTAAACACATTTTTTTATTCATGTACTTGGCTAAATGTCTTTTAAATGTTTTAACTGTACCTGCATCCAATACTTCCTCTGGAAATTCATTCCGTACACAAACCATCATCTCTGCAAAAAAAAAAGCCTTTTTAAAACAATCTTTTTCCTCTCTAAGGTTTAGTTACTTTAAGGATCCCACAAGGAAGGATACAGAGTTCCCACCCACACTGCAGAAACGAATATTTGGCCATTGTAAAATCCTGGCCTGTGTCACTATTGTCCTATAACCTGGTGGTTGTGAGACATTTAACTTTGTACAGCCCAGTCCAACACTGGCATCTCCAAATCATAACTCCTGGATGACCATAGAGACAAAAGAGAAGTAGGCCATTTGCCATATTGAGTATATTTCACCAATGACATCTTGACTGGTTGAGTAGTCCACAACTCCACTTTCATTTTACCATGATAACCTTCAATTCCCTTAATGATTAAAAATTTGTCTGTCAGCTGCAAGGAATCCACAGATTCACAATCGTTAAAAAAAATCCTCGCCTTTATCTGACTCCTCAGTCTGAAAAAATGCTTTCTGTTCCTCAGTTGGCACAGCAGCACAGTGGTTAGCACTGCTGCCTCACAGCGCCAGAGACCCGGGTTCAATTCCTGCCTCAGGCAACTGTGTGGAGTTTGCACATTCTTCCCGTGTCTGCGTGGCTGTCCTCCGGGTGCTCCGGAGAAATGTGCAGGTTAGGTGAATTGGCCATGCTAAACTGCCCGTGGTAAAGATAGGGGAATGGGTCTGGGTGGGTTGCTCTTCGGAGGATTGGTGTGGACTTGTTGGGCCGAAGGGCCTGTTTCCACACTGTAGGGAAACTAATCTAATCTAATTCTCCTATGATAGGAAACCTCAAAATCTACCCTGCCATCCACCTAAGAATCCTGTATGTTCAAATAAAGTCACCTCCCATTCTTCTAAACACTATCAAGTACACCAACATACGCAATCTCTTCTGATAAGGCAATCCTTCCAAACCTGGAATCAATCTAATGAACCCTATTGAGACTGCCTCAATGCCAACACATCTGTCCCTAGAGAAGGGATCCCAAAAGTGTTCAGTTTTCCAGCTGTGCTCTGACTTATCGCCCCAGCACTGACCCCTGTACCATTCCATCAGTTAACGGCAGCCGTTTATTTTCACTTACTCTGCTCCATTTGAAATACTTAAAGAAATTTTTTTAAAAACTTGGCTCTCTCTTGTATGAGAACTTCTCTTACTTTTTTAATCTTTCAGTTATTTTTGATACTCTTTGCAATCTAATTTCTATCCAGTCGCTAACCTTTGTGGAATTGTATGATTTATCTTTCAATTTGATACTCTATTTACCTTGCATGGTCAGCACAGATATTGAAGACTTCCTTCAGAGCTTTTTTTAAGATCACTGGAATGTGCATTACTGTCTGAAAACATCTTTAATTTCCCGGTTAACTTTTGTCAATTCGGTCTTGCTGCACTCATAATTGGCCTGAATTTACTAGACTTGTATCTATTCTTCTATACTTCAAACTGAATGTGAAATTAAATGTCATGATCATTGCTGCCTTGGGGTACCTTCACTATGAGGTCATTAACTAATTCTGTCTCACAGCCTGCTCTTGGAGACTTAGAGTTGGAAGAATAGAAATGAGCAATTCTGATGGAATGTAAAAACTAGCACATTAGGAAGTAAATATAAGTTAAAGATTGGTTAGCAGCTTGGCAAGTGGTGATTGCAAGTCTGGATAATTTGTGTTCAGGATGAATACAACCTTAGAGGCCAGAACCAAGTGAACTAGAAATATCAAATCTAAAGTTAGCAAAGCTAAGCAGATGAAGATTTGGTAGCAGTGGGGGATTTAACAGAAAAGGTCTAGGTATTGCTTTGTAGGTGAAAATAGAGAAGCTTGGTGATCAATGGGAAACGGTTTGAGAACAGGGCTCCTTAAAGGTCAATAAGCCATCTATGTTTGGAACCACTGGAGATGGAAAATATTCATTTAGAACCTCCTCTATCAGTATTTACCATGGAGAAAGAATGGAAACTAGGGAGCACGAGGAAATAAACAGCGATGTCTTGAAAAGAGTCCACATTGCAGATCAGGAGGTGCTGGAGGTCTTAAAATGCATAAAGATAATCACATCCTGGGGATTTATCTAAGTGTATCCAGGACATTGAGAGAAGCTAGGGAAGAAATTGCAGGGCCCCTAGCAGAGATAATTGTGTCATCGACAGCCACCAGGTGAGGTGACAGATGACTACAGGGTGGTGAATGTTGCGCCATTATTTCAGAAAGCCTGTAAAGAAAAGCCAAGGAACTACAGGCTGGTGAACTTCACATCAGTGGTGGGTAAGTTGTTGTAGGGAATTCTGAAAGACCAGTTATATCATATTCGGAAAGGCAAGGACTGATTAAAGGACAGTCAGTATGAGTTTGCGCATGGGAACTCCCCTCTCTCAAATTTTACTGAATTTTTTTGAAGACGTGACCAAGAAGATAGATGGAGGCTGAGTGATGGATGTCCACATGGACTTTCGCAAGCCCTTCGACAAGGTTGCACGTGGTAGACTAGTTAGCAAGATTACATCAAATGGAATTCATGGGCAGCTAGCCATTTGAATAAAAAATTGGTTTGAAGGTAGGAGATAGGGGGTGATGATGGGCAGGGGGGTTGCTTTTCAGATTGGAGGCCTGTGACCAATGGTGTGCATCAAGGATCGGGTTTTTTTATCATTTACATAAATGATTTGGATGTGAAAATAGGAAACATGGTTAATAAGTTTGCAGATGACACCAAAGGTGATGGTGTAATGAAGAGTGAAGAAGCTTCTCAGAGTACAGCGGGACCTTGATCAGATGGGACGAAGAATGACAGAGAGAATATAATTTAGGGAAATGAGGTGTGGCGTTTTGGAAGGCAAATTATGGCAGGACTTGTACACTTAATGGGAGGGATCTAGGAAGCTTTGTGAATAAAGAGACCTTGGGATGCAGGTTTATAGTTTCTTGAAAGTGGACTCGAAGGCAGACAGGGGAGCAAAGGCAGCTTTTAGTATGCTTACCTTTATTGGTCAGTGAATTCAGCATAGGAGTTGGAATGTCACATTGCTCTGTATTGGTTAGACCACTTTTGAAAAACTGCATTCAATTCTGGTTATCCTCCTGTAGGGAAGATGTTGTTAAACATGCAATGGTTCAGAAAAGATTTACAAGGAAGTTGCCAGAGTTGCAGGGTTTGAGCTATAGGGAACGGTTGAATTGGCTGTGGCTATTTTACCTGCGGTGAAGGAGGCTGAGAAGTAACCTTGTAGAAGTTTATAAAATCATGAGGGGTATGGATAGGATGAAAAATTAAAGTCTGATTCCCTGCCTAGAAAAGTCCAAAACTAGAAGACATAGGTTTAAATTGAGAGAAGACAGACATAAAGGGACCTAAGAGGCAACTTCTTCATGCAATGGGTGGTGTGTATGTGGAATAAGCTGCCAGAGGAAGTGGTAGAGGCTGGTACAATTACAACATTTAAAAGACAGCTGGATGGGTATAAGAATAGGAGAAGTTTAGACAGAAACAGTCCATGTGCTGGCAAATGGGAGTAGATTAATTTAGGATATCTGGTGGGCATGGACGAATTGGATTAAGGGGTCTGTCTCTGTGCTGTATACAATTCTAGACTCCATAAATATGGAAATCAAGTTTGATTGTTTAAACGTGTGCACAATGCTCAACAGGAAATTCTATTAAGCTTTTTCTCAACATCTGCAGTCAATCAAGCAAAACACCAAAATATCTTTGGTCATAAATCTGAATAACTACTATATCCCTCTATTGCATATTACCTTTTTAAATAGCTGAACAGTTGAATTGCAAGGACAGTGCTGGTCTTTATTTCTCTCATATTGTTTGCTCACTTCCAGTTGCATGTTAAATCCCCTCTGCACTATTAAAACTGATTATATGCGTGAGATGAATAATTGAGTTAAAGTAAAAGTTGAATTATCAACTTGTTTTGCAGCTTTGACATGAGGTAGGAATATTGAAGAGACAGTCATGCAGGCTCATTTCAATACATTTGACACATTAAGATTTGTAAGGATATAATTTGAATTAAATTTGTTCAGTGAAAGACAGGACATGAAAATGTCTAGATTTATCATTAACCAAGTGAAGTAACTTTTCAAAAGCGGTGGGAAATAGAAATTAACTTCTCAAAATTTATTAACTACATTTTCTTTCCCAAACTCTTGTGATAGAAGCTCAAAAATATGCTGGACCTTACACTCATTAAGAAGATAATGATACATGCCTGGCTATAGGATAGCATTAGCCACTAATTAAAATTCTCTCCAGAAAACATACCAAGTGTATGATGAACATGATGATACTACAGCCTTGTTTCAACCTGCAATTACTGTTTCAGTCTAATACTTGATATGCAAATGAGAAACTGCCACAGTTTTGTAATTACAAATCTTTCTTCAAAACAAAACTTCACATAAATGTATAAAGACAACTTTAGAATCTAACATGACTGTCTCTTCAATATTCCTACCTCATGTCAAAGCTGCAAAACAAGTTGATAATTCAACTTTTACTTTAACTCAATTATTCATCTCACGCATATAATCAGTTTTAATAGTGCAGAGGGGATTTAACATGCAACTGGAAGTAAGCAAACAATATGAGAGAAATAAAGACCAGCACTGTCCTTGCAATTCAACTAGAATGAAGAACATTTTCCTCTTAAAGCTAAGCTAATCATTTTCAGAAAAAAAAGCAAAATTGAAAATGACTAGATCAATTTGTCCAATTGTATTTAAAACAAGTAAAATCAATCCAATAAAATGTCTTAATGAATTCAACATCAAAACCACTGTTCAATACCCTAAAGTTATACAGTTGTATTTATGAAATAAATATGAATTTCAATTTAAATTATTCTTATTCATTCATGCAATGTGGGTGTCACTGACCAAGCCAGCATTATTTTCCATCTCTAAACACCCTAGAGGAGGTGGTGATGAGCCACATTCTGGAATTGCTGCAGTCCATGTGCTTAGTTCTACACGGAGTGCTTTGAATGAAAAAGATCCAGGGTTTTGACCTAGTGACAATAGAGGAATGAAGAAAACAGCTAACTGAAGAGCAAATGTGACTTGGAAGGGAATTTGCTGGTGGTATTCCCATGTGTCTACTGCTCTTGTCCTTCTAGATGGCAGAGGTCTTGGGTTTAGAAGATGCGGTCAGAGGAACTTTAACTGAATTGCTGCAACACATTTTGTAGATAGTACACACTGCGAGAGTTACTATTAAAAGTGTTGAAAGAAATTCCTATAATGTTTTGCTCTGAGTGAGATCAAGCTTCCCAAATGCTGAATTGGAACTGAACTCATTAAGACAAGTGGACAGCTTTGCATCAGACTCAACTGGTGTACAGTATATGCTCGGCAGGCTTTGAGGGATCTGGAGGTTAGTCGCTTATCCAAAGATTTCCAGCCTCTCACCTGTTATTGCAGTCAGCACTTATACGATTGGTTCATTTTCTGTTTCATGGTAATCGGAAGTGATGGCCTAGTCGTGTTATCACTAGACTATTCATCCAGAGACTGGTAATATTCTGGAGACCCAGGTCAGAATCTTGCCACGGCAGATGGTGGAATTTGAATTCAATGAATATATGGAATTAGGAGTCTAATGATGACCATTAAACTACTGTTGGGGTTGTCAGAAAAAACCTATCTGGTTCACTAACATCCTTCAGAGACAGTCACTTGATGAAGCAGCAGCAGTCCGAAAGCTTGTATTTCCAAATAAACCTGACGCACTAAAACCTGGTGTTGTGTGATTTTCAACTTTGTCCACCATCAGTCCAACACCTGCACCTTCACATCATGTTCTTTCGAGAAGGAAACTGCTGTTCTTACCTGGTCTGACCTACGTGAGACTCCAAACACACAATACGGTTGACACTTAATGCAATTACAAATAAGTAATAAATGCTGGTTTGCTCAGTGACAACTACATCCCATGAATCAATATGTATTAAAAGAAATCCCAGGAATTGCAATAGTTGGATCTCATTAATTGTAATACCATTGAATGTTCAGCACCATTCGTGATTCCTAAGATGCTGAAGCATTCCATGTCCAAATGCAGCAACAGCTGGAAAATATTCAGATGTGTGCTAACAAGTGGCAAATAATGACAATCTCCAACGAGAATGTAACTTGATATTGACTTGCATTACCATTACGGAATTCCCCCACCATTAACAATGGGATTACCATTGACCAGAAACTCAACTAAATTAGCCATATAAATACAATGACTAAATAATGCATTGAGTTACTCAACTCATGTCTCACCAAAGCCTGTCTCAAAGGCACAAGCCAAAAGTGTCCTGGAATACTATCCATTTGCCTGGATGAATGCGGGTCCAACAAGAACCTTGACATCATACAGGATAAAGCAGCCTACTTCACCGGCATCATATCCACAAACAAGCATTCCCTCCACTATCGATGCTCAGTAGAAGCAGTGGATATCTCTAATATTGATTCGCTCCACGTGGTTGTCACTGGGCAAACCAGCATATACTACCCAACAGTAAGTGCATTAAGTGTCAACGACAGGACACAGAGCAGAAATTAATCAAGAATCCTGAAACAACACCTTCCATACCCATGACCACTACCACCAAGGACAAGGGTAGCAGATACATGGGAACACCACCATTTGTAAATTCCCCTGCAAGCTACTCATCATCCTGACTTGGAATTATATTATCATTCACTCAGTTACACTGTCAAAATCTGATAACTCTCTCCCCAAAAGCATTTTGGGTGTACTTCAATCAAATCAACAATATCAGTTCAAGATAGCTCACCAACATCTCGAAAGCAGCTAAGGATGGATAACAAAATATGGGCCAGCCATTCACATCACATTAAAGAATGTGAAAAATAAAGTCAGTGCTAAGTAATACACAGTCCAACAATCATGTATCAACTAAAGTAAGTTTAATTTAGTTAAATCATATTTAGTCAGAACTTTGATCATAAACCACTCTGGGTCATGTTACCTGCGAAAGTGAAAAATGATTTTATTAATTGATTTTTACTGAAAATGCATTGCAAAGCACTTGGCCGCCGCATGATTTCTAACCAATAATTCATTGCAGATAAGCCCAAAAACCTTGTTGCTCTGAAAAAGCTAATTATCATTTTCCGTTCATAAAATGTCAAATTTACTATATACTGCAACTGTAATTTGTTTGCAGAGAAGAATTTCCCAAATTCTCATTGCAATAATTTTTTCAGTGCCTGTACATATGCTAATTTAATCCCTATTAAAATGATCATGCAGTAACTGGGTTACGAATGAGATCCATTCTCAAGTATATTCGAGAGTCGATTTGTAAGCAAATCTTAACACAATTGAATATAAAATAAGCACTTGCAAGCAAAAGAAAATATTCACATCAGATTTTTAAAATTAACATTGATTCTAGTTTGGAAGTATACATGTTTGCCAATTAGCAACTGCCTGTATACAGTTTGATATTAAATGAATGTGATGCCACCTAGTGGAGAAGGTCTGATTAAAAATCAACTGGATCAATAATTGTGGCAATAACTAAAAAACTGAAATAATTTAAGAGCACTATGCATTTTGACCTTCCATGCCAAAATATTAGAATATTAAACCAGCACAGAAAATTTGCAGTAGCAGATGATGGCCATTCAAATTCTGGTACATCAAATTCCAATCAAGAAAAATTCTCCCATTTTCCAGGTCTTCCTCCATAATCTTTCAGTGCATATCCAAGTTTTGTTTTCAATATAATGGAGGCTTCTGCCTATAGTCACAGTTTCATGTAGTGAATTCCAGATACCCATCAGTCTCTGGTGAAAATAATTCTTAAATCTCCTCTCATCCTTCTGCTGGTTACTTTAAATCTATGCCCTCCGATTATTGATCTGTTACTATCCAGCCAAAGTAGGCCACTCAATTTTCTCACCTCAATTAAATCAGCCTCCTCTTTGACGAAAAATCAACAGGCTAAGTAACTTCTCTAAAATTTCTGCTGCTCTGACAACTCCATGTACACTTCCTCTGAACATTCTCTAGTGCAATACTTATTGTAATGCTATAACCAAAACTATATGCTGTGCTCTAGATGTAGCCCAAATTGTGTTTTGCATTGGTTCCAGCATAGCCTCCCTGCTCTAAGCCTTAGCAAATAAAAAGTAAGCATACTATATTCTTCATGACCAGAACTACTGGTTCTCCTACCTTCAATGACCTGTGGACATGCATTCCGATGTATCCATTTCCTTCTATCTTTCAGCATCCTCACATTTGTTGTACATTCCTTTGCTTTGTTTGCCACTGCTCAAACAAAGATCTTGCATTTGTATGCATCGATTTCCATTTACCAAATTTTCCCCTCTTATTTGTTGTAATATTTCTATGAACCAAAACCCTACAATTAAGTTAGATATCAGAAAAAGCTGGAGCACCAATACCAAGATCTGTGTAACGCCACGAGAAACAATGTTACAAACCTACTATGTTTTGCTTACTGAAACAGAGCCAATTGCAGCTCCATCTTGCGACTTTCCTTGGATTCCACAAGCTTTTATTTTTTCTAAGTAGGACTATATCAAAAATCTTAAAATTTAACCATATTAAAAGGTGTCATCATTGTCTTTTCTTGTTGCTTCTCAAAGAATTCAATCAAGACAACTTTGCTTTAACAATCGCCATTGAGTAATCTGCACCTTTCTAAATAAGCACTTATATTATCTGAATATTTTTCAATAATTGCCAATCATTCAGCCATTAGAATCTAACTAATTAGGAAAAATGAGTCAAGTGTTTAAACATACCTTACATTTTCATTGTTAAACTTAATCTTCTTGCCTTGTTAACAACCACATTAGAGAACTTGTCCACAAGAAGGGACCTAACACAAAAGAATTCACTGGGACCAGGCAGAAGTGCAATGAGCCATCAGACAGGGCAAACTCAGAACACCTCATCAGTCCAACCATACAATCATAGAATCCCTACGGTGTCGAAACAGGCCATTCGGCCCAACTCCGAGGAGTAACCAACACAGACCCACTGCCCTACCAACTACTCTATATTTACCCCGGAATCATGTACCTAAACTACACATCCCTGAATACTATCGGCAATTTGGCACAGTCAATTCACTTAATCTGCACATGTTTGGACTATGAGAGGAAACCAGAGCACCGGAGGAAACCCATACAGATACGGGGAGACTGTCTGGATGGAGTTTGCACATTCTCCCGAGACTCGAACCAAACCTGGGTCCCTGGCACTGGGCAGCAGCAGTGCTAATGACTGAGTCATCGTGCCACCCAAATTTGCACTAGAAATAGCAGAGTCTGCAGCTCAAATTGTGGATTTACCAACCATCACAGAATCCTCTAAACCACTGGCAGAAAATCATTCACTATTCCAAAGATCTGTGTAAGGAAAAGCTATCAAAAAGGCAAAGAAGAAGAATAATTGGGGTGATAAGTTTCTGAACAACTTTATCATGAAGGCTCCACAGGCAAATCCACAGTGAAGTTAACCTAACATAGTTCCATCATAAGCACAGAACTTCTAACTGCCTTAGTATCTCATGGCTAGAGAGGAAAAGTAAAAATTCAGCCAATACTCCTAGCCATTCCACAGTTACTGTTGATGCAATTTGCTTCTGCAAATATCAATTGATTAGCTTTGCTGACATGCCTATTTCCCAATCCAAAAACAAAACAGCCCATCATTGACTTTTACATTTGCAATGTATGATTTCTAAAGAAGTTTTTCAAATGTATATCTTACTTTAACTTTCAGTCAGAGACGAGGAAAAGGTTACTGGAACGTAAATTTTCAAAATGAATCGTCTGAAAGGACATATTTGCAGGCACAATTTCAGTTGGTTTATCCAAATACAATAATGATTTAACAAAAAAAAGCTTCATTTCTGCACAATGTTCAAGCTTATTTCAACATTTGTTCAACAACTGTCGGAATCAGTTTTGCTTCTCTTTTCAACACAAGAAAACACTTGCAGATGTATCATGTTCTGAGACTCGGTGGGCCTAAATTGTACTTTCTTTTACATTTGTGGTTGTGTGCACTGTTTCATAAGTAAGAGAAGATATTCAAAAGCTATGCGAGAATCCTATAAAAAGTAAAGAAAGATGCTACATGTTCTAAAAGAGTTGTATCAGTTTCAGAAGTTTTTATTTCTTTTTCGCTGATTTCTAAAAAATTTGCCTGACTTTTCTTAAGAGCTATGTGGCATTCATATTTGCCAAAAGCTGTGGCTCTTATTTTGACAAAATTTGCATGTTAACTTGAGTGGACCCTATATTTCTAACTAGGATAACAAACATAAAAAAATGTTTTTTGTTCATAACTGTATGTGCTTTGGAAACATAGAAATCACTTTACACAATAAAGTGCTCTTAAAATCATTTGTTATGGATTTATATTTCTGCGAGTAATGATGGCTAAAATTTTGCAAAAAGCAGATGTATTGCTTTTGTAACTACAGATGTAGCAATGCAAGGGATGCACGGGAATACAAGATCTCCACATACAAGTGCTGCAAAAGAACATATTTAGAAAGGAGCTTGCTCTCATCTAGAACACAGCCACAGAAATTAATGGGCTGGAGAGAGTTGGTGGGAAAAAGACATGTATTTACAATATTACGTTGTTCTTGTGACAGGTGATTAATCTGTAATACAAATCTGATTACTGCTCAGTGCAACAATGTTAAAGAGTCATACAGCACAGAAACAGACCCTTCGGTCCAACCAGTCATGCCGACCATAATCCCATACCAAACCATTCCCACCTGCCTGCTCCTGACCACTCCCTCCCCAAATATTGCTTAATAACTTTAAGACATTTATAAGTAAATCTAGAAATAAGCCTGAATCTCAAGAGCAAATGTTCTAACAGCCTTCAACAGTGACATTATAAAACACAGTTTCTGAATACATCAGATAGATCGGATGATAGCTTAACACTCCATAATTTATAGTTCTGGAGTTAAACAGAAACAGTAGCACATGCAACAGAAAATCCAAAAAAACCAAGTCAGTCCAGTGAAAAACTTTGATTTTGCTTTACCAATGAACTTAAGTGAAATCATACATTATTATAAAAAGATCAGATCCGTGCCTCAAATTGAAGTTGGGATATTATCACCTTTCTGCTGAAACTGCTCAACCCTCTTTGCTCTAAAGTTTCCATTCTTCTATTCCATGTTCCTTGCTTGCAATCAGAAGTGCTGCACAAAGGTGCCATCTGGTACAGTAACTACCTAATGTACATTCTGTTCAGTTTATTGTTATTTTTATTGTTCAGTTTTTAGAACTATCCTTGAGCATAACACTACAAAAACTGATGAACTATGTTTTACAGCAAACTTAAAATTACTTTAAGATTTCTCCAGCTTAGTTAACCCCACAAATGAATGAAAATAATAGCCAAATAACAAGTATATTTTAAATAATCACAGGTTCAAGATATAGGAAGTGAATCGGTAGGGTAGCATTTGTCCTCAATACCCTGGAGGAAACTTTTCCCACCTATTCTGTGCACTTGTGCACTATTGTTTAGAGTCCTTGGTTAAAAATAGTAAACAATCATTTAGGAAAACATCAAATTTGAAAGAGGGAAATGTAATTCTGGAACATTCAGCTTTATGTTAAGACTAACACAGGAAGGTGGCAACATCTGCAACACAGTCAGCAAAACAAGCCATTCATAAGAGATTGTGAATTAAGTACCATTTTGCAAGCCCATCCAGAGTTGTTTATGATCCTTTTTCTGCATCTCATTGATTACTTGACTTTTGTGCTTTAAGGCATCAGCTTCTTTAATGCAAGACATAAAATGAGCTTCAACAGCATCTTTTGTGAGGCAATGAAGCAGTTCCGATTCAGGGAAGTTCTGGAAAAATAGAAAGCACAATAGGTGCTAAGTAAACAAATGTACAATCAACCAGCACAAGACAATGAGTAGAAATTTATTTTAAAACAGATTTTAAAATCTGTTCAACAATGAGGATAACCCAAACAACAGCTGTGGTGGAATGGCAGAGCAAGCTGAAGTGGTTAGATGGCCGATGACTGCTCTAATTCAGTATGTCAGAGTCATAGAGGTATACAGCACGGAAACAGTCCCTTTGGTCCAACTCATCCATGCCGACTAGATATCCTAAACAAATCTAGTCCCATTTGCCAGCACTTTGCCCTTTTCCCCTCTAAACTCTTTTATTCATATATCCATCCAGGTGTCGTTTAAATGTTGTAATTTTACCAGCCTCCACCACTTCCTCTGGCAGTTCAATTCATATATGCACCACCCTGTGTGAAAAAGTTGCCCCTCAGGTTCCATTTAAATCTCTCCGCTCTCACCCTAAATCTATGCCCTCTAGTTCTAGACTTCCCCCACCCCAGGGAAAAGACCTTATCTATTTACCCTATCCCTGCCCCTCACCCTTGAGAGTTGAATGCAGCAGCGATTCAAAGCCAGCCTTATTTTGAACATGTTCCTGAAAATGAGCTAAATAATGATAGAATATTACAGCACTAATTTTAAGACCTTATGTTTATTAAAAACAAAAGCAAACTTTACCCCTAATGGCTCAGTGAATTCATTCAATAACTAATTAAGCTGTTCAGAATTAGTTAAGCCTCAGATACAGTTTTGGTCTATACAGGGTTACCTTTCGTGTGGGCCTATGAAAAAGCATTATTTAGCCGCCACTCAGAAATCAGGTACGAGTCACACTTAACTGCTGGAACTTCAGTTACTTGCTGGAAGTGGATGTGAACACTCACAAAAGACCACCTCATTAAACAAAAAGTCAAAAGAAACAATGTAAATCACACTTTCACGTTATCATTTAGAATATATCACAAAGTACAAGGGTAAACAGTGCAGAGTACAAAATTTAACTTTTCAATCACACCCTTTTTTTTGCAAATTAACATTTAAATATATTAAGGAACAGAGCCCCTGTATTGACATGGTACTTATGACAACAGGATGCCCCAAAGAGTGCTTTTCAGCCAATGAAATACATTGATATATTGCTAAGTAATATCTATAATTTAGAAAAATGCGACACAGTCAACTTACACACAAGATAAAATAAAATATGCTGTTATAAACAGGCAAATAGGGACATCAAAATGATGACAACACACCTTCAATATTGACCTGGTGGGTTCAAGATAATTACTTTCTCTTATTTACGTTATAACACCTAAACAACTTCAAACCTTCTCTCTAGCTCCTTCAAAGTAATTAATACAACACACTGAAGAATTGGTAGTTGTTATTCAATATGTAATGAAGTTCTCAAGGAATCAATTTAAAAGACACTTGTATAAGTATATGAATATGAAATGTTTGGAGGGACATGGGTCAGGAGAAGGCTGGTGGAGAGTTTAGTTTAAGATTATGGTCAGCATGGACTGGTTGGACTGAAGGGTCTGTTTCCATGCTGAAAGCAGGTGTTGCTCGATCCCAGTCGTCTTTCATTTATTATTCACTCAATATCCAAGGGCTAACAGGTATAAGCAATTCAGTCATACAGAACATTACAGATGCTCATAAAATAGACATTACCCTGTCTCTTTTCTTCCCACTCAACTTAAACTAAGATGCATGAGAGCTACAATATCTATCGAAAACATGGATAGAGTATCTAAAAGGAGCTCGTGGTGTAGTGATGTTTCTGGTCAATTAATACAGCAACTTAACAATGCGTTGCTGGAAAAGCGCAGCAGGTCAGGCAGCATCCAAGGAGCAGGAGAATCGACGTTTCGGGCATGAGCCCTTCTTCAGGAATGAGGAAAGTGTGCCAAGCAGGCTAAGATAAAAGGTAGGAAGGAGCGACTTGGGAGAGGGGCGTTGGAAATGCAATAGGTGGAAGGAGGTCAAGGTGAGGGTGATAGGCCGGAGAGGGGGTGGGGGCAGAGAGGTCGGGAAGATGATTGCAGGTCAAGAAGGCGGTGCTGAGTCCGAGGGTTGGGATTGAGAAAAGGTGGGGGGAGGGGAAATGAGGAAGCTGGAGAAATCTGCATTCATCCCTTGTGGTTGGAGGGTTCCCAGGCGGAAGATGAGTCGCTCTTCCTCCAGGCGCCGTGTTGCCATGGTCTGGCGATGGAAGAGCCCAAGGACCTGCATGTCCTTGGCAGAGTGGGAGGGGGAGTTAAAAGTGTTCAGCCACGGGGTGGTTGGGTTGGTTGGTGCGGGTGTCCCAAAGGTGTTCTCTGAAACATTCCGTAAGTTGGCGGCCTGTCTCCCCAATGCAGAGGAGGCCACATCGGGTGCAGCGGATGCAGTAAATAATGTGTGCGGAGGTGCAGGTGAATTTGTGGCAGATATGGAAGGATCTCTTGGGGCCTTGGAGGGAAGTGAGGGGGGAGGTGCGGGCACAAGTTTTGCATTTCTTGCGGTTGCAGGAGTGGAGGTTGGTTTGGTGGGAGGTGTGGATCTGACAAGGGAGTCGCGGAGGGAGAAGTCTTTCCGGAACGCTGATAGGGATGGGGAGGGAAATATATCCTTGGTGGTGGGGTCCGTTTGGAGGTGGTGGAAATGATGAAGGATGATCCGATGTATCTGGAGGTTGGTGGGGTGGTAGGGGAGGGCCAGTGGGGTTCTGTCCTGGTGGCAATTGGAGGGGCGGGGTTCAAGGGCGGAAGAGCGGGAAGTGGAGGAGATGTGGTGGAGAGCATCGTCAACCACGTCTGAGGGGCAATTGCGGTCTTTGAAGAAGGAGGCCATCTGGGTTGTTCAGTATTGGAATTGGTCCTCCTGGGAGCAGATGCGGCGAAGGCGAAGGAATTGGGGATATGGGATGGCCTTTTTACAGGGGGCAGGGTGGGAAGAGGTGTAATCTAGGCAGCTGTGGGAGTCAGTCGGTTTATAGTATACGTCCGTGTTGAGTTGGTCGTCTGAGATAGAGATGGAAAGGTCTAGGAAGGGGAGGGAGGAGTCTGAGATGATCCAGGTAAATTTGAGGTTGGGGTGGAAGGTGTTAGTAAAGTGGATGAACTGTTCAACCTCCTCGTGGGAGCACGAAGTAGCGCCGATACAGTCATCGATGTAGTGGAGGAAAAGGTGGGGGGTGGTGCCAGTGTAGCTGCGGAAGATGGACTATTCCACATATCCAACAAAGATGCAGGCATAGCTGGAGCCCATGCGGGTGCCCATGGCTACTCCTTTGGTTTGGAGGAAGTGGGGGGATTGGAAAGAGAAGTTGTTCAGAGTGAGGACCAGTTCAGTCAGTCGAAGGAGTGTGTTAGTGGAAGGATACTGGTTGGCTCGGCGGGAAAGGAAGAAGCGGAGGGCTTTGAGGCCTTTGTGATGGGGGATGGAGGTGTATAGGGACTGGATGTCCATGGTGAAGATAAGGTGTTGGGGACCGGGGAAGCAAAAATCATGGAGGAGGTGGAGGGCGTGGGTGGTGTCCCGAACATAGGTGGGGAGTTCTTGGACTAAGGGGGACAGGACCGTGTCGAGGTATGCAGAGATGAGTTCAGTGGAGCAGGAGCAGGCTGAGACAATGGGTCGGCTGGGGCAGTCAGGTTAATACAGCAAACCAGGCTAACGTGTGCTGGGGACATGGTTTGAATGGTGAAATTTGAATTCAATAAATCTGCAAGTATAAACTGGCCCAATTAGTACATAAGAACTAGGAACAGGGGTAGGCAATTCAACCCCACAAGCCTGCTCCTTCATTTGATATGATCACAGTTGATCTCATTTCGGACCCAAATTAATTTTCCTGCCTGGTCTCCATAACTCTCTTACTCATTACTAATTCAAAAAAATCTATCTATTCCACAAATGTAATCATATTTACAACTGTGTAACCATTGTTTTTGTCATAAAAACCCAACTAGTTAAGTAACATCTTTTAAGCAAGGAACTTTACTATTCTTACCTGGCCTATAATGACCCCAGACCCAGAGCAATTTGGTTGACTCTTAATTGTCCTCTGAGATAACTAGGAACAGAAAACAAATGCCAGAGGTATCCATAGCACATATAAATTTTTTTTAAAAGCTGATGTTGGTCAAAGGTCCACACAAACTACTTGCCACAATATGATATGGTAACATCACACCTCCCCCCTTTACTTCCCTCCAAGGCCCCAAGGGATCCTTCCATATCCACCTGCACCTCCACACACATCATTTACTGCATCTGCTGCACCCGATGTGGCCTCCTCTATATTGGGGAGACAGGCCGCCAACTTGCGGAACGTTTCAGAGAACACCTCTGGGACACCCGGACAACCAACCCAACCACTCTGTCACTCAACACTTCAACTCCCCTTCCCACTCCACCAAGGACATGCAGGTCCTTGGACTCCTCCATCGCCAGACCATAGCAACACAACGGCTGGAGGAAGAGCGCCTCATCTTCCGCCTAGGAACCTTCCAACCACAAGGGATGAACTCAGATTTCTCCAGTTTCCTCATTTCCCCTTCCCCCACCTTGTCTCAATCCCAACCCTCGAACTCAGCACCACCTTCCTAACCTGCAATCTTTTTCCTGACCTCTCCGCCCCCACTCCCACTCCGGCCTATCACCCTCACCTTGACCTCCTTCCACCTATCGCATGTCCAACGCCCCTCCCCCAAGTCGCTCCTCCCTACCTTTTATCTTAGCCTGCTTGGCACACTTTCCTCATTCCTGAAGAAGGGCTCATGCCCAAAAACGTCGATTCTCCTGCTCCTTGGATGCTGCCTGACCTGCTGCGCTTTTCCAGCAACGCATTTTCAGCTATGGTAACAGTAACCAATTTCAAGTGGCAAATGCTTATTAAGCACAAACAACCCTGAAATGTCTCTTTAAGCAATAATTCAACATATTTCAACAACTATCATAATTCATGGGCGTACAAAGAACGTCACCAAACTGGAATGGATCTCATTAACTGTGTTGCTGGCCTAGGTTTCCACTGCATAGTGGAAATATGGCTATTTCTTTGTCCTCAGCAGACTGATCCCAGCAAAAGGCAACCATTACCAGCATCTTACTGAAATCTTGGAAAGAATTGCTTGATCGCAGTAAATCTGAATATTGCTGAAAAGAGATCGAGGAGGCTAATGCAATAATGGTCTTTGTATCGGGAGGACTGGAGTTTAAACTCACAGAAGTTATGCAGCAGCTATACAAAACCTTGGTTAGACACCACTTAGGACTACTTGAGCAGATCTGGGCAACATACCTTCGGAAGCATTTATTGGCCTTGGAGGGATTCCAACAAAGGGTTTACAAGAATGGAATCTGAACTTCAGGGGTTGTGTGTGAGGAGATTATGCAAATTAGGTCGGTTTCCTCAAAAATATAAAAGGAAAAGAGTTGATCTATCAAGTCTTCAATACATTAACAAGAAAAGACAGGGTGGATAAAGATAAACTATTTGCAATGGTTAGGGATTCTGGAATTAGGTGGCAGAGTCTGAGAACTGGGGTCAGACCATTCAGGACAGATGATAGGAAGCACTCCTACACAGATGATGTAGAGGTTTGGAATGCTCTACCACAAACAGCCACTGATACTAGATCAGTTGTTCATTTTAATCTAAGTTCTCAGGGATTTTGTTAAGGGATATAGGCCAAAGGCAAGTACGCAAATCAGCCATTATCTCACTGAATGGTGGAACAGGGTCAAAGGCCTACTCATGTTCGTATGTTCCTATCTATGTTGTAAAACTTTCTTACTTGCATTCATCAGGACAATCGAAGAATGTCCCATCACAACAAGTTACAGTATAAGGAAAAAGATGCTGATTGTTTAGCAATTTGACTCTGATTTTCTGTGGCAATGTGTCAGCCAGAAACACAAGAATGTTAGACTCACCGAGTTTCTAGGTAATTCAAAAAGGCCCAAGGCTTGAATATATATTCCGTATGTTTGCAGAGAATGGGTCCCTGCAAATCAATGTATGTCACTTTTAGCAAACCTAAAGTTACAAGCTGACTGATTCATTTAAACGGATTGGTAATGTAGTTATTAGCATGTGGGAATGTTAAGTAAGCACCAGTTAGGTATATAAATCATACTTCCCAACTGTTGGCTGATTGATTCAAACATGCAGATAGGGGCTTCAAATGGTAGTTTGGTTGCTTATAATAGACAGACATCAGACTGGCTCAATCAGCCTGCACTTGCAAACTCAAAAAACTGTGTACCGTACTGTTAAAATGTGATTCCACACCTGAGTAGCACTTGCTAAACTATCTGTACGTTCTCATACGTATATTAGCAACTAATTTAAGATGGTCAGCTAAGCTCACAACTTGGCTTACTTGCACATTTTTGAAATTCATTCATTCATGGGATGTGAACATTGTTGGGTGCCAGAGTTATTATCCATTTCTAGTTGTCACTTGAACTGACTGGCTTGCTAGGGCTATTTCAACAGGCAGTTGAGAGTCAACCATATTCATGTGGATCTGAAGTCACATGTAGGCTAGACCAATTGAGGATGGCAAATTTCCTTCCCCAAAGGGAGTTGTTTTCATGACAATTAACAACAATTCCATGGTCACCATTAGACCAGGATTTTAAAGTTCTACCAGCCATGGTAGGATGTGATCCTCTGTCCTGAGACCGTGACTTATCTTTGTAGATTACTAGTCCAATAACAATACCAATATGCCACCAACTCCCCTTGGAAACCTTGGTCACAGTAGTAGGTTTGAAGCAGCATTTTAAAGGAAAGCTAAAGAGGAAGAATAGTTTGGACTGAAAATTCCTGAGATTAGGGACTAGACTTTAACACAGGAATAAGCATTTTAAAATGGAAAGTTTGATAAAGTGAACGTCAATATGGAGAGAATGTACAACTCACTGGGTAAATGGGAACTAGTGCATTTTAGAATAAAGGCAGAGATATAGATGAACATAGGTTTACAGACAGAATATTGGCTGTCCAGAATTGTTTTTGCAAATCAGAGTAGAAACTTTCCAGCCACTTTGTTTCACATTATTATAAGATCTGAAATTTGCCAGTTTTGCTTTAAGACAACTAACAAAGCATGATTTACAATAGGTAAAATATTAACTGCAAAGATTTCTAAATTGCTGATGATTGGTATCTACCAAATTCAAATGAATTGCTGTTATAAACATTAGTTCAAATATTAGTTTGATTAAAATACAATTTGTATTATGAAGCTTCAAGCTGATTTGCCTTTAAAAGGCTCTTGCTTGCAATATCACAATTTTAACACATAAGTAAGGTAGCAAAATTACCTTGAAATGTACTATAATGTTCCATGGTAGTGCAGTGTTCGATGCATGAAGGTCAAAAAGTAACCCAATTGGATAATGCCTAACGAAAGAAAAGGAAACCAGATTGGTCACTGAAATAGGAAGAAAAACACTCTCCATAATTTCATGCCCTGAACATTTCAGCCATTTTCATTTTGTAACATATTCGACTAAGTGGGAAAATTAGTTGTTTACATCTGGTGCTTTATTAATACCAGATTTTTTTAAATCATTAGTACTCACCAACCTGTAACATGTTTTTGCTAATTAACCTATGCAGAGATGTTATCACACACCTCTGGAGCAGATGGGACTTGAATCTGGGTGTCTCAGTTCGGGGTAGGGACAGTACCACTGCACCACAAGAGGGCACTTCACCAAGCTTTAATATCATAAATAGGTCAATTTCCCAATTACAGTGTAATGATAAGTAAATTCATTGTGCATGAGCATACTGGAAGTTAAGTATGGTATGGAGTACTATTGCCTGAAACATTAGGGTTATTTCTTCATCATTAAAATAAAATCAATTTGAGTAGAAAGGCAGTGGAGGTCTGTAATTTTCTTCTGCAAACAGCAATTGTAATTTTAAAACAGTGATTGATATTCAGGTTGGCAACTTGTAACTAGAGGAGTGCAGAAGGATCAGTGCTGAGCCACAATTATTTGTGATATACATTAATAATGGGATGAGAAAAATGAATGCACTATAGTTAAGTTTGCAGGTGACAACAAATGTTAGGAAGCCAAGTTAGGATAAGTGAGTCTGCAGAGGAATATTGACAGGTTAAGCAAAAGTGAAAACACTTGGGAGCTGGGATATAATGTGGGAAAATGTGAGGTTAGGCACTTGGGCAAAAAATAGAGGAATTGAATATTATTTAAGTGGAGAAAGACTGCAGAAAGTTACAGATCAGAGGGATGTGAGAGTCCTCATACATGAAAAACAAAAAGTTTGCATGCAGTTACGAGGATAGGTTGAGAGTTCTCGGCCTTTTCTCGTTGGAACAGCGAAGGATGAGGGGTGACTTGATAGAGGTTTATAAGATGATCAGAGGAATAGATAGAGTAGACAGTCAGAAACTTTTTCCCCGGGTACAACAGAGTGTTACAAGGGGACATAAATTTAAGGTGAAGGGTGGAAGGTATAGGGGAGATGTCAGGGGTGGGTTCTTTACCCAGAGAGTAGTGGGGGCATGGAATGCGCTGCCTGTGGGAGTGGTAGAGTCAGAATCATTGGCGACCTTTAAGCGGCATTTGGATAGGTACATGGATGGGTGCTTAATCTAGGTTAGAAGTTCGGCACAACATCGTGGGCCAAAGGGCCTGTTCTGTGCTGTATTGTTCATGTCTATATTCTATGTTCAGTTTCAGGGGGATAGTGAAAGCAAATGGAGTCCTTTATTTCAAAAGAATGGAGGAGTATAACAGTTCAGGAATTTTGCTGAAACTATACAAGGCACTAGTCAGATCACAGCTGGAATACGGTGACCAGTTTTGGGCCCCTTATGCAAGGAGGAGAATATACTGACATTGAAGGCAGTCCAGAGAAAGTTCATTAGGCTGATAATAATCATAACTATTTTAGGAGAAGAGGTTGAATAGTGTTGGCCTGTACTCATGGGAATTTAGAAGGATGAGGTAATCTTATTGAAACACACAAGATTCTTAAGGGATCTGGCAGAGGGGAAAGATTTAGGAGAGGGGGCATATTCTCGAATAAGGCGTTACACATTTAAGACAAGGAAGGATTTCTTCTATGGAAGTCTTGACTACTGATGGCTATCAAGGCTGGGTAGTTAAGTATATTCAAGGCTAACAGATTTTTAATCAGAAAGGTAACCAAGGGTTTTAGGGAAAAGGCAGAAAAGTGAAGTTGAGGATCATCAGAATCAGCCACAATTTCATTGAATGGCTGAGCATGCTCATTGAGGTGAACAGTGCCCAGAGTGTGGTGCTGGAACAGCCGATCAGGCAGGATCAGAGGAGCAGGAGAATTGACTTTTCGGGCATAAGCCCTTCATCAGGTGCTTTACTTATGCTTCTATGTCTTATGATAGATTTCATGTCACCCAAAGATTTGTACTTTAAATAATATGACACTGACAAATATATGGAGCCAGTCATAGAGCAGTCATGCTCTCAATTCTGCCACACATTTAAGTGTTAAATGGTTTATTATAACTTATATGTTCCTGTCAATCACAGTAACCAAAGTAGGAAAAATCTGTTGGATCCTAAACATGCACGGGTGTGGGGCCAGTAATGATTTTTTTTGGAGGGGCGGGGGGGGGGGGGGGGGGGGGGCGGGAGATCCACATTGGAAGCTAGATTCTTACTGCCTGGGAGAGAGAGGAGAGCTGCTGCGAGAAAATAATTTCTTTTTATTTTGTATTACAGGAGACACTATTGCCAGGCTGCTGTTTCGCGTCCTGAAAAGAAGAGGTTCCTATGTCAGGTATCAGTACAAAACAAGCGCGATAACTTCCCAAAGATAGCATGACCACCCACCACCACACCCCAACTTCTAATGAAATTCTTTAGCAATGCTACAAATTACACTATTTTGCCTTGATCATAAAATCAGTAGCCACATGCCCGAGGGTTCGAAACAGAGTGGGCAAAGAGAAACTGTTTCCACCCATAAAAGATTTATCAGAACACAGATTTAAATTAATTTGCCATAGAAGCATATACAAGAGAAAAAAAATCTTTTTCACACAGCAAGTCGTTACGGTCTGGGGTTCGTAAGGTCAGTTTGCTGGATGATTAGCTTACAATGCAGAGTGATGCCAACTTCGTCGTTCAACTCCTACACTGGCCAAGATTGCCTAGGATGACTGTCCTTCTCACCCTCTCCTCTTGCCTGAGGCGTGGTGATACTCACCAATTAAGCCATTACCAGTCATCTCTCACTAATGAGAGAGCAGGCCTACAGGTCCAATTAGACCATGGCACCTTACACCTTGGTAAGGGTCTGGAATGCACTGCCTGGAAGCATGGTGATGCAGGTTTAATCAAGGCATTCAAGAAAGCATTTGATACTTATTTAAACTGAAACAATCTCACAATTATGAGGAAAAGGCAGGAGAATAGTACTAAGTCATAGCATTCTTTTTCAAAAGACTGTGCAGATGTGATAGTCTGAATGACCCCCTTTTGCACTGTAACTCCTGAGAATTTTGCCCTCAACGTGCTATATTGCCTACATGAAGGTCTCAATTCCCACTGACTAGCAGTCAAGTAGAATCATCCACCTGTGAAAAATGAAAAAGCCCAGTTCAAGAATCATTCCCTAAACAGAATTCATCCTCTCTAACCACTTGAATTTTAACCAATCTTTGCAGTGAAACTTTGCAAGACTTACAATCAAATTGCCAAAATAACTCTCACACCAGAGGCCTAACCCCAACTGCAAAGACCAACGAAATCATATCAGGTGCCATCAACCTGGCAAGCTTCTCTTATATATCACACCCTCTGTCCAGCAGGGAGCAAGTATCCACCATGTATAAATTTGCACTTCATGCTTGGAGCTAAGTAATGAACACCTGTAAAGTAGGTCAACCAGCTTCTGCACCAGAAACATACAAGTAAATTATCTGCAGGACATTCAAACTGTTGGATCATATCTACAGCTACACCTGTAGCTACAAAAGCACCTTCTCTTCCAACCTGCTCACTAGCTTCCAAACCTCCCAGCCTGAAGCGTAACTGAATAATCTATGTAGCTCTTCTTGCCAATTACCAATTGACAACGTGCCACACTTTGCCTATCATTCAGACCACTGCCTACCACGAAGTGACATGCATCAGTTACATTAATGATGATTCAATGTAGCTTATATATATAGCTTTTTATTCAATGTTGAAATTTGAAAATGTAACATTCGCCCTTCTTTCCAGAAGGTGATCAATTGGGTCAATGGGCTGAGGACTGGCAGATGAGGTTTAGTTTGGATTAATGCAAGGTATTGCATTTTGGCAAAACAAACAAGGACATGACTAGTACAATTGATGGTAATATCCTAAATTGTGTTCTAAAACAGGGAGATCTAGGCGTTCAGGTACATAATTATTTCTAATTTGGATCACAGGTAGATAGGGTGGTTAAGGCAGCAGTTAGAATGCTTGTCTTCAATGTTCAAACCTTGAGTATAGGAGTTGGAATGTCATGTTGAGGTTGGTAAGACATCTTCTGTATTGCTATGTTCAAGAAGGATATTATTAAGTTGGAGAGGGTTCAGAGAAGATTTACCAGGATGATGCTGGGAACGGAGGGTTTGAGTTATAAAAATAAGCTGGATAAGTTGGAACTTGTTTCATTGGAGCATAGGAGGTTGAGGAGTGACCTTATACAGGCTTATAAAATCATGAGGAGCATTGATAAGGTGAACAGCAAGGGTCATTTCCCTATGATGGGGAAGTTCAAAACCATGGGGGCATATTTTTAGGATGAGAGAAGAAAGTTTTAAGTAGTACATGAGGGGAAACTCTCTTTTTTTTAACATTGTGGTTTGGGTGTGGAATGAACTGCCAGAGGAAGTGGTAGATCTGAGAAACAGTTACATTTAAAAAACATTTGGATAAGTGCATGAATAGAAAAGGTTTGTGGAGATATAGACTAAATGCAGGCAGATAAGACTACTTTAATTTGGTAACATGATCAGCATGGACAAGTTGGACTGAAGGGTCTGTTTCCAGCTGTATAACTCTGACTCTTCGATCTTGTGGTAAATTTTCTTCTCATACAAAAGTCATTATTTGAAAGATTTACTTAAATTGGATTAACTGGCTATAGAATAAATACTAGGATAATGGTTGCAAATGTAATAGTAAAACTGAACAACTCTGATTAACAAAAGGACATCTTTGCTCATTATTTGTACAGCAATATGGGGAAGTGGTATGTCTAATACTGTTTCAGTGTAGGCATAATCCAAAGATCGTTTCTTAAATTTATTCACAGGATGTCATCATCATTGCACTGCCATTGCCCATCTAAATTTCTCTGTAGGACGTGGTGCTGAGCAGCCTTCTTGAAACACTCTAGTTCTGGGTGGTATAGGTACACCCACAATGCTGTTAGGGAAGCACTCCCAAGATTTTAATCCAGCAAGTGAAGAAAGGCAATATAGTTCCAAGTGATAGATAATGTGATATGAGGATGGGTGGTTGGGGAGGGGCACGGATGTGCTTCCACGTATCTCTTGCCCCTGATCTTCTAGGGTGTAGAGGTTGAAGATCTGAAAGGAATTATCATAGCAATTTGGAGAGTTGCTGCAGTGTCTGTAGTAGAGGAAGTAAATGTTAAAGACAGGGGATAGGGTACCAATCAAATAGGGTATGCCCTGAAATGGTGACCTCGGACTAAAACGATTCACCTCCAAAATCCACAACCAGTTTCTATTACAATTTGGCATGATTCCAACAAGCACAGTTTTCTGCCCCAATTCCCATTGACTCCTTGATGGAGTCAGAACTCAATTGAATGTGGTTTTTATGCTGAGGGCAGCCACTCTCACCTCAAAGGTGCAGAGTATCTTTTGCCTATGTATCGGTGAAGGATGCAAGGAAGTCTGGAAATGAGTGGTCCTAGCAGAATCCAAACTGATTAGTGAGCAACCAGGTTATCGTTAAGCATGATGGTCAATTATCTCTTCCATTTCTTTACCGATGATCAAAAGCAGACTGATACATTAGTAACTCACCAGATTGTCTTGTCCTGCTGTGTGCGCACAGGACAGACATGGGCATTTTCCAAATCACTGTGTATAAGCCAGTATTATTATTATATTGGAACAGCTTTGGTAACTTTATGCTCATTCTAGAACAACAGTCATTTTAGTCCTATTGGCAAAACCTTTGTAGTATCCAGTGCCTTTGGCATTGAAAAAATACAATAAAAATGCTGATGAAATGTTATTAACTAAAATGTCTACCTATCTCTCTCCATAGGCACTGTCTGATCAGCTGAGAATCCAACAGTTTTTTTTAACTTTAGATTTTGAGTATCCATAGAATTTTGTATTTGTGTTGACCATGCTTGTGTTGTAAAGTGAACAATTACTTTGTACATGACACTCGAGCACCATCTAGTGGCAAGCATGTACACACATACAATGAAGATAGAACTTATCAATGGGAGAGACAGGTTGGAAAATTGTGTTTAAATGCTCAGACACTCAGGTTGTTTAACATTAGCAGGGCATTGGCCTAAACTACTTTGTCATAACCAAACACTTCCAAGTAAGTCAAATATTTCACAAAAATAGAATCAGAGAACAATTTTTTCACCCTACCACCTGGACCGGCATTATCAATAGCCGAATGAATAAAATAGGATTTTACTGTACAGCCCCACTTGTGAATTTGGTTGCTAAACTTAGTTCAACTAATCTTGATGAATGTTTGAATTCAAAACAAGAATTTCAAACCAGAACTCTCAAAAATTAGTGAAAGAACCTCAGCAAGATTTTGGTGGATATCTGGGACCAGCTCACATGTCCCTTCTGTAATCACTGCTATTGGACAAAATTTGCATTGCAAGTCCTCTTGAAAACAAAATATTACAATTGATGGAATAATCATCTAATAATCCACAAATTATGAAAGGAGATTAAGTTAGCCATACAGAAAAACTATATGTATGTATCTCTGGTCTGCCCAAGTTTCAAAGGAGGTTTGATGTGGAGGTGCTGGTGATGGACTGGGGTGGACAAAATTAAAAATCATTCAACACCAGATTATAGTCCCAACAGATTTATTTGGAAGTACAAGCGTTCAGAGTGCTGATCCTTCGTCAGGGTAGCTACCCTGACGAAGGAGCAGCACTCCGAAAGCTTGTACTTCCAAATAAACCTGTTGGGACGATAACCTGGTGTTGTATGATTTTTAACTTTGACAAAGTGAGGACCGCAGATGCTGGAGATCAGAGCTGAAAAATGTGTTGCTGGAAAAGTGCAGCAGGTCAGGCAGCATCCAAGGAGCAGGAGAATCAATGTTTCGGGCATAAGGGCTTATGTCCAAAACGCTGAATTTTAACTTTGTCAAAGAAGGTTGACTTCGAAAGTCTATTTCTTGCTAACTATGCTAGTACAGTATTTTATTGGGTATCATGCTACTACATGACACTGCATTAAATTACTTGGATAAAGCACACAAATATCATATGCACTTCCTCCAATGTTTAATAAATGTGGTTTTCCAAAAGTATCATAGTTAACTTTATTCTCAAATTGTGATATAGTTCTTTCTACTAATTTGTAAAGCAAAGCTCAAATTGATAATAACTGTATAATATAACATATTTCTGGAAGATTTTACTAATTCAGTCATTCATTCCTTAGGTTATTTTAAAGGAGTAAACAACAGCCACTGAATCTTGCTGCATAGAAGGGAACCATTCTGGCAACATTCCTGCTCTTTGAATTGTCCAGTAAGTTTCATTTCCCTGCTCATTTCCCATTACTCTTCAAATTTTTCCTTTCAAACATATACCCAATTCCCTCCTGAAAAGGGGAGATCCAATCTGCTGCCATCACCTTTTGAATCAGTCTCTCCCTTCAGGCAGCATTTTCATTGTCCAAGCTAATCATAGCTTAGAGGTGTGTGGTAAGCTATGACAATAATGTGTTAAATAGAGAGTCAAGCCTGAAAAACTCCCTCACTTTGTATGGGTATAGAACCCCTTCCAAAAGCCTAATTTAGCACCACAAATTGTCAATGATACCCTCCTTTAGTCAGTGCATTCAAAAGAAATCTATTTCATCAAGTACCAGGTAAATAACTTCCCTATCTTTTCAGAAGATGTACTATTATACAAGATTTGAAGAAATAATGGATGAGAAGTATTTTCTGAGTTTACAGACCAGAACTGAATCAGATGAACATCAATTTCATACAGCTCAGATGTCATATAGGACAGGTGAAAGTCAGAAGGACTGTCCAAAACAACCAACATCTATTATATCTATCAATGCTTGTCAAGTATAGAATTCATCTTTATTTTCATGATAATGCCTTCCAAATATCAAAATCTGCTTCAAATAATCAGAATTCGGGGCGTCACGGTGGCTCAGTGGTTAGCACTGCTGCCTCATAGGGACTCAGGTTCAATTCCAGCCTTGGGTGAATGTCTGAGTGGAGTTTGCACATTCTCCCGTATCTGCATGGGTTTGCTCCGGGCGCTCCGGTTTCCTCCCACAGTCCAAAGATGTGCAGGACATGTGAACTGGCCATGTTAAATTGCCCATAGTGTAGGGTGCATTAGTCAGAGGGAAATGGGTCTGGGTGGGTTGCTCTTCGGAGGGTCGGTGTGGACTTGTTGGGCCGAAGGGCCTGTTTCCACACTGTAGGAAATCTAGTCTAATCTAATTCCTTTTTGCTTAGCAAGTTTCATTCAGTTTAGTAGTGATACCATGGCTAATATAATAATTATTGTAATATCATGTAAAATGTTCCTTATATTCAGCAGAAAAAAATTATCCACTGAATTTCATCCCATTATGTAGCTTTTGTCATAAACTTATTAAAAATAGCAATATTTCAAGATGACTTAATTCATAAATGTATGTTTACTTAGCTAATTTTATATGCCTCTCAGTAAGAAACTTCCTCAAACTTGTGAATTCCTAACTCATGAGAATACATTTTGCAATCATAGTCAATAGTGACATACATAGCAGCATTCAAATGCCTTGACTGGATGAATGCAGCTCCAACAATAGTCAAGTTTGATGGCAAGAGTAAAGCAGAACAATGAGTGGCACCTCACCCCTCATGACTAATACTTATCCCTCCACTGCCAACATTTTGTGGTAACAATGGGTGACATTTACAAGGTACTCTGCAACAGCTCATCAAGCTTCTTTTAACATCACCTTTCAAACTTCTGACTTCTGCCACTTAGAAGGGCCGTTGGTGCATGGAAACCATAAGCTGCAACATCCCCGCCAAGCCACACGCCATCCTAACTTGGAACTTAATCAACTTTCCTTCAGTGCTACTTGGTCAAAATCCTGGAACAACCTAACAACATTCTTGTTGTACCAGCACCACACGGACAGAAGTAATTTTAGTTCATCACCATCTTAAGGCAATTAAGGATGTGCAACAAACGCAAGAATCATAAGTTATGTCCACATGCCATATTATTTTTAAAAAGAGATTATAAAGCTGCAACTTAAAGCACATGCTTAAAAACAGAGCAATGAACACCAAAAGCATTGCATCCATCTGTTACAAACACAGTCACCTCACGTTTTGTATAGCAAGCTAATGTCTTTAAAATGGACACAAATAATTTTCCTAAACAGCTTTCAGAACCATATGACTTCTCCTATGGGTTCAACTGTAGCCAAAGCAGATTGATTCTTAATATAATGCAATCTATCACAAACAATTAAACATCGACTCTCCTGCTCCTTGGATGCTGCCTAACCTGCTATGCTTTCCCAGCACCACACATCTGCAGCCGTTTGTTTATCACAATCCAACACTAGTGTTGGAAAGCCATGCAAATGAAAGCCATCTGAACACCATGACAGAGACACTGAAACAAATGCTCTCAACAGGGAGAGAGGGTAAGGCATTGACAGAAAATGAGCTTAAGGTCTGCTGATCTGAACCAGATTGCCAAGTCACAACCCACACAACCATGAAAATAAAACAAAGGAGAATTCAGTCACTCACTCTTAAAAGCTGAATTCACCCTTGGGAACACCGACAACTATCTGACAATAGAAACCATCAAAGCTGCTGGGGCTGACTTCAAATTTCAAGCCTTCAAAAAGACAATCATCAAACAAGTCTACAATATTAAGACTAATCAGATTTCTCATTTCATTTCAAAAGGCTTAAACTGTCCCCATCCACCACCACCTCCTTTATCTGGCCAAGGGAGTCCTCACTTTCAGCAACTTCTCCATTAACTCCTCCCACCTTCTTCAGGTAAAAGGACGCCGTTGGTAACCACATGGGTCTCAGATATTCCTATCTCTATGTGGGGTACATGGAACAATACTTTTCAACTCCTACCCACTCTTTTCTCCGACGTATTGATGACATAGTCAGTGCTGCTTCCCGCTCTTGTCCAGAACTGGAAAAGTTTATCAATTTAGTTTCCAATTTCCACCCTGCTCTCACCTTCATTTGATCCAGCTCTGACTCCTCCCTTCCTCGACAAGTTTGGTTCAATTTTGAGGATTACCTGGCCACCAAAATCCACTGACTCCTAGTTACCTTGACTATATATCCTCACACTCCGCTTCCCATTCTTCCATCTCATCCGTTCTAATGACACCAATTTTGACAAGGGGGGGGGGGCCTCTGAAATGCCCAGCTTCTTCTCAACTGAGAAATTCCTCCCCACCTCCATCATGGCTTCAGGTGCGTTCAACCCATATCCTGCACTGCAGCCCTCATTCCCTCTCTTCCCTCCCATCCCTCCCATAACAGCAATATGCTCCTCCATTAAACAGGATCATGGCTGATCTTATCTCTGTCTCAACTCCACTTGCTTAACTACGCGTCAAGCCTTTATCCCACTTTTTATTAGAACACATCTATTTATTTCCTGAATCTGTTGACTGATTCTGCCTCCACTGCACTCTGGGGCAATGAGTGCCACAGATTCACCACAAGCAGAGAAGCAGTTTCTCCTCATGAGGTTTGAGGCTACTTCCTCTCATATTTATGACTTCTTCTTTGATACTTCCAGAAGGGGGAACATCTGATCAACATCCACTTTATCAATGCCCTTTAGCATTTTATATACCTCAATTAGAACTCACCTCATCATTATCCTGAACTTCAAGTATAAGCCAAAAGTTTTTCAACTGCTCCGAGTGTGACAGCCTTTTAATCCCTGGGAATCAACTTGGTGAACATCCTCTGCACTGCCTCCAGTACCAATTCATCCTACATACCCACTTTTTGCGATTCATGCATGATGAAGTCCAGATCCCTTTACATTGATGCATTTTGAACCTACTTCCTATTTATATAGTAATATGCCCCCTATATATATGCCCTTTTAAACTCCATCTGCTAGATTCTGGCCCATTCTCCTAGCCTATAAATATCCATCTGTAAACTCTATCTCATCACTGCCTGCTTTCCCAGCTATCATCTGCACATTTTGCTGTTACACTCTGTCCCTACTAGCAAATCATTTATATAGATTATAAATCGTGGAGGTCTGAGAACTGAACTGAACCCTGTGACACCCCACTACTACAGTTCACCATCCAGCGAAAAGACCCATCTATCCCAACTCTCTTCTTTCTGTTAGTCAGCCAGCCAGTCCTTGATCCAAGCCAAGACTCTACCTTTAACCCCTGGGATCTAATCATCTGGATCAGTCCTTTATGCAGCACCTTCTCTAATGTCTTCTGGAAGTCAAGATACAAATCTACCTAATTCCCATTATCCACCTTGCTGGTTACATCCTCGGAGAACTCCAGTAAGTTTATCAACTATGACTTGCCCTCATGAAACCATGCTGACACTGGTGAATTCTGCTTTATTTTTCGAAGAGTTCGGTTACCTCCGCCCTTAAGATTGACTCCAGCAAAAGATCAAACTAACTGGTCTATAGTTTCTCACTTATTGCCTATCTCCTTTTTTGAATCACGGTGTCACATTAACATATTTTCAGCCAACTGGCGCCTTTCCAGATTCCAGGGAATTTTGGAATACCATTACTAATGCATTCACTATTGTCAATGCCATCTCATTTTATATTTTAAGGTGCGGGACATCAGGAACCAGGGACTTATCTGACTTTAATTCAATCAGTTCACTTAATACCTTTTCCCTAGTTATAGTAATTGCATCAAGTTCCTCTGAAGTCTTAAGGAAGGAATTATTTCACTGTGAAAACAGAGAAAATATTGATTTAGTATCTCTGCCACTTCTGAGTTTCCCATTACTACCTCGCCATTTTCGTCCTCCCCCACCATCCCACCAGCATTCAAATCCTTAGCCGCCATTTCCATCACCTCTAGTAGGATGCCACAAGAGACATACTCCCCATCCCTTCTTGTCAGCCTTCTGCACGGACCATTCCCTCCAGACACCTTTGTCCACTCCGCCACACCCAATACCACCTTCTGGGTAATGCAAGATAGAAGATGAAAAAAAATTGTGGTTGTCAGAGCTGCTCCTTTTTTGAGGTATTTTAGTTGTTGGAGCTGATTCTGTCAAATTGCAGGAGCAGCAATTACTATTTTATATGCTGTTGCATTGTTTTAGAACTTCGGGGGGAAAAAAATCAAAAACAATGGCAGTTTAAACAGAAGGAAGGGAGACAATGGCAGAGACTACATGGTCGGAGTGGGGGGGGGGGAAGAAAGAGAGAGCGCGAGAGAGCAAGAAAAAGAGAAACCTACACTGCTGTCTGACACAGCAGTGAATCTGCCTTTGTTGTTTTGAGTTGAAGTATCTCTGGAGATTGGAGTGCGTCTAAGAAAAATTAACAAACAGCAAAAATCACACCAGGTCTTGGAGGAACCCGTGTGGGACCGCTCACAGCACAGGAGCAGATAATTGCATGATTTTTAAGTTTAAAGTTGCTTTTTTTTTGTAAATCTACAATAGGGAGTTGAGTAGGTTCTTTTTGATTATATGTTTTATTGAGATCTGTCTCTTGATTAGGATTTAAAAATATAAAACATAGATACTAAATTATCCTGAAGTAGTGTTTTTTTTACAGCAGTAAGCCTATGCTATTTTCTGGATCTGCTGACTGTTCAGGTGCAAAGATGCCCTTTAGTAGAGTCATGTGCCCTTCCTGTTAAATGTGGGAGGTTAGGGGCGGTTTCCATGTTACTGATGATTACGTCTGCAGGAAGTGTGTTTGGTGGTGAATCCTATCAGATCACAAGGAATCGGTTGGACTGGAATTTAGAGGCATGGAGGAATTTACAAAAGCTAGGGGGTGTGATGGATGGCAGTTATAGGGAGGGAGGAAAAATTGCAGATAGGGGAGGGAAACAGGTAGTGCAACAGTCTCCTGTGGCTATTCAAACAAGTACTCTGTTTTGGAAAAGGAATGATGGATTCTCAGGGGAAAGTAGCACAAACAGCCAAGTTTCTGGTACCAAAACTGGCTCTAATGTAACGAGGGGTACGTCAGGTTATAAGCGATCGATTGCGATAGGGGAGTCTGTAGTCAGAGGCACAGACAGATGTTTCTGTAGGCAAAAGCGAGAAATCCGAATGGTATGCTGTTTCCCTAGTTCCAGGATCTATGATCTCTCAGACATAATGCAGAATATTCTCAAAGGGGAGTGAGATCAGCAGGAGGCTGTTGCACACATTGGAACTAACAGCATAGAATGGAAAAGGATGAGATTCTGAAGGGAGAATGTAGGAAGTTAGGCAGGAATTTTAAAAGGAGGCCCTTGATGGTATAATACCTGTATTCCTCCTAGTGCCACGAGTTAGTGAGGATAGGAATAAGAGGATAGAGTATATGAATGCGTGGTTGAGGAGCTGGTGCAGGGAGAGGAAGGCCAATTTCGATGGTATAAGGCAAGGACTTTGAACAGTTGATTGGATGTGGATGTTCGCAGGTAAACGGATGGTTGGAAAATGGGAAGCCTTCAAAAATGAGAAAGCAAGTCCAGATGTAATAGATTCCTGTTCGGGCGAAAGGCAAGGCTGGTAGGTCTAGGGAATGTGGGATGACTAAAGAAATTGAGATTTTGCATAAGAAAAAGGAAGCATATGTCAGTATAGACAGCAGAGGTTGAGTGAATCCTTACAAGAGTATAAAGGCAGTAGGAGTATGCTTAAGAGAGAAATCAGGAGAGCAAAACAGGGACACAAGAAAACTTTGGCAAATAGGATTAAGGAGAATTCAAAGGGATTTCATAAACACATTAAGGATAAAAGGAGACCCAGGGACAGAACAGAACCCCTCAAAGATCAGCAAGGCAGCCTATGTGTGAAACTGCGAGAGATAGGGGAGATACTAAATGAGTATATTGCATCAGTGTTTACTGTGGAGTAGGACGTGGAAGATATAGAATGTAAGGAAATAAATGGTGATAGCTTGAAAAATGCTCAGACCACAGAGGTGGTGGTGCTGGATGTCTTAAAATGCATAAAGGTGAAAAAATCCCCACAACCTAATCAGGTGTGCCCTAGAACTCTGTGGGAAGCTAGTGAAGTGATTGCTGGGCCCCTTGTTGAGATATTTGTATCACTGATAATCACAGGTGAGGTGTCGAAAGACTGGATGTTGGCTAACGTGGTGCCAGTATTTAAGAAAGATGGTAAGAAAAAAACCAGGGAACCTTTGGCCACTAAGCAAGTTGTTGGAGGGAATCCTGAGGGACAGGATTTACATGCATTTGGATGGGCAAGGACTGATTAGGGATAGTCAACATGACAGAAGGTGGTGGGGTATTGCTATTCAGACTGGAGGACTGTGACCAGTGGTATGCCACAATAATCGGTGCTAGGTTCACTACTTTTCATTATTTATATAAATTATTTGGATCATTAGGGGGTATTGTTCGTACGTTTGCAGATGACACCAAAATTGGAAGTGTAGTGGACAGTGAAGAAGGTTACCTTAGAGTACAATGGGATCTTAATCAGATGGGTCAATGAGCTAAGGAGTGGCAGATGGAGTTTAATTTAGATAAATGGATGCTGCATTTTAGAAAGGCAAATCAGGACAGGACCAATATACTTATTGATAAAGGTCCTGGGGACCGTTGCTGAACAAAGTGGTGGTTCATAGCTCCTTGAAAGTAGAGTCGCAGGTGAAGGATAGAATAGTGAAGGCGGTGTTTTGTATGCTTTCCTTTATTGGTCAGAACATTTGAGCATAGGATTTGAGAGGTCATGTTGCGGCTGTACAAGACATTGGTTAACCCATTTTTGGAGTATTGTGTGTAACTCTGGTTTCCCTTCTTTGGGAAGGATGTTGTGAAACTTGAAAGGGTTCAGAAAAGATTCACAAGGATGCTGCCAGGGTTGGAGGGTTTGAGCTATAGGGAGAGTATGAATACCTGGGGCTGTTTTCTCTGAAGTATTGGAGACTGAGACGAGACCTAATGGAGGTTTATAAAATCATGAGGGGCACGGATAGGGTAATCAGACAAGATATCTCTTCTCCTCCTCTCCCCACCGCCGCCCCCCCCACCCAGTACTTGACAATTAAAGGGGGTTACTGACAAGCTTATGCAAATTATTACTTCAAGGATAAATCCAAGCACTTGTGGGACCTGTGGCTGTGTCACATTACTACTTTCCATAATATTCATTCAATATTTTCACATTAGATTTACAATATGGGACAAAAGCTCCATTTATAGTGTCCTAGTGCATCATCGGATGACACTCAGAGTACTGCACCCTTTACGTGTATGACTGAATCTGGAACAGTTGCAGCAAAAGTTAATGGAAGGTAGACGCATATTATTTTTTTGTCCATCCCTGGATGCCTCTGAGAGAATGATGGTAAACGGTCTTCTTGAACTGCTGCATTTCTTCAGGTTTTGACAAACACATATTGACAATTCCAGTATGACTTCTGTTCGAACGGAATTAAACATACAATCATGTGTCTGTCGCCGGCTGACTAATCTGATTTGTCCCAAATCACACATGCTTGGTGTTCAGAAATCATACCAGACTCAAAAGGATAACTGTTTCTCCCTCCAAAGATGCCACCAGACCAGAGTTTCTCCAGCATTCTCCTGTTTATTCCAAGTACAAGTTAGTTGTTTTTTTTTTGAAAAGATATATTTGAGTCTCTTGCTAGCAAATTGTGATGGGTATTTTAATGGGGTATAAAATTCCATTATGAAAACACTTGCATCGATCACAAAAACCAGACTACCAACCAGCATTGTAAAATTCACAAAACATAACATGTATATATGACATGAAACAGAAGCTCACCACTTCAATGGTACTCCTTCATACTCAAACCACATTTCTCCTACATCCTCTTGTCTCATTACTTTCTGGAAGTGCTTTTTAGCTTTGTCAGTGACCAGCATCAAATAACTCACTCTTGGTAACAGCAGCTGAAAAGAAATTCAGTAAGTTAGCACATTTCTAGGCTTGTAAACATGCCAAAGTCAGATTGGTTTTTATCATGACAGAATCATGGGACGTGAGGAAGGGAATTCTGTGGAAATGGGCAGTCAAAAATCTCTAAAAGTGCCAATGACATCTGTTACTTAGATGTTCCAGAGAAACCTTTCTGAACAAGGGTTAATTGAAAATTCAATTTTACCCTTATCTGAAATAGTCACAGATGTCAAATAACCACGTGTACCTGTTCCTCCAGTCACAAAGTTAATCTTTCCCACATCTATTTTGTTTGGTGTTGATCTTTGAGGCAATGAGGATCCATAAGAGTACAGTTTGGTGAAAGCTCACTATTCAATTTTCTTACACTCCTTCTGGAGAAACCTGGCATCTCACTCAATATTATTACATTCTTAAGTTTATTTCACTCTGTGCTGTGATTACATATGCAGACAAGAAGCTTTGTATAAACCTTCTTCAGATGTTTCTCTGGTACAGGGATTCATTATGACAGTACTCTTAATTCCAAGAATGATACAACATGGGAAGCCTATTGTGCCAATATGAAAATGTTTCATTTAACCTAATTCTCCATTTCTCCTTAGGAAGCCAATCTTCTATCCTTGCGACCACATCACACACAGCATGAACTCTGATCTTGTGTAACACTATCTGCTACATTATCAAATATATTTTTTGAAATCCAAATACAACTACTATATCAATCCTTATTACATCCTCAAAGAACACTGATGTAGAACACTCAATCCCATTCCCCTGCCCTCTCCCCGTAACCCTTGATTCCATTATCAGTCATAGAGATGTACAGCATGGAAACAGATCCTTCGGTCCAACCTGTCCATGCCGACCAGATATCCCGACACAATCTAGTCCCACCTGCCAGCACTCGGCCCATATCCCTCCAAACCCTTCCTATTCATATACCCATTCAAATGCCTCTTAAATGTTGCAACTGTACCAGCCTCCACACATTCTCTCGTAGCTCATTCCATACACGTACCACCCTCTGCGTGAAAAGGTTGCCCCTTAGGTCTCTTTTATATCTTTCCCCAAGAACCTATCTCTGTCTTAAATGCACTCAACAATTTGGCTTTCACAGCCTTCTACGATAATGAATTCACAGATGTGAGACGCTCTGGCTGAAGAAATTCTTTTTCATCTCATGGCTGTCCCTTCATTGAGCCTATGCTCTCAGGTCTCACTATTTCCAACTGAATGGAAACTTCTTCTCCATGTCCACTCTAAGTAGGCCTCTTGGTATCCTGTAAGCTTCAACGAGATCCTTCCCTCATCATTCCCAACTCCAAATGCAAACCCAGAGTCTTCAACCACTCCTTATATGACAAGGCCTTTATCCCTGGGAGAATTTCTCCAATCTCCTCAGCTATCTCATTCAGAACTCTGGGGTGTAGTCAGTCTGGTCTGGGCGATTTATCTACCTTCAGATCTCTCAGCTTCCCTAGTATTTTATTCATAGTGATGGTCACTACACTCACCTCTGCCACCGACTCTTCTATAGTTTTGGTATACTCATGTTGTCTTCCACTGAGAAGACTAATGCAAAGCAACGATTCAGTATTCCACTATTTCTTTGGTTCCCATTACTACCGTTTGAGTTTCATTTTCTAGCAGTCCAATGTCCATTATGCTGAACTTGCTTACCTTTTACATATCTAAGAACTCCTGCAATGTTCTTTTATATTACTAGTTAGCTTACCCTCATTTGATTTCCCTCCGCTAATTGCTTTCTTTAGATATCTTCTGCTGGCTTTTGAAGGCTTCTCACTAAACTTCACCACACTGTTTGCTTTGCCTTTTCTTTTGCATTTATGCTGTCCCAGACTTCCCTGGTCAGCCACAGTCGCCTCATTCTCCCTTTGTACATTTCTTTTTGGGAATGAATTTCTGATGTAATCTCCAGAATCTCCTGTCATTGCTACTCCATAGTCTTTCTTGATAGGTTCCCCTCCAATCAGCTCATGCCTTTGTAGTTACCTTTACTCAATTGTAATACTGTTACATCTGCTTCCAGCTTCTCCCTCTCAAACTGCAAAGTGAATTCTAACATACTATGGTCACTGCCTTCCCTAAGGGTTCCTTCATCTTTAGCTCCCTAACCAAGTCTGCCTCATTACATGAAATCCAAAACGGCCTGCTCCTTAGCAAGCTCTACCACAAGCTGCTCAAAAACAAAATCTCAGAATTCCTTTTCTTGGATCCGCTACCAACCTGATTTTCCTAGTCCACCTGCATATTGTAGTCCCCAATGACTATTATAATAGTACCTTTCTTACATGCCTTTTCCATTTTCTCATGTATTGCCTGCCTCACATCCTGACAATTCTAAGAGGCCTTTGCAGTTCCTCAACTATCTACACAGATTCCATGCCTTGCAACTGTATATCATTTCTTGCTATCAATTTAAATTTAATTTCTTACTAACAAGGAAACCCCATGTCCTCTGCCCATCCTTTCAATTAATCCCTGAATATTCAATTCCCAGCCCTGATCACCTTGCAGCCACATCTATGATACCCACAGCATTATACCTGCCGATTTCAATCTGAGCTGCAAGCTCATTTACCTTCTTTCCAACATTGTGTGCATTTAAGTACAACATGCTCAGTCCTGCGTTGACTGTCCCCTTCTCATAGTTGTCCCGATCTCTGCTGTGCCTCAAGTTAGATTCCTGGGCCTTTGCACACTGTCTGTCCTATTACTTGTTTTGGAAACATAAATAACCTCTGCTGAGCCCTCCCCCTCTTTAATTTTTTCATAACTTTCCATGCAATTGAACTCATTCCCACTATTTAGTTTAAAGCCCTATCCACACCAGTCAGCTCATTTCGCCAGGTCTCTGGCCCCAGCATGATTCATGTAGAGTGCAATCCATTGAAACAGCTCCCTCCTTCCTCAGTACTGGTACTAGAGTCATAAAGTCATAGAGATGTACAGCATGGAAACAGACCCTTCTGTCCAACCCGTCCATGCTGATCAGATATCCCAACCTAATCTAGTCCCACCTGCCAGCACCCGGCCCATATCCCTCCAAACCCTTCCTATTCATATACCCATCCAGATGCCTTTTAAATGTTGCAATTGTACCAGCCTCCACCACATCCTCTGGCAGCTCATTCCATACACATATCACCCTCGGCATGAAAACGTTGCCCCTTGGGTTTCTTTTCCATCTTTCCCCTCTCACACTAAACCTATGCCCTCTAGTTCCAGACTCCCTGACCCCAGGGAAAAGACTTGGTCTATTTATCCTATCCATGCCCCTCATAATTTTGTAAACATCTATCAGGTCACCCCTCAGCCTCCGACGCTCCAGGGAAAACAGCGCCAGCATGTTCAGCCTCTTCCTGTAGCTCAGATCCTCCAACCCTAGCAACATCCTTGTAAATCTTTTCTGAACCCTTTCAAGTTTCACAACATCTTTCCGATAGGAAGTAGTCCAGACTTGCACGCAATATTCCAACAGTGGCCTAGCCAATGTCCTGTACAGCTGCAACATGACCTCCCAACTCCTGTACTCAATACTCTGACCAATAAAGGAAAGCATACCAAACGCCTTCTTCACTATCCTATCTACCTGCGACTCGACTTTCAAGGAGCTATGAACCTGCACTCCAAGGTCTCTTTGTTCAGCAACACTCCCTAGGACCTTACCATTAAGTGTACAAGTCCTGCTAAGATTTGCTTTCCCAAAATGCAGCACCTCGCATTTATCTGAATTAAACTCCATCTGCCACTTCTCAGCCCATTGGCCCATCTGGCCCAGATCCTGTTGTAATTTGAGGTAACCCTCTTCGCTGTCCACTACACCTCCAAGTTTGGTGTCATCTGCAAACTTACTAACTGTACCTCTTGTGCTCGCATCCAAATCATTTATGTAAATGACAAAAAGTAGAGGGCCCAGCACCGATCCTTGTGGCACTCCACTGGTTACAGGCCTCCAGTCTGAAAAACAACCCTCCACCCACCACCCTCTGTCTTCTACCTTTGAGCCAGTTCTGTATCCAAATGGCTAGTTCTCCCTGTATTCCATGAGATCTAACCTTGCTAATCAGTCTCCCATGGAGAACCTTGTCGAACACCTTACTGAAGTCCATATAGATCACATCTACTGCTCTGCCCTCATCAATCCTCTTTGTTACTTCTTCCAAAAACTCAATCAAGTTTGTGAGACATGATTTCCCACACACAAAGCCATGTTGACTATCCCTAATCAGTCCTTGCCTTTCCAAATACATGTACAGCCTGTCCCTCAGGATTCCCTCCAACAATCTGCCCACCACCGAGGTCAGGCTCACCAGTCTATAGTTCCCTGGATTGACTTTACCGCCCTTCTTAAAGAGTGGCACCACGGTTGCCAACTTCCAGTCTTCCGGCACCTCACCTGTGACTATCGATGATACAAATATCTCAGCAAGAGGCCCAGCAATCACTTCTCTAGCTTCCCACAGAGTTCTCGGGTACACCTGATCAGGTCCTGGGGATTTATCCACTTTTAACCGTTTCAAGACATCCAGCACTTCCTCCTCTGTAATCTGGACATTTTGCAAGATGTCACCATCTACTTCCCTACAGTCTATAATGTCCTATAAATTCAAACCCATTTCTCCCACTTGAATCATTGAGCCACACATTTACCTCTTTAATTTTGTTGACCCTGTGCCAATTAGCCTACGGGTAAAATGTTTGAAACTAGAGGGGGTCAACTACTCCTGAACAGTTTCTATCAGCATGGTGGGCAGTGGAAGAGAAGGAACAGTCAACAAGCAGGAGAAAAGATCTCTGACACAAATCCAGCACTGGCTTTTCATCAAATAAATTGTTCAAAACAAAAATCAGATGGTTAAATATCCCTACTTATTAACAGAATATAGAAAAGTACAGCCTATGGGTATGAAATGTTACATTCATTTTAAGTAATTTGCACTGAATGCCTCAATCATAAACCGAACAGGTCTTGTCCCGTTCTGTAAAGCCAAAGATTACAAACAACTGTTCTCCTTCCTCAGACTTACATAATAAGGTTCAGCCTCTCTTTCAGTTATTTCATCCTGAGATAAAGTGAAACAGGTTGGTATTCTTCCAAACCAAACGTCCCGTAATACATCTCTGTCATCTGTCATTTTTCCAAGATTCAACGTAGCACATAGAGACAGTTGCTCCTGTCACAGCTTTGGGAGTAAAAAGAAAAAAACATTTTAAAATGAGCATACATTCAGCTGGTGAAACTTTGTGTGACACTGGTGTTGTGTTCAGCTCTAAACATTTTTCTCCCTTCCCATTAACCCAGAATAAATTCATCATAGCATGATTGAAGTTAAAAACCTGCGAGTAAAAAGTGAGCAGACAGCCATAAACACATTCCGTCAACCTTCTTGAATTCATAATAAACACAACAAATATCCATTACATCTTAATATCCTGAATGTTTTGCTTTAACCTTCAAATTCCAAATAATAAATAATCTGCAAGAGAATCTCTCCATAAATTTTCAAACTAAAAATCTCTGGTATTAATTTACTGACTTAGAATTACTGAATTTTACAGTCTAGGCCATTCAGTTGATACTGTCAAAGCAAACTCATTGCCTAGTTTCTTGATTTCTGTGTATTTATCCAGACACCTTTTGCAAGTTGCAATGGGCTTAATTCCTATACTTTTCTGGCGAAAGAGTAGATATCTAACGTCCTTTGCATTAAGAAAAAAAATCACAGTTTGACCATTGCTGAAAAGAATAAAGTTGCCAAAATTTTGTCTTACACTCATCAAAACAAATGTAAGAATGCTAAATTTCAAGCAAGTTGAAAATCTCACAACACCAGATTATAGCCTAACAGGTTTATTTGAAAATACAAACTTTCAGAGCTAGCTATCTGATGAAGGAGCAGCGCTCTGAAAGCTTGTATTTCAAAATACAGTAGAACCTTGATTATCTGAACGAGACGGGTGGAGAGTATTTTGTTTGGATAATCGATAATTAAATGGTAATTTACGACTGTCAGTTATCCGAACATTTCTCAGTTATCCAGCAATGCATGCCATCATGCTGTTTAATCAATAACTGATCTATCATAAACAAATGGTCATTTCAGTTCTGGTTATCAAACATTTCTCGGTTATCCAGCAATGCACGCCATCATGCAGTTTAACTGATAACTGAATGCTGAGTTGCCTAATGCCATTTTTACAGGGCCTTGAGATATTGTTCTGATAAACCGAAATTTGGATTATCAAGACTGTACTGTGAACCTGTTGGACTAAACTCAGTGTTGAGAGATTTCCAATTTTGTCCACCCCTGTCCAACACTGGCACCTCCACATTAAATTTCAATCAAATAATGTGTACAGAAGGAAGACATCCCTCTCTTTAGCTATATTCAAGAATTGTATCATCAAGCAATTACTTCATATTTTGCACTCAAAACTAAGCAGCTCACTTTCATAATCAAGGTAAATTCTTGCAGGATTCTAAAAAGAGTAGGCCAAGCAAACTTTTGAGTCTGTACTGCTTTTAAAAGAGTCATGGTTGATCTTTTAACTCCTCTTTCATTATTCCCATAGCTTGATTCCCTTATCCCTAAAAGTACCAAGTCATGACCTAATGTCTCATCGCAGTTTGAAACTTATTTCTTCAGTCAGAGGTAGTGAGCCTTAATTGTTGACTTCACTTATCCTATTAAGTCCCTTAAGAATTTTGTGTGTTTCAATTAGATGCCTCTCAAATCTTTTACATCTATGCCACCTCAAATCCTAAAACAATTTCCTCAGCCCAAGAACCAATCCACAGAACATTTGTCATGTTTGCTTAAAAGCAAATTAAAAGCAAGAGCTTTGACAAAGGGTCAGTTAGATTCAAAACATTAGCTCTTTTCTCTCCTTACAGATGCTGCCAAACCTGCTGAGATTTTCCTACATTTTCTCTTTTGGTGCCATATTTGCTTCATGGCTAGTACATCCTTCTATAGACAAGGAGGTCAAAAATGTACCTCATAAATAGCAAAGATAATTTTAAAACATTGTCACACTTAGTTAAAAATCACACAAGACCAGTTTATGGTCCAATAGGTTTATTTGGAAACACTAGCTTTTGGAGTAGTCACATTGGTACTCTAACACCTTTGAAACAAAATCTCTCGTACTATTTTCTCTCCTATTGCTTGCTGCACAAAGTCACATATTACCATTCAATAACTTGAATGTCGCAAATTCTTAAGGATTACTCTACATCTCCCCAATTGCACTCCATTTATGTTTTAGTCCAATATAGATAAGAGCATCAGAAACTCAAATGTATAATGATGAAGCAATCCAAACTGCGTAGATTAAAATCTCTGGTTATAGCAGTCCTATTTAATAAGGAGGCTAAGTTCTCTAAAGTCCCTTTTCTGATCGGAGTCGCAATACTTCACCTCATTCCTAGGCCCAGATACATGTACATACAAGGAAAGGATGGCAGAACGCTACGTCGTCAAACAAAAGAGGAAGGGTAACAAAATTTCGGACAGCATTCACGACTTTTTTTTTGACAACAACCCTTCCGGAAACTTGTTCTGTTTCAAACATACGTAAGTGGAATCCTCTGATTTTTGCAGAGAAACTTAATTAACTAAACAGCTCCAAACTAACGGGCAGCTGTGAGCAAAGTCAGACACTGATATTCACGGTTTAAAGACACAGTAAAAGGAAGTGTCAGTCATTCACATCAAACCATATCACCCGCCCCACAGCCCAGCTTCTTCCTTCAACAATCAAAATCTGGGTCTCAATTCCCCCCCAAACTATAGACGGACATACCACCCCGCTACCTCCGCGGGAACGCGCACAGGCGTAAACACACCTGTCTCCCCGGGGACGCGCACCTCGAACTGAACCCTGACACGCGCACACCATACGTCCCCTGCCTCCCCCCCACCGGGGTCGCGCATGCTCCTCCTCCTCCTCCTCTCCTCCCCCCAAACCGAGGGAGGCGCAGGCCCAGTCCCCTGGGACGAGCACAGCCCTAACCCCGCCCCTCCCTCCCTCCAGGTCGCCTTGAGAGACAGTGAAGAGGCGGAAGCGGCCCACGCGGGGGTTTGAGACTTGCCATCTTACCCGAGGTTCCCCCCCCCTCCACTTCCTCTTCCTCTTCCTCCTCCTCCTCCAAATCCCGAGCAGCGGTGGCGGCGGCGGCTCCCTCCCACACGGATGTACCGGTCCGTCCTTCCGCCCGCCGGATCCCCAACCCCCAACGAGCCGTGACCTCGCGCACAACCCGCGTCCGCAAACACGTCATCACCACCGGCAGCAGGATGGGCGCGGGCCAGGTGAGAGTGGTGCCACAGCGCCGCCTCCGTCTTGGAGGAACCACCACTGCCAGTCTCCTAACAGCTGTGGTCCAATGTGGGCAGTATGCCTTCAATACGCCGAGTTTGCACCTTCAAAGTCGACTGGGACAGTCAGCCGGAAACCTGACAGCAGGAACCTGCCCCACCATTGAATTAGATCCTGGCTGATCATCCAACTCAATGCTACTTTTTTGCACTCTTTCCATATTCCAGAACTGGAAGTATTTGTGGGGGTAAACCAGTTAAAGTTTCAAGTCCAGTGATTCTTCTTCAGAATTGTAGAGCTACCAGCAGCTGGTACCCATGATTTAAAAGCAATTTACCTGACACTCATTGTAAGCATTGTTTACATAGCTGGTGGCTCCAGCAGTAGTTGAAGTTTGCAAAGCTTTAATTGGCCACAAGTAGTTGATTGGTTTGGGGACCAGTGACCAGCTTTCAAAAACAAAGACTTTCTGCCAACAACAACTATTTGACTGATTCTCAGGTTGCTGACTAGCTTGGGACTATGAACAAGATGCAGAGTTGTCATTAGTTCTCCACCATCTCACAGACTGTCTCTATTCTCTGCAACCAAAACCACCTTAAGTCTGAAGAATATCAGTTTCTCTTTCCTCTAGTTTCAGTTCCTGCTCCTTGGATGCTGCCTGACCTGCTGTGCTTTTCCAGCACCACTCTAATCTAGACCCTGGTTTCCAGCATCTGTAGTCCTTGTTTTTACCTGTAACTTTTAACTAACCAGTTAGAGGTTAGATTACTTACAGTGTGGAAACAGGCCCTTCGGCCCAACAAGTCCACACCGACCTGCCGAAGAGCAACCCACCCAGACCCATTCTTCTACATTTACCCCTTCACCTAACACTACAGTCAATTTAGCATGGCCAATTCACCTAACCTGCACATTTTTGGACTGTGGGAGGAAACCGGAGTACCCAGAGGAAACCCACGCAGACACGGGGAGAATGTGCAAACTCCACACAAACAGTTGCCCGAGGTGGGAATTGAACCTGGGTCCTGGTACTGTGAGGCAGCAGTGCTAACCACTGTGTCACCGTGCCACCCATTATGTAAGTGAGAACTGTCCCCCAGTGCCTCCTGCAAACTAATGAAAGCTTCCAGAGAAGAAAGACCAAGAAGCAGTATTCAGACCTGCATAAGAATAATTGCAATGACAGTGTGAATAGGAAATGCCAAATTGCCTCCCAGTTTTTCCCTTTGCCTATAACACCTATATTTTTTTCAGTATCTCTGTGTGTTTAAGGAGAAATTTATAAGGGGATTAGAGATTTAACTAGTAATTTTATACTGATAGTTCATAATTGTTTATCTGTGGTGATAATCTGGTTATTTATATGGTAGGTCTTGTTAAGTATAACTATCTAGTGCATGCTTTTCGTCAACATAGATCTAAAAGATAGGTTTGGGAAATTATACAATTTTTAAAAAATCTTTAATTTTTTTTGCAATGTCTCCAGCAGACCTTGATTTCCAGTTTTTTAACACACTGAATTGTAACATGCTGTATGATTCCTAGTTCTAGATTTGCATGCCAGAGAAACATTTTATCCATATCCAGTCTGACAAACACTAAGAGTTTTTTCAGTTTCTTTCACTCTAGTTTCTGTCGCACAAAACCTTTTGACTTCTAAATCTCTTCTGTCTTTTGCTCTATCACAAATCAGCCCTTAATCTTCGACGACTTCTTTCATTTGTTCAAACCCTATTGCATTTATATCTTTCTTAAGTCCTGATAAAGGATCATCAACCTGAAACATAAAACCTAGTTCTCTTCACAGGTATTTCTTAACATATTGAGTAGTTACAGCATTTTCTGTTTCTATTTCAGATTTTCAGCACCTGTAGTATTTTGATTTAGAGGTACATTATGATAACAATTCTACATATTGCACCATTTTTTAAATTTTTAAAATCAAAACGTAATCATGACCTGTCATTTTAATTCATCATTGTTACTAACATTTGTTAAATGATTTGCTAAATTATAATGTATTTGTATTTGGGGAGGTCAGCATGGCTTTGTGCGTGGGAAAGCATGTCTCTCAAACTTGATTTGAGTTTTTTGAGGATGTGACCAAGAAGCTAGATGAGGGCAGAGCGGTAGGTTTTGTCTACATGGATTTAGTAAGCCATTTGACAAGCTTCTGCATGATAGACTGGTTAATAAAATTAGATCACGTGAGATTCAGGGAGAGCTGGCTAATTTGATACAAAATTGGCTTGAAGGTAGGAGACAGAGGATTGTGGTGGAGGGTTGTTTTTCATACTGGAAGCCTGTGACCAGCTGTGTTCTCGAGGGATTGGTGCTGGGTCCACTGTTGTTTATTATTTTTTTAAACAATTTGGATGAGAATTTAGGAAGCATGGTTAGTAGGTTTGCACAAGACACCAAAATTGGTGATATAGGGTGGACAGCAAAAAAGGTTATCTAAAATTGGGCCAGTGGGCTGGAGAGTGGCAGATGGAGTTTAATTTAGATAAATGCAAGGTGTTGCATTTTGGTAAGACAAACAAGGGCAGAACTTAAAAGTTAATGGTAGGGCCTTGGGCAGTGTGTCAAACAGAGAGACCTAGAGGTTCAGGTACAATTCCTTGAAAGTTTCTTCAAAGTTAGACAGGATGGTAAAGAAGGTATTTGGTATCCTTGCCTTCATTGCTCAGACAATCGTGTTATACAAGTTGGGAAGTCATGTTGCATTTGTATAGGATGATGTTAAGGCCACTTTTGGAGTATTGTGTACAGTTCTGGTTGCCCTGCTATAGGAAGGATATTATTAATTTGGAGAAATTACAGAAAAGATTTACAAGAATATTACTGGGACTGGAGGGTTTCAGTTATAAGGAGATCCTGGATGGCTGGGATATTTTTCCACTGGAGGGTAGAAGGTGGGGTGGGGTGGGGGGAGGTCCTTATAGAGATGAACAATACAAAAAGGGGTATAAGTAAGGTGAATAGCAAAGATATTTTCCTCAAGGTAGGACAGTTCAAAATTAGGGGGCATATTTTTAAGATGAGAGGAGAAAGATTTAAAAGAGACCTGTGGGGCAACGTTTACACACAGAGGATAGTTCATATGTGGAACGAACCACTAGAGGAAGTAGTAGATGCAGCTACAGTACAATATTTAAAATACATTTGGACAGGTACTTGAATAGGAAAAGTTTGGAGAGATATGGACCAAACTCAGGCAAATGGGATGAGTCTAGTTTGGAAACTTGGTCAGCATGGATATGTCAGACTAAAGGGTCTGTTTTTCATGCTGTATGACTCTATAATTCCTACAATTCAGGAAGGAGGGTATTCGGCCCATTGGGTGTGTACCGACCCTCCAAAGAGCATCCCACCCAGTCCTGCATTTCCCATGGCCAACCCACCTAGCCTGCACATCCTGGGACACTACAAAGCAAGTCCCCATGGCCAATCCACCCAACCTGCACATCTTTGGGTTGTGAGAGGAAACTGGGTACCCCAGCAGACAAGGGAGAATGTGCAAACTCCACACAAGTGGTCACCTAATGCTAGAACCAGATCCAGGTCCCTGGCACTGTGAGGCAGCAGTACTAACCACTGAACCACCATGTAACTCCTTGGTTGGAGAATGTGTTAGAGAAGTGGTACACAAAATGTTGTAATCACAACTGTGTCTTACTTACCATGTGAAGCTATAATGGAACCTTTTTTTTTATCAGTTATTACCTTATGGATAATTCCAGCTTCTGTGTGACATATAGCTTCAGTTCTAGACTTCCTGTGTTCTTGCCATAAAGTACTATGTCCATCACTTTTGATGATAGTATATCATTTGTGCTATTCTTCTTACATTGATCTGCCATTACCAGGGTGTTATCTATTTGTTTGAAATAGCAAGTGTCCACAAAAGGAGTGTTTGTAGTCGACTAATTTGGCAAAGGTAATCTCAAGAACACATTGGCATTCCCATGTAAATTGGATTGCTGATGGTTGTGGTTGTTCGCTGGAAGGTCTGTTTTCAGACATTTCGTCACCATGCAAGATAACATCGTTAGTGAGCTTCCGGTGAAGTGCTGGTGTTATGTCCCAGTTTCTATTTATGTGTCTTGGTCTCTTAAGATGAGTCTTACCAATTCCGTTTTTTTTCAGAGAATGGTAAATGGGGTCCAAATTGATTCGTTTATTAATGGAGTTCAGGTTTGAATGCCAGGCCTTTAGGAATTTCAGTGTCTCTGTTTAGCACCTGACATTCAAACCCTAAACATCTGGCATTCAAACTGGAACTCCTTTTTGTTTAGCTGCAGTTTCTACATTTGGCCCACTTATACCAGCTGCTGACCTGTTTTTCTACAGTGATGGCAATTTTTGAGTCTGTGTTAGTGATTGTCTCTCTGCTGCCACTTTGTGAATTCTCATGCTTGAACTTAGCTGTTGAGCTTTTCTGGCTACAGGTTCCATCAAGCTATTTCCTGCTATTCACCTGCTATTTCCTGTGCTTTCTTTAAGTGTGGGTTCCTGTCTAACAGTAACCTCTTCTCGATTGTTTCACACTTGAACCACACAGCAATCTGTCTGTGACAGCATTTAAGTTGTCTCTGACTTTGTAGAATCCTTCTTTAAATGACCAAAAATCCTTTTAAAGTTCTGTGAACTGGGAAATAAATTCATTATCATGCTGGTTGCATTTGTGAAATCTGAGCCTTTCAGCAATACCCAATGGTTTCAGTGAAAATTGGTTCTATAGAATTCCTACTATTTCTTCATAAATTTTGGAGCCCTGCTTCTCTGGCTGTACCAGATTCCTGAGGAAGTTAAAAGTCCCAAGAACAAGGGATGATGATATCTGCTTCAATTTCATTAGTTTGAAAATAATGGTCATCTATGCATCTCTCTGTATTATCATCATATGGTCCAATGGTGTCAGAATTTCCTACTTTTTTTTAAAAGTAGAAGCACAATGTACCATGAAATGTTTTTGCACTATCTCGCTTCTTCCCATTTAAAACAAGATATTTGTCAGACTACCTTGTCTTTCTGAGTCTATACCCTGAGATCAAGACATGTTCCTTTATATTGGGTACTCATTACAATGTTCCTTCAGGGTGCAGCACATGGCAAATTCCTCTGCATCATTCATCTCTCCCATGGGTTGAATTTTCTTTTTGCTGTATCAGTGAATTGACCCAGTGGATCTCAAAACAGATTTTATCCTCATTGCCAAATGTCTTCTTGTATTAAGTTCCAAAAAGGACCAGGAGTCCAAAGATTAAACAGCAGGAGCATTACTATAGAGGTGTTCACTCTGTGGGCAGCAAGTTAGAGAGGGCTGTTTGTCCAACCAAAATGACTGATGCTGTCATTGTTATGCCATGTAAGTTGGCTCCTAAAGTGACAATCAACCTTATATATACAAATATACAACAATATATAATATTGGATTAAAAATCCATCAAAGGTAACCAAAATAGTAATAAGTAAACTTGCTTTACTTGCAGAATACCAAGAGTATGCAAATTATGTTGTGTGACACTATCACTGTGTTAAACAGGATAATTTTGAACAGATAAAGCAACTCACAACTGGGTATCCATGAGGCATGTGGGCCATCAACAGCAACAAGATTGTACTCCAGCACAGTCTGCAAATTCATAGCCTGGCATATCCCCCACTCAACCATTACCATCAAGCCAGAGGATCAATCCTGGTTCAATGGAAAGTGCAGGAAACCATATCAGGCACACCTGAAAATGAGGTGTCAACTGGGTGAAGCCAACAAACAGGACTTGTGTACCAAACAGCAGAATCAGCAAGTGATAGGCAAAGGAAACCAATTCCACAACCAAACGATCAGTTCTAAGCTCTGCACTCCTGCCATGCAATTGTCAATGGTAGTGGACAACTCACTGGAGAAGGATACTCCGAAAATATCCAAACTGGTATCAATCTTATCCTTAACCAAGTATTTTTATGAAACAGAGAAATAAAAGTCTCAAAACCAAAAAATAAAGTCCTTTTTACTTTAAAGTCTAGAAATACAGTACTAACCAATCATACTCATCAATCAGTTGCTTTGTTTAGGCAAAAGCAACCAAATGCTTCTTTCCTTCCATCACTGAATTCATTAAGATGCTCAATCCCTGCACTCTACTGGAATTCAACCCTTCCAACCCAAGATAACTACTATCTATATGCTTAGCAAGCCAATTCGTTTGTGTGTGGCAAAGAGAGCTAATTTTCCACTTTGGTTTGCTAGTTTTTCATTTTCGGCCCACATTTCTGGCAGCGGTATGAAAAAAGATAGACAAATATTTAAGTTTGTCCCTTGGAGAATGTTTGGCCTCCAGATATGCAATATTCAGGCTTAAACATGCCAACAGCATCCTCTCCTGAATCAAATTTCCAGCTGTGGTCAAACAGCCAACAGCTTTGTTGAAACCTCAGGAGACTTGAAGGGCAATGGAGTAAACCCTGACCAAAAAAATAATCGGAACTGAGCCCAAAGTTGACCTGATGTCAAAGAATGCAATCTTTCCTGCAATTCCTACAACCAAGTAAATGTCAAAGTGCATTGCATTTCTGTGGACTCAATCAGCAAGTTGAGAGGGGGACCCTGATATTTGTGGAACCTAGAGTTTTATGACTTGGAGAGGACACTCCAGTTATGCTACAGAGTGTTAACACAACATGGGAGACAACAGTTGCAATTCATAAGCTTGACTCGATTGGTATTGACAATGAGAGCCATGGCCTGTGTTCTCAAGTGGGAGTGAAGTTTGTTGTTCCAAAGGTCAGCCAGCACCCATTCAGGTTAGGAAGTCACTGGCTAGTAAAATGCTAACCCATGACGGTTTATCTGCTTCAGTGGGTAACTGGAGCTTAGATACTCGCTCAACAAATGGATGGAATCCATCCCACCAGGCAAACAAACAAACAAAATGGGAGGTGATACCGATTCTTCAGTTGACAAGCTGGAACATCAGGGCCATTTGCACAGGTTTGACAGGTATCTTGCCAGTGGAATTAGCATGGACTGATAGTCTGATGGCTAAGGCTACTGTTCAGAGGATCATTGGAAAAGGCGAGCAGAAACAAAATGCTGAGTTGGCCAAGAAGAGGACCCTGAGCAAACTGGAACCTATGATGATACGGTGGCTTTAAGTGATGCTTTTTGTCCTTTTTTTTAATGAAGTGTGGTTGAGACAGAAATGATGAGCAGTCTCTTTCAAGCCGATAAAATAAACAGCTTGTGAGGCCCTGGGATTTTTTTTAAAGTTAGAACAATAGAAACAACATGAGTGGTTGGATGCAGGCTTCCAGTTTAGCTTTGAGTCGTTGGGGTTTTAAAGATGCTTGTGGAAGCTGTTATGCATCTCTCCCTGCTACAGCAAAAAGCTTGAGGTCTCTTGGTGTTACTTTCTCCTGGACTGAAGAAACACTGAATGTGAGACAATCTATTTTACTGAATTTGCCTTTGCTAAGAGTATGTCTATGCAATGTTACTTTATTGGAACAGTTGCTGTTTAGTCGTTAGTCTGTTAAGTTTTCCAATAGAGCTAAAGTTAAACCAATTCTTCTTTCTTTTGTTTGTATTTTAAATAGGTGTAAGAATAAAGTGTGTTTTGCTTAAAAAGCTGAGTAGTGTGACCAATCAAATTACATCTGGAAGGCAGCTCCTTATACTTTCCTTGAAATAAGATAAAAGTTAGAGTCCAAGCTATTTCCTTGACATATTTGAAGAGGGTGGGGTTTGGACTGGTCCATAATGGACCAGCAAATCATACATCGTTGAAGTGCGAGTTGACATGGGGCATGCAGACACAAGATGGCCACTGAGCCATTACATGGAAAAGTACAGTGAAGCATACACAGATACTGCCTGAGGCCAACAGAATACCAGCACAATAGACATAGAACGTAGATAATTAGTTTAAGGTGGTGGGGGAAAGAATACACATAAGTAACTGCCTACTGGTCTACTGCCCACTGAAGAGTCTGAGTCCAGTCGCCACCTTCAATAGAAATGTAAACTACCTGAGACTGCTTGTATATAAATGTTAATACCCTAGATTTGCAGTAATAGGAAAACGATCTTCCTTCTCAGGAAGAACTAATTGAATTGAATTGAATTTATTGTCACATGTACCGAGGCACAGTGAAAAGCTTTGTCTTGTGAGAAAATACAGGCAGATCACATTGTTAAGTAGCATAGATAAGTAAATAATAGGTAAACAGCGGCAAAAAGAAAAACACAGGTACAGGCAAAAATTAAGAGTTTGTGAGTCCATTCAGTATTCTAACAGCAGTAGAGTAGAAACTGTTTCGAAACCAGCTGGTGCATGTGTTCAAGCTTTTGTACCTTCTCCTCAATGGTAGAGGCTGTAGAAAAACATTGCCCAAGTGGGATGGATCTTTGAGAATGTTGGCAGTGTTTTCCTGACAGCGGGCCTGGTAGATGGATTCTGTAGATGGGAGGTTGGCCTTTGTGATTGTCCAGGCCACTCTCTGTAACAGTTTCAATCTTAAATGGTACAGTTGCCATACCAGGTAGTGATACATCCAGACAGAATGCTCTCGATGGCGCACCTATAGAAGTTGGCAAGGGGATTCGCCGTCATGCCAAATTTTCTCAGCTGCCTTACTGAGGACACTTGGTGCTGTGTCTGGTAGTTCTGCTGCCAGTGCATCCACATGAAGAGTCCAAGAAAGCTTGTTATGGATAACCTCTCCCAGGAGCTTGACACTCTCCACTCATTCCATCTTTGTGCTGTTTATGTATCGGGGGGGGTGGGGAGGGGTGGGGGGGTGGCATGAGTAACATCCTGCTGAAAGTCAATAATGAGTTCCTTAGTTTTGCTGGCATTGAGAGCTAGGTTGTTCTCAGTGCACCATTTTCCCCAGGTCTTCCACATCATGTCTGTAGTCTGTTTCATCGTCAGCTGAGATTCGACCGACTATGGTGGTGTCATCAGCAAACCTGGCAATGTAATTAGTCTGGTATTTGGCAATGCAGACATGGGTATACAGTGAGTACAGTAGGGGGTTGAGATCACAACCAATTACTGCAGCAATGGACTTCCGTGTAGCTGCTGAAACTGACAATGACTCTGTAACATTCCTCTGAAACTGACAATGATTCTGTAATGTTTTCTGTAAACAAACCATGCTGTACAAACAAAGACTCGATATTTGGACCATTATACCACGAAATGTATAAAATATCATGACATTTTGTTATGAAGATGTGTGTGTACTTTAAGAAAGTTAAAAGCAGCAGAACTACCGGACACAGCACCAAGTGTTGTCAGTAAGGTAACAATGTAACACTTGCTCGAACAATTCGATTAGCTAGTTGCCTGGAGAAAAACACAAACACAAATATCAAACTTGAATCCAGTTTGAATTTAGTATATTGACAATCTTAAAAGCCAACGACAATCTGATGCTTTGGGGGTATAAGACCAGGGAAAATTGAACAGTTGGGAGGAGAATTGCCAAGGAGGAGAAAGTGAGGACTGCAGATGCTGGAGACCAGAGTTGAAAAATGTGGTGCTGGAAAAACACAGCAGGCCAGGCAGCATCCGAGGAGCAGGAGAATCGACGTTTCGGGCATAAGCCCTTCTTCAGGAAAATTGCCAAGCCAAGCATGTAAACAGATAGCTTGAAAAATAGCTCCCTTAATCAATAACCTGTGATGCAGAAATTCCAAAGAGGAAGAAAGGAAGACACAGAAAGATCCAAATAGAAGCACGAAATCTGCCTGGTTTTAAGATAAGTGTGGTTTTGTAAATCTTAATTGGGAGCTATATCAGAAATATTAAAGTATTATAGAAGGGAAGGTAAAAGATAGGTTAGAGGAAGAAATTGTAAATCGTGGTTAATTAATTATTCTCTGTTATACTTTAAGAAATAAAGTTGTTAATTTTTACTTTAAATAGTTCTTGGCCACTTGGATTTTTTACAGACTACTGCATGGGATAAATCTTTTCTGTGTTGCTGGTTTTAAATTAAGCAGGAGGGTTTACCCAGTGTCGTAACGATGTGCTCCGAGGGTGAGAGGAGGCTCACAGCTGATAGCTGTGCTGGTGGACATCTTTCTTTCTCCGTGGAGCTCCTTTTTTTTTACAATAAACTCTGTCACTGAATCCTGATTCTGACTGGTGATTCTTCCCACAGCAATTGGTGCAGACGGTAGGATCTCTTATTCCTGGTGCTCTGGTCAAAGGCCACGATTGGGGAGCTGGGGTAAGAGACATTTTGAATCTGCAAAAGGGAAGAGTCAGACAGGAGTGAAGACTCAGTTTAAAAGGGTAATGTGTAACTTGCGCAATAGTACTGGGTTGAGTATAAGTGCATGCCTGTGGATCGCAAGTGGGAAAGTGTACTAACTGGTGTGATAACCAGCTGCTTGTGCTGAAACGACCAGAGGACAAGGTAGTGCCTGAATCAAAAACCTTGCCCTAAACCGGTTGTTAAGAGGGGTAGCCCCCCCCCCCACATGATGATTGTGAACTGAGGTGCCAAGGGTACTATAAGTTGAGAAGCACAAGTCGGGTAATGTTGGACTCTGTAGGGGCGAACAACACAGAGTCCAGTAAGAGCCCACTCTAACATTGGGTGCTGTCTGTTACTGTGTTTTAAATTGAAGTGGTGAAGAAAAGGAGCTGATCGCTCTGACCAAGAGCCAAACTCCAGTGGGAGCAGCATGGTACCAAGATGGGAAGCATGGACACTGTGAGTAACCGTGATAACCCTGTCAGTCTGTAGTAGAGCAACAGAGCTTGAATATGGCTGTGGCTGGGAGGGTAAAAGGTCCCCCTGGTAGAGAGCACACGCTATTGAGCCAACATTCCCAACCGACCAGTAGGAACCGACTTGTAGTGGTGGCCGGGAGGGTACGGAAGTCCTACCGGTAGAGAGCACACCAGTAGGAGGCTGCCACAGTTGCACAAACAGTGCTGGGACAGTATTAGTGGCTGGGGTAGAGAAGTCCCACTGGTTAAGGACACTTTACTATTAGTGGTATCCGGCAGGGGAACACAATCTGCAAGATGGCACATCAGGATTTTAAAGGAGACACTGTAGGTTTCGTTATTGAGAAATACAAGACAGACAGACTAGCACTGACAGAACAGATGAAGATCCATCCCAGACACTAGTAAAGCAGTGGAATTGGATTGACAAAGAAAAACGAAATAAAACTAAAAAGATAGGGGTAATGCTGGTGTACCAATTAGCAGGCCTAATTGAACAAATAGGTGCCTCCACCAGCAAGTGGAGAAAAGAGCAAGAATGAATTGAGGAGCTGGAGGATAGGATAAAGGAGCTAGAACAAAGATTAGAAAAGGTACAGGAGGAAAGGGAGACTGACTCTCTCACCTCCTATGAAACTGTACAGCAGGGACCAATTGTTCTCTCAGCAGAGCAGGACGTGCAAGAATATAATCTTGTGCCAGTCACTAGAGGGGGGACAGAGATGCAGCAAAAGCAAATTATAAACCCTTTACCTGGGGGAAAAAGGCAACACGTCATGGCCTCCTGGGCAAATTACAGCCCCTAAGTGCAAACACAAGGATCTGGGAAGAGCGAGACAGTATATGGATAGGACACCAACTGCACCTGAGGTATATACACCAGTTGGTCCGGGCAGCCTGCCCAGTGGACAAATGGAGACAGGTCGATGGTGGACCTGAAGCCACAGCAGCCCGAGACTTTAGGGGGGGGTGGAAGATGGTGGACACATGTCGTTGCCCTTACAGCTGAGATAGATGCCCAGCAGGTACCCTTCGCCCATTTTAAAGAAGAGATCCAGTGAGTATTAGGAAATGCTCCCATGAACTGGAGCAACATCACAACCATTAAACAGCTTAAAGGGGAAGGAACCCCTGAGTATGGGGAACTCAGGGGAACAAGGAATGCTCAGGACAAGCAAACCCAGGTCATGGGGACCAGGCATTCGTTCAGGCTTTTAGAGATGGGCTCTCTAGTGCCCATCAATCCATTCTGAAAATGGGAGTGATAATGTCCCAAAATTATGATGACCTGGTAGAGTGAGCTAGGAGGCAGAAGCTCCTGTAGTAAAAACAAAACCCGACAGAACAGCCTACCAGAATGGAGGAAAAGGCAGAACCAAACCTATGGCCGACAAAGGCACTTTGTCAGAGACTGTAGGGCCCTGCAGGCAGGGAATAGGACAAGGAACAGCATAAAGTTCTGCAGCCACTGCATTAGAGCACGTCATACAGAGGCAGTGCCCTGGGAAATGCATGGGGGACCCCCAAATAACACCTGGAACACCGTGGAACTCCAGGACTCTCGAGGTCGACAGAGCTGATAACCAACTGCCCTCATTTCTAAGAGTTAGGGAGAGGGGAGAATTTAAGTGCCTGGATTAGTTGGAGGTAGAAAATGTGAGATGTTGGCAGACACATGAGCAGCCATATCTATCACCAATTACCCTTATCCCACACAAATAAAATGATCCACCTTATCGGCGTAGGAAGCAATAAGACACCTGCTTACGTAAGCAAGACTACCCTCATAGATATCAATAACATATATATCCCTATGAGATTTTTCATGTGCCAAAATAATGAAGGCACCGTAATGGGTAACGATCTCATGAAGAAATACGAAGGCTTGATTGACTGTGCAAAAGGAAAATTGACATGGCCACAACAGGAATGTCAAAAGACGATCTTGTGGAGTGGGAAACTTACAAGTCACCTCGAGACTATTAAAGTAGCTACAGCCACCAGTAGGAACTGGAACCTGGAAAGAGGGGATGCGGAGCCATCTGCGCCTCCAACACTGAGTCATGGCAGAGACAAAGCTAGACACAGGATTAGTCAAGATAGACCCTATAATGGTGTTCGGGCCAGAGCATAAGCCCCACCGGCAGTACCCAATCAAGCCTGAAGCAGAGAAAGAAACATGGAGATAGTTAAAGGACGAATAAAACAGGGAATCCTGAGAGAAACCATAAGTACAACCAATTCCCCAACATGGCCAGTAAAAAAGCCTGATGGGAGCTACAGACTCACCATACAGGGCTAAAAAAAAGGTCACCCCCAAACTGCATTCCAATGTGGTGGACCCCTCCACAATTCTAAACGGCTTGGGCCCCGAGCACGAAATTTTCACAGTATTAGACATAGCCAACAAATTCTGGTCTCTCCCACTACAGCGAAGGGGGTTACCTCAGATTACAACAGGATCTGGACCAGATGGGCCAATGGGCTGAGAAGTGGCATTTGGAGTTTAATTCAGATAAATGCGAGGTGCTGCATTTTGGGAAAACAGATCTTCGTAGGACTTATACACTTAATGGTAAAGTCCTAGGGAGTGTTGCTGAACAAATAGACCTTGGAGTGCAGGTTCATAGCTCCTTGAAAGTGGAGTCGCAGGTAGATAGGATAGTGATGAAGGCGTTTGGTATGCTTTCCTTTATTGGTCAGAGTATTGAGTACAGGAGTTGGGAGGTCATGTTGCGGCTGTACAGGACATTGGTTAGGCCACTGTTGGAATATTGCATGCAATTCTGGTCTCCTTCCTATTGGAAAGATATTGTGAAACTTGAAAGGGTTCAGAGGAGATTTACAAGGATGTTGCCAGGGTTGGAGGATCTGAGCTACAGGGAGAGGCTGAACAGGCTGGGGCTGTTTTCCCTGGAGCATCGGAGGCTGATGGGTGACCTTATAGAGGTTTACAAAATTATGAGTGGCATGAATAGGATAAATAGGCGAAGTCTTTTCCCTGGGGTTGGGGAGTCCAGAACTAGAGGGCATAGGTTTAGGGTGAGAGGGGAAAGATATAAAAGAGACGTAAGGGGCAACATTTTCACGCAGAGGGTGGTACGTGTATGGAATGAGCTGCCAGACGATGTGGTGGAGGCTGGTACAATTGCAACATTTAAGAGGCACTCGGATGGGTATATGAATAGGAAGGGTTTGGAGGGATATGGGCCGGGTGCTGGCAGGTGGGACTAGATTGGGTTGGGATATCTGGTCGGCATGGATGGGTTGGACCGAAGGGTCTGTTTCCATGCTGTACATCTCTATGACTCTATGCACCCTGGATCCCAGAATAAATTTGCCTTCACAGTAAGGGACAGGCAGTACACATGTAGTCACCTGCCACAGGGGTTCCACAACAGCCCCACTGTTTTTCACCAAGTGATGAGCGACATCCTCAACAAATTAGGTTTACCAGAATGAAGCACTGCCCCACAATATGTGGACAATATCCTGATTGCCTTGGAGTCTTAATCAGGACATCAGGAAGCTTTATACCTCATGTTGCACGAGCTGGCAGCCTCAGGGTTAAAAGTCAGCCCTGCAAAAGCACAAATTGAACAAGCACAATTCCTATACCTGGGACACCTTATATCCCAGGAACTCAAGGAAATGCCAAGCGACCAAAAGAAGGCGATTCAGACGACCCGTTACTGCAAGGGGAGTCAGAAAGGTCTTGGGGCTATTTAACTATAGTCAGAGCTTTATACCAGAGTTCACAAAATTGGCTGAACCAATTCAAAAACCGATCAAAGGGGGCAAGCCCGCCTTGGAACCAAGACCAAGGGACTCAGGGAACACCTACAAATGGATTTCATAGGCAACTAAGACTTTCCCGTGGAAAAATGCACTGCCTGGTCATCATAGACCAATTCAGAGGCACTCCCCACCAAGAACTGCACCACTACCACTATAGCCAGGATTCTAGCAGAGGAGGTAATCCTGAGGTGGACGGGTAGCCCTACAGATTGAGTCTGACCAAGGGACATATTTCACAGGCAAAGCTATGAAAACGGTATGCCAGATACTAGGGATAAAACAAAAAAATCATATCCCCTATCACCCCCAGAGCTCAGGGATGGTAGAGAGAATGAACAGAACCCTTAAAAATGCTTTAGATATCAGGGAGGACATGGGCCAAAGTGCTGCCAGCCATATAAATGAAATTAAGAGCCACCAAGAATCAGTCAACCGATCTAACACCCCTGGTGAGCAATGCAATTACCAGAGACCATTATAACAGGTCGGACTGATGTAGGTCCGCTAAAAGACAAAATTCGGAGCTATGTACTGGAATTAAGCAGCCACCTGAAAGGGATGTGTAAATTGGTAACTAAGAGACAAGAGTGAAAAGACAAGGCAGGGGAATTCGAAACCCTCCCTCAGGTCCCAGCAGCCGGGAGCCGCACCCTTGTACGAACCCTGATTGACAAACCAGGCTTTGCCCCAAAATCGAATGGGCCATACGAAGTTATAATCAGTGGTGACACCAGCTTCTGCATAGACATTAGGGGAAAAGGCACATGGAAGCACTGGACCCAACTCAAACCATATAAGGACTGCTATGAACGAACAAATATGATTGACCATCCCTCAGGCACAGACAGGAACTGCGAGCAAGACAGTGACCAAAGAGGAGAGCACTGATACCATAATCAAGCAAACCACTCAGAGGCCTGGATAAAACTGCTGACAAGACACAGAAATCATCTACTGTTGCTGAACTCCGGGCACTATTGTAGAAAAAAGGAATACTGACTATTAACCTCATTTACTTTAATCATGTACATACTCAAATATATATTACTGTTTCTAAATGTTGCGATAACCGGTAGCCTGTTGGGATTTGACGATAACTGCTTTTACAAAACCCATCTAAATTTACATGGGAACCAAACTGTCTGTTACCCACTGGTGCAATGAGTCGAATCCCTATTTGTGGCAACCCGTGTGTGGACCCCTCGTGACTTATACACAATAGATACCTCGGGCACGCTATGTAAGGGACAGCTAGGAAAATACAAAAGGGAACTCCAGGGTAGGTGTGTGGATTTGGTCAAGCCGATCAGCCCACGGCGTTGGGTGCCCCAATGGGGGAGGGAAAGACCTATTTAAACATCGCTGATTACCCACTCTGTTTCACGGCGCAGGGATGGGATGTGTTTATACCCTGTTACCTAGAAACAGTTCATACATGCAGACTCAATTAGATTAGATTAGAATATTTACAGTGTGGAAACAGGCCCTTCGGCCCAACAAGTCCACACCGCCCCGCCGAAGCGCAACCCACCCATACCCCTACATCTACCCCTTACATCTTTGGACTGTGGGAGGAAACCGGAGCACCCGGAGGAAACCCACGCAGACACGGCCTCGGGTGTTTAACGCTTTGCTGTAAGGTGCTACTGACGCTGGCCATGTCAGGACCAAGTGTCACCACATAACAGCCCCCAAGAAACTCGCATTCCTTGACACTCCTCGGGATGGGGAGACCTTAGAAAAGGCCTACCTCTATATGTGAGTTGGGTGGTCTCTGGGAGATGTCAAGAAGTCACCTCCTTGACCACAAAGTGGGGAGTGAAGTGGGAGTTGACACGGGGCATACTGACACTGGGGACACAGACACAAGGTGACCACTGAGCCATAGGTTGGTCACATAGCACACAAGATGGCCACTGTGCCATTACATGGAAAAGTATAGCGAAGCATACTGCCTGAGGCCAACAGAATACTAGCACAATAGACAGGAACATAGATAATTAGTTTAAGGTGGGTGGAGGAGAGAATACACATCAGTAACATCTACTGCCTGTCGAAGTGTCTGAGTCCAGCCACCACCTTCACTAGAAATGTTAACTACCTGAGACAGCTTATATACAAGTATTAATACCTTAGACTTGCAGTAATAGAAAACGATCTTCCTTCTCAGGAAGAACAATTGCTGAAGCAATGGACTTCTGTGTAGCTGCTGGAACTGACTATGACTCTGTAACATTCCTCTGAAACTGACAATGACTTTGTAATGTTATCTGTAAACAAACCATACTGTACAAACAAAGACTCAATATTTGGACCATTATACCATGAAATGTATAAAATATCGTGACATGTGCTCTGAGGGTGAGAGAAGGCTCGCAGCTGATAGCTGTCCTCGCGGACGACTCTCTCTCCCCGGAGCTCCGGTTTCTTTGTCGTTGAATCCCAATTCTGACCCCGAAAGTGGTGGTTTTCCCCACAACGCCTTCATAGCCCATTGTCTTCTTACACAGCACATGTGATGACCACCATAGTCCAAACCACCATGTTGTGAGGTGGAAGGCTGCTACTGGGATAATGTGTTTTTCTCCTTACAGCAGAAAAATCTAACAGGAGATGTGATGGAATTATGTGAAATGATGAAGGGTTTCAATCGCATAGTTGGGAAGATGGTGGTATAGTGTAATGTCAGTGGGTTATAATCTTACCAAGGCAGCAGATGGTTTTTAAATTAGATTAGATTACATTACAGTGTGGAAACAGGCCCTTCGGCCCAACAAGTCCACATACCCCTACATTTACCCCTTACCTAACACTTCTGGCAATTTAGCATGGCCAATTCACCTGACCTGCACATCTTTGTGACTGTGGGAGGAAACCGGAGCACGGAGGAAACCCATGCAGACACAGGGAGAACGTGCAAACTCCACACAGTCAGTCGCCTGAGGCGGGAATTGAACCCGGTTCTCTGGCTCTGTGAGGCAGCAGTGCTAACCACTGTGTCACCGTGCCACCCACAAATTCAAGCAATAAATTTGGAAAATATATGACTAACAGGCACCAAGTTACTCAGTTGCTATTTTGGTCTCTATTATTGTCTTTCATAAATAGTTACGCAAAGTGTTTCAAAAAAGGTTCGGGGAAAGGAATCACTTCAGCTGCACTGCAAAGTTTCTTGTTGCCAATGCAGTTACTATGGAAATCAGATTTGACAATAGTTGTTCCTACCTGTTCCACAAGCTGAACAAAAAGACATTATTTCAAATGTGAATGAGTATCATAATAAAAGTCCTCTCATGTATTTTGAAAGAAGATGTTCAATATGACTCTCCACTACGTGAAAAGAACATTCAAGTATGATCATTGTCCTCAAATTGAGGATTTAATACCTAAGGTGATGGGCTTCTTGTGCTTTTTTTATTCAATCAAGGGATGAGAGTGCTGCTGGCTGGGCCAGCACTTATTGCCCACCCCTAGTTGCTCTTGACATGGTAGTGCTGTTGCTGAGCATTGGTAATGAAAGTGATGAATGTTTAAGGATGTGGTGCCAATCAAGCCATCTGCTTTGTCCTTTGGTGTCAAGCCATCATGCATGTTGTTGGAGCTGCACCCACCCAACATTCCATATATTCCATCACTCTCCTGTGTCTTGTCGATGGTTGACAGGTTTTGGTGAGTCTGGAGCTGAGTTTCTTTCAGGATTCATAGCTACTGACCCACTCTTGTAGCCACAGTATTTATGTAGCACGTCAGTTTAACTTCTGATCAATTCAAATTCTGATGAAGAATACTGTATCCAGACAAGTGTTGTATACAACGCGTTTCTACAAGGTTTGATATCTGGGATTTGATTACCCCAGAACTCCGTGATCACTGTGTCAGTTGTACTTGTTATAGCAGAGATTAACTATTAGAAAGCAGTATGAATGCTTTTTAAAAGATATTTCTTTACCGATCTCCCCATTCTTTCCTTTTCTCCTGAAGGCAATTACCATAACACGCATGCTACAATGTGTTACCATTACTACCCCATTTCCTGCCAAATAACCCATTCTTGTGTTCTGACTGGTTTATTTTAATGCTGGTAGCACATCAACAAGAATAAATGAACAACCACATGTATTCACAAAAACATAGAAAAATGTGTGTTGATCATATTGTTTAATTCTTCTGGTATTCTTCATCTTCCTGTAATGAGAACTAAAATCATTAAATAAAATGATACTTCTTTTGTTGAATTGCTCCAGTTGAACTGCTTCATTACAATTCTTCATTCAAGAAGGAAATAGTTTCAAATCATCATTGTGCTTTTATTATCCAAATTCAAATCTTGCCCACACATGCATAATTAAAATACTTTGCAGTCTGCTTTTCAGTTAATGGCTACTGTGCTTAGACTTGTCATGATATGAGTATTTTTTGCAGGTGCTTATGATACTAATTGTTTTTGAACTGCTGTTCAGTTACTACTCAACATTGTTTTGTTCATGTTATTGTTCCCATAGTTATATTTTGTTCCCTATTATGATTTTGTAGCGACTTGTCCCAGAAAATACCCTCTTCTCATTATGATTAAGATCATTATCGATTTTTTCATTTCTCAATGCGAGATCAGCGTGAAGTTTGGTTTGACTAAAAGCTATGCAATATCTAATTAGCATTCCAACAGTTAATTGTATGAATTTGAACTATATTTCCAGAATTGGTCTAAGTAACATTATGCAAGTAAACATTTGGAATCCATAACACCCCTCATTGGGAAAGTGAGAAATCTGACTGTGATAGTTTAAGGACAGCATTTTTACTTGACAACATGCCAACAAGGAGAAGCTTCAGGCACACCAAGCATTAATTGGGCAGCATGGGACAGCACAGGTCAGCACTGCTGCCTCACAACGCCAGGGACCCTGGTTCGACTCCAGCCTTGGGTGACTGTCTGTGTGGAGTTTGCACATTCTCCCCATGCCTGTGTGGGTTTTGTCCAAACTTGTGCAGTTTAGGTGGATTGACCATGCTACATTGCCCCATAGTCTTCAAGTATATGCAGGCTAGATAGATTAGCCATGAGAAAATGCAGGGTTACAGGGATAGGGTGGGGGTGTGGGTCTGGGTGGGAATGCTCTTCAGAGGATTGGTGTGGACTCGATGCACTGAATGGCCTGCTTCCACACTGTAGGTATTCTGTGATTCTAAACAATATTTACATTCAGTTGATACCTGGCTTTTCAGACAGACTGATGGAGAAGGACTTTTTCCTTGGAACTGTTAGATATTAAATCTCCCAGGTGGAGCTACTCAGGGTACATACTAGGAAGTGACCAGCAAAATGAATATTCAGTGCACTCATCTGGAACTGTGATTAAGTTGCATAAAATGGTCTTCTTAATACATATAATTAACCACAATCTAATGTTTACAAAATATATTAAGCTAATCTTCACCTCCTTCCACCTATTCAGCACTGTTATTTCATTCATATTTTTAAATGCGTTTCCTATTTCAGTAAAGTTTTCCATATAACATAGATGTATTACGTTTGCATAGAGGTGGTCCAATAATGGTTCAAATTACCTTGTTAGTGGAAGATGACAGGGAGTAAACCCCAAAATATGTCCTCGTACCCTGTTCAAGGAGGTGCATAATTTGGAAAAGATGCTAACAAGGAAACCAGTGATGGAGATACAAGAGGTTACCTGAAGCTTGGGGACATGCTCATGAACTTAGCTGAGATGTTCTGCAAAGTGATCAGCCAATTTGTATTCATTCCTAATATAGTATCTACACCATGAATAGTAAATACAATATAGTAAATTGAAAGAAAGACAGGTAAATTGCTGATTCGCCTGAAAGAAGTGTTTGGAGCCTTGAGCAGTGACAAGAGAGAAGCTCAAAGTACAGATGTTCCAAATGTCTGCCATTTTAATTCTCCACCTTGGACACAGTCAGACCTTTATGTCCTTGGCCCACTGCACTGTTCCAGGGAAGGTCAAAATAAGCTTGAGGAAGAGCATGTCATCTTTCAGTTAGACACCTGAGAATTTCTGGACGGTATATGGCATCCACCAATCTCAGACTGTAAACCCTGCGGTTTCGCTTTCTTCCATTTTCTTTGCATGGTCTGTTTTTTTTATTCTCTAACTTTTGCCTTTGGACAGCAGCACACCAGCTGTTTGCTTTCTGAGACATCACCATGCCCCTTGAGTTGATTAAAACCAACTTTTCCATTACAAATTCTGCTCCAGACCTCTTACCATTCTGACTTGAAAACACATCACTGTTCCTTCACTGTCCCAGAGTTAAAATTCTGGAATTCATTCCTTAACATGATTGTAAATCTACTTTCAGCACGTGGGCTGCTGGGGTTCAAGAAAGCAGCTCACCATCACCTTCTCAAGGGCAACTAGGGACAGGTAATAAATTCTAGATCAGCCAGCCATGCCCACGTCCCATGAGTGAATAAATAAATTCATTCTTTCCTGTTTTCCACCCTATCTTTCTCTGTTCTTTTCCCACTTACTCAAAATCTATTACATCTCTATTTTATTTCCTAGTTCTCTTGAAAGATCATCGAGCCGAAAGAGAAACTCTCTCTCCACAGATGTTGTCTAAACTGTTTCTGTTATTACAAATTTAAATAAGCCAGGTTTGTATTTCCTCATACACAGATTGTACCAAAGAAACTGGAGGAAACAATAAAGATGGCAAAATGAGCAATCACAAATCATTTCCTCAAACCTGCTTGTCAACATTCAGTTCTTCAGCATGTTTATCTGATCAGTTAAGAACAGCCCAAACTCGCTTTGGTTACATTCCATAAAATCTGTGTAGACAGTCAGACATAAGATGGGGAAATAACCATCACTGAGTGAAGAATATATTTCTTCAAAATTGTTATGACCAGTGGTGGACATATGTAGGAATTGTTGTATGAAAAAGACAAAGGTCCACCTAGTTTGCCCTCTATTCTGATAGTCACATAATAGACACACCAAATCACTCAGTTTTGTCATTAACTATGGTTAACTATAGTAAGCAATCGCTATTTGCAGATTATACGAAACCTTGAAGCATTGTAAACAGTGAAGAGGATAACATAGCACATTCAGAAAGGTATTGACAAGTTGGCAGACTGGACAGATAGGTGGCAGTTGAAGGGCAATACAGAGAATTGTGAGGTGATTCATGTTGGTAGGAAAAACATGAAGGATCAATGTAAAATAAAGATTATAACTTTAAAGGGGATGCAGGAGTAAGGAGAATTAGGCATATAGGTGCACAAGTCATTAAAGGAGGCAGGATAGATCAAGAGAGCTATTGACAAGATACACAGTATCCTGGACTTTATTAATAAGAACATGGACTACAACAGCAAGGAGATTATGTTGAACTTGTACAAGACAATTTTTGGGCCTCAGCTGGAGAACTTGTATCCAGTTCTATGCTTCACACTTCAGAAGGGATGTGAAGACATTGGAGAGAATGAAGATGAAATTTTCAAGAATAGTCCCAAGAATGAGGTATTTCAGGTATGAAGATAGGTTAGAAAAGCTGGGATTGTTTACCTCAAAGAAAAGAAAGCTGTGAAGAAATCAGAATGAAATATTCAGACTCCTGAGAGGGCCAGACAGAATAAATAAAAAGAAAGTGACGTCTCATTAGTGGATTGAGACTCTGAGAGAACACAGATTTGAAGTAGTTAGGAAAAGAAACAAAAGTGATATGAGGAAAAGATTTCTCATGCAGCAAGTACTTAGAGTGATAGAGTAATAGAGATGTACAGCATGGAAACAGACCCTTCGGTCCAACCTGTCCATGCTGACCAGATATCCCAACCCAATCTAGTCCCACCTGCCAGCACCCAGCCCATATCCCTCCAAACCCTTCATTTCATATACCCATTCAAATGCCTTTTAAATGTTGCATTTGTACCAGCCTCCACCACATCCTCTGGCAGGTCATTCCATACACATACCACATTCTGTGTGAAAAAATTGTCCACTTATCCTATCCACGCCCCTCATAATTTTGTAAACCTCTATAAGGTCACCCCTCAGCCTCCGACGTTCCAGGGAAAACAGCCCCAGCATGTTCAGCCTCTCCCTGTAGCTCAAATCCTCCAACCCTAGCAACATCCTTGTAAATCTTTTCTGAACACTTCCAAGTTTCATAACATCTTTCCGATAGGAAGGAGACCAGAATTGCACGCAATATTCCAACAGTGGCCTAACCAATGTCCTGTACAGCTGCAACATGACCTCCCAACTCCTGTACTCAATACTCTGACCAATAAAGGAAAGCATACCAAATGCCTTCTTCACTATCCTATCTACCTGTGACTCCACTTTCAAGGAGCTGTGAACCTGCACTCCAAGGTCTCTTTGTTCAGCAACACTCCCTAGGACCCTACCATTAAGTGTATAAGTCATGCTAAGATTTGCTTTCCCAAAATGCAGCACCTCGCATTTATCTGAATTAAATTCCATCTGCCACTTCTCAGCCTATTGGCCCATCTGGTCCAGATCCTGTTGTAAGCAGAGGTAACCCTCTTTGCTGTCCACTACACCTCCAATTCTGGTTCATCTGCAAACTTACTAACTGTACCACTTATGCTCGCATCCAAATCATTTATTTAAATGACAAAAAGTAGAGGACCCAGCACCGATCCTTGTGGCACTCCACTGGTCACAGACCTCCAGTCTGAAAAACAACCCTCCACCACCAGGCCAGTTCTGTATCCAAATGGCTAGTTCTCCCTGTATTCCATGAGATCTAACCTTGCTAATCAGTCTCCCATGGGGAACCTTGTCGAACGCCTTACTGAAGTCCATATAGATCACATCTAATGCTCTGCCCTCATCAATCTTCTTTGTTACTTCTTCACAAAACTCAATCAAGTTTGTGAGACATGATTTCCATGCACAAAGCCATGTTGACTATCCCTAATCAGTCCTTGCCTTTCCAAATACATGTACATCCTGTCCCTCAGGATTCCCTCCAACAACTTGCCCACCACCGAGGTCAGGCTCACCAGTCTATAGTTCCATGGCTTATCTTTACCGCCCTTCCTAAACAGTGGCACCACGTTTGCCAACCTCCAGTCTTCCAGCACCTCACCTGTGACTATCGATGATACAAATACCTCAGCAAGAGGCCCAGCAATCACTTCTCTAGCTTCCCACAGAGTTCTCGGGTACACCTGATCAGGTCCTGGGGATTTATCCACCTTTAACCGTTTCAAGACATCCAACACCTCCTCCTCTGTAATCTGGACATTTTGCAAGATGTCAACAACTATTTCCCTACAGTCTATATCTTCCATATTCTTTTCCACCATACATTCTGATGCAAAATATTCATTTAGTATCTCCCCCATTTTCTGTGGCGCCACACAAAGGCCACCTTGCTGATCTTTGATGGGCCCTATTCTCTCCCTAGTTACGCTTTTGTCCTTAATATATTTGTAAAGATCTTTTGGATTCTCCTTAATTCTATGTGCCAAAGCTATCTTATGTCCCCTTTTTGCCCTCCTGATTTCCGTCTTAAGTGTACTCCTACTGCCTTTATACTTTTCTAAGGATTCACTCGATCTATCTTGTCTATACCTTACATATACTTCCTTCTTTTTCTTAACCAAACCCTCAATTTCTTTAGTCATCAAGCATTCCCTGTACCTACCAGACTTCCCTTTCACCCTGACAGGAATATACTTTCTCTGGATTCTTGTTATCTCATTTCTGAAAGCTTCCCATTTTCCAGCCGTCCCTTTACCTGCGAACATCTGCCTCCAATCAGCTTTCGAAAGTCCTTGCCTAATACAGTCAAAATTGGCCTTTCTCCAATTTAGAACTTCAACTTTTAGATTTGGTCTATCCTTTTCCAACAGTATTTTAAAACGAATAGAATTATGGTCACTGGCCCCAAAGCGCTCCCCCACTGACACCTCAGTCACTACCCTTGAGGACCTCCTTTTTAAATTTCTGCCTAACTCTCTATAATCTCCCTTCAGAATCTCAACCTTTTCCCTTCCTATATCGTTGGTTGCAATGTGGACAATGATCTCTTGCTGGCCCCTCTCCCCCTTGAGAACATTCTGCACCGTCTCCAAGACGTCCTTGATCCTGGCACCAAGGAAACAACACACCATTCTGCTGGCGACAGAAACACCTGTCTTTACCTCTGACTACAGAATCCCCTAACACAATTGATCTCTTGGAAGCATTAGAGCCAGTCTCAATACCAGAACCTTAGCTGTTCGTGCTACGTTCCCCCTGAGAATCCATCACCCCCGACATTTTCCAAAACAGCATACCTGTTTGAAATGGGTATATCCACAAAAGACTCCTGCCCTAGGTGCCGACCTCTCTTATCCTTCCTGGAGTTAACCCATCTATGTGACTGTATCTGAGACTTTCCCCTCTTCTTATAACTGCCATCCATCACATACTGTTGCTGTTGCAAATTCCTCATCGCTTCTATTTGTCTCTCCAACTGATCCACTCAATCTGATAAGATTTGTATTAAACAGCATTTATGGCAGATATAATCCGCAGTAACCCTTAAACTCTCTTTAAACTCCCATATCTGACAAGTAGTACATATCACTGCAAAGGCCATTTTTGCTCCTTCACAATCTACAGACCCAGAAAATAACACTGTCTTATTCCTCTACAAAACACTGCACCAGGTTAAATTAATAGCTATGGCTTATATTTTAAGGTTAATCAAGAGACTCATCTCCAAAAACATATAATCAAGAAACAACCCACTATATTCACTAATACAGCCTTTCTCTTGGACAGACTTAAAACAACAATTAACTTATCAGATTCTGTGTTGTGAACTTCGCCCAAACCGGTCCCTCCAAGATTAGTTGTGAAATTCACTGTTTGTTAATTTTCCCAGATGCACTCTGATGTCCAGCGACACATGAATTATAAACAGCAAGGGCAGTAACTGTGCAGGTTCTTTCTCTCTCTCTCCTGCACTGTCCTCACCATGTGCTTCCTTCGTCTGTTCTTCTCCCTTTTAAAACTGTTGTTGTTTTGACTTTTTTTTCCAAGTTCCAAAACAATGCAACAGCATATGAAACAGTAATTGCTGCTCCTGGAATTTGAGGAAATCACCTCCAGCACCTAAAGTACCTCAAGAAAAAGAGCAGCTCTTACAGCCAGAAATTTTTCTCATCCTCCATCTTGGAAGTACTTAAGGTCTTGAATGCATTGCCTAAAAATGTGGTGGAAGCAGATTCAATTAAGGCATTCAAGAGGGAACGAGAGAGTATTTTTGCAAAAGAAGAATTGGCAGCTTTACAGGGAGAAGGCAGGAAAATGGCACCAGGTGAAACTTGGAGACCTGGTTCTGACTCAATGGGATGAATGGCCTCCTTCAGTGGTGTAATAATTCTGTAATTCTACTAACAAATAGTCTACAACAGACCCAGATATTGTACACAGAAAACCTTGAGTGAAGGAGGAAAATAACAACAAACTGCCATTCCTAGATGTCACAGAAAAGCAAACAGTCAACGGAGGACTTCAAACTAGCGTCTACAGGAAAACAACACGTACGGACCAAATACTGAACTACAAAAGCAATCATCCCAATACCCACAAATGAAGCTGAATTAGAACATTATTTCAATGAGCCACCAGACACTGTAGCACCAAGGAACTATGAAGAGTGGACGAAAACCATCTATATAGTGTATTCAAAATGAACAGATCCCAATGAACACAATCCATCGATTTTTCAGCAACATACTCAAAGAAGCAGACAAAACATGCCCAGAATTCCTCGCCAATCTCCCCTACATCAAAGACATCTCAGAAATAAATGCCAGACTACTCAAACCTCTTGGCATCATGGTAGCCCACAAACCCACCAACATACTAAAACAGCAGCTAATGAACTTGAAAGACCCTACACAGCCAACAAACAAAGCAAACATCATTTACAAAATACCTTGCAAAACCTGTAACAAACACTGCATTGAACAGACAGGCAGAAAACTAGCCACCAGGTAATATGAACATCAACTAGCCACAAAAAGACATGACCCACTATCACTAGTATCCTTAGATACAGATGAGGAAGGACACCACTTTGACCGGAACAACACATAGGACAAGCCAAACAGAGACATGCATGAGAATTCCTAGAAGCATGGCATTCCAAACAGAACTCTATCAACAAACACATCGATTTGGATCTCATCTATTCACCCGCTGAGAAAAAGGACAGGAAGTGACTTCACCAACACAGGAAATGACACTGCCACAGGAAATGACATCACCAACCCAAGGAAACCTAAACACATAAATAGAAAGCAGGCCATAGCAATTAATGTTTCACCAGAGGCTCAATGATGATGTTACCTAGCATGGTGATAAAACATCTGAAAACGAACTTTCCAGCTCAGTGAGCAAACTTACATCCAGACCCTGAGTAAAGTTTCCTCCTAACCAATAAAACTTGGTTGCTTTCTTTAAACTCAGAAGTGAATGCTGTGGAGGTAAATCGAAATTAGGAATTGAGACTTTTAAAGAATTTTATCCCCAGTGGGTCTGCAGATTAATTTCAAATGAAATATCTACCTCAGTCCCCATTTGGACACAGGCTGTGACCTTTGGTTCTACCAAAATGCTTGGAGACAACTTGTCAAAGCCTATATTATCTAATCCTGTTAAAATCTAAAAAATTGAAATCTCAATTCCCATCTCTCTCTCTTTAACAGTGAGAACATGACCAACTGACCCCATTTGGATTTAAATGTTTTATAATTCGGCAACTGAACAATGAGATGGGAACACAATGGGGCTGAATGGTGGTGGCAGAGTAAGACAGGGCAGAAGTGGAACAGTTTGAGATGGGATGACATAAGTGGTGGCCATGTAAGGTGGAAGAAAGCAAGATGAGCTAGAGTGAGGTGGGAACAGAGTGAACTTGGGGGCAGAGTGAGAAGGGTTGGAGCAGAGATTTTTAAAAATTGCAGGTGCTGGAATCCAAGGTAGACAAGCAGGAGGCTGGAAGAACACAGCAAGCCAGGCAGCATCAGGAGGTAGAGAAGTCAACTTTTCAAATTTAACCCTTCTTCAGGGCTGCGGTGGGTGTTAGGGGAGCGGCAGATGTGCAGAGTGGTGAGGTGTGCAGAGTGGTGAGGTAGGGATAGGTGAACATAGGTACAGGGTATGACCTGGTTGGTCAATGGGAGGAATGAATCTGGCTAGTAGCTGAAAGGAAGAGTCAATCAGAGGAATGGAAGGGATGGAGAGGGGCTGGGAAGGGAGTCGGAGAATGGGAAGGGAGGCAATCTGAAATTGGAGAACTCAATGTTGAGTCCTCCAGGCTGTAGGCTGCCCAGGCTGAAGCTGAGGTGTTGCTCCTCTAATTTGCGGTCTGATTCGCTGTGGCAATGGAAGAGGCTAAGGAGGGTCATGTCAGAAAAGGAGTGGGAAGGGGAATTAAAATGGGCAGTGACTGGGAAGTGTGGACCCATCTGAGATACTCAGTGAAATGTGCCCTGAGGTTACATTTTGTCTCCCCGATGTAGAGAGGCCACATCGCGAGCACCTGATGCAATAAATTAGGTTGGAAGAGACAAATGAACCTCTGTCTCACCTGGAAGTACTATCTGGGGCTCTGGATGGAGGTGAGGGGGTGGTGTGCTGGCAGGTTTTGCATCTTTTCCTGTTGCACGGCAAGGTACCTGGGGATTCGGGGAGGCGTTGGTGGGGAGAGCGGCACAAACCAAGGACTGGCAAATGGAATAGTCCTTGCGGAAGGCAGAGAGGGCTGGGGGGGGTAAGATGTTTTTGTGGTGGGGTCTAATTGGAGTTGGCATAAATGTTTAAGGATGATACGTTGGATGCAGAGACTGGTGGGGTGGTAGGTAAGGGCAATGGGGACCCTATCTTTATTGCATTTAGACGGGGGGAGTGGGGGGGGAGGGGAAGCATGTTGTTCAAAATAGGTGGACATCTGGGATGTTTGGAAGTGGAATGCATCCTCGTCTGAGCAGATGCGGCAGAGTAGAGGAATTGAGAGAATGGGATGGACTCCATTTCCCAGGGTCACCCCTAGGTCCTACTGCCTATCTGTTGCAGCCAGCACACCAGCTCTCACTCCTCAGTCATCCACTCCCACAATGCATCCAATCCCTCCACCTCTCCCACTTTCTCTCCATCTCATTCCCCCTGCACCTCTTCCCACACCCCAACCCCACTACCCAGCTCAATCCCCTCCCAATTACCTTTCTCTCGCATACCCATTCACCTCCCCCCCACCTCTTTAGTAACTTCTAGTTCCCTGCCCCCCCCCCCCCATGCTTTATCTTCACTATGGACACGCAGTCCTTATACACATCCAGACCCCACAAGGAGGGCCTCCAGGTCCTCAGCTTCTTCCTCTCCAACAGACTCAAAGAGTCCCCCTCCACCAATATCCTCCTCCGCCTTGCCAAACTAGTCCTCACCCTTAATAACTTTTCTTTAACTCTTCCCATTTCTACCTGGACAACACCACCTCCTACCCAGTATCCTGTAAAAACTCCATCCCATTCACCCAATTCCTCCACCTTCGCCACATCTGTGCTGACAAGGAGACATTCCACTCCCAAGCATCCCAGATGTCCAACTATTTTGAACAACATGCTTTTTTGAACAACGTAAATTCAGGACACAGTTCGCCAAGCATCTCAGCCAGGCCCACAGGGACTCCCAGTCACCACCCATTTTAATTCCTTTTTCCGCTCCCTGTTTGATGTGACAATCCTTGGCTTCCTCCAATGCCACAACAAATGAGACCATAAATTGGAGGAACAACACCTCATCTTCCGCCTGGGCAGCCATCAGCATTGAGTTCTCCAATTTCAAATAACCTCCCTTCCCAGCTCCTCCCCCTCCCTTCCATTCCTCTGATCAACTTTTCCTTTCAGTTACCCTCCGAATTTGTTCCTCCCATCGACCAACCAGGTTGTCCCTCTTAGCTGTGTTCATGTTTCCCTACCTTACTATCAGCGCCCCCCTTTATCTGCAGTTCCCCTTACACCCAACCCCAGTCCTGAAGAAGGGTTACACCCGAAACCACCTGATGCTGCCTGGCTTGTTCTGTTCTTCCAGCCTCCTGCTTGTCTACCAAGGGATGGAGCAAGCTGGGTGAGATAAGGCAGATGAAATTGTGTTAAATCATAACCAACTGACTTGTTGGGGTTTTTCTTTTGAGGAGATAACAGTGAGGGTTGATGAAGACTGTGTGTCCGTGGATATCAAAAAGCATTCAATAGAGTGCCACACAAGAGACTTAAGAGAAAAGTAAAAGCTTTGAAATAGGGATAGTAGCAATATGGCTGAGAGATGAAGCATGAGAGAAGAGAACAATGATCAATGGTTCCTTTTCAGGCTTTAGGAAGGTTTATGGTGGCAATCCCCCATGGTTGCTATTGGGACCCTTGTTTGTCTGGATATATTTTAATGATCTAGTACTTGGTGGACAGTTTCAAAGTTTGTGGATGACACAAAACTTGAGAGAATTATAGGGAGCACAGCGTAGAGCTTCAAAACCATCATGACAAGTTGATGGATTGGACAGACAGATGGCAGATGAAATTCAACATCGAGAAATAGGAGATGCTGAGCTTTGATATAAAGGACATGGAGAGACAGCATGAAATAAATGGTACTGTTCTAAAGGATCTGCAGGAGAAAAAAAAACTGGGTTTCTTTCTTCTTTCCTTTGGCAGTCCCTCAGAGTCGAGGATGACTTGATTCTAATTGGACATGGTGGGTTCTAGGTCAGTGCTTTTTGTAACCACTATGCAGACTGCATTTTCTGTATTTTAAATTTTCTTTTTTAATGACAACAGAATTTGTCGCAGTAAAAGAAAAAAAATCCCATAGATTAAAATTTGAAAAAGGCAGATGCCATTTCTGAACTGTTTGCCATTCTGGCAGGTGATGATGAGATTCTTTAGAAATTTTGATTAATGTCACTGTTGGCAAGATCATGAGGAGCAGATATCAATGTATCTCTGGCATAAGTGTAATCACGGAAATCCTGGCCCATTGAACTGAACTGTTTTAATTATAGCTCGTGATTGTGGATGTTTGTTTCAGTTCCTCTTATGCCAGCTTTGCTCGGAAGCAATGTTGAGTTAGATGTGACCAAGAAAAGACAATCAAATTAACACTATAGATTCCTTACAGATTCCTAATGCGTTTACTTGAGGTGCAAATAATTGAGAGATGAGATAATGGCAAGTCATTAGCATCTATTATCAAGTTTTGTTCCGAAGCTTATTATTTTGTATAACTACGACAGACAGGAAGGAATCATGTGATTCTTTGCATACCTGTAAGTTTTTTTTTCTTCCAGGTAATGTGAATGTTGTTGGCTAGGTCAGCATTTGTTGCTTACCCTAGTTGCAATTGAGAAAATGATGTTGAGATGTCTTCATGAACCCCTGCAGTTCCTATGGTACAGGTATACTCATAATGCTGTCAAGGTGGGGAATGCAATTCCAGGAATTTGATTCAGAGTTGTGATGGAGCATCAATGTACGTCCAAGTTTGAATGTTACGTGCTTGGCGGTGTTCCCATACATCTGCTGTGCTATTCCTTCCATGTTGAAAAAGTCACAGGTTTGGAATGTGCTCTTTAAAGAAGGCTTGGTGCATTCCTGTAGTGCATCTTGTAGATGGTACACACTGCTGTCGTTGTGTGCCAGTGGAGGAACTGAATGTTTAGAATGTTGCATAGGTGCCACTTAAGTGGGCTGCTTTGTGCTGGAGGGTGATGAGCTTCTTGAGAGTTGTTGGAGCTGCATTCCATCACACTCCTGACTTGTGCCTTGTAAATAGTAGAACAGGCTTTGGGACAAAAGGATGCGAGTTACTTGCTGCAGAATACCGAGCATCTGACCTGTCATTGTAGCTGCAGTATTTACATGATTGAATAATAAATTCCAAAAATTTCTTCCTGAAATTGACTTTAATGAGCCTCATATACAACTGATTCCAAACAGCAAACTGGATGACTTCCTACACAGCTACAATGGCAAGTGGTTAAACCTGCATCATCTAATTTTGTCTGTTTGGTCCAGTGTGCTTTGCTGTACTGAATGTAAGTTGCTGTTTGGGTTTTGAAGTGAGCTCATTAGTCAAAACTGTGTTTACACACACCAACCTCTATCATTGGTTCTTCCAAAATCAGAGACATTGCCAAGATACTCAAAAGAAGCATAAAGACAAAATGCAGTATAATCTCTTTTCCCCACATTCACAGTCATTGCCTTGACCTTGCTGTCTCATGTGTATTCTCTACTCATTGTGCCATACAAAGCCAAGGGATACTTTCATGTATCCCACTCCATCCATATCTTGTCACCATCATCTAATTGCATTTCTTCCTGTGAAACATAATCCCTCCAGTCTACATACCAGACCACCCTATTTATCACAGTTCTTCTGCTGTTATTGATCTGGTCAGTGACTCACTCACCTTTTTCTGGTTGCCATCAAAACACTTCCTCTCTCCCAGGCTGGTTGTCACCCAGCTATGGTTTCCTCTAGTCCAAGTAGGTGCAGGCTTGCTTGCCAAACACCCTTGCTGCATCCAAAGCTTTATTGTATTGAAGCCGTCAGTTTCTGAGGTTTATTGCCCTTTCCTGTGCTCCTCTGACATGGTAATGGTGCCTCCTTCTAATGAGCTCAGAACATAAGATAAATGCTACCTCTAATGGCTTCCTGCTCCAATTGTCTACAGCATGCATGCCCATGCTTCTGCTCATTGTAATAGGGAATAATCATGGCTGCAAAAGCCACGAGCTGCATCTCCAATGAATCGCTTAAACGATTGAGCCATGTTTGTTGCCAGCATTAACAGATACTGGTAAGAGAACGTAAAACCCTTCAATCTGAAGAAAAATTCAAGAGGGATGGTAGAGATTACTTCTTTGATGTTGCTTTGGATAGAGATACCCTTGCTTTTGACACAGGACCAGAGGGTACTTGCTTACAGCTATCAGTATGAGAGTTTTTGAGTACCAAATGTGGGATTGCCTTTAGAACTTTCCCTTACCCAACTATAACAGAGCAAAACGATGAAAATCCAGTATATAGACAAAGTCAATGTTATTGTTTGGGGAGACTGTGCTCGGCAAGTTAATTCGCCCCTCCCGAAGAATTTACTGGGTCGTGTATACTCAATGGGCCAAATGGTCTGCTTCCATACTGTAGGAATTCTATGATTCTATGACTTTGTGACAACACCTCACAATGTGGGACTCTGCTTTAGAAACAGTGCAATTCACCAAAGGTGCTTCAGGAGTAGTATAATGTGCTGCTATACTAAGGCCCAGATCCATGAAATACTGGAAAGAGTACGCAGGTCTGGTGGCAATTATCATTTCTGCCAGGACAGGTGAGTACTGAGACATGTTAAATTTAAAGAGTTTTTGGATTATTTCTGCAAAATTGAAAATGAAGAGGCACACAGTTTGTTGTGGATCCATTGGGGTGAAGGAGTAATCCTTTCAAAGGTTCGGTTTTTTCCACGACTGTGGTCTTTCTCTCTGATGCCTCCTCCACTGGAATATCGAGCCTCTGTTACCTATAGCTTCATGGTCAGGAGGCCTTTCCAATAAACTGCCAGGATCTTCACTCAACAGTGGCCCACAATGGCGGAAAACTGCTAATGTCTTTGGAAATAGTTGACCTTAGCCGTCTGTCTGTGCCCATGGAGCAGTCTATCAATGTTAACCCAGAAGACCAAAAGCATCAGGAAGCCATACCATCCCACATTCACCATCTGTCTTTCTGTGCTGAAAATCATTGAAAGCCGCCTCCCAGTCAAAGGTCTTTCATCAGTATCTGATCATTAATTCCATTTTTCATTCAAAGTTGCTGGCTGATCTGAGAATTTCCCACATTTCTTGTTTGTGTACCACGTAGTTTGTATTTAATGAATACTTTGTAAGCATTGCATCAATCGTAATTTTGGAAATTAATACATGGTCTTGAGGAGTTTCAATGCGAATGTTTAACCATAGGACAATTAACAAACAACAACTTAAAACTTACAGATTTAAAAACCCACTCACGGAATGTGGGCTTTGTTGACTGGGCCAGAATTTGTTGCCCATCCCTAGTTACCCCTAAGAAGGTGATGATGAGCTGCTTTCTTTAGCCTCTGCTGTTTGGAGTATTCACTCATTTATTATTAATCTCCACTCTTACTTATTATCTGTTTCAATTGGAATTTTAACACTGCACCAAAAAAGGTTCAGTGGTATTTGTTCTCAGCAATTGCATGCAGTGTACATATAAGGTTCACCCCAGAAAATAAGTCCAAAGACAGATAGCAAGCTCATTCACTCAGGATCATACTGAATTATAAATCTATCCCATAGTCTTATCTTTCCATCAACTAGCAATTAAATAGTTTTAACTTCTTCTTATGTTGGCACTCACAGGTCCAATCCTGTTTCATCGTATTGACTGGTCTCAGTGCCAAGTACGGGAAGCAGGTGGTGGCATGTTCATTGGAAGAGATAGGAACATGGAAGGGAACATTGGAACACGAGTTGGACATTCAGGCCCTCTCCATCATTCAATTAGATCATGATTTGTCTCTGTATCAACCCTTCCCCCTGAAAGCCTCAGGGCAGTTGTGTAACAAAAATCTTTCAAACCCAGTTTTGAAATTTCCACTTAGAGTCATAGATTCATAGAGATGTACAGCATGAAAACAGACCCTTCAGTCCAACTCATCCTTGCCAATATAATTTCCAAATTAATCTCGTCCCATTTGACAGCATTTGGTCCATATCCCTCTGAACCTTTCCTATTTGCATACCCATCGAGATTCCTTTTAAATGTACCAGGCTCCAACAACCCTTTAGTACCTTATTCCATACTCTGTGTAAAAAAGTTGCCTCTTAGAATCCTTTTAAATCTTTCTCCTCCCACCTGAAACCTGTGCCCTTTCGTTTTGGACTTCCCTACTCTAGGGAAAAGACCTTGGCTATTCACCTTATCCGTGCCCCTTATGATTTTACAAATTGCTAGAAAGTCACCCCTCAGCCTCACTCTCCAGGGAAAGTAGCCTCAGCCTATTCAGCCTCTCCTTATAGCTCAAACTCTCCAACCCTGGCAGCATCCTTGTAAATCTTTTCTGAACTCTTTCAAGTTTAACAATATCTTTCTTACAGCAGGGAGACCAGAACTGAATGCAGTATTCCAAAAGTGGCCTAATCAATGTCTTGTTCAGCTGCAATATGACCTCCCAATGCACTGACCAATAAAGGCAAGCATACCAAACATCTTATTCACTACCCTGTCTATCTGCAACTCCGCTTTCAAAGAGCTATGACCCTGCACCCCAAGGACTGACTAGCCTCAAAACTTTTTTGGGGGAGATTGTTTGGATTTTCACTTCCTTTGCTTCAGCATTTGCAAATATTTTTAATCAACCAGTTAAAACACATTGTGATACATGTCTGGGATAGATGAGACTTGAATCAAGGTCTTCTAGCCCTGAGGTAGGGGCATTACCTACCACAAGAGCATTTTATTGTGAATATCTGTAATTGCATCCTGCAATTGAGCCAAAATATCCCAGCTTTAATTTTAAAATTAAACCCAGTTAATCTGAACTGCTACGCTGTTCAGATCTAGTCATCTTAAACACCTCAGATAGAGTACTCTTCGACTCTTGATAATTTACCTCAATAGCTTCAGTATCATTGTGATGCCCAGTAAGTTCTTTAAGATCAATAATATTTGCCTGAGGTTTGGTGCCCAAAATTGATTACACGGCTCTACATGTGGTCGAATCAAAGCTTCATATAATTGTAAAACAGCTTCATCCCACTCTACCTTTGTTCCCATTGCAATAACCTTATAAATTACATTTTGTACTTGTCCACTAACTTGTATTCAGCACATCAGGTAGTATCTGTGGAGAGAAATAGAGTTAGCATGTCCAGTTAAGATGATCTTTCATCATTCTCTTCAAATTCTGCCTGACCTACTGAGTATTTCGTGATTGTTGTGTGCATTTTAATTTCAGGTTTCAAGCATCTGCAGTATTTTTCTTTTGTGTTTTTTTTTAACATTAACACCAAATCTTCCAGTTCCTCCAGTTTGTAGAGGTGCTCCCCTTCACTCTATGGTGTTGTGGTATGGTCCATTTTTATTTTCACTGGCAGGAAAGTGTTATTGAGGCACAATTCTTTCTACTGACTATATTGTTAATGTTTTCTTTCTGAGGTTCTGAATGATCCTGGTGTTAAATGATAAAGGATAACCAATAAGATGTATCATGATTGAATAAAACCTTCTGTTTATCAGCTCTGTGTATCTCAGGAATACGGTCATGAACAAAGAGTTTGGGAGGGTATCTGAGTTTGGAGTGGGGAAGAGTATTGGGGGGGCAGGGTAGAAATGGGGTAAAGTGGAGACAAATATTTCACTCAAATGAAAAGGAAGGAGGAAATAACTTATTGTCATATACCACCTTTCACAACTTTGAGATATTCCAAAGCCCTTTACACTGATAACATTTTTGAAGCATGATCAGAGGGAACAAAATAATTCACTAACGAGAGCAAGTGGCACTGCAAATTTTATGAAACAATCGACCATTTAGTTTAACATTGCATTCATGAAATAAAAGGTTTGAAGAGTGTCTCTGTGGTTACAACAAAAACAAACCTGTTCCTGGTGACCAGAAGTTTGAGGCAGGTTGCAACTTATTCAAATACCATGATTCATGTGGCACATAATGTAAATTATGAATTTATCCTTTTTACTAATGAACTACTCGAACAATGCCACTCTTTGATAGTCTTTGTTTCAGGACATTATATATGCACATTCAGAGGAGTACGAGGCATGATAGTCACTGGGGCCTCATTGTTGATTGTTTCACAGGTTCCTAGACTAGAAAAGCCTGATAACATTTAATTAAAAGCAAAATACTGTAGGTACTGGAAACCTGAAACAATTACAGGGAATGCTGGTGAGTCTCAGCACATGGAAGAGTCATATTGGACTTGAAACATTAACTTTATTTCTCTCTTCATAGATATTGCCAGACCTGCTGTGTCTCTCCAGCATACTCTGATCATGCTTAATACCAAGTCCACTTATTTCAACTAGAAAACAAAACTTAACCTAATGTGTGCAGACTGCCATAGAGGACAGTGTCCTTTTCACAGCAACTGAAGAATTTGTGTTCTGCGGCAAGTAAGTGGTAGTAACATTTACATCACATGAATGCCAGGCGATGACTATCTTCAACAAGAGAAAATCTACCTGCCTTCCCTTAACATTCAATAGCATTACCATCACTGAATGTCCTACTATCAACATCCGAGGGTCATCATTAAGCAGAAATAGAACTGGATGAGCCATATTGTGATAATGTTGCTCCTTTAACAAGGTTATGCTGTTCTTGGTTTATTTTCAGAGAGTTTGTAAAAGACAAAACTCCAACAAGTCTAAGTTTGAAGGGTTTTAGGGCCAGCTTCATTCCTAATGAAGGGCCCCAGCTCAAAACATCAATTCTCCTGATCCTTGGATGTTGCCTGACCTGCTGAACTTTTCCAGCACAACACCCTTGACTCCGATCTCCAGCATCTGCAGTCCTCACTTTCTCCCAGGGTTTTAGGGGCAATTTGATTATAGCTAGCAGTTACTGCCTCAGGGAAAAGGCTTTTAAGTTTTAAAAAGAAACACTTGTACAATGAAAGGGGAGTGGCCATTTCTCCCAGCTCAGCTTTTCTCTGGTTTGATTTTCTTTTGGCACTCTGGTTATTCAGCGAGAGCAGTCAGACAGTAGTGAAGCTGCTGGACCCAATGAAATAGCTCCATGCTGATCTCTCTCTGACTTTCTCCTGTAAGAACCTGTGTTTGATTTTACCTTTTGTGCCAAGGGGTGTTTATGGTGATTGTTGTAAGTATTTGGAACAGCATCATTAAGCTGGGATGATCTGTTGGGTTTTTAGTTAGGTTGCGTTATTCAGTATTCTGTTCTCTTCTGTTTGTGTTTCATTCAGTAATCTTGTAAATAAGTTCTGTTTTGTTTAAAACTATGTGGTTCAACCAACTGCATCCCTCCTGGAACATCCGCGTGGGGACAAGAGCAGATCAGAGACTGAAACAGATGCAGCAAGGAAATCACTCAGTATCTGTCTACCATCTGCAAAGCATGAGTTAGGAGTGCAATGGATTACACTCCACTTGGCTGGATGAGTGCAGCTCAACCACACTCAAGAAGCCTGATAACATCCCTGACAAAGAAATCAATTTTATTGACACCACATCCACTATCTTCAACAATTTCTCCCTTCATCACTGATACACAGTGCCCAGAGAGTGTACCACCTATAAGATGCATTGCAGCTACTCAGCTAAGTTCCTTTGATGGCATGTTCCAAGCCCATGACTTCTGACAACTGCAGGTCATCGAATGATACACCTACACATTGTTGTTGTCTGTTCTTCTGATATCTGGCCATTCCTGGGGTGATGTTCCATCTCTGAAGAATGTTATTCCTATGGGGTGTGTTGTTCTCATAGTAATTAGTGCTGTTGATTTATTGTCTTTAGTGGGGATCATATTGTTTTTAGTGGGGAACTATGCTGCTCTGGGATTGTTGGCTATTATGTACTTGTAAATCATATTCTTCCAATCAGCTATCTGCAATGAAGAGGTAGTATCTCTAGTTGCATGTAAATGTCTATGGTTGTGATAAAATATCTGGTCATTCATATTCACCACGTACAATCAAGATGACAGCCGCTCTGTACAGGTCTCAAATTGTCATATACACTGTCACTACTTGACAGCACGCTCTGACTGGCTTTCCAGCGTTCAGCTTCAAAAATGATTTGCCAGTTCTTTCATTTTTAAATTTGTTTTTGTGACATCTCACTTTGATTTCATCACTCACTCTTGTTGCTACTCTGGTATCAATAATATTTTAGCCTGGGGAAGAGTAGTTTGGGTGCAACATGACATTAGGTGTAGGAGTGAACAACTTTATATGCTGCCAATGCTTCAGCCAGGCCCATGGTAGAGCAGATGATTGAACTGTTGAAAGTGCAGTTCTGCTGCTTGGACCAGTCTGGGAGGACTCTTCAGTATAGTCCGGACAGAGTGTAATGCATCATCCTGTATCCTGTGCTCTTCACAATTGGAGCAGGCAATGAGGTGATGTGCAGAGGAACTGGGAGAATGGGATCAGACCTCTGAGGAGGAGGATGAAGACTTTGGGGAGGAAGAAGTCTCCTTTTCTGTGACAGAACTCAGCTGTGTCAGCTTGTGCTACAAATCAGACAGGACCTGACCTTACACCAGGTTCTCGCAGGTGGGAGCTGGATGGACAGGCCAGCACTGACTGTAGAATAATCATTGGTCATAATGCCAACATGATTAATTTGCATTGTGGGTGTGAACTGCAGCCTCTATTTGTTTTGTTTGTGTTCACATTTAATGCTGTAAATAAAAGCTCATGTTTTGAATTGCCTGATTTCTTGCTTGTGTTTGATGTTGCCCTACTGGACAATAACAACATCCAGTGGCAAAGGACACAGAGGACAGAGCAGAGGTGACTCAGAGCATTTTTAGATGGAATGTAGGAAAACATAGGTAAACTGTTATAATATTGTACTGTGCTTAAAAGTGACTAGGGAGCAAGAATGGACTTGTATGTTTGAGGGAGCATCTGTCATGCCAGGTGTAAACACCATGATCTGCATGGCTTTGTACCTGAAGTGCCATGGTGTGCCCTGTAAGGGATTGCTAGGTTGGCAATGCTGGGCCAAGTGCACAACAGGCTTTAAATATAGTGTGGACACCAGCTATGCCAGTCTTTCAGTGAATACCCAAGGGGGTGGAAAGTTGTTCTGGGAGTTGCTCATGGTAAGATGGGGATGGAATCAGATGGGAGGGATGCCATGGGATGGTGTCGGTGGTTAATGAGGTACATTTGGGAAGATACAGCGAGAAATTTCACTTGGCCCCTGTGGCGAGAAACCCTCCAAAATATTTGACACAACCTCCAATAAACAAAACAATGTAAGAGTCAGCCCAATGATATCTGCTGCATTGTTGACTATTAGAGCAGGACTTCCCAATGTGGGTGTCAGGATGCGAAATGGGATCACAAGCTGAAACTTTGGGGTCACAAGTTCTGAGGCATCAATGGCGACCTTTGAGCTCTGACCAAGCTCTGATCAATAGCTGTGCTTGCTCTCTAAAAGAACCCCCTCTCCCTCAGTTCTCCCTGAGAGAGTCATAAAAATTTTCAATCCTCAAAATGACGTCACTCATAGAATCCCTACAGTGCAAAAACAAACCATTTGGCCCAACAAGTCCACACCAACTGTCCAAAGAGTACCCCACCCAGAGTCATTCCCCTACTCTATTCCTGTCATGACTAACGCACCTAACCTACACATCCCTGAACACCATGTGCAATCTAGCACAGCCAGTTCACCTAACCTGCACATCCTTGGATTGTGGGAGGAAACCAGAGCACCCAGAGGAACCCCACACAGACACAGGGAGAGTGTGCAAACTCCACACAGCCAGTTGCCTGAGGCTGGAATCAAACCCGGGTCCCTGGCACTGTGAGGCAGCAGTGCTAACCACTGAGCCACCATGTCACCCTAGTGCCATCACAGCATGAAAATATTTCAGACGCACTGTTCTGGGGTATGGAATCTGGTCTTTGTTTCGTATTCAAGCTACGACTCCACATTCTTTACTGTAGGTTGTGGAAATTCCCACTCTAATGACAAATTAAACAAGAGCTTTGATACATATTTCCTGACTGTAACAAATTGTTGCACTATTTTTACATTTGTTGGTCGTTGAATCTCTGCTGCAGTTTTCATCTTAGAGTTTAATCTTCTTCACCCTGTAAAACTCCCCCAATATTCCCTTTTATTTCATTGATTCCCCTCAATTCCACAGGACAGTCATATTGCACTCAAAGCAATGACTCTGCTTATCTCTCCAGAGATGCTGCTAAATCTACTGAGTTTCTCCAACACTCTTTTCATTGCAGTTTTATCTTTGTCACGTTTCAGATTCAGCAGGTGATGACTCCCTTTCAGTGCCATTAGATCATGGTCCGTGAGGCTTCTTCCATTGTATTTTCAAATCCAGAGTCTAGAAGATCATCCATTACTGCCTCTACTCCAGAAAAAATCACTGACTGTTTCTTGCTGCATGCATTGATACCCTCCTGGGACAGTGGAAATGCCAAATGGTATATGCAATGGCATCAGAGGTAGCAAAGACCTTTGCCTTGGTAAATCATGGCAAAGTTTCTTCAATGGCTAGAATGGGGTATTGTGATCTCATCAAATCATTAGAACTTTATGCATACTGTCAGCTTTTCAGACTATTTCACTGCTATCATGATTGACAACCTCAGAGCTATTGAACATATTAATATCTCAGTTGAGATGTCTCTCAGCAGGCGTGTTCTCTTGGTGGGACTGCTTAAACCTAAGACAATCCTAGCACTGATGAGATCACCTTTCAGTTATCCAAATTTACAAATATCAGCTAAATCTCTCAGTGCTATAACATACTGATTAATACTCTCTCTCTCTCTCTCTCTCTTCCTCTACCGCCCCATTCCTCCACCCCCCCCCCCCCCCCCACCCCCCACCCAGGTTTTGATTTGAACACATTTGTTCATCAGTAACATTAGTTGAGAGTTCAAAATGTGTCGACAAAACTTCTCCAGTGTGTTTTTTCTGCTCCTCTGTAAGATCTACAATTTGTAACACTGTTTCCCCACAAATGAAAACAGAGTTACTATTTTTATTTGTCCAGGCTTCTTGTTCAATTCTGTAGTTCCCTCAGTTTTGCCACTGAGACTGGAAGAAATTTCAATACAGGCTCATATGACTTTTCATTCCCATAGAATTAGGGATTGGAAAATTCACAGCCAAATCTACTCATCAGCAATTCAAAGTTGCAGACTGCTTGTTGTAGTGTTGGGCAGAAAAATGATATCTCCAAACCAGGCATGGATTAATTATTGGCAGCTAATAGGAGCAATTGAAGAAAGTGAAAAATTACATGGAAAGAAGGCCTGTTGCAAAACTAAAATTAAAAATTGCTGGAGAAACTCAGCGAAACAGTATGTTTTGTCTGTGGGTAACTTCATTGACTTTGGCTGGTTCCTGGGGATCAATCTATTGTTCAGTTAACACAGGGACACCTGGAATTGTTTTTACACAATGGAATGTCTGGGAAAGTACTGAAAGTACAACAAAATGTTGACACAGCATGTAATATTAGATGCAGAATAGTATTAATATTGCACACTCATTGGTCTTTCACTATCAGGCTGGGGTTCACAAGACTGAGGCCAGACTGGACTGGTCAGGCCAGAATGGACTGGTCAGACCACACTTTTGCCATTGGGCTGTGGTTGTGAGACCAATGTCATGGAATCTGACATGGAACTCCAAGTGCCACAATCCCCAGTCCCCGATTACCCGAAAAGTAGTAAAAGTTTCCATGCATACACAGTAGTTTAAGCTAATAGATTTGCTTATTAGTTTACTTATAAAGTAGTTAAGCTGATATATTCACTCATTAGTTTATAGATTAAGCTAATAAATTTGCAATGTATTGAAGCAAACATGTCTTCTTGTATTCATTTTGATCAGATCTTGAAGAACCCATGAGGTACTTTCAGCCTAACAATACAGTTGCTTCCTTCCCACTTTTTAGAGGAGCTAGCCCTCTTACAGTACTGTTATCCACGTAATTTCAGCTTCATACTTCTGACATCAAGTTTCAAGTATTGTGTTTGTAGGCTACACTCTAAAATGGAAGGAAGTTGCTGAAGATGTCATGTGATTATGGCAAGGCACAAGTGCACAATGTATAAATGCATTTATTGCAACATTCAACTTGTTACAAGAATAGCAAAGTCACAAGGTATTACTCATCACTTTGTTGGTTACTTTCTTGCAGTGTTCCCTGTTTACCAAATTGACACTGCTCACACTTTAGCAGAATTCCAGCATCTGCTGTCCTTACCATCTCCTAGTCACAGAAAATATTCCCGTTGACTTGAATATTCTGTTTCCAAACATAATGTCACTTCTTACAACCTCAGTGTTCATGACTATTTTAGGATACTTAGAAAATGCACTGACTTAAATCAGATTGAAATATATTTTAGAGACACTCCGGAGGTAGGAAGATGTTGCTTCTGTTGTCAGAAAAAGCTACACAATGAGTTACTCTGGTTAGACTTATTGAAATTAAACAAAGCATCCAATCTAACTGCAATGGTATGGTATAGACCATTTAGTGAGCACAAAGACACAATTCACTCTATAAACAGATGGAGTGGGTGTGTAAGATCAGGAAGGTTATTTTCAAGGGAGACTTCAATCAGCTAATATTCAGAAAACCAATGTGGTCTGGAATCAGTAAGTGCAATGCATGACAATACGTGGACACAGTAAGTCAGGAAAGCCACAAGAAACAGTGCTTATCGCAAGGTGGTACTTAAAAAAGACAATGCACAAGAAATATCAGTGATTTACTTCTTGGATACAGAAACACTACAATGATGAGTCAGATGAAATATGATGTGGGAAAATGTGAGGTCATGCACTTTGGTAGAAGAATAGAGGCATGGACCATTTTCTGAATTCTGAAATCTGAAATGCAAAGCAACTTGGCAGTTCCAGTCCAGAACTCTCTTAAGGTAAACTTGCACTCTCTAAAGTTAGGAAGGTAAATACAATGTTGGCATTCATCTTGAAAGGACTAGAACATTAAAGCAGGATGTATTTCTAAGGCTCTGGTCAGACCACATTTACAGTGTTATGAGCAATTTTGGGCCCTATACCTCAGGAAAGATGTATTGGCCTGGAGCAGTTCCAGAGGAGGTTCATGAGAATGATTCCAGGAATAAAGGGCTGAACATATGAGGAATATTTGCGAATGCTATACTATACTCAATGGAGTTTAGAAGGTTGAGGGGAGATTTGATTGAAACATATACAATACTGAATAGCCTGGAGAGAGTGGACATTGGGAGGATGTTTCCATTGTCAGGTGAGATGGGGACCCGAGGGCACAGCCTTAGAGTAAAGGGAAGACCCCTTAGAATGGAGATAAGGAGAAACTTATTTAACCAAAGAGTGGTGAATCTGTGGATTCATTGCCACAGAAGGCTGTGGAGGCCAGGTCAATGAGTATATTTAAAACAGAGTTAGATAAGTTCTTAATTGCCAAGGGGACTAAAGGTTACAGGGAGAAAGTAGGAAAATGGGTTGAAAAGTCTAGCAGCCGTGATTGAATGGTGGAGCAGATTCGATGGGCCAAATGGCCTAGTTTCTGCTTTTATGTATTATGTTCTTATGGTCTTATAGATTAAGTTCAATGTGGTCTGATTTAGAAACACCAAACATTATTAACCATATACACAACTTTGAAGGGGCTAATTCCAGAAAAAAGAGCAAGTAAACCAAATGGATTGAGCTAAGTTATTGTAAAACACTTCATAGCGTAAGAAAAATCTTCAAAAGCTGAATATTCAGCCCATAGGAAAAATAAATTGTAAGAATCAGAAAGTTCATATTGAATATATGTGAAGCCAGATGGATTAATAAATAAATCAAAGGTGACATGAGGAGGAAAAATGTCTTGTATAAATCTTGTGGTGAGAAAAAAGATTGTGTTCATTTACATGAGTGAAAGAACATGTAGAAGCATGCTAAAAAGATAAACAAAAATTAATGACAGAATTAGAAAAAGAATTACTGTGGATGAAAGGCACAAGAGCAGTAAAATTGTAGAAAAAGAATTTTAAATGTAATAAAATATCCTAAGGCAAATCAGAGGAGCAATAAAAAGCAAAATATGATACAGATGCATGTAAAGATATTTTAGGCTGGATTGCACAGTCTCAATGAAGATGGAACAGAGCCAGGAGACTCTGGTACTGCTCCCACACAGCACCAGAAACCCTGGTCCCTGGTTTCAGCTTTGGTGGTTGTTGTTTGTGTGGAAGTTGCAAGTTCTCCTCGCGTCTTCGTAGGTTTCATGCTGGTGCTCTGATTTCCTTGCACAGCCCAAAGATGTACAGGTTAGGTGGATTAGCCATACTAAATTTCCCAGTGTGTCCAAAGATGTGCAGGCTGGTGGATTAGTCAGGAGAAATGCAGAGTTACAGGGATAGGGTAGGAGTAGTGGGTCTGTGTGGAATGCTCTTTGGTGGGTCAGTGCAGACTCAATGGGCCGAAAAGCCTGCTTTCACACTGTAAGGATTCTGTGATTCTACGAATATATGAGGAAGGTTGAAAACAATGTCAGTAAACACCAGGAAGGGAGCTGGACATCTTCCCTTTCTATTCATTTTACTAGCAGCAAAAACTTCAGTGACATGGCTGCACATTGTACTACCAATAAAGTACTTTTTTTTTTTTTTATTTCAAAAATATACTTTATTCATAAATGATTTGATGGTCTGTACATTGGATCATGCCATACATATGTCCATATTTACAAACACAGATTCGACTTTATTCTTGTCCTTTACAATCCTGTGCATTTTTTCAATCTTGTATATATACATATATTTGGCTGAGGCATCAGCAGAGCCCAAAAAAACGTCTGTATGGGCCCCCTGTTCTTCTTTCGGCAGGCCGATCTTACACAGTGGTCTTTCCCCACCGCGCCTTGGCGGCAGCTGCCCCAAGCTTCAGCGCGTCCCTCAACACGTAGTCTTGGACCTTGGAATGTGCCAGTCTGCAACACTCGGTCGGGGTCAACTCCTTCAGCTGGAAGATCAACAGGTTTCGGACCGCCCAGAGAGCGTCCTTCACCGAGTTGATGATCCTCCAGGCGCAGTTAATGTTCGTCTCGGTGTGAGTCCCGGGGAACAGGCCGTAGAGCACGGAGTCCCGCGTCACGGCGCTGCTCGGGACGAACCTCGACAAGCACCACTGCATTCCTCTCCAGACTTCCTCTGCATAGGCACATTCCAGAAGGAGGTGTGTGACAGTCTCGTCCCCCCCGCAGCCACTTCGAGGGCAGCGTGCGGTGCGGCAGAGAGTCCGGGCGTGCATAAAGGATCTCACAGGCAGAGCCCTTCTCACCACCAGCCAAGCCACGTCTTGGTGCTTGTTGGAAAGTTCTGGCGATGAGGCATTCTGCCAAATGGCTTTGACAGTCTGCTCAGGGAACCGCTCGACAGGATCCGCCCTCTCCTTTTCCCGAAGGGTCTCAAGGACGCTACGTGCTGACCACTTCCTGATGGACTTGTGGTCAAAGGTGTTTTTCCTCATAAATATCTCCACGAAGGACAGGTGATACGGAACGGTCCAACTACTCGGAGCGTTCCGCGGCAGCGAGGCCAGGCCCATCCTTCGCAACACCGGGGACAGGTAGAACCTCAGTACGTAGTGACACTTGGTGTTTGCGTACCGGGGATCCACGCACAGCTTGATGCAGCCACACACAAAGGTGGCCATCAGGGTGAGGGTGGCATTGGGCGTGTTTTTTCCCCCATTGCACCGGTCTTTGTACATTGAGTCTCTTCGGACCCGGTCCATCTTTGATCTCCAAATGAATTGGAAGATGGCCCGGGTGACTGCGGCGGCACAGGTCCTGGGGATAGGCCAGACCTGTGCCACATATAGCAATACTGAGAGTACCTCACACCTGATGACCAGGTTTTTTCCCGCGATGGAGAGCGACCGTTGCCCCCATCTGCCTAGTTTCTGTCTCATCTTCCTGATCCGCTCCTCCCAGGTCTTGGCGCACGCCCCAGCCCCCCCGAACCAAATACCCAGCACCTTCAGGTGGTCAGTCCTGACGGTGAAGGGGATAAAGTACACAATTAAAGAGGACTTCCCCACACCACCTGCAACAATCTCAGTAGGTATTTGCGAGGCTTGACATCCCCCACCACTCCCCCATCACAGTTATGGTGTATCCTGTCCCACCCCCACCACCATTGCCAGGCCCTGTCTGCCAAGTTACAACAACATCTGTAAAATAACTTTGTCTTTCAGAGAGCCTCAACATAGGATCAACTTCTCCTTCATCATATATCCCCAAAAATGGCTATCTTTTTCATTGGCCACATGTAAATGAGAGGCTGGCAGCTTTCGGCAGCAGATACTTCTTCCTGAGAGGTTCTTGAATCTGGAGTCAGTCTCTGGACTGTCACAACAACAATGTGTGGACCTCTGTTTAAAGAGGTAATGTAGGATTTCAATCAGCTCTCCTGCCACCAGCCAAGAACCCCATCATTTCCGCAAGATTCCAGTTAGTGTTTTGAAAATCAATCTCCTCCTCTAAATACAAGATGGTTGCACTACACCAGTTTTTAACTAAACAATAGCAAAGGTAATGCATCAGTACATCTGACCCAAAACAAACAGGATATATCAATCACAATGTATTATGTATTCATAGGTTCGTTTCCAAGTATATTTCACAAGGGAGAGTATTTTGAAGTACAGTGCCACACAATGTTATCAGTGATAGACTGAACATTGCAATGGGGATTATTTTACAAATCAAAGACTGAAATCAATGTTGAGAAACAGACTGCTGGTTCCAAGTCACCAATTGCTACAGTGGTTTGTCCAACTGCATGCAGTGGACCCCTTGTAGGTGCAGTATCAGGCCATCTATACTGCTAGCGTTGATCGCAATACTAAACTGGCGTGTCCCAGTTCCAGTGCATTATTCAATAACAACAGAACTCTACTCACACAGTTTACGTGCTTCTGAAAGTTCGTGACATTTTGATGGCAGATGTGTTGACATTTAAGAGTTGCAAAATCAATCTTTAGAAACTCTCTAAATTTCTGGGCAGTTACTGGCTTTGCAGTCACCTTTAGTTAACACCTAGGGAATGATTCATCTTGCATTTTCGCCTTTATTCTGCTCTTGTGTTGATTGGTTGAGGGACATCAACAGTGAAGAATCCTCATTTTAACTATCTTCAATATCATATCAAGAAAGCAGCAACATATGATGCAGAATAAAGTTCCCTCTAAATTGTCCCAATAATTTCACCAAACTTCAGTCTCAGAGAAAAGATCTTTTCTTGAGTTTTTCATGACCTGACTATGTCTTAAAGTACTTTACAGGCAATGAAACACTTTTGAAGTATGATCTCTGATGTACTGTGGGAAATGTGCCAGCCAAATCACACACAACAACTGCAACACCCACCCCCACCCCCACAAAATGGCAGCAAAGTGATAATTAGAGAAATCAGGATTGAGAAATACACACATGAGCCTTTGAGATATGCTATCTCAACAGCAGTGACCTCAGTAGTCATGTGAAATAAAGTCTGCCAGAAGGTTGGAACTGGAGTAGTTTAGAATCAGAATGTCTACAGGTTTTTCCTGTATACAGTGTAAATATGTATTGTTTGAGATCTGGTCTGAGCTTATCTGAACAGTAAAACCCACACTCTAGCAATCACAACCAGATCATCTGTTTCAGTGACATTGGTTGAAGGATACATAAGGCCAGGACACCAGGGATTGAATTTATAATTCTCTACACTCTTAGCTGAACTTCCAACCTCATAGCCACCGAAAACGTCACCTATTGCTATACCCATAACTTTGCCCACCTCACCCCTTCTTTAATGAAAGTTTATTGATTTCCCAATTCATTTAGTCCAAACGTTCTTATACTGGCTTTCTTGGTCTGTCTTCAAATATTGGGGTTCATCCAGAATTCTGCCAAACTCACCTTTTACAATATCCTCCTTCTTTATCACTATTTCAGTAGATTCCCCAATTGCCAAAATGTCCACTTCAAAATACTCAGCTGTAAGCCCTCCTGCTTTCACCCTTCCAAAGCAATATTTAGTTATGGCAATGAAGTTTCCATCACTGAAGCCAAAAATCAGGCAATATGCGAGGAGGTGTGGTGAAACTACTTCAAAAGTCAACAGGACCTAATGAGGATAGTCACCTACTACCAAAAGCTACTGGCCAATCAAAGGGCTGTCAGCTGAACCGCCTCAACAGTGCCAGTAGGACAAGTGGCCACTCTTGGGACTGCACCTAAAGTTTGAGAGCACATTGATTGATCTGCCCTCAAGGCAAATACTTGGGGCAGACAGGCAAGTTCCAGAGATGGGGTCCCTTTTTGCAAGCCCAGTACCATTGATGCTGGGATGTTGGTGGGGGGAGGGGGGGGCGAGGGGGGGGGGGGTGGTGGTGGTAGTGGCAGGGGCTCCATTGGTTGGCTCATTGGTTTCTGAAAAGGATTCCCCCTGGAGTCCATCACGGTTTACCTTCAGATTTCTCCCCATGACAGAGGGCCCCCAAGTGTTAGTAAGCTGCCAGCTGAGGTGGAAACACCACCCTTCTGCTTTCCATTGCCATTTTGCCAGACTTCTCACCTCACAGCCTGTCCCAGGGAGCGAGTACAATCCAGGCCCATATTTCTGTACTTCTGATTCTTGCGACTCACCTACCTTGCATTGTGTCCTTCCCCACTACACATTCAGTCTCCTAGGTGCCACATGTTGTCTGCAAATCCTCCAATTTGTTAACTGGTTTTCCTTCTTTAACAACCTCATCAACATGTACATTTTGGAACATTTATTTATTTTGGAACATTTATTCCTGCAAGGATTTCTCTTGTTAAAACTGAGTGACTACTTACCCTTTCTGAAATGTATTGAGATATTTTTAAGCATTAAAAGCTCTGTGAAATGTGAATTATTGTCGAGACCTGTTTGTCAGCTTACTACTGCACAGCATTTATGGCATTAAGCCAAGTTCAAGCTACAAGTGGTGAAGATTTGCTTAAAAAATGTAATGATTTTCATGTGCCTGATTTGTATGTAAGGAAGGTTATACTATTTACTGAAACATTTGAAGTGTTAATCTTTCATAGATCTCAAATGTACTTGCAGTTCCATCTAAACATTTAGAGTCAAAGGAGGATACTGTTTTTGGTCAAATATGAGGATTGAATGGTGCAGAAAACAGTCCAGGTTTAATGGATGGGGAAAATCCTCTCTTTGCCTTTTTTCCTTAGTTCCATCATTCCAAACTGCAGAGATTAGATTCCCTACAGTGTGGAAGCAGGCCCTTCGGCCCAACAAATCCATACCGATCCTCCAAAGAGCAACCCTCCTAGACCCATTCCCCCATGTTTTACCCCTGCACCTAACACTACGGGCAATTTAGCATGGCCAATTCACCTAACCTGCACATCTTTGGACTGTGGGAGGAAACTGGAGCACCCGGAGGAAAGCCATGCAGACACGGGGAGATTGTGCAAACTCCACACAGACAGTTGCCCGAGGTGGGAATTGAACCACTGTGCCACCGTGCCGCCCCAAAAGAGCTTCCAAAACTCCACCATACTAAACAGCGTTGAAATATGGAGAAGTGATTTTATATAATAGAGATTCATAAATGCTATCACCGCATGTACCAGGATTGAGATTAGATAATTAGTTAAGATGTCTATCCTGATTGTTAACTGGTGACTAATGCTTGTTTGTGGACATTTGTTGTAGATATCATTTGGGTTTTACCACATGTGATTGGAGGGCTGCTGCAGTGAACACTTAAGCCCAGGAGCATAATGTGGGAGGAGCTGCTTCAGATATGAACATTTGCTATTCCCACCAAAGTGTCAACTAAAGTTTTGAAGACTGAACTGGAGAAGGATTCTGTGTAAAAAAGCATTTTAACCATGAGTGAAATGATCCCCATCCCACTCAACAGCCCATCAATAACTACTGTTTGGACTCATATTTGGATAATGGTCTTTTTGCTAAAGTAAGGATCATGGAACTGAATCCCAATTTTAAAAGTGCAAATGACACGATCATGGTGGATATAATAGATTAACTTACAAACTGATCACTTTTTAAATTGTTACAATTAGTTGCTTTTCAAAGCTAAACAAATTTGATATTAAAGCAAGTCTCGAAAACTAAGAACTGTATGTGTGTAAGCCATACATTTCTAGATTAGCGGGAGTGCAAGGAAACACGTAGTCACAAATTGGCTGCCACATTTTTACACTTGAAAAGTGCTTAATTGTCTGCAGGATTCTTTGGGACGTAGAAGCTTTATAGAAATATGTTTTATTTATATAATGTACAAGGTAATATTTAAGATAATTATTTCCAGCACAAGACAAATTTCTTAGTTTTGGTTTATCATGTATATATTTATTTACAACACAGTTCTCATTACTATTTCACGTCACAACATGAGACAGCATAGCTGCTGATTGTTTCCTGTAATCAAATCCCACGGATGGTGTATGACTGAACAATAACTTTGAAATTATTTGTCATTTGAAGAAAGCTGACACACTAAGCACTGTGATCAACTCTGTATGTAATCGTTGTCATCAAACTACCTTTTTTCTCGGCCGAGGGCAGTATTGCACTTGATTAACTTTGGTTGAATATAACTTACAAAAATTTCACATCTATTATTCTAATCTAGGTGAAAGGGACTTCTATGACATTACATACTGCAATATTTAAAAAAATATAAATTATCTAATTGCTGAAGAAAGTGCTGTTCTGTTCAGTTGAAGATATTGTAAGGCCATAGTTGCCAGGAAGCAAGGTCATTCAACCCATCTGAATGCATGGTTGAGAGATAACTTGATATTTCTAGATAGCAGCGTCCAGTTGTTTCTGAAAAGATGGCAGGATTTGCAACTCCACTGTTGCATTTCAGACGTTGATTATTATGTGGGGAGATTCCCCTATCAATTCTAAAGTTACCTTTTACCACTCAGTTTTGAACATGTATCTCTGAACATATTTCTGAATAAGCTCTGTTTTGAGCTGACAGGACAGTAGCTTTGAATTCAATGTATCTTCATTGAATTGCTTGGAAGATGGCTGCCTGCAGCAAACACCTCATGACAGCGGTCACATAATTATAGCCAACTAAGAAGCATATTAATTCAATTGCAATCCAAACGCTCCCCTTTACATATAAAACAACATCTAATTTCCATGCACAACTATTTAAACTATGAATCACCCAAATTACTCACTAGACAAACAACTGTTCTCCTGCATTGGCAAAGTATGATATTATTCTTGGTTAATCCCTACAATGTCAGTCCTAATGGCATGTGGGCTGTTGGCTTTTCCTCCATTGTCTGTTGGTTTGCATGATATGGTCTCTGGTTCTGTTTAAAAATCTTCTCAGTTGACACTAAAAGGAAAGTTGTGATTGCACTGCAGAGATTGACCAGCCTAGCACTTGGGCTGGAGTGAGTTGGTTATAAAGAGAGTTTGGGTAGACTGTACATATTTCTAATTTTGAGCATCAGCTTCTCTTCCCTTATTGTAGAAAGAATCCTGGCGGGGCAGACCACCAACGCTTCACTGAAGGCATACGGACAATGTCACCGAGCAAAGGTGGTGAAAGATCTGCAGAAAAACACATCAGCTTGGCAAACAAATCTATGACCTTACCCACAACCCAAGCTACCAATCTTTTCAAAATCCTTAAGAATCCCTTACTCCGACACTAATTCTATCCTTGATGACATAATCTTTTTGTAGCTCCAATTCACAGGATTCTCTGAGCTGTGCCATAAGACCATAAGACATAGGAGTGGCAGTAAGGCCATTTGGCCCATCGAGTCCACTTTGCCATTTAATTTCAACTCCACTTACCTGCACTCTCTGTGCAGCCTCCCCACCTCCTCAGTACTACCTGTCTGTCCACCTAACTTTGCATCATCTGCAAAATTCACCAGAATGCCCCCAGTTCCTTCATCCAGATCATTAATATATAAAGTGAACAGCTGCGGCCCCCACACTGAACACTGCAGGACCCCACTTGTCACCAGCTGCCATTCCGAAAAAGAACCTTTTATCCCAACTCTCTGCCTTCTGTCAGATAGCCAATCCTCAATCCATGCCCGTAGCTCACCTCGAACACCATGGGCCCTCACCTTACACAGCAGCGCCCCGTGAGGCACCTTATCAAAAGCCTTTTAGAAGTCTAGATAGATAACATCCACTGGGTTTCCCTGGTCTAACCTACTTGTTACCTCTTCAAAGAATTCTGACAGGATTGTCATGCACGACCTCCCCTTACTAAATCCATGCTGACTTGTTCTAATCTGACCCTGCACTTCTAAGAATTTAGAAGTCTCATCCTTAACGATGGATTCTAGAATTTTACCAACAACTGAGGTTAGGCTAATCAGCCTATAAATTTCCATCTTTTGTCTTTATACTTTCTTGAACAACAGGGGTTACAATAGCGATTTTCAAATCAGTGTCACACCTCTGTGACAAGGGAGCATTAGTCTCAGAGATTTTCTCTATGATGGACCTGCATGTTCAATGTTTCTTAAATCAGTGATCAGATGTGTTATGTCATTCTGGGCAGGTACATGTTGAACCTTGAATTCCAGGATCAGAGGTATGAGCACTACCACTGCACCACCAAAGCCCTCCATCTAGAAACAATACCCTCTTGGATCTTCAAATTACTAGTGCAGTGACAATACTGCGACACTATCCTTTAGGGTTTCAACACAAACTTCAGAGGATAGTTTTGATCCGTCAAACACTGGGTTACAGGCTCAGCGTACTCCAGTTGCGCCACAGTACCGCGTGTTTCTTGTTCCTTGGTCACCAGAACTTGGCACGAGTATTCAAGGTGCACTCTGACCAGAACAGGGTGGTAGCTCATTACCTCTCCGTGAGTGCTGCTTGGCAATGAGTTCATCAAGATTAGTGTATACCCTCAGAACTCATTCCGTTCCATCCTCAACTACTTCTGCGCTTCCCCGGATTATTCAAGAGTGAAATAAATAGTTGTTCTCCTGTTGATTTGGAGCCAACGGGAAGAAGTGATAACAGGGGGGAGAAAAAAAATGGTTATTGTACCCTGTGGACATTTGGTGGCGGTACTTACATGCAAACAGGAGGCTGGGCCAAATGAACCTGTTGGCCGCCGACATGCGAAGACAGCAGTTACCTGTACTGCACCGGGAAATTGAAAACCTGGCCTAATTGGTGCATTATTTCCACCCCCACCATCTCTCTCTCCACATCAGGTTTCGCAATGCTTGTTTGAACAGCAGTCAATTGTTTGGGTTGGCAGTCGAGTGGTGAAAGATGAGGTGAGCGGGGGCTATCTCTCTCTCTCTCGTTCCGTTTGTTTTTTGCTGCGGCAGACCAAGGGAGCGAACCAAGTCCGGGATCACCCAGTGTCGGGTCCCACTGCGAGTGAGTCGCGGTTGCAGCTCCTTCCTTCCCCAGGAGCACCCCCCACCGAGCGCGGGCACCTCACTGACTGACCTCCCGTCCACCGGAGCCCCCATGGACAGCTCGGAGGGGGCGAGCCCGCCGCAGAAAGGGCTCAGGATGAGAATCGGCCGCGTCTTCCAACGCAGCAAGTCGGCGGGTGACCAGGAGGGGGACCAGGACACCCCTGGAGCCGGCGGCAGCGGCTGCAGTCAGGAGCCGGGCTGCCCTCCTGTCTCCCAAGTTGGCGGCGGGAGGAGGAGGAGGAGAAGTTGGGGGAGCTGGAGACGGAAGAAAAAGTCCAACGAGCCTTCGGTGCTATCGACACCTCTGCTAGCCCCGCCGAGAAGCGACATGTAAATATCTTCTTTTACCTCCCTTTTTAAAAAAAAACAAAAATGCTGGGGCATGTTAAATATATGTTAAATATATACTCGCCACTTCTAGCCATTAATTGCAGTTTCTTTCGGGAGATGTGACCCCCCCCCCCCCTCTGTCACACACCCAGGAGTTCTTTATATGAAAGCTGACCGGTTGACCTGGTGACTGTCATCCTGAATAACTCTCCCCTCATTCCCAGCCAGAGGAGCATGTCCTGAGGTTACAACACGTGGAATGGGACGGGACAGCACAGTGTTGTTCTCATGTATCCCCAGGACTGCATTCTCTGTAACATTTAAAAAGTGTCCAAATGTAAAAGTATCGATGCTAATCAGGACCTGCTGCCTGATTAGGGCTGATCTCGGATGAAGGATCAGCCCTATTCAAAGTACAAGCAGCGGAACTACCCAGCCTTCCATCCCCTCTCCCCGCCCCCCGCAACCTGGGGAAATCTAATGACTGAAGAGATTATCGCCGCCTCCTCATTCATGTCAGCGCACTGTAATTACTGCACAGCAGACCCACCAGGCTGCACGGTTCAGACCGCCGTGAGGTCAGCCTCAGGTTGTGGCTGGTGATGGATCATCAACCGGCGCATCGGCTAGGGTAGGCATCACGACTGAAGGGAAAATCGCCAGGTTTCCGAGACTGTACTCCTACGCCATTCCGTACACCAGAGGGGCCGTTGTTGTTCACAAACAATGCTTTTTTTTTCCCTTGGAAACCTCAGTGGATATTGGTTTCCCGGTGATGTAGCTCCATCGATTTCCAACGATTTTCCCCCATCCATTTTTCTGAGAGAGGGATTTTCCCTTTTAAACAGACGATTTTGTTATCCGTTGTTTTACATTTATTGGATCGAGGTATGTACACAGTCTCCGCCAGTGTCCTTCGGGTAATCGAGGTTCCTCTTGGACATGATTCCTCTAGATCTCACAAACATTTCAAACTTGCCCTGCATTCTGAAAGCTGCGGAAGTATTACCAGGCCCATAATTTGGAAAGCTGCTGAGTAGAGTCTGACCGCTGTCCGAAACTCCACCTTGTCTGAACTTTCCTAAACCTACTCTGTGGCGCGCAAACCTGTCCAGTTGTACAGTTGGGGACTTATTGGGGCTGTTAGTCATTTGCAGGTGGTAAAAGAGGGGAATGCCTAAATTGGATGTCGTGCTGATGGATGAGCTGTTTAAAAGTTCCGCTGAACTCCTCACCACTGAGCTTCTGCGTTGGATCCAAGGGCTGGCTGATATTGCAATAGTTCCCTGTGGTCGGGTACTGTATCCCCTGCTTCTAAATCTGCCGGAAACCCACCCTCACAAACATAAATGTCCCCATCTGTTCTTGCCAACCTGGCTTCTCATTCAAGATCCATTGAATGTATTGTTGTCTTCCAAATCTATGCCCTAATTTCTGCAAATCCGCATTCAAATCTCTAATCAGTTTTCTAGCCCTACTAGAGCATTGAAATGGGCAAAATCAAAATCACTGTGCCTATGGCGCACTGTCCCTTCTCATTGTTCTTGCTCCCCAGCCTGCACCATTGGATTTGTAACCTAGAGGCACTGGCTAATGCTTTGAGGAGATGCATTAAAATCCCACCATGGTAGAATTTAAACTCACACATAATGAAATCTAGAATTGAAAGGTGGTCTCAGGATGAAAGCTGTCGCTCAGTGTAAAATCCCAGCTGGTTCACCATGTCCTTCAGCAAAGGAAATCTGCTATACTTAGCCAGTCTGGCTTTTGTGAATCCTGACCCACAGCAATGTGGCTGTTCCCTAACAGGCTTCTAAAAGGGCTTAGCAAGCTATTAGCAATTAGGGATGGGCAGCAACTGTTAATCTTGCAAGTGAAACCCACAAACCAAGAATTAATGAATATCAACCATCCTTCTCCAATGTCTCTTTTCTAATATTCATCCTGAGGGAGGCTCACTAGATTCTACTCTTAGCCATTCAGTTATAGAGTCATAGCGATGTACAGCATGGAAACAGACCGTTCAGTCCAACCCGACCAGATATCCCAACCCAATCTAGTCCCACCTGCCAGCATCTGGCCCATATCCTTCCAAACACTTCCTATTCATATACCCATCCAAATGCCTCTTAAATGTTGCAATTGTACCAGCCTCGCAGCTCATTCCATACACGTACCACCCTTTGCGTGAAAAAGGTCTCTTTTATATCTTTCCCCTCTCACCCCAAACCTATGCCCTCTAGTTCTGGAATCCCCAACCCCAGGGAAAAGACTTTGTCTATTTATCCTATTCATGCCCCTCATAATTTTGTAAACCTCTATAAGGTCACCCCTCAGCCACCTATACTCCAGGAAAAACAGCCCCAACCTGTTCAGCCTCTCCCTGTGGCTCAGATCCTCCAACCCTGGCAACATCCTTGTAAATCTTTTCTGAACCCTTTCAAGTTTCACAACATCTTTCCAATAGGAAGGAGGCCAGAATTGCATGCAATATTCCAACAGTGGCCTAACCAATGTCCTGTACAGCTGCAACATGACCTCCCAACTCCTGTACTCAATACTCTGACCAATAAAGGAAAGCATACCAAACGCCTTCTTCACTATCCTATCTACCTGCGACTCGACTTTCAAGGAGCTATGAACCTGCACTCCAAGGTCTCTTTGTTCAGCAACACTCCCTAGGACCCTACCATTAAGTGCATAAGTCCTGCTAAGATTTGCTTTCCCAAAATGCAGCACCTTGCATTTATCTGAATTAAACTCCATCTGCCACTTCTCAGCCCATTGGCCCATCTGGTCCAGATCCTGTTGTAATTTGAGGTAACCCTCTTCGCTGTCCACTACACCTCCAAGTTTGGTGTCATCTGCAAACTTACTAACTGTCCCTCTGGTGCTCGCATCCAAATCATTTATGTAAATGACAAAAAGTAGAGGACCCAGCACCGATCCTTGTGGCACTCCACTGGTTACAGGCCTCCAGTCTGAGAAACAATCCCCCACCACCACCCTCTGTCTTTTACCTTTGAGCAAGTTCTGTATCCAAATGGGTAGTTCTCCCTGTATTCCATGAGATCTAACCTTGCTAATCAGTCTCCCATGGGGAACCTTGTCGAATGCCTTACTGAAGTCTATATAGATCATATTTACTGCTCTGGCCTCATCAATCTTCTTTGTTACTTCTTCACAAAACTCAATCAAGTTTGTGAGACATGATTTCTCACACACAAAGCCATGTTGATTACCCCTAATCAGTCCTTGCCTTTCCAAATACATGTACATCCTGTCCGTCAGGATTCTCACCAACAACTTGCCCACCACCGAGGTCAGGCTCACTGGTCTATAGTTCCCTGGATTGTCCTTACCGCCCTTCTTAAACAGTGGCACCACGTTTGCCAACCTCCAGTCTTCCGGCACCTCACCTGTGACTATCGATGATACAAATATCTCAACAAGAGGCTCAGCAATCACTTCTCTAGCTTCCCACAGCGTTCTCGGGCACACACTGATCAGGTCATGGGGATTTATCCACTTTTAACTGTTTCAAGACATCCAGCACTTCCTCCTCTGTAATCTGGACATTTTGCAAGATATCACCATCTATTTCCCTAGAGTCTATATCTTCCATATCCTTTTCCACAGTAAATACTGATGCAAACCATAGGCAGACAATCTGCTGCCTTCTCTTCTTGCCCCTGCTCCTTTGAAAGCTGCAAAGATCTCCCCTTCTATTTCTCATCTATGTAATCTTTCAATAACTTCTGTCTTACTATCAGCTTCCAAATGTACTGACATTACCTGTCTACTACCTCTTGTAACTCCTTCACTGGTCTGTTGTCAGCTGCTTATTTAATATCCAGAGTTGGATGTGCTGCAATTTCCTAAACTCAAGTATTAGGAAGACTGTAGCCATTGTCTTTAACTGCCATCACAAACCTCCATTCAGTGTCATCAACTTCATTTCACTCCTATATCATTTTGGGCCTCAGATCTTGCCAATATCTTCAGCTGATCTAAAGATTGGCCAGACTCAAACTCACACTAAATCCTTCTTGTACATCTCCATTGTCCTACCTCAATTCACTGGTATCCCAGTATGGCAAATTTAAAATCACAGTCCTGCATTCAAATCCTACCAAACCCCTCTCTCTCTGATAGCTCTGCCATCTACCAGTCTTGGAACTCTCAATTCATAGAATCCCAACAATACAGATGGAGGCCATTCAGCCCATCAGGTCTGCACCAACCCTCCGAAGAGTATCCCACTCAGAACCCCCTCCCACCCTAACCTTGTAATCTTGCATTTCCTGTGGCTAATCAACCTAACCTGCACATCTGTGGACATTATGGGTAATTTAACATGGCAAGTTCACCTAATGTGCATATCTTTCACTGTGATCGGAGCACCCAGAGGAAACTCACACAGACAGAGGGAGAACAAGCAAATTCCACACAGTAACCAAAGGCTGAAATTAAATCCTGGTGCTGTGAGGCAGCAGTGCTAACTACTGTCCCAGTGTGCCACCCCAGATCTCATACCCTGAACGGGAATAGAACACAGACTACTGTGGTGAGAGCACTGAATCCTAATTACTAGACCGCCAGGCAGTGTGATCACTTCTTCCTATCACCTAACAGTTGGTAGCCATGTCTTATCACGTTCCCAGTAGCTTAAAGTTCCTGTGAAACCTCTGCACTTCTACACTTCCCTTTCCTTCATTAATGCCCGTTAATCCCCAGCTGTTTGAACAGGTTTCTGTGTAACACGCCAGTTGTCTGTTTCTTTGATTCAGCATGCCTTAGGGTGCTGTATTAAGACAAATGCCGTAGATACCTAAGAGGCAACTTTTTCATGCAGAGCATGGTGACTGCATGAAATGAGCTGCCAGAGGAAGTGGTGCAGACTGGTACAATTACAACATTTAAAAGGCATCTGGATGAGTATATGAATAGGACGGGTTCAGAGGGATATGGGCCAAAAGCTGGCAAATGGGACTCGATTAATTTAGGATATCTGGTTGGTATGGACAAGATAGACCGAAGGGTCTGATTCCGTGCTTTACATCTCTATGACTCCATGTTGTTGACAGCCATCATGCCATATCTATCTTGTTGTCAACTCTCAATTAGTCACATACTGGGTCTCAAAATACTTTTAACTTAGGCTTGAAATTGTGACAGTTGAACACCTGATAAACACGTTTGTTTACATTTATCAGATTGCTCCACTGCACCTAATTTGCATATGAGGTTGCTGTATTTGCAAATCAACTTAACGTGAGCTGTGGAAAAGATAGCCCAACCCTCATATTTGACTGTGGAAGGTTGTGTCAACTTAACTGGAGGCTGAAACCTGATGAGATGCAGACTGTGGCTACAAATTTGTGCTTCAGGCAGTGTGGGAGAATTGATTTAGTTTAGAGATCTGTGTGCAATAAAACCTTCAGAATCAAAAATGTTGAGGAAAATATGTACTTGGATTAGCCAGACCTTGGTGGTAATATTGCAGCCCATTCGTCAGAAATTAACGGGTTCAGGTATTACTCTAGTGACTTCAGCACATAACGACACAAACCCTTTAACGCAATCATCAGTGTCACTCAGAAGAGTCACTGGACTTGAACCATTTACTCTGTTTTCTCTCCACAGATGCTGCTGGACCTGCTGAGTTTCTCCAGCAATTTCAAATGCCTGCAGTTACTTGTTTTGTTATAGCTGAGCGTGCATTGCTGGAGAAGTTGACTTGCAGATCCGATGCTAAACCAACACCTGTCTGTGCCATCAGGTGGAACATAAAGATCTGATGTGATATTTTGAAAGAGAACAGAGAAGGTTTCCTAGGGCTGGATAATTATCAGTGCACTGCAATTCCTGCCCAACCCCCGTGCTCTAGTAGCTTAAAGACTGCGTGAAGAGCCTGTTGCCCCTCCAGATTGCTGTCGGTTGTCGGCCATTTGATAGATAGTTGAAATGAAACAGGACTTGTGCTCTTCAGACTTAGGAAGCCCCACCTCAGCAAGCTATTGGTTAGTCATAGACTGGCAGATATCTAATATCCGCAGTTGGATCCAGTCCTGCAAGTGAGTCTAGCTTCTCATTGGGCCATTGTACGACTGAGAGGTGAAGAGGGAAATCTGGGTGGATTACACCTGCAGGAGGACCCTATACTAGGCCTGTTAAGAAATGACTACCCCATGCTTACCACCAGTTCCTTGGAATGGCATGGGTCTTTGTCTCCTGCTGCCAGTTAAATCATTGTGGTGGCAGGATGAGGCCCTTAAGTGGGCAATAATTGTTTCAATTGAAGATAATGTGGAAGCAGGCCATTCAGCCCATCAAGTCCACACTGATCATCCAAAGAGCATCCCATCCAGACCCACCCCCTATCTTATCCCTGTAACCCTGCATTTCTTATGACCAATCCACTTAACTTACATATCTTTGGACTCTGGAAGGAAACTAGAGTTCATGGAGCAAACCCATGCAGACACTGGGAGAATGTGCAAACTTCGCACAATCACCTGAGGGTGGAATCACATCTGGTGCTGTGAGACAGCAGTGCTAACCACTGAAGCACTGTGGCGCCTAATGGCCTGATGCTTATTCCTCTGCTTCTATAAAATTGAAGTGGTGGCAGGGCTGGGTGACAAGGCAGCAGTGACACTGTCTGCTTAATGTACCCTGTCCTTCATCTTCAAACCTGCTGTCAGGAGCATATTAAATATAGCCCAAAGTTTCTTTGCCTGTCTTCATGTATTAACCAACAGATAATGTAGTCAGTTCTTTTAATTATTATCTGTGTAAGCTTGTTGAGTGCAAATTGGCTGCCATATTTACTATATTAGAAACAAGACTGGACTTCAAAAATATGTAACTCGTTGTAAATAGTTTTGTGAAATCCTAAGACATAAAAGGCGCTAACCTTTATTCCATGGGTCTTCCCACTGGAAACAGCTGATGCTGAATATATTTGCATGTACTGTATATGGTGGACTTATGCATTGTGGAGGGAGCGAATGTTTCCAATGACGAATAGGTCAAGGAGGTTGCATTGTTCAGGATAGTGTTCAGTTTCTTGAGTTTCGTTGGAAGTGCACACATTCAGCACAGTGAGAAGTATTCACTCAGGATTTCTACCTTCTTGAGGGTGAACTAATTTTGGGGAGTCAAAGGAAATGCGAGAATTCTCGGCTTTTTACCTTCTCCTGCACCCATGATGGTTGGGGTGCGTGGCCCCTGTGCGGTGTGATTGTTACTTGCCATTTATCAGCTCAAACCTGAATATTTTCCAGGTCTTTTTGCCTGCAGGCACAGACTGCTTTGTTATCTGGGAGGCTGTGAATGAAACTGTGTGACTCCAGCTGATGTGATGCTTCAAGTGTGTAAATGCATGAGAGATTGATAGCAAAGCTAAGAGTCCAGAGGATCCAAGGAAATTTGGCATGTTGGACCGACAATTGATTGAATGGCAGGAAGCAGAGGGTGATGGTTAAGGGGCGTTTTCTGACTGGAAGTCTGTGACCAGTGGAATCCCACTGGGGTCAGTGTTAGGGCCCTTGCTGTTTTGGTTTATATAAATTTGAATTTGACTTGAATGTAAGAGGATTGATCAGTAAGGTTGAAGACAAAACAAAAATTGGTGGGGAAATAAATAGTGAGGAAGATAGCCTAAGGTTATGGGAGGATAAGCTGATAAGATGGGTTGATCAGTGGCAGACAAAATTCAGAGCTGAAAAATGTGTTGCTGGAAAAGCACAGCAGGTCAGGCAGCATCCAAGGAGCAGGAGAATTGATGTTTCGGGCATGAGCCCTTCTTCAGGAATATCGATGTTTCGGGCATAAGCCCTTCTTCAAGAACCTACTGCGAATCCTCTTGCAAGGATGCCTTCCTTGAAGAAGCTCTCTTTCTCCCTTTACAAAACTCCAGCATCTGCAGTCCTCACTTTCTCCCAGACAAAATTCAGTCCAGATAAGTGTGAGAGGGACAGGACAAACAAGGCAAGGTAACATATGATTAACAATAGATCATGGGAAGCATTGAGGATCAGAGGAATTTTGGTATGCATGTGCACTGGTCCCTTAAGATAGCAGGACAGGTGGAAAATATGGTTAAGAAAGTAGGTAGTATACTTGCATTAATCAAGGCACAGGGTTTAAGAGCAGGGAGGTTATGCTGGAACTTTATGGAGCATTGGTTTGGCCACAATCAAAGGATTTTGTGCAGTTCTGCTTGTGAAATATTCTATACAGGCACTTTGACCAATTTATTACTCCAAGAACAAGTGTTTACCCAGCTGCTCATACTTTATCAGACAAACAAACGGCTTAGTGTTATTCCTTTTCATTCTGTCTCAAGCCCTCAGGTTTGTCACAGGGGTAAGTGAATCGATTGGGGTTGGCGTCCAGTCCCTCTAAGTCCAAGGTGTATCAGAAAAGCACACTAAATCCCTCTGAAATTCCAGGAAATAGGTCTTAACCCTTCTCGTGGCTAACTCTAAAATTTACCCAAGCTCTTGACTAACCAAATATCAAGTTCTGCGTTTGTTTGTCTTACTTTTCAAAACACCTGGTTTATGGCCCAAATATGGTCAATTGCCTGAATTCTCATTTGTTTTGTTAGATTTTCATTAAATCGTTATCTTTACTTTGGGCTTGTATCAGACTGATACAGGTAGTTACAAGGGACCTTTATCTGAGTATGTTGGAGGAGTGTCGGGGTCAGGATTATAATCATATTCCCTGTCCTGAACAGAATAACATGCAGTTTTATCCTCAACCGATCCTCAATTTGTCTGCTGATTTTTGTATGGTCCCAAAGCACTCTGGTCAGAGAGCTGAGACTTTAAAGTATCAACTAAGGTATTTAGAATGATCAGCATCCTGCACTTGTTGCTCAAGTTGTATTTGATGCAGTATTTCAAGCACTGCCTGGAGATCCTTCCATTTACTTTGCAGTTCCTGAGTCTGAATTGCTGACTCCTGAACCTAGCTTTCTGCCTTCTTAGCATTTTTGTTTGCTGTTTCAAATTGACTTTGATAACTTGAGAGGCAAACTATCTTCTTCTGATTAGCAATCTCTAGGAATTTAATCTTTCCCTTTAATTCTGTGATTTCCGATTGGAAAACTGCCCTTACCTGACACCTTCTAATGCATCAAGTTTCCATTTTAGCTCTGCAATTTTTAACCGTAATTCCTAATTTTCTGATTTGAGCTCGCTTGTCTCAGCATTTCTTTTTGTAATGCATACTTCACGTACCATGTTTCTGCAAAAATATTTAAATATTCTGATTAAATCTGAAAATTAGTACCTCTTTCCTGATCCATCCACTTGAATCCTGGCCTTCATGTGGGGCAGCCGCTTCTTAATTTAAGCTCAGATGGGATTTCTGAGAACACTGGGCTGGTAGGTTCAACTTTGGAGTAACTTAGTCACTTCTTATCGAAGCCCACCAAGGGACGCCAATTGTTGTGGGTAAATCACCAGAGGATATTTTTGATTTGGCCACTTATTAAGAAGTCTGACAGATAATCAAGTACTGAAATAATGGTTTAAACCTTATTGCATGTAGCAACCAAAATAAGACACCTCAAGTAAGTAAGTTAAAGCTCTCAATTCAACTTGGTTATTATCCGATTAATGGTGGAATTAAGCTATGATTCCAACCAACAATGTCTGTCTATGAAAGTTTCCAGGGTCCACTCCTTGCAGGATTGTTCTTCAAAGATCTGCTGCTGAATTCTTCTGGTTTATTGCACGAAAGCAATGTGTGCAACTGAATTTGGTAAGGCATTGTTACCAGGATTTTTGGGAATTTGTTTAGATATATTTGCTCCCACTGAAATCTAGACTGGAACTCCTTGTCTGCATTACAGAATGTGTGATACCAATAGAATGGATGCAGCCAACGTAATCTGAACATTAACCTCTTCAAAATCAATTTCTTATACAGTATCTCTCTCTAAACTGTTTCCCCCATATTAACTATTGTGTAGTCTAATATATACCAATTTTACATTTACTGCTTTCCCATCTGCCCCAGGTGTCTGAATGCAGGCAATCTGGTTATACTTTTCTCAGAATGTACTCTCTTCAGATTTGGATGATTGGTAGATCTCTTTCTTGAGGATTCTTGGCCATGGTTCTAATCTGTGGATTATTCTTTAGTCTCTTAGATTTCCTTTACAGATGGTGTTGTTCTTTGTGGGTGCTTTTGCAAATCCATTATCTTGAATCTGTGAATATTGGTCTGGCTCTCATGGAGTCGGAGTGCACTCAAATGCCTGGATTTATTGATTACACTGGTCTTCTTCAGTTGTCTCATGTGTTTGTTTGACTGGTAAACTAGACATTTTCAGATTCTGTAACTGAAAGATTGAGGATCACTCAGCACTAAGGCAGCACAGTGGCTCAGTGGTTAGCACTGCTGCCTCACAGCGCCAGGGACCGAGGTTGGATTCCAACTGTCGGTGACTGTCTGTGTGCACATTCTGTGTTTCCTGTGGGTGCTCTGGTTTCCTCCCATAATCCAAACATGTGCAGGTTAGGTGAATTGGCCATGCTAAAATTGACCATTATGTTCAGGGATGTGTTAGTTAGGGGTAAATGTGGAGGTATAGGGGAAGGGGTTTGGGCAGATTACTCTTTGGAGGGGTTGTTGTGGACTTGTAGGGCTGAATGGCCTGTTTCCACACTGTAGGCATTCTATGATTCTATGTGTATCACTGGCATTGACTGTTTTGGATCAGAAGACAGAGAATTGAACATTTCCATTAGTTCCATGAAGTCTGTCATTCAAAGGTGACAACATTAAATAGCTTTTCTCTGCAAATATAGATGATGTCACTTGATTCTTCCTTCATAAATTTGGAAGTATAATGTAGTTTTCAACTGATTGTTGACCAACTAGTTAAGGTGCAGTGGTTTGTTCCTAGACTTGTGTTTGGACAGCTGTTTACTACCATTGTTTCCTGGGTGGTTGTCAATTTCCTCCAACTGGGAGAAAGTGAGGACTGCAGATGCTGGAGATCAGAGTCGAGAGTGTGGTGCTGGAAAATCACAGCAGGTCAGGCGGCATCCAAGGAGTAGGAGAATTGATGTTTCGGCATAAGCCCTTCATCAGGAAATTTCCTCCAACTGTTCTGATAAAGTTGAGATCAAGATATACATGCAGGCTTAAAAAGGAAAGTTGGTTGTTTGCAAACAACATATACATTTTTGTGCATTACATTGTGGTCTAACTTGCAGCAGCCTATGCTTCTGACAGCTATTCCACTTGTACTATATAGTCTTATTTCTGTACACTGTAATTTCCGCTTCTTTAGCTGAGGCAATTTGTTTGATCGGACAGTCATACCTTCTCCTGTATCATGTACAAAATAAACAGGACCGTCATTGGTGCAGACGTGTTGTCTCTTTTGGTTCATCTGAATTAGTTCCCTTGGGAAAACCTTAGGTATCTCTTTGAATGCAGGTATTTTTTATAACGATAGTGAGTGTTCTACTGTGTAGACTTCATTTATGTGTGAGCCCCAATAGTTACATTGTTCTCAAATTCTTTCTTATTGCTGTACATCTTCTACAAATTAATGATAAATTTACAAATGTAGCATTCTTTACTGATGATTGGACATTGTCTGTGCCTGTGAGCTCTTCTTGACCCACAGCACAAAGACTTTATTTTGCATCATATAGTTAGGCTTGTTCTCCAGTAGACTTGTCACATGCCTCTTTAGAGTGGCAATGTGTTATCATGTGAATATACTCTGTTGCCTCCTTTTGCACTGCTGCTACCAAGTGGTATTTTCCCAGATCATTCACGCATGGTAACTTGTGATATTTGCCACCTCACCAGAAATGTGGTACTGGGAGAGGGTTGTTTAAGGTAGTTCACTGCCACAAATCCTCATTTGCTTTGGCTCGGCACTATCTAGTGGTTAGTTGTGGAGAATATGCCACTTCAGAGTATTTACAGAAGAGGCACTGTTCTTTGGTAGCAAGAAGGTTTATTGCATGATAGTAATAAATAAAATTACATTTGATCAGGCATAATTATGAGAATCACAGAGAACTGCTCCCTCTGAAAGCTAGAGTAGCACTGCTTGTCTTTATGTGTATGCTATGTGTAGGCATTGATTAATTTAATTGATTGATAGCATTGACAGTGTTTTCTGTGGAACTCAAGGGATTGGGGTGAATCATCATATTTTGTGATGTGCTCAGCTTTATTTGCCAATATTAAGAGTCTGCTCCAGCAGGAATTGAGAGCTGACTCAATCCTCTTCAGGGAGATGGAAACAGAACACATGTGCAAGGCACAACTATCTGATCCAGATCACAGGGGGATGTTTGGTTACACCATGCTGTTAAACTATTGTACAAATAAGTATAAGGCAGTGTAAATTAATTCTCATCAAACTAAGGTGCTCAGCGTGCTTAACAAGGGACAAGCATCAACAAACCCAGTGACTCAGTGGGTAGCACTGCTGCCTCACAGTGCCAGGGACCCGGTTTGATTCCAGCCTTGGGCGGTTGTGCGGAGTTTGCACATTCTTCATGTCTGTGTGGGTTTCCTCCGGGTCCTCCAGTTTCCTCCCATAGTCCAAAGATGTGCAGGTCAGGTGAATTGGCCATGCTAATTTGTCACAGGGATGTGTAGGTTAGATGCATGAGTTAGGGGAAATGTCGAGCAATTGAATAGGGGAATGGGTCTGGGTGGGATCCTCTTTGGAGGGTTGGTGTGGACTTGTTGGGCCAAATGGCCTGTTTCCACATTGTAGGGATTCTGTGATTCACCAGCTATGATGCCATGCTTTCAAAGCAGATATCAAGTGTGTGCAGAAGGAATGTTCTCTGCCTCTGCAGCATTTGCAAGGCTTGCTTTATAGAACAGTGCAACCGTCAGTTGGATGAACATCCAGTTTGTGATGGAAAGTGAAGCCAGCAGTATGGGTTCAATTTCCACACTGGCTGAGGTGACTGTGAAGATCCTACCTTCTCAAGCTTGCCCCTCCCCTGAGGTATGGTGACTCTCAAAATTTGGGACTTCATGTTGAGGTTGTACAGGATGTTGGTGAGGCCACTTTCAGGTACTGTGTCCAGTTCTGGTCACCCTGCTGTAAGAAGGATATTAAATTGGAGAGGGTTCAGAAAAGACTTACCAGAATGTAACCAGGATTGGATGGCTTGAAGTATGAGGAGAGGCTGGATAGAATGTGACTTTTTCTCCTGGAATGTAGGAGGTTGAGGGGTGACCATATAAAGGTTTATAAAATCCATGAAGGGCATAGACAAGATGGCTAGTGTACGTCTTTTCCCTAGGGTAGAGAAGTTCAAAACTAGAGGGCCTATTTCTAAGGTTACAGGGAAAGATTTAAATGGGACCAGAGGGGCAACCTTTTTACACAGGGAGTGGTTCGTATGTGGAATGAACTGCCAGAGGAATTGCTGGATGCAGATACAGTTACAATTTTTAAAAGGTATTTGGACAAGTACATAAATAGGAAAGGTTTAGGGGGATACGAGCCAAATGCAGGCAATTTGGGACTAGTTTAGGTTGGGAAACCTGGTTGGCATGGATGAGTTGACCGAAGGCTGTTTCTGTGCTGTATGACTCTAGTCATCTCTCTCTAAAGAAAGTGTCTCCCAATGGTCACCTGGGACAATGACAACCTTACCTTATCTTTATAACCTCCAGAGTAGGTATGGTTAAAGAAAGACCAATACTCTAATTTCTGGGACTTTTAGCTCTAGAAATAATGATTTTCTCATTAAAAAAAAGTACTCATAATGCTGATGTCACCTTCCATCTCAGTACCAACTGTCCCTTAATTTGAGGATAATGTGTACCCAGAATCATGTGTTTCTGGGTGATCAACCAGAGATTATAGGCGAAAGTGAGGACTGCAAATGCTGGAGATTAGAATTGAGAGTGTGGTACTGGCTTCAATTCCTGATGAAGGGTTTTTGCCCAAAATGTCGAATTTCCTGTTCCTTGGATGCTGCATGACCTGCTGTGCTTTTCCAGCACCACACTCTCAAACCAGAGATTCTAATTCACTTTGCTACTATTGACATTGGTGAAATAGGGAATGTGATATTACAGACAAAATTTAGGCAGCTCCAATAGAAAATTAATGAGCATGACCTCAGAAGATGTAATCCCCTGAACACTCCCAGTACCATGCACCAGCCCATGCAGAGGTAGGAGGATAAAACAGATGAAAGTGCAGCTGGAAAGATTGTGTAAGAGGGGGGAGAGCTTCAAATTCCTTGGACTAGCTCTGGGGAAATGGCACCTGTATAACTCAGACAGGTTGCAATTGCATAGAACAGAAACTAAATTCCTTGCAAGGTATTTTGCTGGTGCTGTTATTCGAAGGGAGGCCCTAAGCTAGCTCAGCAGGGGCATAGAAACCAGCAGCGAATATTAGAGAGCAATACCAGGGTGCACAAAATAGATGGAGAGACTGATAAGAGTATAATAGACAATAGTAAATTAATGGGTAGAGTTGAAGTGAGGGAGAAGTTAAAAGTTTTCCTGTTAAGGTTACACAGCATATACATGATTGTATGGGGTATAGTGAATAAGATTTGTAAATTATGGGTGCAGGTTGTCTTGTGAAATTCAGTAAGTTTGTCGAACAATAGTAATTATATTCTGTTAGCACCTTTTTAAAGAAATGAAATATCTCTGCAGTATTGTAAATCAAAGTATGACATCAAGCCATTTAAAATATTAAGTCAAAGAGGTATGTTTTAAGGAGTGTCTTAAAGAGATTGGGTAGTTTAGGGTGGGAATTCCAGAGCTTCGGGCCTAACCAAAATAAACTGGAGATAGTCAAGACTCCAGTATTAGAGGAACCTAGTTACTTTGATGGTTATAGGGCTAGAAGCAATTGCAGAGATTGTGATGAGTGAGGCCATTGGCATTCTCTGCTCCATTAAACCCCAGTTCCTAAGTTTTGTTTGCAAACAGTGTTGTTGGCAAAAGCAGAAGCTTCTCAGCTTAGTGAGGAATTCTTAAGCAAAAGCAAAAGGAAAGTCCACATGCAGCTCAGCAACTGAACTCATGTCCACATCAGGCTGAAACTAAAGCTCTGATTCCGAGCTATAAATGGAAAAGAAAAAGAAAATGACCAGAAATAAATTTTGAAGCTACTAAGCCACTCAATCAAAATAGCTAGCGAAATGATCCCGTAGTCATTTACATGCCCACGATTTAAGCAATTAATGATTGTGCGTAACATTAAAAAAAAGTTTGTGTGCTCCACAGCAAACTATAAGTATTAACAATGTAGATGAATCCACCTCAACATTTCATTACTCAGAAGTTGTTTCAAGTGGATTCGGAATCATTATTTGTAAATCATTCAAATCTGATACTTAATGAAATTTACCACAAGGAATACTGAAGTAATTGAAAGGCCACATTTTGTAATAATAGGCAGGATTTTGAAATCAAAAGCCTTGTTTTCCTAACCAGTGTGTATTATTGAGTTGCTGGACAAGGGAATTGCAGCTGATGTGGTAATACTTTTGAAAGCTTTTGGCCAGGTTCCATACTGAGGATTAATAGCTAAACTACAGTCACTGAACAAGCGGCAAAGTATGATGCTAAAGTTAAAAGAAAACATGTCCTGAGCAATGTGGAGGGTTGTATGTCCTGGTGAACGTATATACATAGGAAATAGAGTTTAATGTAGCACTCACAAGGAATCCAGGCCAGTTGTAGTTCTAAGGTAAAACTGGGTTAGAAGACTGGGCTCAGGGTCCTGAGTTGTTGGTGGCAGGGGAAGGAAGGGAACATTGACATGGAGCAGCTTTCTCTTCATGACTTGCAATGACTCTTGATTGTGAGATAGGACGAAAAATGTGTTTTCCAGAAATTTCAGCATTTGACATGCTTTAAACATTACCAAATGTCAGAGAGGGATTTTTTTTTTCCCCTTTATCTTTCCATGAGATATGGCCATCACTGGCAAGACCGGTGTTTGTTGTCCGCCTCTAAGTGACCTTGAACTGCATGGTCATTTCAGAAGGCAATGAAGCGCATTCTATGGGTCTGGATTCACATAGGCAAGACCAGAAAATATGGCAGATTTCCTTCCCTGAGGGTAGCATGGTGATTCAGTAGTTAGCACTGCTGCCTCACAATTCAATTCCACCCTCTGGTGACTGTCTGTGTGCAAATTCTCCCTGTGCCTGTGTGGGTTTCCTCTGGGAGCTCCGGTTTCCTCCCACAGTTCAAAGATGTGCAGGTTAGGTGGATCAGCCATGCTAAAGTGCCCATAGTGTCCAGGGATGTGAATGCAAGGTGGATTAGCAAGGATAATGCAGGGTTATAAGAATAAAGTAGGATGTTCTTCGGAGGGTCGGTGTGACTTGATGGGCCAAATGGCCCACTTCCACGCTATAGAGACTCTATGATTCTATGGTAGCAGGGAACCAAATGAGATTTTGCAACAATTGACGATTATTTAATTGTCTCTGGTTTTCAATTCCAGATTATATCAATTAAATTTTAATTACACCAGCTGCCATGGTGGGATTTGAACATTGTGCCCTCAAAGTATTAGACTGGGCCTCTGGCTCACTAGTCCAGTGACATTGCCATTATGCCATGTCCCCCATTACAGGCCACAGGTTTCCTTTTGCTCCACCAAGATCAAAAACCTTAGCTATTGTGGGGATGGTTGAAGTGAATGCAGTTCCCCTTTTGTGGGATACCTATTTCTTTTTGAGGTGACAGAGGAGGTGGAGCTAGGGGAGCTGAGGGCCGAGTGGTATTATTGCTGGTCGATTAATCCAGAGACCCCTAAGTAAAGATCTGGGCACCAGCTCCGAATCTCACCATGGCAGATGTGGATATTGAATTCAATAAAAACAAATCTTGAATTAAAAGTCATGAATCTATTGTCAATTGTTGGAAACACCCCCCTTCCATCTGGTTAGAGAAGGAGACTGCCATCCTAGTCTGGCCTACAGATAACTCCAGACCCACAGCAATGGGTTGACTCTTAACTGCCCTGTGGATAAGTAAGGATGGGCAATAAATAAGAGGTTGACTTGCAGTGAATTTGTCAAACAGCAGCAGTGAATGGGCTCCCATCTTGCTGGTTACTGGGACAGCTATATTTGCATAGGCAATTTGCAATGGACATTCTTCTTTGAGTGTCAGTAATTAGGAGGAGCAAATTCTCCTAAAAGGAGCAAATTTGTGATATGCTTAGTACAGATTCTGCTCAGGAATACAAATTTTAGGAAGGACAAGTGAATATTGTGCTATAAATCTCTAAAGGAAAGAGGCGAGTTATTTCTTGATAACTTCACAGAAATACCTTGTCTTGCCACATTTGGGCTCTGTGTGGTTGCCGACAGAAGTTACCAGGGGTGACAAGCTTCTGCAAAAGCAGGAGCAGTCATGAGTACTGTTTACAATGCTGGAACAAGCTGCTATTTTTCTATCAACATTATTTTGACACATTAAGACTGAAAATCTGCTACTTTAAGTTTTATTACAGGTGCAATAAGTGTAAATACCACACATCATTTTCATAGAATCATCAAATCCGAGAGTCATACAGCAAGGAAACAGACCCTTCGGTCCAACCAGTCCATGCAGAACATAATCACAAACTAAACTAGTCCCACCTGGTGCAGCTGTCCCTCCAAACTATCCTATTCATGTACTTATCCAAATGTCATAGAGTCATAGAGATGTACAGCATGGAAACAGACCCTTCAGTCCAACTCATCCAGGCTAACCAGATATCCCAACTCAATCTAGTCCCACTTGCCAACACCCGAAACATATCCCTGCAAGCCCTTCCTATTCATATACCCATCCAGATGCCTCTTAAATGTTGCAATTGTACTCACCACCATCACTTCCTCTGGCAGCTCATTCCACACATGTACCACCGTCTGCGTGAAAACGTCGGCCCTTAGGTCTCTCTTATATCTTTCCCTTCTCACCCTAAATCTATGCCCTCTAGTTCTGGACTCTCCGACCCCAGGGAAAAAACTTTGCCCCTCATAATTTTGTAAACCTCTATAAGGTCACCCCTCAGCCTCCGACGCTCCAGGGAAAACAGCCCCAGCCTGTTCAGCTTCTCCCTATAGCTCAAATCCTCCAACCCTGGCAGAATCCTTGTAAATCTTTTCTGAACCCTTTCAAGTTTTGCAACATCTTTCAGATAGGAAGGAGACCAGAATTGACGCAATATTCCAACAGTGGCCTAACCAATGTCCTGTACAGCCGCAACATTACCTCCCAACTCCTGTACTCAATACTCTGACCAATAAAAGAAAGCATATCAAATGCCTCCTTCATTATCCAATCTACCTGTGACTCCACTTTCAAGGAGCTATGAATCTGCACTCCAAGGTCTCTTTGTACAGCAACACTCCCTAGGACCTTACCATTAAGTGTATAAGTCCTGCTAAGATTTGCTTTCCCAAAATGTAGCACCTCGCATTTATCTGAGTTAAACTCCATCTGCCACTTGTCAGCCCATTGGCCCTTCTGATCAAGATCCTGTTGTAATCTGAGGTAACCTTCGCTGTCCGTTATACCTCCAATTTTGGTGTCATCTGCAAACTTACTAACGATACCTCTTATGCTTGTACCCAAATCATTTATGTAAATGACAAAAAGTAGAGGACCCAGCATCGATCCTTGTGGCACTCCACTGGTCAAGAGCCTCCAGTCTGAAAAACAACCCTCCACTACCACCCTCTGTCTTCTGCCTTTGAGCCAGTTCTGTATCCAAATGGTTAGTTCTCCCTTTATTCTGCTTCTCAGCCATTGGCTCATCTGATCAAGATCCCATTGTAATCAGAGGTAACCTTCTTCGCAGTCCCACTACACCTCCAATTTTGGTGTCATCTGCAAACTTACTAACAATACCTCTTAAGCTTACTTCCAAATAATTTATATAAATGATGACAAGTAGTGGACCTAGTACCAATCCTTGTGGCACTCCACTGGTCACAGGCCTCCAATCTGAAAATCAACCCTTCACCACCACCACCTTCTGACTTCTACCTTTGAGCCAGTAGAATGGCTAGTTCTCCCAAATGGCTAGTTCTCCCTGTATTCCATGAGATCTAACCTTGATAACCAGTCTCCCATGGGGAACCTTGTTGTTCGCCTTACTGAAGTCCATATAGATGACATCCACCACACTGCCCTCATCAATCTCGTTGTTACTTCTTCAAAAAACTCAATCAAATTTGTGAGACATGATTTCCCATGCACAAAGCCACATGGACTATCCATAATCAGTCCTTGCCTTTCCAAATACATGTACATTCTGTCCCTCAGGATTCCTTCCAACAACTTGGCCACCACCGAGGTCAGGCTCACCAGTCTATAGTTCCCTGGCTTGTCCTTACCGCCCTTCTTAAATAGTGGCACCACGTTTGCCAACCTCCAGTCTTCTGGCATCTCACCTGTGACTATCGATGATAAAATATCTCAGCAAGAGGCCCAGCAATCACTTCCCTAGCTTCCCACAGAGTCCTGCAGATTTATTCACTTTTATGTGTGTCAAAATATCCAGCACTTCCTCCTCTGTAATATGGATATTTTTCATACATTCCCTACATTCTATTTCCCTACATTCTATATCTTTCATGTTCTTTCCCACAGTAAATACTGATGCAAAATGCTTGTTTAGAGTCTTTCCCCCATCTCCTGCGGCTCTACACAAAGGCCGCCTTGCTGATCTTTGAGGGGCCCTATTCTCTCCATAGTTACCCTTTTGTCCTTATTGTATTTGTAAAAACCCTTTGGATTCTCCATAACGCTATTTGCCAAAGCTATCTCATGTCCCGTTTTTGCCCTCCTGATTTCCCTCTTAAGTATCCTCCTACTTCCTTTATACTCTAAGAATTCACTCAGTCTATCCTGTCTATACCTGACATAGGCTTCCTTATTTTTCTGAACCAAACTCTCAATTTCTTTAATCATCCAGCATTCCCTATATCTACCAGCCTTTCCTTTCACCCTAACAGGAATATACTTTCTCTGGATTCTTGTTATCTCCTTTCTGAAGGCTTCCCATTTTCCAGCCATCCCTTTACCTGTGAACATCTGCCTCCAATCAGCTTTCGAAAGTTCTTGCCTAATACCATCAAAATTGGCCTTCCTCCAATTTAGAACTTCAACTTTTAGATCTGGTCTATCTTTTTCCATCACTAATTTAAAGCTAATAGAATTATGGTCGTTGTAAATGTACCCACATCCACCACATCCTCAGGAGGTTCATTTCAAACATGAACCACGTCCTGGGTAAAAAAGTTTGTCCCTTTTCTTTTAAATCTCTTTCCTCTCACCTTAAAAATCTGCCCCCTAGTCTTGAAATCCCCATCCCAGGGAAAAGACAACTAACATTAATCCTAATTATACCCCTATCAACCTCCAACACTCCAGTGAAAAATGTCCCAAACTATCCAGCCTTTCTTTGTAACTCAAACCTTTCATACCTGGCAACATCCTTGTAAATCTCTTCTGAACCCTCTCTGGCATAATAATATCCTTCGTATAACTGGGCTGAGGGTTGTATAAGTCTTGCTCTTGTTTGTTTTACCAAAATGTAATACTTCCCATTTATCCAAATCAAATTCCATCTGCTATCCCTTAGCCCATTGACCAAATTGATCAAGGTCTCTTTCTAGTGTTAGAAAACCTTCTTCACTGTTCAATATACTACCAATTTTGATGTCATCCACAAATTTACTAACCATGCTTCCTATATTCTCATCCAAATCCTTTATACAAATGATAAACAAAAGCGGACACAGTACTAATCCCTGTGGAACACTGCTGGTCACAAGCCTCCAGTCTGAAAAACAGTCCTCCACCATCATCAACTGTCTCCTACTGTTAAGCCAATTTTCTATCCAATTGTCAAGTTCACCCTGAATCCCATGTGATCTAACTTTACTAATTAATCTAACATGCGGAACCTTGTCAAAGGCTTTATTAAACTCCAAGTAAATAATGTCTACCACTCTGCCCTCATCAGTCTTTTTGGTTACTTCCTCAAAAAACTCAATCCTGTTTTAAGACAAAAATGTGAGGAATTTCTTCTGTCAATGAGTGGTGAATCTGTGGCATTCTTTACTGCTGTTAAGGCTGCTATTAAATATATTCAAGGCTGAGGTAGACAGATTTTTAATCAGTAAGGGTAACACAAGTTAAAGAGAGGAAAGTGGAGTTGAGGTTAATCAGATCAGCCATAATCTCTTTGAACAGTAGAGCAGATTTGATGGGTTTCTTCTGCTACTTCATCCTAGTGGTTAATAAAAGACAATGTTATTTCACAAGGATTAGCTTCAGCCTGGAAAATTTTGGAGAAGGCAATGTATTAAATTGGTTGTAGAGGAAGCCTATATAAATGACAGAATGGACTATATGTAGTTGAGGGCAATGGCCTTTTTACATGCTGTATTTATTTGCAATTCTATGTAATGTGCCAAAATTTCCAAATGTCTTTAAGATGAAATGAGAAACTCTTACAAATTCGAGCCACAAAAAGATATGGAGTTATATTGGCACTGGCAATGGAGTGAAGCAAAGAAGGAACTAGGTTGCAGAAGGTGGAGACTGAGTATGTGGGTAGCACCCAATTCCTGTTCTTATAAAAGGTTGGTGGTGTTGCAGTCATAGTGCACAAAGCAAGCAGCAAGCAACAATTCAGATCTTGCTCAGCGAGTTGAACAGGGATTGTGCCTGATTTGATCAAAATAGAACGTTATGTTACACAATGATAAGAGTGATAATGAGATTCAGAATAAATAAAAGGCACAGCCTGTTCCTCCCCTTGAAGTACTAGATATGGTCAATTTCATCAAGAGTACTTCATGTTACATTAATGATCTACTTTAAAACTTCCCAAGATAACACACGCCTTTTGAAATAGTAAAGTGTAAACTTTTGGAGAAGGCATTAAACTAAGGCCCTGTCTGCTTTGCTTACTTCTGAGAGGTTCTTCACTCAAGTTGACCAAGGTTGGTAGAATGATAGGATGGTTATAGCAAAAATAAAAGACTAATTTACCCTGTCATGTGCCTGTGGACTGTCTGCACAAACAATTCATCTAATCCCACAATCCTACCCTTTCCTCTGTAGTGTTGAGAGTGTGTTGCTGGAAAAGCACAGCAGGTCAGACAGCATCCGAGGAGCTGTCTGACCTGCTGTGCTTTTCCAGCAACAAAGACTCAACTCTGATCGCCACCATCTGCAGACCACACTCTCTCCTTTCCTCTGTGTATGTTTATCTTCACGTGCTTATCCAATTTGCTTTTGAAAGCCATGATAGTACCTACCTCCAGCACACGGTCAGGCATTCTCCTAGCATCTTGGGATCTTTTGCTGAGTAACTTATGCCCTACATCCAACACCTAAAACAGATTAAATGATCAATTTCTCATTATTTGAAAGAATTTGCAGTGTGAAAATTAGTTGCTGATATGTATTTACAACACTTCAAATCTAGTTGATTCGGAAGCATTCTGGGGTACCCAGTAGCACATAGAAATTCTAGGTATTCTCCAAACGAATACAGTTTAATTCATATTGCAGGTTCATAGTTCCTTGAAAATAGAGTCACAGACAGACAAGGTAGTTAAGAAGGCGTTTGATATGCTTGCCTTTGTTGGTCAGCATATTGAGTATAGGAGATGGGAGGTCATGCTGCGGCTGTACAGGACATTAGTTAGGCCACTTTTGGAATACTACGTTCAATTCTGGTCTCTCTGCTGTAGAAAGGATGTTCCAAAACTTGAGAGGGTTCAGAAAAGATTTACAAGAATGTTGCCAGGGTTGGAGGGTTTGAGCTATAGGGATAGGCTGAAGAGGCTCGGGCTATTTTCCAGGGAGCGTTGGAGGCTGAGGGGTGAACTTATAGGAGTTTATAAAATCATGATGGGAGTAGATAGGATGAAGAGCCAAGGTCTTTTTCCCCAGGTAGCAGAGTCCAAAACTAGAGGACATATGTTTAAGCTGAGAGGGGAAAGATATAAAAGGGACTTAAGGGGAAACTTTTTTTACGCTGAGGGTGGTGCACGTATGGAATGAGCTGCCAGAGGAAGTGGTGAAGACAGGTGCAATTACAACATTAAAAAGGCATCTGGATGGGTACATGAATACATTGCGTCTAGAGGCATGTGGACCAATTGCTGCAAAATGGGTCTAGATTAATGTAGGATATTAAGACCATAAGACCATAAGACATAGGAGTGGAAGTAAGGCCATTCGGCCCATCGAGTCCACTCCGCCATTCAATCATGGCTGATGCGCATTTCAGCTCCACTTGCCAGCGTTCTCCCCGTAGCCCTTAATTCCTCTAGACAACAAGAACCTATCAATCAATATTGGGTCAGGATGGACAGCTTGGACTCAAGGGTCTGCTTCCATGCTATACATCTCTATGACTCTAGACAGGATAGAAGTTGAAAGCAACATCTAGAGGTCATGGCAATGGATTTTACCTTCTTTGACCCCAGTAGTGACAGGACTAAGCATTTTCTCTTACTCAAGGATGTCTTCACCACTTCTTGCAAGCTGTTCCCACTCATGTCCAAAAGGTATCTATTACAGCCAAAGTGGTAGTACGTGATTCGAAAACAAAAATTGCTGGTGAAATTCTGCAGTTTTGCAAGGTATACGGCATTGCCAAGAGCCACATCAGCCCCTATTATTCAGAGAGTAATGGACAGTGTGAATCATTCAACCCCATACTCTGCATGACCGTCAGCCTTGCCACTTAAAGTAAATGAAAGTGGCTTGAGTACCTCCCAGAGCTGGTTTATGCTTCTGATAGCATAGTCTCCATAGTCTATTCGATAGTCTCCTCCGGTCATTCTCCACATCTTTGGACAAGAATCAGCCCTTCCCGTGGACCATCTCCTTGGGCTCACTGCACTTTCTTATGGAGATGGCCAGGACAATGAGTGGATAGCCAAGCTTCACACAAGGCTGAGCTACACCTTTGAGATATTGTCCAAGAGAACTGAGAGCAAAGCATTGAGAACAAAAACAATGACTAATCACAAAGCTGACTGGACTGACCTTCTAATCAGTGCAACTAGCCCTGCTGTATTTCTCCAAAATCAGCATATTGAGGTTGAAATAAGATACAGAATTTGTAGTTCCTGAACCGCACAGTCATCAAGTGGCTGGACACGTGGCTACACCAATGTTTGAACCAAAAGCTGGAGGATGGCCTCAGAAAATGGGAGTTGCTTGAGGCTGAAGTCTGGTGATTGACATGGAGAGAAGCAGCTCAATTTGTGGTGTTGTGGAACATGAAGTGGCAATGTGTAATGGCTTGAGTGAAGTAGAGTTGAATAGCAATGTAGAAAATGAATCAACAAATGCTGTCAGAACTTATTAAACCCAGAACCCCAAAATGCGGATCCACTATAGAATCTGGATCCCTTGGAAGGTACCAATATGGATAAGATGCTGAAAAGGTCTTCTCAGGCATATGACATCCGTATCCTTACCTGTTGCCCAGATCAGCTGCATGATCTTTGTACTGTTGGTGTGTTCAAATCTTGCATTAAACAAGGAACTGCATGGAATAATGCACAATGTAGAAAGAAGGTATGTATCGCAAACACTGTATGTGTTTAATTTCCACCTCAGGATAGTTCAAGATCAGAGGAACTAGTAAAGTATATCACCAACTGTAGTCAGTATTTTTGTGATGATTTGATTGTGTCCTTCCTCAACTACTGATTTTGTTCATGAAGCCTGTCTTAAAGTTGTGTTTGTGCTCTAATGCTAAACTGAGAAGAAGGAACAGGATAAAACCACTGCTTACAGCAAATTCAGAAAATTGCTTCTATACATAATGTCCAGGATCATTATACAGCTGAGTCTAGATAAAAAAAACAAGAGTGAGAGGGGATATTGTTTTTGAGATTCCCCTCATTCTTCAGAAATCCAGCAAAAATAATCCTAACTAATGCAATCTCTTGTCATTTGTCAGTTTGCTTTCCCAGAAATTAATTTGACCAACCTTCACTGCAATCCCTCTCAACCTTCCTCAGGTAAGGAGGATGAAACTGCACTCAGTAATCAAGGTGTGGTCTCGAAGAGGCCCTGTGTAATTGCAGCAAGACATCCCTGCTCCTCAGGGACATGGGGAAAGGGAGTTGTTTTGTGCGCGTATCTTTTAAAATGAGTAAATCAACACCAGACAAATCAAAAGCCCACAAGAACACAGAAATGAAATAAAATCAGATGCTGCTGCTGTTTCAGATCATGGCTCTCAGGCAATGAGTGATTGAGTGAGCAAATGTGTGGCAGATGCAGTGTAATGTGGATAAATGTGGCATTATCCACTTTGATAGCAAAAACAGGAGGGCTGATTATTACCAGAATGGCTATAAATTGAGAGAGGGGAATGTATGAGACCTGGGTGTCCTCATACACCAGTCACTGAAGGTAAGCTTGCAGATGCAGTGTTTGGTGAAGAAGAAAAATACTACATTGGCTTCAATAACAAGAGGATTCAAGTACAGGAGCAGGGATGTCTTGCTGCAATTACACAGGGCCTCTTCGAGACCACACCTGGATTATTGCGTGCAGTTCTGTCCTCCTTACCTGAGGAAGGTTGAGAGGGATTGCAGTGAAGGTTGGCCAAATTAATGTCTGGGAAAGCAAACTGACAAATGACAAAAGATTGCATTAGGTAAGATTATATTTTCTGGAGTTCTGAAGAATGAGGGGAATCTCAAAAACAACATATAAAAGTTTAACAGGATCAGTCATTGTAGATGCAAGAAGAATGTTCCCGATGGTGGGGAAGTCTAGAATCAGGTGTCACAATCTAAGGATACAGAGCAAACCATTTAGGACTGAGATCAAGAGAACTTTCTTCACACGGAGAGTGGTAAGCCTACAGAATTTCTACCACATACAGCACTTGAGGCTAAACCATTTTTTGATTTCAAGATGAAATTGGATATTGCACTGGGGCTAAAGCGATCAAAGTGAATCAGAGAAAAGCAGTAATCGGCTATTAAATTGGATGACTAGCCATAATCATAATGAATTGTGAAGCAGGCTCCTGTTTTCTATGTTCCTGTTTTCAATGTTTCTGAGTTTCTGCAAACTTCATGTTACAGACTCTCCACCAATACTATTGATGTCACCCATGTTCTATGGGTGTTGACAAGGAGTTCTGGTCCAACTTCACTAAAGAAATAGTCAGAACTCCTACTTGGAATGGCAAAACTATAAGAAGCGTATTGATATTGGTGCATAAAGCATCAGTGCTGAGGGACAGATTATAGTGTATGGCCTAAATAAGGGTTCTATATACAAATGCATGAATTGTAAGGAATAAATTAAATTAACCGCAGGCACAAATTCAAATTGGAGATTATGATACTGTTATGGACCAGACCAAACCCCTCAAAGTATTCAGATGATAGTCGAAACCCCCTAACTTTTCATATTTTAAAGGTAAATATAAGGTGTTGCATTCCAGTTGCAATTCAATTGGTCAAACTACTCACCATTAAGCAAAACACAATAATTTCATTCGCCTTAGTTAAAATACAACAAATGAAAGAATAAAGAAAATAATTGACTTAGCTGTAACTCTGTTGGAATGCTTAACAAAATAATAGATACAGTAACTATTACTAATTAACAGTCCCAATTTAGTAACACCCCATAAACATAGCCTTGGCAAAAGGCAAATTCAGAAAACAGATTGTCTTACATCCAGTTCTCCAATTCAGGAGAAAAGAACATTAAAAGATAATTCTGAGAGAGAGAGAACTCCAGCTTTCAGCTAGAACAAAGGAAGATCTAACATCTTTTCACAACCCCAGCAGCTGCTGCTATTGATAACCTAATAAACTAATAATCCTGGTGCTGTGGTTTGGAGCTTGACCACACCTATTCAGGCTGCTTCTATTGTTCAACCTTTTTTAAAAAAGCCCAAGGCTTCACAAGTTGTTTATCTTCTCCTAGACTGCTTGGTACCTGTCCCCCAGGCTCTTTCGAAAAGAAGCCAAGTCAAAGCACACCTCTTAAAACCACAGTATAGTTATAATACATTACTGTGCAATGGCTGCAGGATGGTCAGAATTGGGAAATAAACATACTAGGTTAGAAGGTTTACAGAATGGATAGGGAAAATGGCAGACGAGGTGGAATAGTCTTACTGATTAGAAACAAAGTTACTTCAATCATGAGTGAGGATACAATAAGGAGGAGGATTTCAGTGGAGACCCTATGGGAGAACTGAGGAACAGCAAAGGATCTAAAACTGTAATAGGTGTATAGACCTCTTGATGTCAGCTCTGATGTGCTAGATTGTATAAATGTAGAAATTGGCTTTGCTGTGTTCATGCCTAATGTAACATTAATGGGTGATTTTAACTTTAACAGATTGGGAGAGGTAGACAAACCAGGTAGGTAGAGAGTTTCTGGTGAGTGTCCAGGATAGTTTCCTACAGCAATATATCCTGGATGTAACAAGGGAACAAGCAATATTGGATTTAGTGATGAATAATGGGATGAATTTGATAAGCTAATTGTGTGTGAACATTTATCAATTAATGATCTTAAGATGATTGATTTAAATGTGGCTTTGGAAAGCGAAAAGCATGAATGAGCTGCTAGAGCTTTAGGTCAGGCTGACTTTAATGAGATGAGACAGAGTAAAGCGTAAGTGTCCACAGTAAACTGGGAAAATCCACAAATGGGTAATACAACCAGAGAACAATGGAGGACATTAAAGAAACATTTAACCCAATACAAAGCCAGTTCATACCCCTGAGAGGGATCCATTTCACAGAAAAAAGTGGCCATGAACTAGTAAAGAAATGAGGGATAGCATAATACTAAAAGAAAGGGTTTATAAAAATGCAATAAACAGCAAAGATCCTGCTGAATAGGAAAGATACATAAACCAGCAAAGTGCCCCAAAGCAGCTTAAACGAACTACTGAAAGGGATTATGAAAGGAAACTTGCCAGGGACAACAAAGAAGAAATATTGCAGTTAAATAAATGGAAAGCAGGTGGTCAGGAGCAATATTAGCCCACTAAAGACTAAAACTGAGGATATTGTCAATGACTATGGGGCAAATAGCAGACACGATTGCCAGCAAGTGAGATGAGAAACATTCTTTAGTCAGAGTTAAGATTTGGAATGTGCTGCTTTGGGGAGTGATGGAGGCAGATTTCAGAGGAGGTTTCAAAAGACAGCTGGGTATATATTTGAAAATGATGAATTTACCGGGCTACGGAGATGGGGCTGGAGAATGGGAGTAGTTGGGTAGCTCTTTCAGGAACCAGTACAAACACAATAAGTCTAATGGCCTCATTCTGTATGTGATATTCTATGATTCCATGATTCTACACATTCAATAATTATTCTGCCTCAGTATTTACTGTAGAAAAGGAAGATAGCTTGTCAGAAGTCCAAGGAAATTAATAATAGATCCAAATAACTTTAACATAAGTAAAATATCAATAATGAGCAAATTAATGGAATTAAACAGTGACAAATCCTGGGGAACTTACCATTTCCATCAAGGGTGTTAAGGAAAGTAGGGACCACATTGTAGAATCCCTATCTTTAGTCTTTCAGAGATCCCTAGGTACAGGATTCATTCTTTTGAATTACATATGTCACTCTGCTTTTAAAATTGGTGGAAGAGGAAAAACAGTGAATTACAGACCAGTTAGCCTAACAACTGTTGTGGGGAAATTGTTGGAGTTTATAGTCAAGGGCAGGGTAACTGAACACCTTGAAAATCTTTGATTCATCAGGGACAGCTAGGATCAATTCATGGCATGTTGGTAATGCCTGATAAACCTCATTGAATTTTTTTGAAGAAGTGACTAAGGGAGAGTGGATAGCAGATATTGTTTATATGGACTTCCAGAGGGTATTTGATAAAGTTGCTCAAATGAGACTGTTAACTAAGGTTAACAGAAATTACTGATCCAGCTGGGAAATTGAATGAGTAAGAGGTGACAGAAAATAGGGATAATGGGTAGGTATTCAAATTGGCAGAATGTGACTAGTGATGTTCTATACGGATGTGTGTTAGGTCCTCAATTATTTACACTATTTATTAATAACTTGGATAATGACATGGAAATTTACTGATGACTCAAAGTTAGTTGGCATTGTATACAGTATAGATGATTGCATATAATTACTAAGAAATATTGATTGACTAGATGAATAGGTAAAACTGTCACATATACAGTTCAGTGTAAATAAGTGTGAGGTTATCCATTTTGGACTGCAAGAGGATAGATCAAGGTATTTTCTAGATGCTTTGAAGTTGAATATAATTTGTTGTCCAAAAAGACTTGGAGGTTTAGGTGCACAAATCTTTAAAATGTCAAGAACGTGTGCAGAAAATAACCAAGAAAGATAATGGAATGTTGGCATTTATATCTAAAGGATTGGAATACAAGGGTACAGAAGTTACACTGCAGTTATACAAAATCCTGGTTTAATTTCCTCTCAGTACTTTGAACAGATCTAAACACCAAATCTGAAGAAGGATATATTGGCTTTAGCAGGAGTACAAAGTAGTTTTACAAGAATGATACCTGGAATTCAGGGGTTAAGTTATTGGAGGGGATTACACAAATTAAGCCTGTTTTTTTCCCCTAGAATTTATAAGAATGATCTGATTTGAATTCTTCAAGCTATCAACAGGAAAAGACAGGATAGATTTAAAAAAGACTGTTTCCACCAATTGGTGATTCTAGATCTAGAAGGCAAATTTGAGAATTAGGTCCAGATATTCAGGAGAGATGTCAGGAAGCACTCAAAACTCTCTTCCACATATAGATGTTGGATCAGTTGTTCATCTTAAATGTGAGAAGATAATTTTTGTTAAGCAAAGGTGATTGATGGGCATGTGCCAAAGGCAAGTATATGGAGCTAGGCGAAGATTTAATTGAATGGTGGAACAGGCTCTGAGTTGAATGGCCTACCCTTGTTCCTATGTTTCAATTTTCTATGTTCCTTACTGGGGACAGGCATATCTGTACCAGGTTCATAAAGTCCTAATAATTATGTCTAACCAAATGTAGTTATATTTATTGCCATCATGAAAACAGTGCCTCATTCTATAGATACTCTGTGATGGAGTATCATTTATTTCTCACCACCAGATAGGCCCAAGGTAAAGCAAAGGCAAATGAAGATTGTGTCAATGAACTACCTTAAACAACCCTTACCCAGTATCACACATTGTTAGAAGTGGCAAATACACAGGGTGCCAACAGTGGCCATCTGGGAGAAATGCAACAAGGACTTCTTCATCCAGGCAAATTTTGTGATAATTTGTTAGTTTCTTCATTAATTTTGCAACTAGACCATCAGGTTCCACAAGCCTCATTGCTTTAGGCTGGGTAGGTAGTGTTAATGTGCGAAACATCTTTCTCAAGTGGTCTTATGTTAACTGTTTGTCGGACTCATTGCTTGCCGGCAGGTATGTAGCAATGTGTCACTATTTCATTTGAAAATGCAACTAGAAAGAAAATAATTTGATTATGCCTTCAAAACATTTCAAATCTGTGGAGCTATATTAGTGTTACTGTAACCAAACTTAATTGGCACAGGACAAGATTCCAAAAAGAGTAAAAGGATTGAGTGATCGATCTGTTTGTAGTTGAAATGTTATTTAAGGGAGGAATGTCAATCAGGTCCCCACAGTACGATTGGGTAGCTGTGGGAAGCTTTACTCATTCCCCAATAGTGATTTGTTAAAGGAAAATTGTTTCCAAAAAGTCTGATTGCATCTTCTGATTAAATTTTAAAAAGTGGTTTGATTAAAGTAGAGTGACAGATTTTATATATGTGGATTTTCAAAACAATATCAAAGAGACCGTGGTAACCTGGATATGTAATTGGCTACCAGTCATCTGAATGGATGCTTTTCGACTGGAGTGAAGTTATGTGAGGGGCTCTCACAGGATCATTGGTTTCTTTATGATCCATAAATGATCTGGGCGTAGCAAGTACAGTTTAGAAGGTTACAGATGATAGAAAACTTGGCAATACAGTAAAGAATGAGCTCTTTTTACATTAGATCTTAGGAGGACATAGACAAAATAGTGAATCAGACAGGCAGGTGGCAGATGGCCCAATTTCGACCCTGTCTCAGCTCAGCTGCTTCATTATATCTCAGTTACCTCCAGATGGTTGCACCAACTTATTTTGGGCTCGTCTCCTGTCATTCTACTCCTTTCGAGTTGAGGTTGTCCAAAACTCTGCTGTCCATATCTTAACTCATACCAAATCCTGATCATCTAAACTGCATTGAATCCTGACTAAGTAAAGTGTGAATTATAAAGTTTTTACCCATGTTTTCAAGTCCCTTCATGTTTCCAGTCCTCCATACCTTTGCAATCTTCACCAGCCCCACTACCACCCTAGCTATCTGGACTCCTCTATTCCTCATCCCTGATTTTCGTTGCTCTATCATTGGTCCTCAATGCCAAGATTTGGAATTTCCTCCCTTTTTCTCTCCACCTCTTTCCACCACTTTCCTCTTTTTAAGTTAAGCATTAAGACTTACATCTTTGACCAAATTTGTTAATCCGACCTGATATCTCCTTATGTGACCCAGTGCCACTTCTGTTAAACAGGTCTTTTGAAATGTCTTGAAGTGTATTCTCATATAATTCTTATGTTACAAACAGACAATTATAATAGTTATTTTAGATGCAATTTAGATTGATAAATTTGAAGTAATGTACTTTCAGAAGAACGAGTCTTGAGAAGATTTGTAGCTTAGATTGAGGTTCTAGAAGTAGGTTTGTTTGCTGAGCCCGAAGGTTCATTTTCTGACGTTTTGTCACCATGCGCAGTAACATCTTCAGTGAGACTCTGGATAAACACTGCTGATGTTTCTTGCTTTCTGTTTATATGTTTGGGTTTCTTTGAGTTGGTGATGTCATTTCCTGTTCTGTTTCTTGGGGGTGGTAAATGGGATCCAAGTCAATGTGATTGTTGATAGAGTTCCAGTTGGAATGCCATGCTTCTAGGAATTCTTGTGTGTGTCTCTGTTTGGCTTGTCCTAGGAGGGATGTGTTGTCCCAGTCGAAGTGGTGTCCTTCCTTATCTGTATGTAACGATACTAGTGAGAGAGGGTCATGTTGTTTTGTGGCTAGTTGATATCCATGTATCCTGGTGGCTAGTCTTCTACCTGTCAGAACATTATTTCAACGAGCCACCAAACACTGTAGCACAGAGGAACTACACAGAGCAGAAGAAAATTATCTATACAATGTATTCAAAAAGAATGGATACCCAATGAACACAGTCCGTCAATTTCTCAGCAACAAACCCAAACAAGCAAACAAAATGTGTCCAGAAACCCTAGCCACTCTCCCCTACATCAATGACATCTCAGAAATTACTGCCAGACTACTCAGACCCCTTGGCATTGTGGTAGCCTACAAACCCACCAATACACTAAAACAGCAGCTAATGAATTTGAAAGACCCTGTACAAACAACAAGCAAAACTAATGTCATTTACAAAATACCATGCAAGGACTGTAACAAACACTACATTGGACAAATAGGCAGAAAACTAGCCACCAGGATACATGAACATCAACTAGCCATAAAACAACATGACCTCTCTGACTAGTACCCTTACATACAGATAAGGAAGGATACCACTTCGACTGGGACAACACATCCATCCTAGAACAAGCCAAGCAGAGACACACACAAGAATTCCTAGAAGCATGGCATTCCAACCGGAACTCTATCAACAAACACATTGACTTGGATCCCATTTGTCACCCCGTGAGAAAAACAACAGGAAATGACATCACCATAGGAAATGAGATCACCTCAGGAAGTGATATCACCAACCTAAAGAAACCCAAACATATGTATAGAAAGCTAGAAACATCAGCAGTGCTTCGTCCGGAGGCTCACTGATGATGTTACGTAGTATGGTGAAGAAACATCTTAAAACGAACCTTCCATTTCAGAAGAACTTTATGGAAGGAACAATAAATGGTGTTATTTTGAATGCAAGAGCAGACCTGGTGCTTATTTTACTAGTCTTTAAAGGTGGCAGGGAAAATTGTCAAGGTAGTGAAGAAAATGAAGGGATAATTTGATTTTGCAAGTCGCGGCATTGATTATACAGAAAGGAAGCCCTGCAAATCCTTTACAAATTACTGGTTAGGCCTCAAGACCATGCTTAATAGAAGCAGAAGTAGGTTGTTCAGCCCATTGAGTCTGCTCCACCACTCAATGAGATCTTACCTACTTTCTTGCCATTTCCCCATAACCCTTGATTCCCTTAATGACAAAGAATGTACCTGATAGTATCAGATTTCATTTAATCTTCCTAATCTTTAATTGGTCACATACTTAAGAGAATCAGTTTGCAAAATAATGAGGTAACTGCAGGCTTAAGTTGGACAACTCTTTCAAAGAGCTGGCACAGACATAGTGGGCTGAATTGGTCACCTTCTATCTGATTCTAATAATATGGGAATGTTTGCATTCATAGAAAATACTGCACAGGAACAGGCCGTACAGTCCACGATGTCTATGATCTACATTCAACAATAGGAAAACACCTCTGACAAGGCAGTACTCCCACTGTATAGCACTGAAGTGTGAATTTAATTTGTCAAAACTTGATGTGGTCATCAACCCAATCTTTGCATCAGAGTTAAATGTGCTATCAGCTGATTTCATCTAGCACCTTAGTGCTAATTAGTATTTTAAAGGTGAAGGGTGAGAGTTAAAAGTTGTTTTTTTGGGGGGGTGGGTGGGGTTAATGAGTCAAAAGAGTTTCAAGCAATTGCTGTAATATATAAAGCTATCATGCACTTGACATTAAATCAGGCTTTCTTTTTATCATTTGAAGATTTATAGAAAAATGTAGCATGACTGTAATCCAGTTCCTTTTTGTTTGTTTCCATGGGTACAAAATTTTGGACTTGCCATGAGATTGAACTGATAGTGATAATAAAAATTGAAATTCTGCCCAACTGTTTTACAGCTGAAGAGATTCTCAAGCAAAGCAATCACTTCAGTCAGTGCTCCGCCAGCAGCTCTGACATTTTACATCTATTTCTGTGTTTCTTGCCTGTTGACTTGGAACTTAGTTATAGCATAAAACTGAAAATAAGGACAACACCTACATGATGAGCACAACGATTGTGAAATAATTTCAGATTAACATAACTTGCTTTTTATCTGTTCTTGGATTGTACATAATTTTGGAATTGTCTTGCATCATTCGGTGCTGTGAGAAGGTTGAGAACAGAAAATTATAGAGACAACTAATGGAAGGAGGAGGCATTGTCTCTGAAAAGTTTGATATTACTCGTGGAAGGGAAACCAGTAGGGAGGATGATTCTGATGAAATTTAAACATTCTCATCTCCACAGTTCCTATCCAAATTCTTTAGCTTTTATGGTTTTGTTCAACTGATTTTCATCCAGTTTAACATTTTTAATTTTTAGATAAACATGTACGGTTTTGGCATTGCCATGAAGAATGTATTAATTAGATGATTGACAATTAACTGCAAGGCAGCACTCTCTTCCCACCTCCTATAAAATGTTGCTACCCTTTACAAAGATACTCTTGTGAATATGTTGATGAATGCAAATCCAAATTTGACAAAATTGTCTTAACTATGCCCAATATAATTTGTTAAAAATGTTTTCCTATCTAATTGCCCTTGAGAACAGGATCATGTATTAGCTTCTTGAAACACTGTAGGTATACCCACATTGCCATTAGGAGGGGATTTTGACCCAGTGATGATGAAGGAATGGTGATATATTTCCAAGTCAGAATGGTGAGTGGCTTGGAGAAAAACTTACAGATGGTGGCATACCTATGTACCTGATGCTCTTGTCACTCGAAATAGTAGAGGTCATGCATGGGTTTGGAAGGGGCTGCCTAAGTCGCCTTGGGAAATTTCTACAGTGCATCTTGTAGCCAGTCATACCGCTGCTACTGAGCATTGGTGGTGGAGCAAGTGAAGGTTTGTGGAGGTGGTGCAAGTCAACTGGCTATTGAATCCTAGATGGTGTCAAGCTTCTTGAGTGTTGGTAGAGCTGCACCCATCCCTGCAGTGTGGAGTATTCCATCATATTCCTGATTGTCTATTGTAGATGGTGGACAGGATTTGAGAAGTCAGGAGGTGAATTACTGTCTGAAATATTCATAACCTCAGACGTGCTCAGCATTCAAAAAATCTTTTAATCAACGTGTTCAGGCACATATCTGAGGCAGGTGTGACTTGAACTCAGACCTTCAAGCCCAGAAGTAGGGGCACTAATCTAGTTCAGTTTCTGGTCAGTGGTAGGGAATTCAGCAATGGTAATGATTGCCAAGGGGCAATGGTTAGACTTTATCTTGTTGGTGATAGTCATTTGCTGGCATTTATGTAGTGCAGATCTGACTTATGTTATAAGGACTGTATAGGCTGGGACTTTTATCTACTAGAGCAGAGTAGGTTGAGAGTTGACCTTATAGAAGTGTGTAAAACAATGAGGGGTATAGATCAAACTAATAGTAGTTGTCTGGGTGAATGTTGTTGAATGTTTTTAAAGCTATGATAGATAATCTTTTGAACAGTAAAAGAATTAAGGATTATGGTGAGATAGCAGGCAAGTGGAGCTGAGGCTATGATCTTATTGAATGGTGGAGCGGGCTCGAAGGGCCAGTTGGCCTACTCCTGCTCTTATTTCTTATTATCTTTTCCCTAGGATAAGGGATTTCAAGACTAGGGGACACATTTTTAAGGTGAGAGAGAGATTTAAAAAAGACATGGTAGCAAATGTTTTTACACAGAGGGTGGTTCATGCATGGAATAAACTTCCTGAGAAAGTGATAGATGTGGGTACAATTACAACATTTAAAAGACATTTGGATAAGTACATGAATAAGAAAGGTTTGGAGGGATATGGGCCAGGAGCAGGTATGACTAGCTTAGTTTCAGATTATAAGACCATAAGACCATAAGACATAGGAGTGGAAGTAAGGCCATTCGGCCCATCGAGTCCACTCCGCCATTCAATCATGGCTGATGCGCATTTCAGCTCCACTTGCCAGCGTTCTCCCCGTAGCCCTTAATTCCTCTAGACAACAAGAACCTATCAATCTCGGCCTTGAAGACATTTAGCGTCCCGGCTTCCACTGCACTCCGTGGCAATGAATTCCACAGGCATGCACTGGTTGGACCAAGATGTACTATATGACTGTATGATTCTGAGTCGCAAGTGGTGCTCAACATGGTACGATCATCAGCAAGCATCCCCACTTCTGAACTTATCAGGGAAACAAGGTCATTGATAAACAGCTGAAGATGCTTGGGCCTAGGATGCTACCCTGAGGAACTCCAGAAGAGATGTCCTGGAGCTAAGATGACTCACCCCCAACAACCAAAACCATTTTCTATGTGCCTGATATGATTTTAAATAGCAGAGCATTTTGCCCTGATTCCTGTTGATTTTGGCTTTGCTGGGACTCCTTGACACTATGTTTGGTTACACGTGGCCTTTACGTCAGGGCAGTCACTGTCACCTCACCTCACCTTATGCACAATTCCACAGATCTTTATAGAACACCTCATAGGATAATACAGTGAAGAAGGAGGCCATTCAGCCAACCATGCCTATGTTGGTTGTTTGGCAGAGCTATCCAATTGATTCCATTTCCCTGTTCCTTTCCAGAACCTGGCATATTCCTCCCCTTCAACCTTTATTCATTTCTCTTTTCAATGTTACCATTGAAATATTTTTGTTCATTCTAGATTGCAACACTTACCCTGTTTAACAGGAAGTTTTCTCTTGTCACCTCTAGTTCTTTTGCCTGTTACCTTAAATCTGTGTTCTCTTGACAGCTGTTCTGCCATGAAAAGATTTTCCTGATTTGTTTTATTCTTATCTTCATAATGTTCAAATCCACTATCAAACCTCCTCTTTTTCCACTTTCTAAGAAGAACATGTTTAGCTTCTTCAGTTTCTCTGTAAACTGAAATCACTCAGTGACCATTGGTACCATTCTAGTAAATCTCTACTGGCTTCTCTCCAGGCCGTTGTCATCTTACTTTGCATGGTGCACAGCTTCAGCAGCTTGTCTTTCTTTTCAGCAGTATGCAGAACTGAACAGTGCACTCCAGCTGATTAACTATTTTATAAAGTTCCTTTCTTTTGTGCTCAGTCTCTGCATTAGAAAATTTAGGGATCCCACATTCATTTTTAACAGCCCCCTTATCCTATTACCTTCAAATATTTGTATGCATAGGAATTTTTGTTTTTTGCACCCATTTAAAATTGGATCATTGGTTTACCTTGCCAGAAATTTGTTTTTACATCAAATTGTTTCGGTGTTAAATTAGAACTGACATTTTTCTTTTAATTTCATTTTTCTATGTACATTCTTCTGAGGTCTGTTACTATCATCCTCATTGATTAGCAGATTTCCAAGTTTTATATCATCTCCAACTTCTTAATCTAGATCCTGCATACCCATTCCAATGGACCAGTGTGTCGGGTGTGGTTCAGTTGGTAAAATTCTGACTGCTGAACCATGGGTTTAAGTCTCACTGCAACACGGCACTGTGATAATGGAAGTGCTGCTTTTAGGATGAGGTGTTGAGCTGAGGCCCAATCTGCTGCTTTTTAGGTGGCTGCATGAACTCCCTTGCTATTATGTGAATGGAGAGCAGGTGAATTGTGCCTTGGGCAATATCTGTCAACATCACAAAGACAGATGGACCATTATCACATTGTTTGCTACATTCATTATTCACAAAAAATGTTGATGCAATATAATATTAGTCTGTGATCCAAACATCACTAAAGCAGAATTAGAAGATGATCAGCTAACCTAGGTGATACACATTGGTGTTCAGTCTCCATCAAATCATCCCAAATGAGTGACTTGAGTATCATTGCTTCACGAGCGCCCTGAACAGGATAAAGCATTGTGCTGAATTTTACATGGAGGCTGTTGTGAGCACCTACTTGTGCCAACTGTAATTGGACTTTTGCAGTTGTTAGGTAGTTATTTTCTTAAGCTTGTCTTTTCTGCCTTCATGAGGGAGGATGCTCTGTTTCCAAGAGATGCCAGCCAATCAGATAGTCAACAGCTCTCTAGTTCCAGCAGAGGCACTGGATATGGTTACCACTGCTGGGGTTGCAGTCAGTCCAACACAAGAACATCATTGGAAGCTCAGGTAAGTGAGGTGACCTCACTAGGGCCAGTCTTCCAGGCCCAGCAAGGCTAGGAGTAGGAATGGTGACCAGGAGCCATTTTGGTTAACTGGAGATGGTCCTGTCCACTGATGGAACCTACACTGTGCCTGAATGTGAGGGATTGCTGTAAAGCCTGCAGCAAAGCAGTCAGGAGTCTCACCGAGTGGCATGGGCACCGCAACTACTGGTGGTTAAGAAATAATTGACAACTATAAGACCTCAACTGGTCCAAGGGAGATGGTCACCTGATGCACACCCGCTACTGGTAAAGTGTCAGTAGGGTCGTGTAGGCAATGGGCATAGTATTTACGTCTGCCATCCCACTGAATTTTAATGTACTTCCTCTTCCCTGACAGGCTGCTTCCACTTTGTTTGTGTGTGTGTGTGTGTCCGTCCATGTGGTGTGGGGGAATTGGTCAGGTGAAGTGCAGCCATAAAACTTGAGCCACTGCTTCCATTTGGAAGACCTCAATTAAACATTTTTGGTTTTCTTTATGATTTTTTTGTGCACCAGAGGGCGCTGTGCTATGTATTAAGCAATATTTCATAAATAATTGATAATGCAATATATTTCAAAGGATTAAATGGCAATAGGATGAAGCTGGAGGGCCTAGTTTAAATATACACAATGTATACCAGCCTTATTGTTTTTTGGAAGTCAGCAGCTGCGATATTTCTTAATAAAGTTATATACCTTTAGTAAGTACAGTGAATGTGATATTCATCCAATAATCTCTGGTGACTGAATAATGCATGAAGCACAAGGCAACTGCAACTTGATGTATACTGTCTATTTATGCTGTGGTTAATCTTCAGCAACTTGAGAGGGCGTTTATTCTGAGCAAAATTCATGGAACAATTTCAAATTTTAGAATTGTAGAAATGTATAGGAGAGAATTGCCCCATCGCTATTTGAGTCTTTCATCAGGAAGGGCTTATGCCCAGAATGTCGATTCTCCTGCTCCTCAGATGCTGCCTGACCTGCTGTGCTTTTCCAATGCCACACTTTTCGACTCTGATCTCCAGCATCTTGTAATCCTCACTTTCTCCTATCACCATTTGAGCAATGCAAAATTAATTATACTGGTCTCCTAGATCCTTGTGAGATCTTCTTCAAATACTTATTGATTTGTCCTTAACAAATGCAAAGGTCTCAGCCTCAACCACTTCGTGCACCAATACATTCTATGCTTGTGGAATTCCCCATGTTAAGACATTTTGACCAATCTCTGCACTCTCCTCACCATTGTTGAATTATTTTGTTCTTTTTAAAACCCTCACCCACCCATCAAATTGCTCCACTCTCTTGAAGCACTGATTCCTGTTGAAGATAGAGTGCATCACAATTGAGCTCAATCCCATCCTCATCTATTATCCCTAGTTATGCACCTTCCAGCAATTATTATGAGGCAGTGATTGAGATTGAGGATCCACATTATGTTCCCCCTCTCGAGCTATAACAGCTAATAACATCATTCAGATTGGATTATGAATTGAACCTGTGCTTTGCTCATTTATATAACTCACTACAACACATTCATCATTCTTCGGAATGGAAACATCGTTTGCCTGCCAATTGTTTTTCCATAGGTTCTGTGGTGCAGTTCCACAGGCAAAAGGTAAAAACAATGACTGCAGATGCTGGAAACCAGATTGTGGATTAGTGGTGCTGGAAGAGCACAGCAGTTCAGGCAGCATCCAAGTAGCTTCGAAATCGATGTTTCGGGCAAAAGCCCTTCATCAGGAATAAAGGCAGAGAGCCTGAAGCGTGGAGAGATAAGCTAGAGGAGGGTGGGGGTGGGGAGAAAGTAGCATAGAGTACAATGGGTGAGTGGGGGAGGGGATGAAGGTGATAGGTCAGGGAGGAGAGGGTGGAGTTGATAGGTGGAAAAGGAGATAGGCAGGTAGGACAAGTCCGGAGAAGTCATGGGGACAGTGCTGAGCTGGAAGTTTAGAACTAGGGTGAGGTGGGGGAATGGGAAATGAGGAAACTGTTGAAGTCCACATTGATGCCCTGGGGTTGAAGTGTTCCGAGGCGGAAGATGAGGCGTTCTTCCTCCAGGCGTCTGGTGGTGAGGGAGCGGCGGTGAAGGAGGCCCAGGACCTCCATGTCCTCGGCAGAGTGGGAGGGGGAGTTGCAATGTTGGGCCACGGGGCGGTGTGGTTGATTGGTGTGGGTGTCCTGGAGATGTTCCCTAAAGCGCTCTGCTAGGAGGCGCCCAGTCTCCCCAATGTTGAGGAGACCGCATCGGGAGCAACGGATACAATAAATGATATTAGTGGATATGCAAGTAAAACTTCAGGCTCTCTGCCTTTATTCCTGATGAAGGGCTTTTGCCCGAAACATCGATTTCGAAGCTACTTGGATGCTGCCTGAACTGCTGTGCTCTTCCAGCACCACTAATCCAGAATCCACAGGCAAAAGTCATCCTCTGGCACCTCAGTCAACTACCTTCTTCACTTTTGGGCTCAGAATGGCAATCATGGCTTTCTGTTTGACAAAGGGGAGTCCATGATATGGACTTTGATGCAGGAATTTCTGGCTATAATTCGGAGGCAAAGGTTGATCTTCTTATTCTTTGCCCTGAAGCACTAAGACCCTTTGTCCACTAACTCCAGTTCTAGTATTTAACTGGTCACTCAGCACAGACTAGTAGGACTGATCTTCTAAATAAATAATGGTGCTGCAGTGAGGAGGTGGTGTTTGAGTTCTTGGAAAGTTGCTTTTTAAGAGCTAGCTGAGCTAATTACTCCTCTATGTTTCCTATTGACACTGTGACTATTGTGCGCAATGGAACCACAATAAAAATGTGATCATTTACACATTCTTTCAATAATTCATATTGCTTGAGAGTACAATTCAAAGAAGTGTGAAATATGATTCACATATAACTATGATCATGTCTCACTCATAGCTTTGACTGTATACTGGTACGTCAGTGCACTCATGAGATATAAATACATTTCTGTGGATATTTATAGTTGTCCATATTTATTGTGTTAATAAATTGTTGGCTTTCCAGATTTTAGAATGTCAACCCAACCACCAAACCTGGATTTATCTCTTTCTCTTTCTTGCTGTTTTTACCAGACTGCTGCTGTCTGGTTTTTTTCCCTTGAACCCAGTCCTCCTTCCAGATTGCTGGATGTTATCAAGGGAAGGCAGTGGTGTAGTGAATTAGTTATCCAGCTCTCTGAGCTGATGTTCTGTGGACCAGGGTTCAAAACCAATTGTGGTGAAATTTGAATGAGCATTTTAAATAGCAAAAAATTCTGAATTAAAATGTTAATCTTGTGGCAACCATGGAAGAAAAACCTATCCAATTCATCAATCTGCCATCCTTATTTGGTCCAGCCAATATGTGACTCCGGATCTGCAGAAATGTCATTGACTCAACCTGCCTCTGGACAATGAGGTATAGGCAATAAATGCTGGCACAACTGGTGATGCCCAAATACTGTAAACAAATTTAAAAAGGCTAGTTTTCCTGGAAGTCACAATAAATCAGCAGAATGTTTACGTCTTTCCTCCACACAAGTCAACTCAATAAATGAACAGTCGGCAGCTGTTCCAATATGCACTGTCAAAAGAAGAACAGTCCACAAAGGAAAATTAAACATCCATGTAAAGGAGGTATACTATGAATCACAGAGGATAGCAAGAAGCAGGTTAATATCTGATCTCCAGTTTTTGGATTAAAATTCTAACATGGCTGGACACACTGGGTGTAGTGAAGATATTTTCCCAGTTCGGGAATTGGGAGACAATAGTCTCCAGCTATGGGGTTGACCATTTAGAACTGAGATGAGGAAAAATGTCTTCACTTAGAGTAGTGAATCTTTGAAAGTCTATACCGTAGAAAACTCTGGAAGTCAAGGAAGATACAGATACATGTTTAGATTTTAAAGGCATAAAGGGGTATATGGAGAGCAAGTAGGAATGTGGCATTGAGAGGATCAGCCATGATCATTTGAATGGTGGAGTAGACTTGAAAGATTTAATGCCCTACTCCTGCTCCTAGTTTCCATAAGACCATAAGACATAGGAGTGGAAGTAAGGCCATTCGGCCCATCGAGTCCAATCCACCATTCAATCATGGCTGATGGGCACATCAACTCCACTTACCCGCATTCTCCCCGTAGCCCTTAATTCCCCGAGACAACAAGAATCTATCAATCTCTGCCTTGAAGACATTTAGCGTCCCGGCCTCCACTGCACTCTGCGGCAATGAATTCCACAGGCCCACCACTCTCTGGCTGAAGAAATGTCTCCGCATTTCTGTTCTGAATTTACCCCCTCTAATTCTAAGGCTGTGTCCACTGGTCCTAGTCTCCTCACCTAACAGAAACAATTTCCTAGCATCCACCCTTTCCAAGCCATGTATTATCTTGTACGTCTCTATCAAGTCTCCCCTTAATCTTCCAAACTCCAATGAATACAATCCCAGGATCCTCAGCCGTTCCTCATATGTTAGACCTACCATTCCAGGGATCATCCGTGTGAATCTCCGCTGGACATGTTCCAGTGCCAGTATGTTCTTCTTGAAGTGTGGGGACCAAAACTGGACACAGTACTCCAAATGGGGCCTAACCAGAGCTTTATAAAGTCTCAGTAGCACAATGGTGCTTTTATATTCTAACCCTCTTGAGATAAGTGACAACATTGCATTCGCTTTCTTAATCACAGAATCAACCTGCATGTTTACCTAATGAGAATCCTCGACTAGCACTTCCAGATCGCTTTGTACTTTGGCTTTATGAATTTTCTCACTGTTTAGAAAGTAGTCTGTGCTTTTATTCTTTTTGCCAAAGTGCAAGACCTCGCACTTGTTCACGTTGAATTCCATCAGCCATTTCCTGGACCACCCTCCCAAACTGTCTAGATCCTTCTGCAGCCTCCCCACTTTCTCAGTACTACCTGCCTGTCCACCTAACTTCGTATCATCGGCAAACTTCGCTAGAATGCCCCCAGTCCCTTCTTCCAGATCATTAATATATAACGTGGACAGCTGTGGCCCCAACACTGAACACTGCGGGACACCGCTCGTCACCGGCTGCCATTCTGAAAAAGAACCTTTTATCCCAACTCTCTGCCTTCTGACAGACAGCCAATCCTCAATCCATCCCAGTAGCTCACCTTGAACACCATGGGCCCTCACCTTGCTCAGCAGCCTCCCGTGTGACACCTTATCAAAGGCGTTTTGGAAGTCTAGATAGACCACATCCACTGGGTTTCCCTGGTCTAACCTACTTGTCACCTCTTCAAAGAATACCAACAGATTTGTCAGGCATGACCTCCCCTTACTAAATCCATGTTGACTTGTTCTAATCAGACTCTGCTCTTCTAAGAATTTAGAAACCTCATCCTTAATGATGGATTCTAGAATTTTACCAACAACCGAGGTTAGGCTAATTGGCCTATAATTTTCCATCTTTTGTCTTGATCCTTTCTTGAACAATGGGGTTACAACCGTGATCTTCCAATCATCCGGGACTTTCCGTGACTCCAGTGACTCTTGAAAGATCTCAACCAATGCCTCCGCTATTTCCTCAGCCACCTCTCTCAGAACCCTAGGATGTATCCCATCGGGGCCAGGAGATTTATCAATTTTAAGACTTTTTAGCTTTTCTAGTACTATCTCTTTTGTAATGACAACCATACTCAACTCAACCTCCTGACTCCCTTTAATTGTTGGGATATTACTCATGTCTTCCACTGTGAAAACTGACGCAAAGTACTTGTTAAGTTCTCCTGCTATTTCCTTATCTCCCATCACTAGGCTTCCAGCATCAGTTTGAAGTGGCCCAATGTCTACTTTTGTCTGTCGTTTGTTTCTTATGTATTGATAGAAACTTTTACTATCATTTCTAATATTACTGGCTAGCCTACTTTCATATTTGATCCTCTCCTTTCTTATTACTCTCTTTGTTATCCTCTGTTTGTTTTTGTAGCCTTCCCAGTCTTCTGATTTCCCACTGCTCTTGGCCACTTTATAGGATCTCTCTTTTTCTTTAATACATTTCCTGACTTCCTTTGTCAGCCATGGCTGTCTAATGCCTCCCTGGATAATCTTTCTTTTCTTGGGGATGAACCTCTGTACAGTGTCCTCAATTATACCCACAAACTCCTGCCATTTTTGCTCTACTGTCTTCCCCGCAAGCCTCTGCTTCCAGTCTATTTTTGTCAGTTCCTCTCTCATGCCCTCATAATTACCTTTATCTAACTATAACACCATTACATCCAATTTTGCCTTCTCTCTTTCAAACTCCAGACTGAACTCTACCATATTATGATCGCTGCTTCCTAAGGGTTCCCTTACTTTAAGATCTTTTATAAAGTCTGGTTCATTGCAAAGCACTAGGTCCAGAATAGCCTGCTCCCTTGTGGGCTCCATGATAAGCTGTTCCAAAAAGCCATCCTGTAAGCATTCCATGAATTCCCTTTCTTTGGATCCACTGGCAACATTATTTACCCAGTCCACCTGCATATTGAAGTCTCCCATGATCACTGTGACCTTGCCTTTCTGATATGCCTTCTCTATTTCCCGGTACATGTTGCGTCCCTGGTCCTGACCACTGTTAGGAGGTCTGTACACAACTCCAATTATGGTTTTTTTGCCTTTGTGGTTCCTCAATTCCACCCACACAGACTCCACATCATCTGACGCCATGTCATTCAGTGCCATAGATTTAATATTGTTCTTAACTAACAAGGCAACCCCACTCCCTCTGCTGACCTCCCTGTCTTTTTGATAAGTTGAAACTCCTTGGAGGTTTAACTGCCAGTCCTGACCCCCCTGTAACCAAGTCTCTGTGATGCCTACCACATCATAATCATTCACTATGATCTGTGCCATTAGTTCATCTGCTTTGTTATGAATGCTACGAGCATTCAGGTAAAGCGCCTTAAGAAAGTTAGCATTATCATTAGAGATATTGGAAGTCATATGATGTCCTAAGTTATCCTTGCTTTTTTCTGCATTCCCAGTCTGCCTCAATTTTACATCTGCCTGGACACATGTTATCCTGCTGTTTGTCTTTCCATTTAACGCCATACTCCCTGTCGCTTTCACTTTTCCTTTCGCCCAACTCAGAAGTTTAAAGTCCTACTGACCATCCTATTTATCCTCTTCGCTAGAACATTGGTACCTGATCGGTTCAGGTGGAGACCGTCCCAACGGTACAGATCCCACCTGTTCCAAAACTGATGCCAATGCCCCATGAAGTGGAATCCCTCTTTCCCACACCAATCCCTTAGCCACGTGTTTACTTGCCTAATTTTCTTGTCCCTATGCCAATTGGCACATGGCTCGGGCAGTAATCCGGAGATTATGACCCTTGAGGACCTGTGCTTCAATTTCCTGTCTAGTGCTTCGTAATCCCCAAACAGGTCCTCCACCCTAGTCTTGCCTATGTTGTTAGTACCAACGTGGACCACAACAACTGGATCCTCCCCCTCCCGCTCCAATATCCTTTCAAGCCGGTCGGAGATGTCCCGCACCCTGGCACTGGGCAGGCAACACACCATGCGAGACTCCAGATCCGGCTTGCAAAGGATACTATCTGTCCCCCTAATTATAGAATCCCCTATAACCGCGACTTGTCTATTAACTGCCCCCTCTTGAATGGCCTTCTGCACCATGGTGCCTTGGTCAGTTGGCTCATCCTGTCCAGAGCCCTTTTCCTCATCCGAACAGGGAGCAAGAATCTCGTACCTTTCTCCCATACCGTTTCTATACTTTGTTGATAAAATGAGATGGTAAAACTACATTAGCTTCATTTTCGTGCGTTTACAACACTGAAGTCAGTGGATGGACATCAGACATGTGATTCATTAACATCTGCTGACAGTAGACGGAGGATTTCCATCTGCAGTGTGGTCTTCAGCAGTAAAGAATTAGGTTGAATTGGAGGTGGTTTTGGTTTAAAAGATGTAGACTTAATGGGGGATTTTAATTACCAGTATATACAGTGGGCTAGTGGTAGGATAAGGGGCAGGCATTCCTAGATTGTGTTCAGGAGAATTTCCTATAGCAGTATGCATCTGGTCCAACAAGAAAAGGAGGCTAAACCAGGTTCTTGGGAATGAGATGGATTAAATGTAGAACAAGTGACAGTGGGCAACCATGTGGGGGTCAGCGATCTTTGTGTCATAAAGTTTTGAATAACAGTGAAAAATAAGATGAAGAAATATGAGCAGAGCCATTCAGCCCATCAAGTTTGCTTCACCATTCAGTGAGATCATGGCTGATCTGATAATCCTAGTGACTGGGATGCCTATGCCAGACAGTGAGGCCTCTGGCTGCAGGTTGTAGGGGAAATCTTTGTGTTCATGCATCCTGTTCAGAAGTGTTAGGAAACTTACTACTAAATAGCATGTGGGGAAGTATACCAAAGGATTGCAGCAGATCAAGAAAGCAGCTCACCAACACCTTCTCAAGGGCAACTAAGGTTGGGTAATAAATGATGGCCCAGTCAGCAATGCAAATATCCCTTGAATAAAAAAAATCAAAATTCCCACATTACCCTCCATCTGCCAAATTTAATTCTTTTAACCTAACTAAATCCCTTCACAGACACCTTATGTTTTCCTCACAACCTACATTCCTACCTATCTTTGTATTAACAGTAAATTTATCAATTGTTCATTCATGCCATGGATATAAATTGTATGCGTTTGATGCCCTAACACCGATCATTATGACACATACTTGTCACATCATACTGACTTAAAAACAACCCTTTTATGCCTACCCTTTGCTTCCTATGAACCTGTATCCATGCTAATATGTTACCCCTACATCAAAACATTTTAGATTATGTAATAACCTTTGTGGCACTTGAAATTATAGTAATAGTTGTAAATCAGAAGGCAGAAGGGAGAGAGGAACCTAGTGAAACTACAGTTGCAAGGATGGAATATGAAGCAAACTGATGGAGATGTGCTGGTCTCCTGGTTCAGAAGCACTTCAGTCTAGAGTGTCAAATGTGGTGGCTAATGAGCCAGTAGATGCATTGATGTTAACTTTAGAAAATTCCCTCAATTCAGTAAAAGTTCCATCAGATTGGAAGGTAGCAAATGTACCCCATCTATTCAAGAAAGGAAGGAGACATCAAACCGAGAATGGTTAACTTGACATCTGTCAGGGGAAGGTGTTAGAATCGATCATTGACATAGAAATATAGGAAGTGAAAATACAGAAAATCACTTGGCCCTCTGAACTGCAGTATTACATAAATGGACAATGACTCCTGAACTCCGAACTGCTGTAGTGCATGAGTTGGTCTGCAGATACAGCATGCAATCAAGGAAGTTAACGTGATGTTCTATTTTATTATGGAAGGAATTAAACATAAAGTGACTGTACAAGGCATTGGTGAGACTGTACCTGAAGTATTGTGTACTCTTTTTGGTCCCCTTACTTGAGGAGGGATGTACTTGTATTGGAGGCAGTCCAGAGGAGGTTTGCCAGATTGATTCCAGGGATAAGGAATTTGTCTTATGAGAAGAGTTTGAACAGTTTAGGAGTTTAGAGGAATAAGAGGAGATCTAATAGAGTTTTATGAGATGCTAAAAGGGATTGACAAAGTAGACATAGAAAAGATGCTTCCTCATGTGGGGCATTCTAGAATGAGAGGTCATATTTTTAAGATAAGGGGTAGTCAATTTAAAACAGATGAGAAATTAATTCTCTCAAAGGTTGTGAATCTGTGGAATTCACTACTGCAGAGGGCCACAGATGTTGAGACATTGAATAAATATAAGGAGGAGATAGATTTTTATCAGTAATCTCTTGAAGGGCAATTAAGAGCAGGCAGGAAAGTGTAGTTAAGGCTGAGATGGAATCAGCCATGATCATAACAAGTGGTGGAGCAGGCTCAAGGGGCTGAATTGCCTACTTCTCTTAGTTCATGTGTTCTTATACTTCAGTTTAGATTAGATTAGATTACTTACAGTGTGGAAACAGGCCCTTCGGCCCAACAAGTCCACACCGCCCCGCCGAAGCATAACCCACCCATACCCCTACCCCTACATCTATATCTACCCCTTACCTAACACTACGGGCAATTTAGCATGGCCAATTCACCTGACCTGCACATCTTTGGACTGTGGGAGGAAACCGGAGCACCCGGAGGAAACCCACGCAGACACGGGGAGAACGTGCAAACTCCACACAGTCAGTCGCCTGAGGCGGGAATTGAACCCGGGTCTCTGGCGCTGTGAGGCAGCAGTGCTAACCACTGTGTCACCGTGCCGCCCACGGTGTACAAGGCATTGGTGAGTTCACATATTGAATACCTATGCTGTTTCAGTCTCTTTATTGAAGGGATGATGTAAATAATTAGCAGCAGTTCAGAGGATGTTTACTCGATTGATATCTGGAATGATTGGGTTGTCTTCTGAGGATAGGTTGGACAGACTAGCATTGTTTCCACTGGAGCTTTGAAGAATAAAAGGTGACTTGTTTGAACTGTATAAGATCCTGAATGGTCTTGACAATGTTTTCTCTTGTGGGTCCGTCCAGAACTTGGGACACTATTTTAAAGTAAGGCTTCACTGTATGTGGACGGAGATTAATTTTTTTACTCTAACAAAGCTATGCAGCTTTGGAATTCTGTCCCTGAGAAGGTGATGGAAGTGGAGTCACTCAATGTTTTTTTGTAAGATGGAGGTGGACAGATTCTTGTTAGCAGAGAAATCTTTGAGGATGGAAATGTGGAATTAGAAGGACAAATAGATCAGCCATGAGCTTAACAAACGACAAAGCAGAGTCAACATGATTAGGATTAGTGATTGAATGGTCTGCTTCTGTTATATTTTGTTTGCTTGTATCAAAATAGAATACATCTGCCGTTTCCCTGGTGATTTTAATTGTTTTAAGTTCCTTTCTCACTTTCAATTCTGATTTACTATTACTTCCAGTGTGTTATTTATATCCTTTTCATTGGAGTCAGTTGTGAAATATTCATCTGTAATTTCTCTATTTACCATAATTAGGTCTACAGATTCACTCTCTAGAAGACCAACAGTCACTTTTACATTTTTACATAGAAACTCTTTTTGTATTTCTATTTTATACTTAAAATTGCTGTTCTAGATTAACCTTAGTCGTTCTTTGGGCAGAATATGAGGATGAACAATCTTTTAACTTGAACAAAATACTTGCAGTATTATAAATATTTTCTCACCAACATGTACAGAGATGATATTTTGTATGTCTGGAGCAGATGGCACTTGATGTTAGGCCTCTTAGTACAGAGATAGGGACATCACCAATGCCAGAAGAACCCCCTTGCAGAATTATATGCTTTCCTGTTAGTTTTTTTTTAAACCATCTTTAACTTCCTTTATTGGGCACAGGTGGTTCATCCATTCCCTAGAATCTTTCTTTCTCAATGAAATGAATCTTTTCTGAGTATTCTCCTTAAATGGTTGCTACTTACTGCTACAGACCTACACCTTAATCTAGTTTCCCAGTTTACTTCAGCAATTAATTTTATTTATCTCATCAATTTTTTCTCCACCCTCTCCTTGTTTCCTGAAATGCACCTATCATGGCCCCCTCCTTTTTCTGATATACACACAGCCCCCTTGGCAATATCACCCAAATGTATTGTATCTGTTTCCACATTTATGTTGATGATGCCACCTCAGCTTTTCCTCAGCACCATCTCACCTTCTCAATGAAATGAAATATCTTTTCATTGTTAGTTTGAAGCAAATTGTATGCACTGCTTGTCATTGCAAATCTGCCCTGCAAACAATGTCAAGTTGACCCCAAGACCAGGTCCCAACCACACGTCAGCATGAATACCTGTTTCAGCTCCATATCATTATCTGATTCTGCCTTTGTCTCAACTCATCTGCTGCTGAAACTCTTATCTATCCATTTGTCCAATATTTTCTTGACTATTAAAATGTACTCCTGATTGGCAACCAATCCAGTATCAACTTGATCTCAGACTTTGCTGCCTGTAACTGTAGCTCACACCAAGTGCCATTCACCCATCCACCCATTCTTGTGCTTGCTTGATCTACTTTTGTTCCTGGATGCAAGTTGTGAAAATTTCTAATCCTTTCCACCTTTCTGTCCTCTTTAAAGACACTCATTAAAATCAATCTCCATCTGTCCGTTTGTTTTTGGCTGAATGTCAAAGTCTGATAATTATCAAAGTTTGATAAGACAGCACTTTGAGGCTTTTTTTGTGGTAAAGTTGCTAGATGAATGCATGCTGTAGTTGTTGCTTTCATGTCCATAACAATGCCTTTCTAAAATCTCTGTAAAATAGCTTGCATCTCATCCTGTTTCAAATAGGAAGTTAATATTTGCATTTGCATCACAGGTAAAAGAAAAAAAAGCCTTAAATTTATAGTGTCTAATCATTCAAAAATGCCTCAGCTAATTTCACTTTAATTTAGATTCTCATACTGATCTTACACATCTGGTATTAGCAATGCAACAGTCTGTATATGATTTCAATCATAATGGTAACATTTCAGCACAGGCTATTTAATAGTGTTCAACTCAAATATATAGATTTATGGAAGTACTATTGTAATTCTGCAGATCTCTCAAAACCAATGACTGGATGCTAGCTGAGGGAGTCAAGCAGAATTCTGAAGTGGTAAACAACTATGCCCACGTTACAGACATTGTTCAAAATACAAAGCTGGAATCCCAAAGTCCTACAAGTCTGAAAAGCCCAACTGGAAAATCTGCAAAGGTGAGTTAGACAAAATCATCTTTTTGTAGGTTTTCAATAGAACTAAGATAAGTGACATTTCCTAATTGTTATCCTTCACTCTTAAGATTGAAATTACTTTGTGGATAATGACATAATATCTCAATGCACAGGTTAGCACTTCTGCTAAAATGCCAAAGAGAGAGATTTGAGATGCCTTGGTTAAGTCTTTCCCTGTCATGAAGCCCTGTATTTTTTCTATTGACTTGTGCTTTGTAATTACTTATTTAGCACTTCCAAGAAGAGATGATGTAATTAGATACTGAGAATTCTGAGTCATGTGATATGACAGTGACTTTATTATTGTCATCCGGTATCGTTTCCAGAAACTTCTATGTGCATCCTGAATGAAGTTTATAAGGAACCAAGTCATTTCTATGCCTGTTATTGCCTTCATTTAAAAATTTATTTGATGGCCTTGTCCGTAATGTGAGCAGATGCAATATGTCTGATTTTCCACATTGTATCAGTACCAACAGCTGTACTATTGAAATATCTTTCTTTAGCTTCTTCCAGCACATATTATTCGGTAAGTCATCTTTAATTGAATTTTTCAAGCTAAAGCAAACATTCTGAAATATTTATTGAGCTGAATTTTTTTGAATGCAAGGCTACAAATGCTGTGAACACCACCAGTAGGTGGCATCAAGAGTGCACATGTGCAAAGAAACCTGCTTTGTAATTTTGGAGCAATGGAAGAGACTGTCTCGGTGCTTCAATACAAAGTGATCCAGAACTAGGGGATGCTGGGGATGGCAAAGAGATGTGAAAGCTTGGATCAGCAATTTACCCTTCAAAAAGGGTGGCACAGGAGCTCAGTGGTTTGCACTGCTGCCTCACAGCGCCAGGAACCCGGGATTGATTCCACCTTTGGGCAACTGTCTAATGTGGGGTTTGCACATTTTCCCTGGGTCTGTGTGGGTTTCCTCTGGGTCCTCCCATTTCCTCCAACAGTCCAAAGATGTGTAGGTTAAGTGGATTGGCCACAGGAAATGCAAAGTTACAGGGGCTGGGTGGGATGCTCTTAACAGGGTCACTGCGGATTTGATGGGCTGAATGACCTGCTTCACACTGCTTTTTTTCAATGTAAGTTCCTTTCATTGCATTTTGCCTATGGCTGGTTTGAGGATAATGCTTACTCCAGTTTTATTGCTGAGATTCAGGAGTCAATGATTTCTTGACATGATCTCATCTCATCTCAGCTGTCAGGTGCAAGGCACTGCATGTGACTCATTCAGTTAACAAATAGCCATTGTACGCTCAAATTTTCTTTCAATTGCCTCCTTAAATCTTTTGATTACCCTCTTTCTGCACCCAATGGATTTTCAGCAATGCTCCCAACCCACCCCCAGGAAAGATGGGAGAAGGTTCAAAGACACTAGGATATTGACTTTTTTTCCTGATATTTTCCATTCCCCTCTTCCTCTAAACCTGTGAAAACCTCTCTTCTTTGAGAAAAATTGATAGAAAAAGGGAGGTAGGATGAGGAAAACTGGCCTCAAGGTGAAGATGCTTTTTGGTACTTGTTCTTTAAGATGAAGGAATGGGACTGAAGCTGGGGTGGTTCAGTGAGTATATATAAGTTGCATTACAACAGAGCAAAATCAAAATGATAGGTATGTAGGCTTTACACATAGCTTAAAGAAGGCCAGATTGCAATTTTAAAGTCAATGGGGAAATTGAGCCATTACACAAAAGAGACGTGTCAAGGTGAAGTGGTAACGAATGTGGTACGAACAACACGGTAGGTTAAACAAGAATGATAGTGGAGAAAGGAACTTGAAAAGGAAACCATTGTGTGCCATGGTTTTGAGATATTGAAGTGTGGCCAAATCCAAGAAACTGAGCTTCGGCAAATTGTTGGGTGAAGAGACAGAAACAGTGGAAGATTCAAAGAGGGAGGATAATCTCATGTTTCAAAACTGCGAAAAGGTAGACATGCATTTATAAGAACTGACAAAGAGGGGCGCTGTAGTTTTTTTGGTGCAGAATCACTGCTAAAGCAATATATTCAAAAACTGGTTCAGTTCACTGTTTTAGTCTTACAGCAGAAAGAGAATTTATTGAATTTGATGAGGTGCACTGATTACATACTGATTTCAGTAATAGACTAATCTAACTTATAATTTATCACTTAGCGTGATGGCATCATGGTGAACACATTTGAGTAGAAATTTTAAAATGCTTACGAGGACCCGTAGCTGTTCACAACACAGAAGGAGGCCATTCAGTCCATAAATTTCTGCACTGGTTAATAAAGATCTACTTACTGTAATCTCATTTTCCAGCTTTTAGCCCATAGTCCTGGAGGCTATAGTAATACAAGTGAATATGTATGTACTAATAGATGTTACAAGGCTTTCAGGCAGTGACTTTCAGTTTCTGAGTGAAAAAATGTTTTCCTCAACTCTCCTTGTAGCCTTCTACCTCTAAATGTAAATCTATGCCCCCCTATGATCTTTTACCTGTCTACTATGGAGAAAGTGTCTCCCTATCCACTCTAATCATGCTCCTCACAATCTTATACACCTCTATCAAGTATCCTCTTAATCTTTGAATACACAGAAAACAAAGCTAGCCTATCCAATCTTTCTTCCTACCTCAATCTTGTCTGCAAATTCTCTAATGCAATGACATACACCCTATAATGCAGTGGCTAAAACTGCATATACGATATTCCACTTGTGACTTAACCAACATTTTATACAGTCCCAGCATAATCTCTAGTTCGTGTATTCTAAACCTCAGATAATAAAAGCAAGTATCCTATGTATCCTCTTAACCATTTTATCTACCAGTCCTCTCAACTTCGGGGACCTGTGGGTAAACAGATGAAGGTCTCCCTGATTTTCAGTACTTTTCAGTGGCTTTTCCATTCATAGTATAATACCTTTCCTTGTTAGCCCTTCCCAAGTGCTTTACCCCACACTTCTGCTCCGCCAGGTTACTAGTCCATTGATATTCTTCTGGAGTTTATGGCTATCCTCACTCTTTATCAGCCCAAAGATTTTCATGAAACTCATATCCTGGACAGTTAAATCAAAATTATTAATGTACATTACACTTCAGACTGTTTCAAAAGTGATGTTACATTTGTAGTTTGGGGCGGTGCAGACTGGCATCTGATTCTGGCTCTCGGAGCATCGTGATTATATAAGTAAACTAGTCATCCAGAAGACTGAAATAAAAATCTAATTATATTTGAATGATCTTTCTCCTCTTGTGATAGAGTTGGCTCTTGCTGTGATACAATTAAACAGTGAAACCTGCAGGGCCCCCTCCACCTTTTATGTACTTTTTGTCTGTTTCAATCAGCCATTAAGCCAACAAGCAGAATGTTTACTTTATGGTTATTCAGCCACGCACGGAGAGAGAGAGGTTGTCTCAGGTGACCACTCTTGTTAGTTCTATTGGCATTTAGAAGGAACAGAAATCTCACCTGAGATGTAACAATACCACATTAAACTTTGTGAGTAATTCAGCAGAAGTGCCAGTGACCAAGCCCAAAGCCTTCCAAATTGCTTTAATGGTTCAGCTGTCACTGACAGAGTAAATGAATGCAAAGTTAATTAATATTTGTTTAAACTCCTTTTTAAAGTTGCTACTGAAGAAATTATATATGCCATTTGTATTTTTTTCTTGTTTGCATCTTGTATCGTTGATGCATAGTCAGTTAAGTCAAAGCGACTGCTGATGAACAATATAATTTGCAATAAAATTTGCAAGCTGCACAAATGCAAATCAGTGGGTTTTCTATAACATCTGATTCCTAACCTAAAACTTGTTTACTGTTTTAAATAAATTAGCCCATGGAATTAACCAATCCCTGATGAATGATTGATTATTAATTTGTTATCAGGAACATCACACTGCCAAACTCGTGGGTAAATGCAGTAGGAATTTGTTGCTTGGGCACAATCACATATATTAAATAATTTAATATAAGGAGCAGTAAGATATTGGGCAAGTCCAAATATGCTATACAATGGTATACAACATCAATGATGCCTACTAATGTGGGGACTTACTGACAACTATGACTAAGCCTGTAAGGTTCCTAAAAATATATAGTGTATATGGTTTATAAAATATTGTTTTTCATCAGTAAGGGAACAGATTCTTCTCTCTCCACAACCTAGCATGGCCTCACCGCGCACAGCACAGACATCTCTTTCTAAACCCATGACTAACATCATCTAGAAGGATAAGGGCAGCAGATACAATGAAACACCATCGCTTGCCATTTCCCTATAAAAACAGTCAGCATCCTGACTCAAAAATATACTGCTGTTCCTTTAGTGTTACCAGGTAAAAATTGTGGAACTCATTCCCAATATGAGCATATATATATACCGAATGGACTGCAGTTGTAAAAGAAAGTAGCTCATCATCACGTTTTCAGGGTAACTAGGTTACTAATAAATATTGACCCACCTAAGGATACCCGCATCCCATGAATACATTTTTAAAAAGAACCAGATAAGTTAGCACCAAAGCACTTAATGATTAGGGTGAAATTATTCTTTGTGATACAGTGAGATGACTAATTATGACAGCTTGTTTTATATTCCATTAGGTTTAGCCCTGTAGATTTAAAAAAATATATATATAGTACTAGTAATTAAGCATGGAACAAGAAACTGAGAGCAACTCAACACCTGTAAATCAGGTTGAAGTGGTCTGTCAGTCAACCTGTACTTGTGAACCTTTTATCTCGTCTAAGGAGTAGTTTTATTATTCATCTCTCTACAGACTCAGCTATTGCATTCAACTGTTTAATGATTTGTAAGGTTAAGCAAAGCTGCTTGTTTGTTGTATGTCAGCCAAGCCCCTGATTTTAACTATAAGCCTAGTAGTTAATTATGTTTATGATTCATTCACTGGCTGCGTGTTCACTTGTTGCCTCAGCCATTTTTTTTGCTGTTGCACCTTTCGATCGGACGGTGATCTGTGCTGTCAGGTAGGAACTAGATTTTAAAATCTTAAAACGAATACTAAGAATACTAAGTCTAACAGACAGTATGTTTATTGGCATTGCTTTTATAATTCAACCATTAATGTCTCAGCTCGTTGAATCAGTCCACATTTGTTTTCATCAAGACTGTAAATTGGAACGGTAGCAGAATATTTGTTGTCATTCCTATTCCATTTCTCTAACATGTTTTAAAGATTTAAATGAAAGTGTTGAATTAAGGCAATTCAGTGTAATTTTCTAATGCTTTCAAGAGGGGACTGACCCAGTTACTGCTGGGGAAGAAATCTCATTTTATAGAAAGTATGGGGTAGAAATTCATCTCAGGTGATGATTCAAAACGCGCAATCTCAGACCAGCCATATGCAGCACATGACATTAAGTTGCAGTGATTGAATTAAAATTGAATATCAGCCACTGAGTGGCTGATTCAATACCACCTGCTTTATGTCACTACCCAAGGTCAATTTCTAGGTCAATGTGTCTTTATAGATAACATAGCCTGTTTGATTGACATGCAACCTAACACTTTCAAAACTCACTTGCTCCATTACCAATGCACAGTGACAGCTGTGTATACATCTACAAAAAAAATCCAATTCTATCTTCAATGCCTCAATGGAACCCGCCTCCAGTGCACTCTCACGTAGTCAAATCCAGACCTTAATTTCTCACTTAGAGAAAACGTATTTCCAGATGTCATCATTGCTTTTGTTGCCAATTACTTTCAGGCTGTGGCCTCTGCTTCTCAACTTCAGCCCATTAAAAAAAAGTAAGTTGGAGGTTCAGGAGGCAAAGAGTTAAAATAGAAGAAAATTCTGCAAGTTCAGACAGAATTTCTCAACATTAGACTTAATCAGATAAGTTTTAAAGCCATTATAAGTTCCACAGTAAATATTTGTAGGAATAATCATTCCTAGTCTGGGACCTCAGGCACTGTATCTGTCTTTCATCTGTCCAAAATCTAAAGCTCTGGTGCCCATGTTCTTCTGCAGCTCCTTGAATATGTAATCTAATGTGAACCTGCTGCTACAAATAAAATTATTTTTAATTGATTAATATTGTATATGAAAACAATTTTACATATGACAAAGCATTCAGTACAGTACAGCAGGACTGTCAGTTAACAGTTCATAAAATAGTCATCAAATAGGAAATGACACATAATTTTTATTTTTGCAGCAACAGCAGTTTTATTACATACTGTACTCAAATTGCTATGATGCATCAGGGTTTGGTATTATTCTGGTGAATCTGAGTGCAACCGCAAGAAACGCAAAACTAGTGCCCACACCTCCCCCCTCACTTCCCTCCAAGGCCCCAAGGAATCCTTCCATATCCGTCACAAATTCACCTGCACCTCCACACACATCATTTACTGCATCCGCTGCACCCGATGTGGCCGCCTCTACATTGGGGAGACAGGCCGCCTACTTGCGGAACTTTTCAGAGAACACCTCTGGGACACCCACACCAACCAACCCAACCGCCCTGTGGCTGAGCACTTTAACTTCCCCTCCCACTCCACCAAGGACATGCAGGTCCTTGGCCTCCTCCATCGCCAGACCATGACAACACGACGCCTGGAGGAAGAGCGCCTCATCTTCCGCCTAGGAACCCTCCAAACACAAGGGATGAACTCCGATTTCTCCAGCTTCCTCATTTTCCCTCCCCCACCTTATCTCAGTCCCAACCCTCGGACTCAGCACCGCCTTCATGACCTGCAATCTTCTTCCCGACCTCTCCGCCCCCACCCCCTCTCTGGCCTATCACCCTCACCTTAACCTCCTTTCACCTATCGCATTCCCAATGCCCCTCGCCCAAGTCCCTCTTCCCTACCTTTTATCTTAGCCTGCTTGGCACACCCTCCTCATTCCTGACGAAGGGCTTATGCCCAAAACATCGATTCTCCTGCTCCTTGGATGCTGCCTGACCTGCTGTGCTTTTCCAGCAACACATTTTTCAGCACTCATCTCCTCCAAAGCCAAAGCATTTCTTCTGAGGAGGTTCACAGATGTACTGAGATGTGATTCAAAGAGAGCTTTAGAGAATTCTTTGTAGATTTTTATGACTTTACAGAAGGCTATGGATCAAGTGCTGGATTAGAATAGTTAGCTGGTTGTTTTTGACTGGTGCAGCTTTGATGGGCCAAAGGACTGTAGATCTCTTTGACTCCAACTGTGGCATAGTGTCACCCCATTGTATTTCAGCCCCTAAGTAACAATTTATCCAGATATAATTGTGCTCTAAAAAGTCTTATGCTGCCAGCACTGAGAAACAATGTAGATGACACAGAACTTGCAGCTAACTACAATTAGAGTGATATCTCAAGATTTCTCCAGGATAGGTAGAAGACTATGGTGGTGGTGGAGGGTTGTTTTTCAGACTGGAGGCTTGTGACCAGTGGAGTGCCACAAGGATCGGTGCTGGGCCCTACACCTTTTTTCATTTACATAAATGATTTGGATGCGAGCATAAGAGGTACAGTTAGTAAGTTTACAGATGACACCAAAATTGGAGGTGTAGTGGACAGCGAAGAGGGATACCTCAGATTACAACAGGATCTGGACCAGATGGGCCAATGGGCTGAGAAGTGGCAGATGGAGTTTAATTCAGATAAATGCGAGGTGCTGCATTTTGGGAAAGCAAATCTTAGCATGACTTATACAGTTAATGGTAAGATCCTAGGGAGTGTTGCTGAACAAAGGGACCTTGGAGTGCAGGTTCATAGCTCCTTGAAAGTGGAGTTGCAGGTAGATCGGATAGTGAAGAAGGCGTTTGGTATGCTTTCCTTTATTGGTCAGAGTATTGAGTACAGGAGTTGGGAGGTGATGTTCCAGCTGTACAGGACTTTGGTTAGGCCACTGTTGGAATATTGCGTGCAATTCTGGTTTCCTTCCTATCGGAAAGATGTTGTGAAACTTGAAAGGGTTCAGAAAAGATTTACAAGGATGTTGCCAGGGTTGGAGGATCTGAGCTACAGGGAGAGGCTGAACAGGCTGGGGCTGTTTTCCCTGGAGTGTCGGAGGCTGAGGGGTGACTTTATAGACCTTTACAAAATTATGAGGGGCATGGATAGGATAAATAGGCAAAGTCTTTTCCCTGGGGTCGGGGAGTCCAGAACTAGAGGGCATAGGTTTAGGGTGAGAGGGGAAAGATATAAAAGAGACCTAAGGGGCAACTTTTCACGCAGAGGGTGGTACGTGCACGGAATGAGCTGCCAGAGGATGTGGTGGAGGCTGGTACAATTGCAACATTTAAGAGGCATTTGGATGGGTATATGAATAGGAAGGGTTTGGAGGGATATGGGCCGGGTGCTGGCAGGTTATAAGGTTGGACCAGATTGGGTTGGGATATCTGGTCGGCATGGACGGGTTGGACCGAAGGGTCTGTTTCCATGTTGTACATCTCTGTGACTCTATATGGCTCAATATGCAACTTAGTTATAAGACATACATTCAGTATAAAGAACTTGAGAATTGCTGAAAAAAAGGAAACTTTTAAGCTTGTACTCATTGGGACATTCACAAGAAATACCATTGTAAAGGAGGTAATATTTTATACTGTATGGAGAGAGAGTGCTTTTGAGGGCACTTGAGTAGTGGTAGTAGTGGTAGAGGCAGGATGCCCATGTTCAAGTCTCACCTGCTCTGGCGGTGTGTATAAAACCTTCATTGGTTAGAAGATTGAGTACAGCAGTTGAGATGTCATATTTCAGCTTTTAAGGCGTTAGTACGGTCACATTTGGAGTATTGCATATAATTCTGGTTGCCCTCCATAGAAAGAATATTATTAAACCGGAAAGTTATTCAGCTGCAAAAAAGATTTACAAGGATGTTACCGAAACTGGAAGGCTTGAGTTATCAAATAGTGATCATAATATTATTGAGTTCAGTGCAGCATTTGAAAAGTGAAAAGCATGAATCAGGTCTCGAGTTTGGGGTTTAGGTCAGGCTAAACTGGAAAATCTGATAATGCGTAAAACAACTGAAGAATGATGGAAAATATTTAAAGGAACATATTCACTATATTAAAAAAAACAGTTCAAACCCCTTGGAGGGAAAAGCTCCACTTCACAGAAGAAACAGCCATGGACTATTACATTGGACAATATAATTGCAACCTTTTTGTTCCTTAGCTCCAGCCGATGACAATTTTTGCAGTGGCTCATCTTTGTCATAACAGGTGTCCTCAACTCCCACACGCCACAGGATAGGCATTCTGCTAAGTAGAACTACCCTGCCGTATCTTAATTGAAACATTTAAGTTAATTTACTGCAACTTTAAGTACTTTAATTTACACTATTAACTAAAAACTGGAGATTAATCTAAAGTAGAAATTCCTCACCCTTATTCACAAATCAGCCTTGTCAATAAATTATTTTTTCCCTGTATTTATTTTGAAATATGTTTTCCAAAATGACTGGAGTTGAAATATAGTCAATACCAACAATTGCTCAACAACCAATCAATTTACAACTTTCCTGTGATGCTATTCTTTGACATTTTTCTCTTCTCCTTGTGCTGTTTTATCTATTATCTTCTCTCTCTCTCTTTCTCTTTCTCTCCCCCTCTTTTTATGCTCCCCTCCCCTCTCACTCTGTTTGTCTGTATCTCACATACACTCTTAAGAGTTGGTCATTGTCTCTGAGTTCTCCTCTTTCTTGCTGTTTTCAAAGAATGGAGCAATGCAGACATGCCATCTCTGAGGATTACTTTTCAGTGCTCAGGACCCATTCCAGAATCTATAAAAGTTTTAAAATGGTGCCCATGACTATCCATTATCTCCATAGGAATCTCCCTCTGGGATGTGGTTCACAAGTTGGATAGTTCAAACTGCAGTCCAAACAGTTTGTCAAGTACTGCTTATTTATTAATTCTAATGTCTTTTGATTCCTCATTGTCATTCATTCCTTGGCTCCCTTATATTTCTGGGAGTTTTCTACATCTTCCTCTGTGAAGGCAGACACATGATAATTGGTTCATTTCTGATATAGCTGATATTGCTACTTGGCAACACCAACTCATCCCAACCACCTCCTCAAATCCTGTATATAGGTGGAGCTACTTCAGGCCAGCAGCCCCATGGAGTCAGTGGACCAATATTAATGAGGTTGGTAGACCAATTTGCTGTGATTTTTCTGCCAACCCCATTAGAATTGGAATTTCTCTCCTGATGCTGCCTGCCTTGCTGTGTCCCTCTCTCTCTGGATGCTGCCTGCCTTGCTGTGTCCCTTTCCCTCCTGATGCTGCCTGCCTTGCTGTGTCCCTCTCCCTCCTGAGGATGCATGCCTTGCCAACCCCTAATTGGAATTCCCAGTCCATATGAGGTGTTCTGATTCCACGAAACAAAAATGTAAATTGTTTGAAAAGCTCAGCAGGTCTGCAGTATCAGGGTGGCACGGTGGCACAGTGGTTAGCACTGCTGCCTCACAGTGCCAGAGACCCGAGTTCAATTCCTGCCTCAGGCAACTGTCTGTGTGGAGTTTGCACATTCTCCCCGTGTCTGCGTGGGTTTCCTCCAGGTGCTCCAGTTTCCTCCTACAGTCCAAAAATGTGCAGTTTCGGTGTATTGGCCATGCTCGTAGTGTTAGGTGAAGGGGTAAATGTAGGGGAATGGGTCTGGGTGGGTTGCTCTTTGGAGGGTTGGTGTAGACTTGTTGGGTCGAAGAGGGCCTGTTTCCGCACTGTAAGTAATCTAATCTAATCTATGGAGATAAAGCAGAATTAACATTCAGGTGACCTTTCAAAACTGCAGATTTCAGATAGTGGAATGGTGGTGTTACAATGAGGGTGGTTGAATGTATCTCAGTAACATTAGAATTGGTGAATAACAAAGGTGGAGCGTTCAGTTTCAGATGCAAAGGGTTTAAAAGATGTTTACATTTCTATCTCATGATAGTTGCTAATTTTTATTCTGATTTGAGAATGGGTGGATCATGTATAAAGTCAAATGGTTGGATCGATTACTTGATTATGACACAATTTACAAACCGTGCTATTCAGTTTGAGAACACTCCTGTACATCAATATCTAACTTACTTCACAGTTATATTACATCCAATGGATTAGTGTGAAAGAGGTATTTCAAACATTGAATGCCATCACTAGTATTACAAATATTGATGAGCTTCTGAGTGGTAGTGTACCTACTCCTGGTCCAGAAAGCCTGGTTTCAAATCCCATCTTCTCCAAAAATGTATCATTAGAACATTTCTTTCAAAATCTGCATTATCAAAAGTGTGATTGATTAACCTGCCGAGTATGCTCAATGCCAAAGATCAGTATAGAATTTTTCATTCCACCTCACTACAGATACATCTGTCACTGCAGTTTAAATGCTGCTCCAAAACACATTACCCAATAGAAACACCCATTGTCATAGACTAGTGAACCCATCATTGTACCTGTGGGTAATAATTATTCAGAAGGATGATAGATATTAAAAGTTGCATCATGTTACTGTTTGTTTTAGTATTCAGCATTGATTGGTATCATAACAAATGCAGGTGTGGTAACTCAATCCCAAAATACACATCTTTTTCCAATTGACGATTACCTAATATCCTGTTTTAGCTTATATTTGGAGTTTTGTATTAGCAGGAAGTTTGAGTACATTGCACTTGGTCCCTTCATTAAAATCATTAACATTGGTTTTAATTCACAGAGAAAACAGCACTGATCCATGAGGATACAACTGCTTGCCAATCCTGCGTTTGTAGCTGAGCAGATGAATTAGAAATTCATTGACATTTACATGTGCAGATTCAAATTTTAAGGTCTTTGTTGTGAACTGGGTGTGTCCCTACTTCGAGGTCAGAAGTTCCAGGTTCAAGTCCCATCTACACCGGAGATGTGTTATAACATGTTTGAATAGGTTGATTAAAAATAATAATAACTACTTGTCAAACTAACTATTTATTCTTATTATTTTTTCTATCCTAGAGCCAATCCACTATTCACATATTTAAAAAGTTGTACATGGCGAGTGATAAATGTTGAACCAGGTTAGCATTTATTGCCCATTCCTAATTGCCCTGGAGAAGTTGGTATTGAGCTGTCTTCTTGAACTGCTGCAGTCCTGGGTGTGTAGGCACACCCATAGTGGTGTTAGGAAGGGAGTTTGAGGGTTATGACCTCACAATAGTTAAGGGACAGTGAATAGTCTCAAGTTAAGATGGTGGGTGGCTTAGAATAGAAATTTCAGGTGGAGCTAGTCCCATGTCTACAACTGTTGTCCTTCTAGGTGGTGAAAGGCACGGGTTTGGGACGTGCTTTCAAAGGAGCCTGGATGAGTTGCTGCAGTGCATTTTGTAAATGGTACATATCTCATATTTGCAATGGCAGTTTCAATTTCTGGTCACCCAGGAATTTGATTGTGGTGGTTCAGTGATGGTAATTCCATTCAATGTTAAGACAAAGTTATTAGATTCTTTCTTGTTGGAGATTATTGTTGCTTAGCACTGTGTTGCACAAATGTGACTTGCCACATTTAAGTCCAAGCTTGGATGGCGTCCCGATCTTGTTACAAAGGAACATAGGCTACCTCAGTGTGAATATTGAATGTAGTGAATGTGGTTCTGATTAAGTGAGCTTCATTGAGCTGATTGAGTTTCTAGAACTGCCCGTATCCAGTCAAGGGGAGAATATGCCATCATATTCTTAATTTTTGCCTTTACTGTCACTGGGTCAAAATTCTGGAAATCTCTCCCTAGCAGCATTGTGGGTCTACCTACAGTACATGTACAAAAAGGAAGTTCACTGCCATCATCTCAACAACAACTAGGGACAGCCAATAAATGCTGGCCAGCCAGTAATGCCCACCTCTCACAAGAACATCCTATGGAGAGTCAGGAGGTGATTTACTTATTACAGGATTTGTACCACTTGACTAATACCTGGGTGAAGGTGAAGGGATGTTATCTTATGAGAAAATTTGGGATATGCTGACACTTTCTCCATTGGAGTTTAGAAGAACATATAAAATCCTGAAGAAATTATGCAGAATCAATGCTGAAAAGATGTTTTCTTTGTGGCAGAGACTAGAATGATGGACTGCAATTTAAAAATATGGAGCCTCCCATTTAAGATAGAGATGAGGAGGAAATATTCTCTCAGAACTTTGAGTATTAGAAACTCCAGCCCCCCCTCCCCACCAGAGAGCATGAGAGGCAGAATCATTGAATAATTTTAAATTTTTGACAACAAAATCATCAGTGGTCATTAGAGGTGCAGGTGGGAATAGGGAGTTAAGGCCATGATCAGAATAGCCATCATGTTATTGAATAGTTGAGCAGGCTGGAGGGACCAAATGACCTACTCCTACTCCTAATTCATATCTCATATTTGCAATGGCAGTTTCAATTTCTGGTCACCCAGGAATTTGATTGTGGTGGTTCAGTGATGGTAATTCCATTCAATGTTAAAACAAAGTTATTAGATTCTTTCTTGTTGGAGATTATCGTTGCTTAGCACTGTGTTGCACAAATGTGACTTGCCACATTTAAGTCCAAGCTTGGATGGCGTCCCGATCTTGTTACAAAGGAACATAGGCTACCTCAGAATCTGAGGAGTTGCAAATGTTCTGAACATATTGTGATTGTCAGTGAACATTTCCACTTCTAACATTATGATGGAGGAAAGTTCATTGATGAAGGAGCTGAATATGTTTGGGCTGAGGATGCAGCCTTGAGGTGGATCTACAGTGCTAACCCTTGTGTTAAGTTTGATTCCAATTGACAAACAGTTTTCCACCAAATTCCATTGACACATGTTTTGCCATGACTGTATGATGCTAGACTCAGTCAAATGCTCCCTTAATGTCAAGGACAGTGCCTCTAACTCCCCCCATGGACTTCAGCTGATTTGTCCGTACTTGGACCAAGGCATATTCAGGTCAACAGCTGAACAAACATTGTGTCAGAGAGCAGGTTATTGCTGAGCATGAGTTCTTGATAACACTGTTGTGGTACTATTCTTCAGTATAGTGATGATGGAGTTTGAAGAACATCAGATCCAAGTTGAGGATTCAGAGTGCAAGCTGAAGATGTACCTCATTAGGGAGGGGAAAAGTTGCTTGGACACTTTGCTCCAGGAGGCAGCCATATTCCTCAGACTAGGTAATTCAAAATTAGTCTGTGATCAGGGAGAAGATGATGTGACTGCAGCTGAGGCAGGCTTGAGGACCCAAGAGATAGCATTTGAAGAGCCTCAGTTCCTACGATTACAGGGTTCTTGAAAACTGTGTGGAAGAGAGCAGAGACTGCAGGGAGGATGAGTGAACTGATCATAGCACTGTGGTACAGGAACCCAGTCCAGTGAGGGAGGTTATAGGACTAGTGGTAAGGGACTGTATGATTTGGGGGAATATATACTGCTATCTGCTGCCTGAGCTGAGTCCCAAATGGCTATGATATCTGCCCATTGCCAGGGTTAAGGACATTTCCTTGGGGTTTACTTGGAGTGAGAGGGGCAGATCCACTTGCTTTTGACCATATTGGTATCAGTGACATTGATCAGTCTAGAAAGGAAATTCTGCTGAAAGTATTTGGACAATTAGGAGGAAAGTTAAGAAGCAGAACCTGGACTAATATTTGAGTCACCAAAGCTGGTATAGGGTAAATAAAGTCAAGGAGTTAGATGTGTTGTTCAAAGATTGTTGTGGGAGTACTGAGGAAGGAAGCTGTTCTGGTGGAATGGGCTTCATTTAAACGGTTGGGACAAATGGTCCGAATGAATCTAACAACAAGCATTGTAGAGAGCACTTTAAACTACATGAGGAGGGGCAGAGGTTTCGAGAGAGGGCATGCAGTCTCTTACAAAGTAAAAAAAAATGTAGTGGCATTGCAGACTGGTTACTTAAGTAGTGATGCCTAGAGTGGGACAGGAAAGGTCAGAGGACACAAACTTTACAAAAATGCAGCAATATAATGTCAGTGGGGAAAACATGGTAAATAGGCAAATTACTGGCTTTGTATTTAAATGCACGTAGTGTTTGGAGCAAAATAATATATTCAAAACAGGATAGAGAGAAAAAGCAGTAAGTAATAGCCAATTAGCTTAACCGCTGTCATTGGGTCAAAATTTGAGTCTACTGTAAAGGAACAGTAGAGTATTTAGAAGTTCAGAATATAATCAAACAAATTCAGTGAAGTTTCATGAAGAGTAAATCACACCTGACAAATTTATTTGAGGAAGTAGCAGACAGGATAGATGAGGGGTAACCAGTGGATGTAATATATATGGATTTTGAAAAGAAGTTCTATGGAACACTGCATGTAAGACTTCTGAATAAGCCCACTGTGTCAGGGATAGTTTATTACCATGGACAGAGAATTGGTTAACTGACATGAAAATTGTGATAAAAGGGCGTATTCAGGATGGCAACTAACTAGTAGAGTTCCAGAGGAATCAGCGCTGCAGCAATAATTATTTAAAATAAATCTTAATGACTTGAATAAGGAAAGTGAATGTACTATAGCCAAGTTTTGGGATAGCCCAAAATTAGATGGGAAAGCTAGTGGTGAGGATGACACAAATAGTCTTCAGAGGATTTTGACAGGTTAAGTAAGTGACCAAAAACATGGCAGCTGGAATACAATTTTTGAAATGTGTAGTAATGCACTTTTGTGTAGTATAGAGGAGCTGAATATTACTTACATGGAGAAAGATTGCAGAAAGCTGCAGAACAGAGGGATTTTGAATTCCCTGTCCATGAATCACAAAATAGACTAGCATACAAGTTCAGTTTGTTCAATGGAAGGCCGATTGGATTTTTGATCTTTATTTCAAAGGGAATGGAGTGTAAAAATTTAGTCTTGCTAAAACGTAAAAGGCACCAGTTAGACCAGAGCGAGAATACCAGTGTGAGCAAGTTTGGTCCCCCTTTCTAAAGAAGGATGTATTGGTTTTGGAGGCAGTTAAGAGAAGGTTCACCAGGTTGACCCTAGGTATGAAGGGATTTTCTTATGAGGAAAAGTTGGACCTGCACTCATTGGAGTTTAGAAGAATAAGAGGCAACCTTATTGAAACATAAAGGATTCATAGGGTGCCTGATAGGTTAGATGCTAAGAGATTGTTTTCTATTGTGGGACCATCTAGGACCAGACAGCATGAGCAGAATAAGTGTTTGCTAGCTTAGGAACATAAATGAGAAGGAATTTCTTCTCTCAGAGTTTAGTGAATCTGTGGAATCTTTACTACTGAAGTTTGTGGTGGTCTGTCATTAAGAATACTCAAGGCTGAGATGCATAGTGTTTTATGCATGAAGGGAATGAAGGGTTATGATGAAAAGGCAAGAAAGTGGAGTTGAAGATTACCCAATCAGCCATGATCTCATTGAGTGATGGAGCACATTGTATGGGTTGAATGGTCTACTCCTGTTCCCACATCTTAATGAAGGTATTATGGTGGTGATGATTGGCTGGATTTGGTTTGACCAATTTTTTTATACATCCATCAGAACTGGGCACTTTCTATGTTGCTGGTAAAATTGTTCTGGAGCAACTCGCCTGTGAATTTGACTCGTTTTGGAGCATGTGGTCAGTATTATTGTTGGAATGTTGTCAGGACTAAGGGCCTCTGTAATCATCTCTGCCTTTCCTCTTTATGGTTGACTGTTAAATGCCCTCTGAAATGGCCTAGCAAGCACGCAATTGTATCAAACCATTAATATATTGTAGACAATTCCATGAGGCCTATCTTTTTGACATTTTAGAAATGCCCTTTGAGAAATCTAAGATTCCGTCTAACTATCCTGCCATTTCACAACCTCTGAAGGACTCCAAGAGATTTGCCAAGCTTGTTTATCTTTTCTTTTAAAAAAAGTGTCAAACGCACCTAATCATTGTTCCCAGTTCTGAAGAAGGGTAGCTGGACCCGCAACATCGACTCTGCTTCTCTCTCCCTGACCTGCCAGACCTCCAGAGTTTCTCCAGCTATTTCTGTTTTTGTTTCAGATTTCCAGCATCTGCAGTTCTTTATTTTATTGTTTTTAGTTCCCACCGGAGTCTTCTCCCAGCTAGAAATGTGTGTGAAAATCCCATCCTTAATTATGAGGACCCAATATGATTTTGGGCTTTCTTGCCTGAGTAGATACACACCATGAATTCAAAACATAAAAATGAAAGTTTAATTCAAAGAGCCTACAACTGCAGGAATTCAGATTTCATATCGCTATTGGAATAAGAGCAATGGCACATCATTTGGATGCTGTTAAGAAAGATAAACAATATATCGCTGAAAACAAAAACAGCTGGAAATCACAGCGGGTCAGGAAGCATCCATGGATGGGTGGCTCAGTGGTTAGCATTATTGCCTCACATTTCTGGGGACCTGAGCTTGATTCCATCCTCAGGCAACTTCTCCCATGCCTGTGTGGGTTTCCTTCTCGTTACCTCCCACAGTCCCAAGGTGTGTAGGTTAGGTAGATTGGCCATGGGAAATTGACCATAGTGCCTGGGATGTGCAGGCTAGATGGATTAATCTTGGGAAATGTGGGGTGATGGGTCTGGATGGGATGCTCTTTACAGTGTCAGTGCACTCTTGATGGGCCAAATGGCCAGCTTCCACACTGTTGGGATTATGTGATACTAAGAAGCCGACATGAGAGCAAGCTAACATTTCAAGTATAATTGACTCTCATCAAAGCTATATCATCATCATGCAGCATCTGCAGTAATTTCTTACGATAATATACATGATCCTGGGGCTACTTGACATTGAAGCTGCATCTGCTAAATATGAAAAGATGTGTCATTTCTCAGCAGAGGCATCACTTAGTTGCTGGAGCACTGAAGAATTATTTGAATTTTTGGAATAGCTGAAAAAGTCTTTTGTATTGAAAATAGTGATTTTGTCAGCTTGCTGGATTTCTTATACTCCCTTGTGAAACCTTGTGACGAGGTCAGTGTATTCATCTCATCAGTTGCTATTTCAGTCACAGAACTGCAGAGAGGTGCTGAAGTTGTTGCAAATACAGACTTGTTGAAATGTAATGGAAGCTTTGAAAATATCGTAGATGTTACAAACTGTGATGCACTATAATTGAATATATATATATATATACTTTGTTCTCTGATTATAGAACATAGAACATAGAAAAATACAGCGCAGTACAGGCCCTTTGGCCCTCGATGTTGCGCCGATCCAAGCCCACCTAACCTACACTAGCCCACTATCCTCCATATGCCTATCCAATGCCCGTTTAAATGCTTATAAAGATTACTTTTGAAGTAAGCCTGAATTTTATAAGCATATATCAGTTAATGGGTTGCAAATGCACATCTTACTTCCACAGTACAAAAGACATACCAGAGCCTTTGCATAATTTACTGTCACGCAATGTCACCAATAAGTTGCTGATTTCAATGAAATAGTTGTTGAGAGCTTGTAGTAATTAATACTTGTGTAACAGGATAATAAAATCAAATGCATGTTGATAACAAGTGTCTGTGACACACACATAGACACACCCTTCCTCACCCAACAAATGTTTCACTGTCATAATCATTATTAAATCACTTTTAAGGAGACTCCCTCAAAATAAAACATCCACCTGTTTGTTATTGCTTTCCCTAATTTAAATATAGTTCTGTTTTAGGTAAAAACAATGACTGCAGATGCTGGAAACCAGATTCTGGATTAGTGGAGCTGGAAGAGCACAGCAGTTCAGGCAGCATCCAAGGAGCAGCGAAGGGCAAAAGCCCTTCATCAGGAATAAAGGCAGAGAGCCTGAAGGGTGGAGAGATAAGTGGGAGGGGGGTGGGGGTGGGAAGAAAGTAGCATAGAGTACAGTAGGACAAGTCGTGGGGACAGTGCTGAGCTGGAAGTTTGGAACTGGGATGAAGTGGGGGAAGGGGAAATGAGGAAACTGTTGAAGTCCACATTGATGCCCTGAGGTTGAAGTGTTCTGAAGCAGAAGATCAGGCGTTCTTCCTCCAGGTGTCTGGTGAGGGAGCGGCAGTGAATACCTCCATGTCCTTGGCAGAGTGGGAGGGGGAGTTGAAATGTTGTGCCACAGGGCGGGGTGGTTGATTGGTGCGGGTGTCCCAGAGATGTTTCCTAAAGCGCTCTGCTAGGAGGCGTTCAGTCTCCCCAATGTAGAGGAGACCGCATCGGGCGCAACGGATACAATAAATGATATTGGTGGATGTGCAGGTAAAACTTTGATGGATGTGGAAGGCTCCTTTAGGGCCTTGGATGGAGGTGAGGGAGGAGGTGTGGGTGCAGGTTTTGTAATTCCTGGCAGGAGAAGGTGCCAGGATGGGAGGGTGGGTTGTAATGGGGCGTGGACCTGACCAGGTAGTCACGGAGGGAACGGTCTTTGCGGAAGGTGGAAAGGAGTGGGGAGGGAAATATATCCCTGGTTGTGGGGTCTGTTTGGAGGTGGCAGAAATGTTGGCGGATGATTTGTTTTATGCGAAGGTTGGTAGGGTGGAAGGTGAGCACCAGGGGCGTTCTGTCCTTGTTACAGTTGCCCACATCCCGCACCTCCGCCCTTAGACCCCACCCCTCCAACCATAGCAAGGACAGAACGCCCCTGGTGCTCATCTTCCACCCTACCAACCTTTGCATAAACCAAATCATCCGCCGACATTTCCGCCACCTCCAAACAGACCCCACCACCATGGATATATTTCCCTCCCTACCCCTTTCCGCCTTCCGCAAAGACCGTTCCCTCCGTGACTACCTGGTCATGCCCACGCCCCACTACAACCCACCCTCCCATCCTGGCACTTTCCCCTGCCACCACAGAAATTGCAAAATCTGCGCCCACACCTCCTCCCTCACCTCCATCCAAGGCCCTAAAGGAGCCTTCCACATCCATTAAAGTTTTACCTGCACATCCACTAATATCATTTATTGTATCCGTTGCTCCCGATGTGGTCTCCTCTACACTGGGGAGACTGGACGCCTCCTAGCAGAGCGCTTTAGTGAACATCTCCAGGACACCCACACCAATCAACCACACCGCTCTGTAGCCCAACATTGCAACTCCCCCTCCCACTCTGCCGAGGACATGGAGGTCCTGGGCCTCCTTCACCGCCGCTCCCTCACCACCAGACGCCTGGAGGAAGAACGCCTCATCTTCCACCTCGGAACACTTCAACCCCAGGGCATCAATGTGGACTTCAACAGTTTCCTCATTTCCCCTTCCCCCACCTTACCCCAGTTCCAAACTTCCAGCTCAAGCACTGTCCCCACGATTTGTCCTACCTGCCTATCTTCTTTTCCACCTATCCACTTCACCCTCCCCCCCGACCTATCACCTTCAACCCCTCCCCCACTCACCTATTGTACTCTATGCTAGTTTCTCCCCACCCTCCCACCTCCTCTCACTTATCTCTCCACCCTTCAGGCTCTCTGCCTGTATTCCTGATGAAGGGCTTTTGCCCGAAACGTCAATTTTACTGCTCCTCGGATGCTGCTGAACTGCTGTGCTCTTCCAGAACCACTAATCCAGAATAGTTCTGTTTTAGTCAACCAGTTGAGTAGACCACTAACTGTTGCCTATTTGGTAAGGATTTTTAACTGGTATCTGTCTGGGCAATCAATCTCAATGTACTTAGGTATATTAAATTTAACTTCCATTCTGGTTGTGTACAAGGTGATTTTGAAAAGGGATAATCTTGACATTATACAATCATTTAAAATTTGCAAAAATTGGAAGAGGTGTTTTGTAAGTTGTGGAACTAACATCACAGGGGAGGTGACAGCCTTGTGGTATTATCGCTGGACTGTTAATCTAGAGACCAAGATAATGTTCTGGGGATCCAGGTTCAAATCCTGTCACGGCAGATATGGAATTTGAATTCAATAAATACCTGGAATTAAAAATCTAACGATGACCACAAATCAATTGCCAATTGTCGGGGAAAAACTCATCTGGTTCACAAATGCCACTACCATCTTTATCTGATCTGACCTACATGTGACTCCAGACCCATATCAGTCTGGTTGCCTCTTAACTGCCCTCTGGGCAATTAGGGATGGGCAATAAATGCTGTCTAGTCAGTGACACCCTCATCCCCTGAATGAATAAACATGGTGAGGCCTTAGGATCTTAAGTCTGAGTCCTGATGCTCTGTTGTAAAATGGAAAAATATAAGATGTTTACAGTGCTGTTATGTATACTTTAGCTTTTATTCCTTTTCTCCCTCATTCCATTTTTACAATGAACTGTTTCAGCAGGAAATACCAATAAATTATTTGTAAAGAAGCTGAGGGAAATTGTTCGAGTCCAACCATGTAAAACAGTTCATCATATTGCTAACCTAGTAAATTGATGAAGCTGATTAATACCTTCAAAACAGTACAGCTGAAAGGCTTGTGGCATATGAAGTCAAGAGGATGCTTTTTTGTTGTGGTCAGGAGTCCAGTTTACCGTAGTGGTGATTTAGGACTTCTTAAGGGTGTGACAAATGAGTTAACATAATGCTATGTATTCTCTATGATGACTGGGGAGCTTTCTCAATTAAAATATGATTACTGAAATTTTGGATCCTGCTGTAATTATACCTTTCAACCCATGTCAACCAGGGAATGGTTATCTTCAATAAGAAGAAGTCTAACTATCTCCTGTAGATGTTCAAATTTCATTAGCATCACTAAATGCATGACTATAAAATCCCAGGGAGTCACCATTGAGCAGAAACACTGCTAGGGCTGGTCAGCGGCTGCATATTCCATGGTAAGTAGCTCACCTTCCAACTCCCTAATGCCTCTCCATCACTTACAAAGCACAGCTCCAGAGTGCAACAGGCCATTCAAGTCTTCATATGTACACAGCTTTCCATCAAGCATTATGAATTAGTTATGTTTGTCTGCTTTATCCCATCAAAACATTGACTTTATGAAGAAGGGCTAATGCCCGAAACGTCGATTCTCCTGTTCCTTGGATGCTGCCTGACCTGCTTCGCTTTTCCAGCAACACATTTTCAGCTTTATTCAAATCAATCAATCTAATGCCCTCTTGAATGCTTCAATTACTACTGCCTCCACTACAATTACAGACAGTGCAGTCAGCCATTGTAAACAAGCAACTTTCCATTTCATGTCACTTCAAGAGGAACAAGGGTGCAGTAAACATTAAAAGAATGGCAGGGAACTGAATAGTATGCACTATTATCACATTCTGACATTCATCTTAATTTTTTACCATTTTAAAAACTAAACAATCAGTTTTGCATATCAAACATGCCGTGACAAATAATAATTGAACTTGCTGTTAGAGTGGTAATTACAGATGATTATAATTTGTTGGTCAGCACACATCAGGAAGTTTACCTATTGTTCCCTTCTTGGCTCAGACAACAGTTGTAATGGCATTGGCTTTAGCATCCGCCAGTCAGGCACTTGAGGTCCTTAAGTGAGGATTTAATATGCACTGAAGGACATCACCCCACTGCTTTGGCAGACAAACCTCACCAAATGGCCAACCTGCCATGGCTTGTGATGAGCAGAAGGGGGTAAATCCTCTGGTAACTGGTCCATTGTATCTTCTCTGATAGTGCATACCCTCCAGATTCCCCTTGTCCCACATCCCCTCAAACCTTGCTTCAAATGCCTTGATTGAGGTTTTTGAAAAAGTAACAAAGAGGATTGATGAGGGTGGACCAGTGGATGTGATTTATATGGACTTCCTTAAGGCATTTGACAAGATTCTGCATGATAGACTGATTAGCAAGGGCAGATCACATGGAATTCATGGAGAACTTGCTACTTGGATACAGAACTGGGTCAACGCTAGAAGACAGAGGATGGTGGTGGAGGACTGCTTTTCACACTGGAGGCCTGTGACTAGCTGTGTGCCACAAGGATCGGTGCTGAATCCGCTGCTTTTCATCATTTATCTAAATGATTTGGATGCGAAAATAGTAGGTATGGTTAGTGGATTTACAGATGACATCAAAATTGGTGGTGTAGTGGACAACAAAGAAAGTTACCGCAGAGTACAACAGGATTTTGATCAGGTGGTCCAGTGGACCAAGGACTACAGAAGGTATTTAATTTAGATAAGTGTGAGATGCTGCATTTTGGAAAAGCAAATCTTAGCAGGACTTATACACTTAATGGTAAGGTCCAAGGGAGTGTTGCTGAACAAAGAGACCTTGGAGTGCAGGTTCATAGTTCCTTGAAAGTGGAATCCCTGGTCAATAGGATAGTGAAGAAAGCATTTGGTATGCTTTCCTTTATTGGTCAGTGCGTTAAGTATAGGAGTTAAAACATCATGTTGTGGCTGTAAAGGACATTGATTAGGCCACTATTGGAATACTGCATGCAATTCTGATCTTCCTACGATAGGAATGATGTTGTGAAACTTGAAAGGTTTCAGACAGGAATTACAAGGATGTTGCCAGGGTTGGAAGGTTTGAGCTACAGGGAGAGGCTGAATCGGCTAAAGCCACCCCCACCCTCCTCTCATTTATCTCTCCACCCTTAAGGCACTCTGCCTGTATTCCTGATGAAGGGCTTTTGCCCGAAATGTCGATTTTACTGCTCCTCGGATGCTGCCTGAACTGCTGTGCTCTTCCAGCACCACTAATCCAGAATAAGGCTATGTTCCTTGGAGTGTCAGAGGCTGAGGGTTGATCTTCCAGAGGTTTATAAAATTGAGGGGCTTGGATAGGATGAACAGCCAAGCTTTTTTCTCTGGGATGGTGGAGTCCAAAACTAGACAGTATATGTTTAAGGTCAGAGGGTAAAGATTTAAAAGGGGCCTAGGGGCAACTCTTTCACGCAGAGGGTGGTATGTGTATGGAATAAGCTGCCAGAGGAAGTGGTGGAGATTGGTACAATTACAACACTTAAAAGGCATCTGGATGGGTACATGAACAGCAAGGGTTAAAAGGGATATGGGCGAAATGCTGGCAAGTGGAATGAATTTAATTTAGGATATCTGGTCTGCATGGACGAGTTGGACCGAAGGATTTGTTTGCATGCTGTACAGCTCTATGACTCTAAATCCCACCATTGGACTTGCCCCTAACCAACTCTGAAAACACCTGCAATATTGTAATCAAAAACATCTTGCTTCATCATCCAGTGCAGTGCTGTCCTTTTGGGGCTACAGTTGCAATGAAAGCTGTCAGCTCTCTGAAGAAGGTTTTTCTCCTCTTAAAGGGCAGAAATTATATCCCTAGGCTATTAATAAATAATTGTCCATTAAATTAATGCAAGATAGATAGTTTTAACCTGGGTGGGACCCTCAGTAACCTTTTAACCAGTGTGGTGTTGTGGGTACAAGGACCATACAGCCCCCGAATATCAGCACTTTCTTTACAAATCCTGCCATGGTCTCAACCTCCCTAGGGGTGGCACGGTGGCACAGTGGTTAGCACTGCTGCCTCACAGTGCCTGAGACCCAGGTTCAATTCCCGTCTCAGGCGACTGACTGTGTAGAGTTTGCACGTTCTCCCCGTGTCTGCGTGGGTTTCCTCCGGGTGCTCCGGTTTCCTCCCACAGTCCAAAGATGTGCAGGTTAGGTGAATTGGCCATGCTAAATTTCCCATAGTGTTAGGTAAGGGGTAAATGTAGGGGCATGGATGGGTTGCGCTTCGGCGGGTCAGTGTGGACTTGTTGGGTCGAAGGGCCTGTTTCCACGCTGTAATGTAATGTAATCTAATCTCTGTAATATCCCTCATGGAGAAAGGAGTGGTTGAACACAAATAATATCAATGGGACTTATAATTATGTAGCAGTGATATCAATATTAGCAAACATGAGATGGTGACTTTGTCTTGTGGTGAATGGCTACGAAGGAAGATAATTGGTGTTAACATTTAGGTTGTCTGGTCTCTATTTATGAACATATGTAATGCTAAATATGCCAATAATAATGTAATGCGGTGAACCTCCCTTCACATGGACATAGTGGTAATGCTCTGGTGACATGGGTTAAATCCCTTATAAAATCTGGATAAATTTGTAATAAAATCTGGACTCTGATGATTACCATGAGTGAAACTAACTTTAATGTTGGAACAATCCATCCAGTTCACAAATGTCCATTAGGAAAGGAAATCTGCTTACTTTGTCCACATGACTCACTGCAATGTTTCCTAACTGGCCTCTGAAAAAGCTGAGCAAACCACTCAGATCAAGGGCTATTAGGAATGAGCAATAAATGCTGGTCCTGCCCTTTACATTCGCATCTGTGAAAGAACAATAAAAATAAGTCTCTAAACACTTGACCAGCTTGGTTTTGTTTACTATTACAGCAGGACAAGGGCTGAATGTACATTACCTCATTTTTTTATTCCTTAGCGAGAATGAAGAGCAATATCAAGCAGAACAGAATTTTCAAAACTTTCTGTGAAAAGCTAAGATGATTTCAAAACTGTTCTTTTACTTTAAATGTCAGTACTTGCGAATTAGGAATGCCGAGTTACACCAAGTCAAAGAGTGTAACATTTTGAAGGATTTTTAAGGTTAAAAAATCCTGGGAATTCTTGAGAATTCATTCAATTTCCCATTAGTTGGAGTGGTGGACTGCTTCAAGGAGCACTCTTAGGTGAAGCGCAGAATCATTGACAGCAATTTCTGGATTGTCACATTATTCTGCACAAGTGCACATTCCAGATATTGTCTTAATTTCAGTGTAGCAATGATGGTCAGTATTGAGATTTGTTGCCATTATCACAGCAAAGCATTCTTGTAGTTTAATCTGTTTTCACCACAATTTCAGGCTGTACATTCCAGACTCCAGGGCGCTCCCTCATTAGAGAGAGATGACTGATGGTCACTACAGCATAACGAGTATTCCTAACTTCAACTACGTTTATTACATTAAAATTACTCAAATATCTGACATCTGATGAGGAATTTATTAGTTATGTGTCAGAACAAAAATAAGATGGGCACGTGCACAGTAAAAAATCTGTTACCTTACCATGAGTATTTGTAGGCAATGTCTGCTTTCTATTGCAGAATTACTAATAGTTCTGTCATCAATCCCCTGGACTAAGTAATGTGATAGAACACTTCAATGAGAAGTGTTACCCTGAGTTACCCTGCCTAAGGTGAGGGAGAGGTTGAGAAACAGTGTTCTTCATATTATAATAACTGGCTTCATAAAAACAACTTCCATCTTCTCTCTCTTGAACATTCACCAGGGTAGTAGCTGAAATGTTTGTGTTACAAATTCCTCATTCCTTTTATCAAGATAGCCTAAGAAAAATCTGTCTGCCTTTGCCTTAAAAATATTTTCAATGACTTCACTTCCACCACCACCTGTGACAGAGTTACAAACTCTTTGAAGGAAATCTCTGTCCTAAAAGGGTGACTCCCAATTATTAAATAGTGCCTACTAATCCTCAACTCTCTCTCATAAGAAGAAACACCCTTTCCATACCCACCTTGTCCAGACCATTCAAGATTTTATTTACTTCAATCAAGTCACCCCTCGTGCTTCAACCTTCCAGTGGAAATGAGCCCTGTCTGCCCATATGACAACCCAATCATTCCACATATCAATCTAGTAAACCTGGGTATCTGAATTTTGAATCCAGTGATATTACCACCATTCACCATTAGCCCTCTTGAATACATGCGTTACTTACTCACTAACATTTTTGACTTATTCACTGGAACTCCTAGACCCTTTTACACCTCAAAATGTTGTAATCATTCTTCATTTCAACAACAGTTTTGTTGAATTCTTCCATCCAAAATGAACAATTTCACATTTTCCCACATTATCCTTCATCTACCAAATTTTTGGATACTCACTCAACTGATCTATATCCATCTGTAAGCTCCTTGTGTCCTCTTGTTAATATAATTTTTTAGCTATCTTATGCCATCTGCAAATATAACTGCCTAATATCTTTTCTCCCCTGATCTGAGTCATTGATATAAACAATAAAATGTTAAGACCATGGCACTTGTCACGTTCTGCCAATCAGAAAAAAATAGTTTTGCTTATCTTTGTTTTCTGCCAGCCTGCTAATCTTCTGTCAATGCTACTGTATTACCCCAACTCCATAAGCTCCTACTTCTCACAATAACCTTCCATGTGGCACCTTGTACCATTGGGAAATCCAAGTATAGTATGTTGCAGGCTCGCCTTTACCCAGAGCACATATTACTTCTTCAAAGAACTCCAGTACCTTAAACATGATTTCTCTTTCACAAAACCATGCTGACTCTCCATGATTACATTGAGGTTTTCCAAGAGTTCAGGTACAGTCTCCTTGGTGATCGATACCAACATTTGCCCCATGACAGATGCCAACCTAACAGACTCAAGGGGCTGAATGGCCTTCTCTTGTTCCTAACTTGTCCATAGCCCTACAATTTCATATTTTCTGCCTCCCTCCTTTCTTGAACAGAGGAGTTATGTTTACTACTTTCCATTCAAATAATAACCATTCCAGAACATAGTGAATTTTGTGAAATTAATATCAATGTATATATCAATCCAAAGGGTTTTTACAAATATATTAAGGACAAAAGGGTAACTAGGGAGAGAACAGGGCCCCTCAAAGATCAGCAAGGTGGCCTTTGTGTGGAGCCACAGAAAATGGGGGAGATACTAAATGAATATTTTGATCAGGATTTACTGTGGAAAAGGATATGGAAGATATAGACTGTAGGGAAATAGATGGTGACATCTTGCAAAATGTCCAGATTACAGAGGAGGGAGTGCTGGATGTCTTGAAATGGTTAAAGGTGGATAAATCCCCAGGACATGATCAGGTGTACCCAAGAACTCTGTGGGAAGCTAGAGAAGTCATTCCTGGGCCTCTTGCTGAGATATTTGTATCATCTATAGTCACAGGTGAGGTGCCGGAAGACTGGAAGTTGGCAACCATGGTGCCACTGTTTAAGAAGGGCAGTAAAGTCAATCCAGGGAACTATAGACTGGTGAGCCTGACCTCGGTGGTGGGCAAGTTGTTGGAGGGAATCCTGAGGGACAGGATGTACATGTATTTGGAAAGGCAAGGACTGATTAGGGATAGTCAACATGGCTTTGTTCGTGGGAAATCATGTCTCACAAACTTGATTGAGTTTTTTTAAGAAGTAACAAAGAAGATTGATGAGGGCAGAGCAGTAGATGTGATCTATGTGGACTTCAGTAAGGTGTTCGACAAGGTTCCCCATGGAGACTGATTAGCAAGGTTAGATCTCATGGAATACAGGGAGAACTAGCCATTTGGATACTGAACTGGCTCAAAGGTAGAAGACAGACGGTGGTGGTGGAGGGTTGTTTTTCAGACTGGAGGCTTGTGACCAATGGAGTGCCACAAGGATCGGTGCTGGGTCCTCTACTTTTTGTCATTTACATAAATGATTTGGATGCGAGCATAAGAGGTACAGTTAGTAAGTTTGCAGATGACACCAAAATTGGAGGTGTAGTGGACAGCGAAGAGGGTTACCTCAGATTACAACAGGATCTGGACCAGATGGGCCAATGGGCTGAGAAATGGCTTATGGAGTTTAATTCAGATAAATGCAAGGTGCTGCATTTTGGGAAAGTAAATCTTAGCAGGACTTATACACTTAATGGTAGGGTCCTAGGGAGTGTTGCTGAACAAAGAGACCTTGGAGTGCAGGTTCATAGCTCCTTGAAAGTGAAGTTGCAGGTAGATAGGATAGTGAAGAAGGCGTTTGGTATGCTTTCTCTAATTGGTCAGAGTATTGAGTACAGGAGTTGGGAAGTCATGTTGCAGCTGTACAGGACATTGGTTAGGCCACTGTTGGAATATTGCATGCAATTCTGGTCTCCTTCCTATCGAAAAGATGTTGTGAAACTTGAAAGAGTTCAGAAAAGATTTACAAGGATGTTGCCAGGGTTGGAGGATCTGAGCTACAGGGAGAGGCTGAACAGGTTGGGGCTGTTTTCCCTGGAGCTTTGGAGGCTGAGGGGTGATCTTACAGAGGAGCATGGATAGGATAAATAGACAAAGTCTTTTCCCTGGGGTCGGGGAGTCCAGAACTAGAGGGCATAAGTTTAGGGTGAGAGGGGAAAGATATAAAAAAGACCTAAGGGGCAACTTTTTCACGCAGAGGGTGGTACGTGTATGGAATGAGCTGCCAGAGAATGTGGTGGAGGTTGGTACAATTGCAACATTTAAGAGGCATTTTGATGGGTATATGAATAGGAAGGGTTTGGAGGGATATGGGCTGGGTGCTGGCATGTGGGACTAGATTGGGTTGGGATATCTGGTCGGCATGGACAGGTTGGACTGAAGGGTCTGTTTCCACGCTGTACATCTCTATGACTCTATTAGCTCTTTCCTTTTAAGATTATCAGATGAAGTCCATAAGGATATTTAGTTATGTCACCTCTCAGTTTGCTTATTCCCACTTCCCTAGTGACTATAATTTCACTAAGTTCCTCTATGGCTCCCTATTCCTGATTTACAACAGTTGTGTTGTTTGTAGCATCTAAGGTGAAGTCGGGTGCAAAAGGTTTGCTCATTTCATCTGTTATTTCCTTCTTATATGCTATGAACTCCCTACTTTTACTCTGCAGAGAACCAATGCTCACTTCATTTGTTCTTTTCCTTTTTTAATACTTGTGTAAACTCTTGGTATCAGATTTATATTTCTCGCTAACTTCCTTTCATCCTCTATTTTCTTTCTCTTGATTAATATTTTAGTCATTCACTACCTTTCTTCATATTCCATCCAATTATCTGATGTGTCATTCATCTTTGCACAATTATATGTTGTTTTCCTTAAGTTTGATGTTTTCCTTAATTTCTGTACTTAACCACAGATGTTGGCTCAGTGTGTGACTTTGATGTAATGAGCATCTAAGATTGTCTTAAAGCTCCATTAGTTCCTAGGATAATTGACTGTCTGGTTGAATGATAACACTGTTTGGCAAATCTGATGATGAAGATGGCTCTGCAGCTACCACAAATTACTTCAAAAGGCACACCTTTCCGCATAATGTCAGGGGGAAATAGAAATGTTACCATTGGCACTGCTGGTTACCATTTTTGCCTTGTGATGGCTTTTGAATTGAAGTGTTCTATCACATTACTTAGTCCAGGGGATTGACGACAGGACTGTTAATAATTGAATGAATTCTGCAATAGAAAGCAGACATTGCCTACAAATATTCATGGTAAGGTAACAGATTTATTACTGTGTGTACCCATCTTTATTTTTATTCTGACACATAATTAATAAATTCCTCATCAGCTGTCAAACATCTGTGTAATTTTAATGTAATAAAAATAGTTGAAGTTTGGAATACTCCTGATGTTGTAGTGGACAGTAATAATCTTAAATTCTTGTGCAGATCAAGAGCAATCTATCATATAAGATGAACAAGGTCTGAGTAACACACAGAAAACTGATATCCTCACCCATCCTTGTTAACAATGATGAGGATATCTGCAACTTATTGGGCATGTTCTGATGATATCTTCCACAAAACCATCTATGTGCAACATACTATATTGAGTAGCTGTTAGTAAAATGATATAATTAAATATCATGGTATGTTTTTCAGAAGAACTTCCCTCGACCACACCTTCCATCTTCCCAATAAACAGATAGAGATATTTGACCTATTAAGCTTGAATGTATATATAAAAGGTTATTGCAAGTTGGATGTGAAATGTAATGCAGTCATGGTTCTGGATTTATTGGGGCACCATAGTCTCTGCAATGCCATCACCCATCTCCAATGCCCAGTAAGAAAATGGGAAGGGGAGCCTGCCTATGATCCTTGAATCCCTGAGATCCCCCCCCCCCACAATTTAATATTAACGGTGGTGTTAATTGGTTAGAAGCAGGATTGGATCCTGGCTGCAATTCGTTGGTAGAAGGGATAAAGCTGGGTGGTGTCTTTGATGAGCACATGGGGCCAAAAAGAAGGCCTGGTATTTTTTCTGTAACAATTGCTTTCAAGCAATTGTCAAGATTTGGATTTTCTGCCATAGCTTTATAAGTGGGACATGTTTCCTGAGAGATGAATGTGTGTCCTGGATGTTTCAGTCAGTCTCCAGAGGTATTTTCAGGATGAGCAGCATAGTGATTGGAACCAGGACCAGGTGGATCTCATTGACTGTGAGGTCAAAGGTCACACGACACCAGGTTATAGTCCAAAAGGATTATTTGAAATCACAAGCTTTTGCAGCACTGCCCCTTCATCAGGTTGTGATTTCGAAAGCTTGTGATTTCAAATAAACTTGTTGGACTATAATCTGGTGTCATGTGACTTTTGACCTTGTCCACCTAGTCCAACACCTGTGCTTCCACATCATTGACTATGAGATTCTTGTTTGGGTTTGTTAACGTGGGCCAATCAGGGAGCCCTGGCTGATAGATATAAACAGGAGGTTCAAAGGGTCTCCTCACTGTAGGAACTGGCACTGAGCTGGCTGGCCATAGCCCATGTTCTGTACAGATTTAAACAAAGGGTGACTTGATGACAGGATACTAGCTTCTGCACAGTTATTTCAAGCAGCTTTACGTTTTTTAATGTTGGTGCAGCAGCTATTGCTCTGTTCAGTATTAGATTATTGAGGGATTGAAAGAAGAAGCAGTTAACATTTCAGGTTGATAATCAACTTGAAATATTGAAATGAGATTTTATTTCATTTAACACCCAGCACCTTGCACAGAGTTCAAACTGGGTCTGGTGACTGTGATATCTTTTCTTCATAGGTACTAGCAGGCATACAAATTAGGAGCAAGTATAGGCTGCTTAGACCCTTCAGTCTCCTTCGTCACTTGAAAAGATCATGGCTGATCTGATTGTGGCCTCAACTATAGTTTCCTGCCTATCCCATACTTCTGTATCAGTAAAGAATTTATCTAACTCTGCTTAAAATATTTAATGTCCTTGAAGAGTATTTTTTTGTGTGTTGAACTACTGTTGTGCATTGATTCACGAGCAGCCAGGTTGCAGTCAATTTGCAGCCAATTACCAGCATTCAGTTTTGTGTCAGTTAACAGTTTGCAACTCCAGAAAAATCTGAACCCATCAGCCATTCTTTAGCCAATTATCAATGAATATTAGACAGTAACCTGGAATGATATGATGGGGGATACCTGGTAACCCATGTTACAAGATCAGGTGTGGGAGCAGAAATGGAAGTGGATCAGGGGTCCTGCAATCAGGAGAGACGAGAAGCAGCTTCACTGGGACCATTGGATTTGAAAGTATGTTTTGCATCCAATCTGACCTATCCCATTCTCAATGGACAGGGTACATTAAATTTACCACCTCCGTTTCTGAGTTAAGATGGAAATGCCACAAACGCATAAGGAACAATGTGCAATGAGGCAAACTTAATAAGGGCGCTTAAGGCGAAGGAACCCTTAGGAGCCATTGATCATAATATGATTGAAATTACTCTGCAATTTGAGAGGGAGAAGATAGAATCAGAGGTAACAGTATTATCGTTGAATAAAGGCAACTACAAAGGCATGAAGGAGGAGCTGGGTAGAGTTGACTGGGAGAAGAGCCGAGCAGGAAAGACAGTGGAATAGTAATAGCAGGAGTTTCTAGATGTAACTCAGGAGACATAGCAGAGATTCATCCCAAGGAAAAAGCAGCATGGTGCAGCGGGGATGACTCAACCATGGCTGATTAGGGAAGTCAGGGATAACATAAAAACAAAAGAAAAAGCATATAATGTGGCAAGGGCAGTGGGAAACCAGAGGATTGGGACACTTACAAAAACTAACAGACTGCAACAAACAAAGAAATAAGGAGGGAGAGGATTAAATAGGAGGGTGAGCTAGCCAGTTATTTAAAGGAAGACTGTAAACATTTTTTTTAGATACATAAAGGGTGAAAGAGGCAAAAGCGGACATTGGGCTGCTGGAAAATGATACTGCAGAGAAAGTGATGGAGAACAAGGAAATGGCTGAGGAAATTACTTTGTGGCAGTCTTCACACTGGAAGATATGGGTAATATCCCAAAAATTCAGGAGAGTGAGGGAGCAGAGCTGAGTATGTTGGCCATCACCAAGGTAAAGGTGCTAGAAAAGCTGAATGGCCTGAAGGTGGATACATCACCTGGACCAGATGGACTACACCTCAGAGCTCTTAAGGGAAATAGCTGAAGAGACAGCAGAGGCATTAGTGGTAATCTGTCAGGAATCGCTAGAGTCAGGGAGGGTCCCAGAGGATTGGAAAATCATTAAATGTGACAAAAAGCAAATGCAATGATGGCATTTATTTTGAGAGGACTTGGATATAAAAGCAAGGATGTACTTCTGAGGCTCCAAAAGGCTCTGGTCAGATGACGTTTGGAGTATTGTGTGCAGTTTTGGATCCCATATCTCAGAAAGGATGTACTGGCCCTGGAGTGTGTTCAGAGGAGGTTCACGAGAATGGTCTCAGGAATGAAAAGCTTAACAAAAGAGGAATGTTTGAGGACTCTGGGTTTATACTCGATGGAGTTGAGAAGGATGAAGGGGGATCTAATTCAAATATACAGATGACTGAATGGTCTGGACAGAGTAGATGTTGGAAAGATGTTTCCATTGGTAAGAGTGACTAGGACTTGAGGGCACAGCCTTAGAGTAAAGGGAAGACCTTTTAGAATGGATATGGGGAGAAACTTCAGCCAGTAAGTGGTGAATCTATGGAATTCATGGCCACAAAAGGCTGTGGAGGCCCATTCATTGAATATATTTAAGACTGAGATAGATAGGTTCTTGAGTATCAGGGGCTTCAAGGGTTACACTGAGAAAGTGGCTGAGAAACTTATAAAACATGATTGAATGGTGAAGCAGACTCGATGGGCTAAATGGCCTAATTTTTGTTTCTATGTCTTATGGTCTAATTTACAATTTACAAAGCCAGCAGGGATTATGAGAAGAAAGAATAAGTGAGTAAGAAGAGGTTAAAAGGTAAAAACACAGTTTCTAATTTTATACGGTATGTCTTCTGAGGGTACTGACATTACACACATGAACAAGAGTTCAAACTGTAATATTTTCCAAAGTCCTTGCCGAAGCCCTGAAGGCAATGATCAATCCTGGAAACTGTTCAAAGAGCAACATTCGTCATCCATGTAACTGACTATTCTTTGTACAGGCCAAGGCCAGTATTTATAGATGAAAATTTGGTTGTGGCATGAGTGAATAAAATCATCACAGTTAAACCTGGTCTTTCCCCAACCCAGGTCTATACTTACACACGTTCAAGCAGCAGTGATTGTAGTGGTGAGAGATTGATCTGATAGTGATCAAAAGTCTAGCCCTTGTATTACCCAACTGACATTAAGCTGATATACCCAAAATCTGTCAGAGATCAACAAACAGCAGAAGGTATTTACTGAGTATATGAATGTTCTACTTTATGCAACCCACCCACCAATTTGGTGTAAAGCTCTACCACCAGCTCGTGGAAGCAGCTAACCCACAGTTCTACTTTAAAGAAAGGTTTCTTCTTCAGGCTTGGTGTCAATTTTTTTTAAAAGTGAGGATGAACGAAAGCTACCTAATTTTGGAATACTAATGTCATTGCTGTAAGTGAACTGTGACACTGAATCTGATCAATGTTATAAACTTTAAATATTCAAAAATGATATAATAAGGTGGACTGGAAGTGTACTGATTTACTTTTGTTGTACAAGTTGAAACTTTTCCACCCTCCTTTTCATGTTTTTTTCTACTTTCCACATTTCATTTATTAGATTTTTAATTATTCCTATTTCTCTCCCTGGCCTTCATCTAATATTTTTGTATTTTTAGCGCTGACAGTTTCAAGACTGATCCTTGATCTTGTCTCAGATTCTTCATTCTTAATATTTCCTTTGCAGTTTGCATTATACGTTCCTTTGTCCTGCTGGCTTTCTTTTTAGAAACAAGTCATTTCTGGTCCGAGTTTCCTGCTATTTCTGTGCATTGATGTTTGTGTTAAGTCTTAATGTTACTGTCTTTTGTACCTGCTCCTATTGTCCTTTAGCCTGTCTCTTTCCAATTTCTATCATCAATTGAAAGGGTCATGTATATTCTGTCAGTGGAGACAGGATTGGTCATTGCTGATTTTCACAATCATAAGACCATAAGACATAGGAGCAGAAGTTATACCATTCAGCCCATCATGTCTGCTCCGCCATTCAATTATGGCTGATAGGCTTCTCAATCCCGTTCTCCCGTTTTCTCCCCATAACCGTTGATCCCCTTGATACTCAAGAATATCTATATCAACCTTAAATATACTCAATGACCTTCTGTGGCAATGAATTCCATAGATTCACCACTCTCTGGCTGAAGAAGTTTCTCTCCATCTCTATTCTAAAAGGTCTTCCCTTTACTCTGAGGCTATGCCCTCGGGCCCTCGTCTCACCTACCAATGGAAACATCTGCCCAACCTCTACTTTGTCTAGGCCATTCAGTATTCTATATATATAAAGCACATACTTACCCCACTCAACAACATCCCTTTAAAGAAGTGGCTTGTAGCAAAAGGAGAGTGAAATATTTTCTGGCGCTAATATTCCTTTTGTTTTGTGATGTTGGGTGATAGTCCAAGAGGTTTATTTGAAATCACAAGCTTTTGGAGTGCTGCTCCTTTATCAGGTGAAGTTTTTCACCTGTTGGACTATAACCACTTCACCTACTGAAGGCTTCACAGAAGTCCTTCACCTGACAAAGGAGCACCTGTTGGACTACAACTTGGTGTCATGTGACTTCTAACTTTGAAGTTCAATCAAATGAAGTTCCACAGGATTACAGAGCCACACTAAGTTAAGGAATGTGCCTGGAATTTACTCCTCTGTTCATTTACATCCATGGGAGAAATTCCAACTACTATCTCTCCATGGGAGGGAGAGATTTGGCTCTTCACAGGCAATGGCTTAAATGCTTGACAGCAAGGGATGCTGGAGCCTGCACGTTTCAGTGTTCGCCTTTTGGCCTGCCCTCATGCAACTTGTCCCATCCATTGCTGCATGATTTTTAAAAAATCTTTTCTCTTTTTGTTTCTTTTTCGCTTTATTCCCATCACCAGGAAAACACCCACGTAGCTGATGAAACATTAACAAGCTTGTTAAAGGCAATGCTGTAATCTAAAAAGTAAGGAGGAAGGGCAGGGAGAGAAGAAGGAGACTAAATCAAAATGCGGCTGGAGGAGAAAGTAAAGCACTTTAGAAAGAGATGGGCACTGCGGGTGATAAAGGCATCAAGGTTATAGGTGGACACTATGTGCTCTCTCACCGTGGACATTCGGGTTTGAATGCAACCGTGGAAGAGGGGCAGGCAGTCAGCAGAAATTACCCCCTGTGCAGCCTGCTGCTTGGACCTGTTTATTGCCAGCCTGGCCAGGCTCAGGAGCAGACCCATGAGGATGTCCTCCGATCTGCCCAAATCCCTTCACACCAGGTGCCCAAAGATCAGGAGCACCTTTATCATAATGAAACATGATGAGGTGCTTCATAGCAGTATTTTAAAACCTTGAGTCACATAAAGATACATTTGGTCAGAAAACCAAAGTCTTGATCAAAGAAATAAGTATTAAGTGAGATAGAGATACATCGATTTGTAGGGATGGAATTCCAGGGCTTGGGGCCTGGACAGCTTAAGGCTTCTCTACCAGTGATGAAGAAACTTATATGGAGGATATACAAGAGGGCAGAAACTGAGGACTGCAAATATTTTGGAGATCTGTGGTGTTTATATTGATGCACCAGCTGGCTACAGCTAAAATCAGAAAATTCATAATTAGTTGCTCATTTCCCTTAATCAACATGGTGGAAGCGTCAATTACATTAAATAATATCGCAATCGACATTTTATTTGCCATATTTATCAGTGATTAATATTTTCATCAGTTGTAATAACAGCCACTTGAGATAATTATGAACTACTATGACACAGTTTATCAGTCAAATTCGAACAGGAATAGTGTAGACAATGTAATGAAGTCAGTCAGGTGGACCTCATTGAATATGGGTTCCCTGATTGGGGCTGTTAATTTGGTTCAATCATGGACCCCAGTTGACAGATAAGATCAGGAGTATCAGAGGTTCTGTTCACTCTGAGAGCTGGCTCATTGTCAAGGATTCTCCATGTATAAATGAAGGGTGACTTGGTAATGGCATATTGGTCTCTGTGGTGTTACTTCATTGGAACCAAGAGAAACGCACGCTCCTGAAGAAATGTATTCGCAACATTTGTCTTTGAGGGTAAGCATTTCTGGCACCACGCTTTTACTTTGGAAGCTTAACTTGATCGATCCTGCCAACAAAGACTGGGACCAGGATGTGGAAAGAATGGATTTTTTTTTCCAGACAAATGACAGTGGGGCTGATGAAAAGCAATGAGTATTTCTCTTGAGAGCTTGGGGACCTGCAGCACTTTCGGTATTAGGAGTCTAACTTTCCCTGAGGCACCAGATACTAAACTCTTTCAAGATTTGATAGATTTAGTTACGGAATATTACAACTCCAAGCCTGCTGTAATTTTGAGATACTATCGGTATTACTCAGCACTTTGAGAACAAGGGGAATCCATATTGCGATTTTTGATTATTTCAAAATGAATGGCACAGGCATGTCACTTTAGTTTAACCATTAATGAGATGCTGAGAAACCATTTGGTATATGGGATGAATGATGTAACAAAAGCACCTACTGGCTGAAGTCCAACTGAACTTCAAACAGGCAATACAACTGTTTTAGTATTGGAAAATGCGGCATGTAGACCATTTGAATTGCAGGATGTTCTGATGGAAGTGAACACCTCACCAGTCTGATTGAGCTTGGGAACCACCACTTGAGTGAAGGTAATTGCATAGCCTCACTCAGGACATATCCTGGACGGAGGGACTCTAGGTCAGCCCACAGCAAAACCCCAAAACAAAGCCAAGCCTCAGCCAAACGGTTAAAACTTTCTTCAAGATCTGGGCCAGCAAGCCATTTTCGTTGCGGAGTGCCATTAGACTAAATTGTGTAAGAGAGTTCGTTGGCCAGTGTCCAGGAGAGTGCACACCCTGGAAAGTCTACCTACATTTGGTTAGGAACAGTTAAATTGTTTAGCAACATCCAAAGCAGAACAAGTCAAAATAAACATCTGGTTAAATGATTACCTGGTTTTAATGGAGGTCAATACTTGTACAGTTGTTCAGTGATCACAGAACCAGTCTTTTAACATAAGGCAGTCTGTACTCCAACCTTTAAATTTGCACAAGACCTCAGCCAGACTGAGAACTTGTACCGTGGAATATTTACAAATTAAAAGTACAACTTCAGTTCCAGTCTCTTATGAGAAGCAGCTGGTTGAGTTACTATTAATTGTAGTAAAAGTCTCAGGCCCAAGCTTGATAGGGTGAAATTGGTTGAGAAAGACTGCCTGACTGAAGTCCTAATTAAATGCTTGGAAGTTGTTCAAGAAAGTCTAGGTACTATCAAAGGAACCAAGGTCATCTTGCATTTTGACCAGGAAGCAATTTCATGATTCTGCAAGGCCCACTTAATGCTATTTGCCTCACAGGGAAACGTAGAGGTAGAAATGGGGATGGCCAAGTACTATCACTGGACTGTTAATCCAAAGACCCAGGTAATGTCCTGGGGATCTCGGTTTGAATTCTTCTGCAGCAGATGGTGGAATTTGAATTCAATTTTTTTTAAAATCTAGAATTAAGAGTCTAATGATGACCATAAATCCATTGTTGATTGTTGGAAAAATTCATCTGGTTCACTAATGCCCTTGAGGGAAGGAAACTGCCATTCTTACCTTGTCTGGCCTACACATGACTCCAGATCCACAGCAATTTGGTTGACTCTTAACTGCCCTCTGAGCAATTAGGGGTGGGCAATAAATGCTGGCCCAGCCCGTAATCTTGTGAATGAACTAATAAAAAAAAATCGAAGGCTGGAAAGTGAAGGAGTCATCAAACTAGTGCAGTTTGTGGAATGCGCAACATCAGTCATACTGATTGTGAAGCCTGATGGATCGATTTGTGGGGATTGTAAGCAAAAATGGTCCTTGTTGGCAATCTGAGCACTGCCCACCAGTTCAGCTGTGTTTGCATCCAGTCCTGGCCAGCAGACACAACTTCTTGTCAACATCTTCATTTTGGAAATTCCTGGATGACCTAGGATTCCTGGATCAGCTAGTATCTGGCGGTGTCACTTGCTCAAGACATTTTCTCTTGTTTCCTATAATAATGTTATCTTCTACTGTGACCTAGTTTCTCCAGGTATGAAAAGGCTTTCAGTTCTGATTGTGATAGCCCTTCCGTTTTCCCTATCACCACCAGCTGTTTCAATCTTGCCAGGACCAGATCTTTCTGTATTCAACATCTGATATTGTCAGCTGTGACTGGAGGTGTCCAGAAAATGTAAAACCATTATGGCAGTGCCAATGGTGGTGTACTGCCAGCAGGAGGCAGCTCAGTGCATCCACATTTGTAACTTTGCTTCCTGAATGGTGTTCCCAACTTGTAATTATACACACCTACTGTTAGAGCCCACTGCTGAATTCAACCTGAAGATATGGGTGGGACTGCCTGGCCTTCTTAATGGGTTGAAAATGTGTTGCTGGAAAAGCGCAGCAGGTCAGGCAGCATCCAAGGAGCAGGAGAATCGACGTTTCGGGCATAAGCCCTTCTTCAGGAATTCCTGAAGAAGGGCTTATGCCCAAAACGTCGATTCTCCTGCTCCTTGGATGCTGCCTGACCTGCTGCGCTTTTCCAGCAACACATTTTCAGCTCTGATCTCCAGCATCTGCAGTCCTCACTTTTTCCCTTCTTAATGGGTGGCACAGTGGCTCACCAGTTAAAACTGCTGCTTCACTGCACCAGGGACCCGAGTTCAGTTCCTGCCTCAGGCCACTTTCTGTGTGGAGTTTGCACATTCTCCCCATGTGTGCATGGGTTTCCTCTAGGCGCTCTGCTTTCCTCCCACAATCCAAAGATGTACAGATCAGGTGAATTGGCCATGCTAAATTGCCTGTAGTGATAAGTACATTAGTCAGGATAAATGTAGGAGAATGGGTCTGGGTGGGTTACTCTTTAGAGGGTCGGTGTGAACTTGTTGGGCCAAATGGCCTGTTTCCATACTGTAGGGAAACTAATCTTGTCTGTTAATCATACAAATTTACATCTATAAAGATATTGGTGGAATGCCCTGACTCCAAATATGACCAGCAAACCTTCCTTTTCTATCTGGGCGTATTTACACTCTGCATTAGCCAAAGTCCTGGATGCATATGCTTTGGGCATTCCTCTCCATTGGGTTACCTACGAGCTAACACTACAACCAGCAGCTCCCCACATTTGTGGGAATGGTCGGGTAAGTCCTAAACTCAGTTACACATTGACTATGCAGGTCCTTTCATGGGCTTAACATACTTAGTATTTGTGGACATTCACTCAAAGTGGCTGGATGTGAATAGAGTTCAATAGAGTTCATGGCAATGATAGAAAAACTGCACGCATATTTCACAATATGGACTCCTGGATGTGTTGGTCACAGATAATGGATCATTTACTAGCAGGGAATTTGATTATTTCCTAAAGTGGAATGGTATTCAACATAAAAGGACACCTCTGTACCATCCATCATTCAATGGTCTGGTAGAAACAGCAGTCCAAGATTTGAAGGCAGACTTAAAGAAACAGCCTACAGCTTCATTAGATACAAACTGTCTCAGTTTCTATTTGATTATATGACAGCTCCAACAGAGTTACTCATGGAGAGAGCACTGCACACTGATTAAATCGAATCTTCCCAGACCTGGGTGGGGACGATGAAATGACATCAGGAACACCAATGTCAGACACAAGCCTCACTAGACAAGACACAGTTTACTTCAAGATACAAAGTTTGGTGTAGGAACCACTGGAATGGCCTACATTGCAAGTGTAAGAGGCATGGTCGATGCGAGGTCAGATCCAGTGACATATGAAGTATGGGAATGTGAGACAGTCCTGAACAAACACGTGGACCATATGAAAGCTGCAAACTCGCAAACAGTGCGGGAGCTAGACATGCCTGGCTCCTCGATAGCCTTTCCGACTGTTCTAGAGCCCGTGGAAAGGCAGTATTTATAATCCACAAACATTTTTGCCACCTGAAGAAAATGAATTTCTTCTGAAATGCTCTGGGCACAAGAAACGAGCTAATGTGTGTTACGTGCTGCCCAAATCAGAGGCAGAGTCAAAGGAACCTGCTCCACATGAATAGCTACATAAAAAAGAAGCAGTCTATGTCCTCGGACTCAGAGGGGAAGAGATGTAGTGATTATAATGAGGTCCACCTGGTTGACCTCATAGAATGAGTTCTCTGATCATACTAAATAGATCAGAAAACAAAACGAAACTCCAAGGTCCACAGGCCATTTGATGTACCTGTAACTCTTGCCCTGTTGCAATGCAATTGACCAGACTCAATCAGGGAGCCATGGCTGACAGATAATAACAGGAGTGTCAGAGATTCTGTTCACTCTGAGAGTTGGCTCTAAGGGAGCTGGATCAGTGCCAAGGACTCTCCATGTGTAAATAAAGGGTGACCTGGTGATGGGATACCAGCTTCAGTGGAGTTATTTCACATAGCTCAGATTTATTTTTGGAGGGGGAGGGGTCTTGGTGCACACAAGAGAGAAAGCAAAGAGGGATATGGGTGCAGGATTGGATAGGTGAAGTGGGAAAATGTTTGTGGATTATAAATATTGCCTTTCATCATTTGAGCAAATGGCCTGTTCAGTTCTGTATGTTCTTTGTAAAGCTGTGTAGATTTGCATCCTTGTCAATGGCAGGCTTGTTCTAGCAGACCTGAAATTCAGTTGCCTGTGATTCAGCAATGACTCACTCAGAAATTGTGTGGTTGTGTAACTCCCTTTTCTATGTTGCTAGGCAACATATTCCATAGATATTTTCAGTCTTTCTTGGGTTACGTATCCATACTCGCTTACTCATCTCCAACAATCTTCAGTAATGTGTAGCCTGTGTAATTGCCATTGCATTGCAACAGGGCGTGAGTTGCGGGTACATCAAATGGCCTGTGGACCTTGGAATTTCAAATTGTTTTCTGATCTATTTGGTATGATTAGTGATTGACAACTCCTTGGCTGCATGTTCAGATAACTGTTGGGGAAAATCACCAGGCTTCAATTAACACAATCACCAATTCAATCTAGTATTTATATCACAGTCAAAAAAGCCTGGGCCATCATTAAAGCTGCTGCTTTTTTTTAGCACATTTCTCTGATATACCAAGGTTTTCAATCAGAGCATGAGATTGTCCCAACATAATTAGAAAGTCAGGAAAAGCTCCTATCTTTTTGACACCTTTTTTGTTTCAACTATTTAACTGCAAGATTTCCACCAGTGAATTCTATTCTATTTTTACTAAACACTCACTTGAATCACAATAGTCTTCATTTCACTAAGAAAATAAACAGACAAGCATATGAAGCAGAGGGAAATAGAAAGTTTAAATGGTAGATATTTTGAGAAAGGGAAGGGGCTTGAGTGGGGTATGAACACCAGAATGGCCTGTTTCTGTGTAATATTGTCAGTAAACCTCAATTTGAGGGCTATATCCACTCAGGGGCACACATTTCTACCATGGGTCTTCATATGAACAGTCAGAACAATTCCAAATCTACATATCTTTAGGCTTATGAACCAATATGATCGCGAGATCTTGAGTGCAGATTTTCCCTTTTCTTTCCTTTCATTGCAGCCATGTCTAATGAAGACGTGACTCACCATGTGACGGACAAGTTGTTGCCACTTTGATAATTGGCATCAAGCTCCTCCCAGTTATTAATGTCATCACTACTGTGCTTCAAGGAAGGCTTCTTGCTATCATTGAAGCATTTTCTTTCTTGCCCTCCTCTGAAATGTTGATTGTTTGGAGGTTGAGACTGTAGGAACTTGTGGGGAAATGCTTTTTCAGCCATGCAGACAGTGTTCAGTCCATCAAAGTTGATTTTGCAGACATTTTGCCTGAATGTTTATGGAATTGGCTTCTCAGTGAATCCAGAGCACATGGTGTGGTATTGCTGACATGTTTTCTTTTAACGGCCACAGATCCACAACCCAGGTCTTGCTGAGGTACAAGAGTGTGTTAATGACAATTTGTCTGTGCACTAGGACTTCTGTTGACTTGTGGCGAACTTGTTGAATACTCACTGTTGTAGCTTGTAGAAGGCTGAGCCAGCACAGCTGATTTGGAGGTTGATGTCCTCATTTTGAGAGGCAGACCACCAAAGTTTGGGAAGTGCTAGATATGTTCAACAAATATGGAAGACGGAATATTTGATTGACTTGGTATGGTTCTACAAGTTTCTTTGGCAACATTGAAGGACAGATTGAGTCTTTTGCTGTATTCAGAATTAGAGAGATCAAGAGGCTTTCAAACATGCTGCAGAGTGGATAACAACACTGTAGTTACCCACAAACTGTAGAATGTGTATCGGTATGGTAGTTTTGGCATGAGGTTAGAGTCATGATGATTGATATTGACACTAGAGGGCAGTGGATCATTAGTGGGGTGAATAGCCATTCTCAGGCAGATTCTGAATAACATGGGACATATCTCACAGATTGCTTGATGTGTTTCCTGATTTTGAAGGCATCTGTGCATTTCATGCAGGTTCCCACTCAGCAAATCTGTTCCATAACATTCATGCCACAGGAATTGCGTCCATTTATTGCCAGACAAATCCAAGCAAAATACCAAGAACAACACCAGAAATTCTTCATTGGATGCCATCCAGCTGACCAAAGCATTTGTCTCAGTAAATCAAGATGCTCTGTGGATTTTGTTCCAAAGATATAGATAGCCAAGAAACCTCATCACAGTCCTGCAACCGCATTACAAAGATATAACCACAACTGCCTTGAGTGGGAAATCTAAAGCAGATGCCTTCGAAATCAAGTGGGCTGTTTGATAGCTCCCACATTATTTAGAATTCACCTGGCAGTGTGTATTCACCTTGCTGCTCTAATCTGTCCATATTGATTATCATTAAGACTCTTTAACCTCAGTCACTTCATTCCAAAATTAAACCAACGACGATACCTATACATAAACGACAATTGGCAGATGATTACAGTATTATTATCCACTTTTCACTGGATTTGCAAGCCTCCATCAATCTCTCTAATTCTGCATAAGAAAAAATACTGTCTTTCCTTCAATATTATCAAAGGAACACTAATGCAGATTGCCACTCTGACCCATCATTTTTACAAAGAGATAGCTGCATTTGAGAGAAGAGGTACCACTCAATGGTCCCTCAGAAATGTGGAGCCGTACTTGTATTCTGGCCTTTCTTTCACAGCATAGAACTGTCAGAGGAAGGTCAACCATACCCCCATTTAAACGTCCAGACAGCTGCTGTCAAATGGCAAGCACATAGCATAGATTTGATGTTTGGGTGCTGGGAGTATAGATTACAGACAGGTCGAATGTAGGGTGCCAGCTGAATAGGGGAAAGGGTGCAAGGGGTTATGATACCAGATGGATTGGGGTAGGTTTCAGCTGGACAGGGTGTCAGCTGAGTATGGAGTGGAATGCCAAGAGGGAAGTGAATAGGGTGCCAGGGTGCACAGTATGTCTGGGTCTGGTATGGATCTGGCAGGATGGGTGTTGGATTTCTAAGTGTCAGGTCCTGCTTGCTAACTTTCTAAATAGTTCCATGAATTTTGATTGCAAGACCACATCTCCCTCCTTACATACCTCATTGGTATCAATGAGGATCATGACCTCTGACTGTTCTCCCTCCCCCAAGAGAGTCCTACAGCCACTCAGTGACATCCTTGATCCTAATGCCCATGAGACAACAATAACATTGAGGAGTCATGTTAATGGCTACAGAAACATTGGGCTGTAACCCTAACTCATGAATTACCTTGCATTATTGTTCTTTATTTCTTTTCCTAATCCAGGACCTAGTCTCCATGTTGCCATGTGATCACCTGAGGAATAGATCTCTGTAAATGCCCCAATATTCTTAAATATAATTAATAAAACTTCAGAAAAGTTACCCATTTTCACATTACCACTACTCAATGCTCTTTCTGTTCTGGAGTTAAACAGCCCTCCTGTTCTCAACCCATTACTTGTACCATGTATCCTGAAGCTACTACTGAAACAGCAGTTTTGTAATTCAATCTGATGCCCAATCTCAGTTCATATTGTTGTTGCTACTAAGTATATGAATGCTACATGATCAGGGCACTCGCATAATACTAAATCAACATGAAAGCTATTGTATGTTCTGTAGCATTTGATCAATTCAGACTGTGTGAAATGAGGACTGCAGATATTGGAGGTCAGAGTCAAGGTTGAGTGGTGCTGGAAAAGTACAGCAAGTTAGGCAGCATCTGAGGAGCAGGAAAACCGACACCTTGGGCAGGAGCCCTTCATCAGGAATGAGTAAGGGCTCCTGCCCGAAATGTCGATTTTCCTGCTCCTCGGCTGCTGCCAATTCAGACAGTGCCTAATATAAAAGCCATCCATTGCATTTGAAAATAGGTATTTCTAAATACTTCTTAGACATTAGTTAAAACAATTGAGGGAGCCGTGCATAAAAATAAAAGTCAGCGGTGACAAACAGACAGGAGAAGTCTGACACTTGAATTAATGTATCACTTCCCAGCTTGTGAACAAAAGGGTCATGTTGTTTCACACCTCTGAAGCTAGTTAGTGCTGCAGGGCAAGACTCAGATTTGTGCTTCGGAAAAAGAGGGTTGAACATGAAAACATTGAATTCTTTTATTCAACACATCTTCTGATGCTGCCCATTTTAATAGTTTGTATTCTTCAAATTATGTACTGGCAGCCAAATTTAATTAAACATTAAGCTTATTATCTGCAGTGATAGGAATCATAACTGAATAGATAATATTCATTTGATGTTAACCAACAGAAAAGAGGCATCAAAAATATAGTTTGTCAAAGTGGGTACAAATATTATGTTTACAATGCTGGACTAATAACGGAGAGGTTGTAAACACCATTCCCACCATGACAAATTGAGAGTTTGAATGCAATAAACCTTGTAGTTTGTGGATTAGACACAAAGACCATGAAAGATGTCAGAATGACAAAAATTCAGCTAGTTCCCTAATGCACTTTATGGAAGAGAATGCTCCACATGATCTGACCTTTAATATCACACTGTGGCTTTACAGCAACTAAAAGTGCACAATTAATGCAGTACTGCCCATTTCCAAAGAAAAAACTTTGACCTTCCAAGGGCCTCAAAAATGCCAGTGCTGGATACCGTTTCAGTTTCAAAGTGCTAATCCAAATGTTGACAATCACTAGTGACCAGGGACAGTGGGAAGTACCTCCCAATGGAGACCAGTTATGACTATTGAAAACCTGATGAAGAGATTGTTGGGGTGTGCTGCTGGTGTTCTTAATGGGTGATTCCTGCCTTGAGAAACTGTCTGGCTGAAGTCAGGAAGGTAGAGCATGGAGAGTCATTAATGGATATCCCAAGGCATTACCCCATCGCATCAAGGAGTCAGAGAGCGAATATTTCCTAAGGACAGGTGGCAGAGAGAATGCATACTTAATGCTTGGGCTTTGAATGCAGCTGGCACTCATGACATCATGGAGGAAGATGTTGCAGTGTTCTGTAAGATGGCAGAGGAGTAAAAATGTAGCTTGTCCGCTCTGTTTGTTTGTTTTTCTTTTCTTTTTCTTCTTTCCGTGCCTTTCAAAAATTTCACCTTATCTACCCTCTTGAGGTGAACTCTGACGACATTGAGATTTCCAGCCCACTGCAGGCAAGGTTTGTTCCAGGCAGTGGCAAAGGGAGTAGAGTTGTGCTGACATCTGAAGTGGCGGAAGGAGATGAGTTTGGGCCCAGCGACTGGTGCGGGACTTGGCATCTTCAACAAAGGCTACATTGCAGAGATTGACCCTATACACTCTAATGGTACAGGCATCACCAGTAGAGGGAAGGTGGAGGTGAAGAATAGCATTTGAGGCTGGCCGACTGTTTCTTACTGATGTTGGTCTCTGTGTTGGGGTGGCTGAGCCCAGATCCAGGCCCACGGATAAGCACTTAAGCAAGACTGTAATGTTGAACTTTGAACTTTATTTTTTTACTTTTCTACCTTTTTATACTCTGTCTGGTTTATTTCTGTGTTTTGAGATGGCACCGGACAGTGGTGACACTGTACAACACCTTTTGCTGTATTTGTAACAAATACATGTGACAATCAATCAACAAATGATCAGAAAAACAGGGAAGACAGGAAGGCAATTGAACTGCCAGGTTTGCTGAATGAAGCCTACAGCTGATACTGGAACATGGCTGTCAGTTGTTTGCACCTGGCGTCAATGCAAAACAGTATCCTCTGCAGGAAGGACAGATCTCCGAGCATCAGCAGGGTGTAGGACAAAAATAACAGTAGGAAGATAACCAGGACAAAAACGTCAATAGAGGGATGACCTCTGAAGATGGAGTTACCCGAAGATGACTGAGAACCAGAGCTGCAGCAGACTTGGCCCTCCAGCCAGATGGTCAAGTAGCCAATGCAAAATGGCACCTGACCATAAAACATAGCCCTATCAGTCATTGCAGAAAAGTCTGGGTCATAAAATCCAAACAACTTACAAATTTAAAAGAAGCAATATCCCCACATGAAATAGAATCATAGAGTCATACAGCACTGAAACAGACCTTTCAGTCCAACTTGTCCATGCTGTCCAGATATCCTCAATAAATCTAGTCCTATTTGCCAGTATTTGGCCCGTATCTCTCAACGCTTCCTATTCATATACACTTCCAGTGCCTTTGAAATAGTGTAGTTGTACCAGCCTCCACCACTTCATCTGACAGCTCATTCCATACACACACTATTCTCTGCGTGAAAAAGTTGCCCCTTAGGTTCCTTTTAAATCCTTCTCTCACCTTTAAACCTAAGCCCTCTAGCTTTGGATTCCCCTACCCCTTGACAGAAAAAATGTGCCATGCTTATTTGAGTGGGAATGTGGCAGTAGGGAACCTGGTGCCCTCACAACTCCATCCTCAATAAGTTCATGGCAGATCAGCCCATGGGTGGCCTACCCAGTCTGTGGCCAATTCAAATGCTTACGTTGTGCCTAGATAAGCGCCTCGTCCCTCTGCTATTGTAACAATTCAGGTATTGGTGGGTGGGCTCAATGCAGGGAGCATGACAGACAGACCATGTTGTCTGCTAGCAATCTCCTCCTTGTTTCCCATTAAGTCGAAGGAGATGAAAGCTGAAATGAAGACTCCAAACCAATGTACATTTTTTAGTACTGTTGAGGAAATTGTGCTTGAAGTTTGCAATCTGGGTCCTAAAGTAGGCACAAGACCCCTTCTAGATATTTAAGAACCATTAAATATTTAAGGTTGGTCACTCCAGCTATTGATTTCACTTTGACCATTACATTTTTTAATGATCTTTGGTCTGAACATTTACTTTAAGTAATTCAGGCCTCAGCTCTCCCTCCATTCTTTTTCTGCCTGCTTCTCCAATTCCCTGACATCCCAAAGATAGGTCCCTCAATTGGGCAGAGTTCCTTTGATAAGGGCTCACCCACCACTGCGCCCCTGAATGATTTTCCATCATCTGAGAAAAATGGAGAATATTTTAGAAGCCCAAATGATTGAAACTGATGTGGAACAGGCAGGGGCCTAGAATTTTTGCAGCAGATCATGAGAACTTAATTGGAATACAGTGTCAGGGAATCTGAGAGGAAGAGACATTGTCTTTTAAAGACATATAATTTAAATTACATCAGAGTCCTAGAGTCATACAGCATGGAAGCATCCTTTTCAGTCCAACTCATCTGCGCTGACCAGACAGGGAGAAAGTGAGAACTGCAGATGCTGGAGGTCAGAGTCAAAATGTGTGGTGCTGGAAAAGCACAGCAGGTCAGGCAGCATCTGAGGATGTGTCATTCCTGATGAAGGCCTTATGCCTGAAACATTGACTGTCCTGCTCCTCAGATGCTGCCTGACCTGTGCTTTTCCAATGTCACACGTTTTGTGCTGACCAGACATCCCAATCCGACCTACTCCCATTTGGCCCATATCCCTCTAATCCTTTGTATTCATGTACCCATCCAGATGCCTTTTAAATCTTGTAATTGTACTAGCCTCCACCACTTCCTCTGGAAATTTGTTCCATATACACACCATCCTTCACAAGGAAAGTTACTCCTCAAGACCTTTTAAAATCTTTCCCGTCTCACCTTAAACTGATGTCCTTCAATTTTGGACTCCCCCACCATAGGAAAAAGACCTTGTGTATTCATCCTATCCATGCCCCTCATGATTTTGTAAACCTTTACAAGATCACCTCTCAAGCTCTGATACTGCAGATAAAAAAGGCCCACCCTATAGCCCAAACCCTCCAATCCCAGCAACATCCTTGTAAATCTTTTCTGCATCCTCTCGTATAACAGCATCCTTCCTATAGCAGAGCAACCAGAATTATACACAGTATTCTAAAAGTGGTCTCACTAATGTCCTGTACACTGCAACATGACACCCTAACTCACGTACTCAATGTAAGATACACTAATGGCAGGAAACAGCCTGAAAGGGAATTGCACATCTCCCATGGTTAAAAATCACACCACATCAGGTTATAGTTCAACAGGTTTATTTAGAAGTACGAGCTTTCGGAGTGCTGCTCCTTCATTGGGCAGCTAGTAGGACAGGATCATAAGACATAGAATTTATAGCACAAGACCACCATGTCATGCAACTGATATATTGAATAAACTTAGATTGAGGTGTATTGGAATACAGATAGACTCTAACCTCACACCTTTAATGTAGTGTCTGAGCTGAGATGTCACCTTTTTTTGTATAAAATCTACAATTATCTTGGGAATGTGACTTGAAAGAAGTTCTGGGATTTACATATTAATGAATCAAAACCTGCAATCAATTCTAAAAGATGAAAAACTTAACAGCAATCTAGGTTTGTTCAATATGATCGTTTACTATAAATTCTGTATGTTATGATCCTGCCCCACCTGATGAAGGAACAGTGCTCCAAAAACTAGTCCTTCCAAATAGACTTGTTGGACTATAACCTGGTGTTGTGATTTTTAACTTTGTACATCCCAGTCCAACACCAGCATCTCCTCATCACATTTCCCATGAACATCCTGTTTGCAGCCAGGATTATTCTTGCTAAACGGCTTTGTCAGTTTGAATGCGAGTAGCAACATGTAATCCAGGTAACGATTGGAACTTGAGCCCAAGGCTAAAATTCAAACAAGCATTATGCAAATATGTCTATAACCAAAGTGTTTTTCTTCCACATAAGATCAAGGGAGGTAAATCAGCGATTGTGAATCTTGGGCTATTGTGCTTTCAAGGCTTATGAAATAAAATATGAATTTGTGTGTTGCATTGTTGTAATTGCACAATTTCCCCCTTGCTTTGGAGATTGTAATTTATTTTCAATTCGTTGCCCAGATTAAGGATTAATCACCAATTTCAGAAACGATTGACGTTGTCATGGGCTGTTCTTATGATGAATATCCTGCGTAATCATTTCTACTTCAGTTTCTATGCTGGGGAGCAGATCCCCAATGCTAGTTTTACACCAAGTCTGATCCACTGTGCCAATTCTACATCAAGGTAAAAAGTTGACGATCCAGACCAAAACTCATTTCCTTTTCTTGTCACTCATCACCAGACAATAATCATTTTAATGGGTAAACAAAGCTATTACTCTCCACTTTAATTTTGCCATTCAAAACAACTCTGCACTCCCTTTATTCTTCCATCTTGTTTTCTTCTTTTTAATAGAGGAACGTTGATTATCCAAACGAGATGGGCGGGCATTATTTTGTTCGGATAATGGATTATTCGGTTAATTGATTTAAATGCCTTTCCTCTGGGGCTCGAGTTTTATGTTAAGGCAGCTCCCCGTTCAGGAGACGAGGCAGCAGCACAAAGCGCCTGTGCCCCGCCCCACCCAACCCTGTCCAACACCAGTCTGCTGTCTGCCCGCCTCCCAACCCTGTCCAACATCCCCCCCCCACCAATCCCTACACCCAACCCTGTCCAACACCACCCCCTCTCCCACCCCTACCCCCAACCCTGTCCAACACCACCCCCTTGCCCACCCCTGCCCCCCAACCTCGTCCAACACTGCCCCCTCTCCCACCCCTGCCTCCAACCCTGCAACATAGCCCCTCTCTCCCATCCCTGCCCCCAACCCTATCCAACAGTGCCCCCTCTCCCATCCCTACCACCCAAACATGTCCAACACCATCCCCTCTCCCACCCCTAGCTCCCAACCCTGCAACACCGCCCCCCTCTCCCATCCCTGTCCAACACTGCCCCCCTCCCACCCCTGCTCCCCAACCCTGTCCAACAAGACTGCTGCTGGTGATATATATATATCACACACACACATATACACACACACACTCTTTTACTGCAACTTTTCGACAGGTTCCACCTTTACCCTGTACAGGACAATGTTGGAGAGATTATCAAGGGAAGAGGAGGTTTAGGTTACACGCCTGTGTCGAACTCCAGGCAAAGTGTGTGGGGAGAGAGAGGGCAGGAGGTCAGTTTTTAGAGACGGTGCCTGGACTCCCATCAGTCCAGGACTCTTCTCGGCAGCATTTCAAGAAGCGGAGTTCACTTTTAATCATTGTAAACAGAAGACGTGATCAGTGTTGGAAACATGTCTTTGTTTCTATAGGTACCTTGAGATCTCCTTCGGATAATCCGATATTTGGATAATTGATTTTTGGATAATCGAGGTTCCTCTGTATTCCAATAAGGTTTCTTCTTCACCTGTTTGTTTGGAAACTAATTCTGTGTGATGGTTACAAAATGAAGAAGGACCTCTTGATATTGTCTCTTTTACCAATTCATATTGATGCTTCTTTGTTCAACGTATGAACATAAAAATTAGGACCCCTTGAGCCTTCTGCATCATCTGGTAAGATCATGAATGATCTGATTGTGGGCTCAACTCTACTTTCCCAGATGCCTCCCACACCTTTTGACTCCCTTGCTAACTTGAACTTAAAAATATTCAATGATTCTGATTTCACTCCAATCTATGGAAGAGAATCCCAAGGAATAGATTTTAGATTTAGATTATGTTGTCATGTGTACTCAAGTACAGAGTACAGGAGTACAGTGTAAAGTCTGCAAAGTTTCTATATGACACCATCTTGGGTACAAGATCTTAGTTAGAGAATTAGAAAAATAAAGTTTAAAAAGTCAAAAACTTACAGTTCCTTCTTAAGGCATAGGCTTGCAGATGTTCCAAGCTGGTCTTTCCCAAGGAGGGCTCACTCTCCCCTGTGCTAGCCTAAAACCTACCCTTGCTGGACAGCTGCCTTTGCTGCTAACCGCCACTGCTACCTTCCATTGAGCACAGCAAGCTTTGCCAACGCTTCAAGCTTCGGTCCCAACCGTGGCTGCCACCATCCTTTGCGACTGCTGCTCCTTCGCCATTGCCACCATCTGGGCTGGCACTGGGCCTTAGCCACTGCCATGCTCTATTGCCATGGTGGCTGCCTCACTACAGAGTCCTGCTCTGGACATCAATGAAGCTGCGATGTTGCTGACCGCCCGAGTTCTGCCTGGGCACACCAGCCACCTTGTGACCAACCATCAAAGTTCCCTAGCTGCAGCCATTGCTGCCCCTGCCTCCATAACCAAGCTCCCTCCTGACAGTATGTCAAAAAAAACTAAAGAAGTAAAAGAAAAAAAGAAAGAAGCTAGAAAAAAAGAAAGAAAAGCAGTAGGAGCAGACAGAGCGCTTCAGTCAGGAGCCCTGCTCCACAGGCATCTTGCTTATGACGAACAAAGCTCTGACAGAAAGATTCCCCTCCTGTCTGGCCTGATGCGAGAGAGCTCTTATTTTTAAACTGTGTATCTGACTTCCTATGTCTCCAATAAGGGGAAAGATCATCTCAGCATTCACCCTATCATGTCCACTCAGAATATTACATGTGTGTATGTGAATAAGATCATTTTTCTCAACTTCAAAGGATACAATCTGTTCAATCTTTCTTCATAAGATAAGCCTCAGGAAAGAGCTATGTGAATCTTCGCTGAACTATTTATAATGCCATTATATTTTTTTCTCAGTAAGGAGACTGAAACCGTACACATTCTCTCAGACATGGTCACAATGAGATGGTGTGCAACTGTACAAAACTTTCCTAACTCCTATATTTAATTCCCTTTGCAATAAACTACAACATTCCCTTTGACATCCTAATCATTTGCTATACTTGTGTAGTAACATTTTGTGATTTGTATACTAGGACATAGCACTGCAAAGTTTTTAAATCTGTCACTATTTAAATATAATTTGGAGATGCAGGTGTTGGACTGGGGTGTACAAAGTTAAAAATCACGCAACACACAATGCCACTGACAACTACCTGATGAAGGAGCAGCACTCCAAAAGCTACTGTGCTTCCAATTAAACCCATTGGACTTTAATCTGGTGTTGTGTGATTTTTAACCATTTACATAGGATATGAAAACAGTATACTAATTCTCAAAGAGGACAAGTTCATATTTTCTCACGCATTTCATCTGCCATATTTTTGCTCACTCACTTATACTCTATCTGTATCCTTTCTGGACTTCAATATCATCTTTATCAATTACTTTTTGATCTATCCATGTCCTGTTCTCATTGTTGAATTTAAAGTAATCTTTCAGGTTACTCTTTCACGCACCTTTTGTTTTGTAAGTGGTTTAGGTAGTGATCTTGAGATTATAGAAACATTACACCGTGGAAACAAGTCCTTTGGCCCAACAAGTCAACACCAACCCCCGAAGAATAACCCACCCAGACCCATTCCCCTATCCTATATTTATCCTTGACTAATGCACCCAACCTACACTATGGACAATTTTGCATAGCCAATTCACCTAACCTGCACATCTTTGGATTATGGGTGGAAACCAGAGCATGGGGAGAATGTGCAAACTCCACACAGGCAGTCGCCTGAGGCTGGACTCAAACCCAGGTTCCTGGCGCTGTGAGGCAGCAGTACTAACCAATGAGCCACCATGCAACCCCAATTATTACCTTAGAGGTTTTGCTTTTCAGCTAAGCTCCTTACTGCTCACATTCTTTCAGCAAGACCTTTCTAGTCCTTTCAATTGTATCAGTATATCAATATAGGCACTGACAACTGGCTCCCTCTCCTTTCACTCCAAATTCCACTTCAGTCTTGAGGAAATGTTCTTAACCCTGGCACTGGACAGGCAACACAGCATCAAGAATCACACTGCCCAGCTGCTTAGAATATGGTACTTTCCCTTATATCTAATACATTCCTATTATCTCCCCCCAATTAAAGTTGTACAGCATGGAAACAGATCGTTTGGTTCAATGCCGACCAGTTATTCCAAACATTTCCCAGCATTTGGCCCATATCCCTCTAAACCCTTCCTATTTTTATACCCACCCAGATGCCTTTTAAATGTTGTAATTTCACCAGCCTCCTCCATTTCCTCTGGCAGCTCAATTCGTACATGGACCATGCTCTTGGGCCTTGACTGGGCCATGTTCAAACAGTCCGCAGTTACCTTGGACAAGTACGCCACCACTGTCACAGACTTTATCAGCAAGTGTGTGGAGGTCTGTATACTGAGAAAATCAATCTGGGTGTTCCTCAACAGGAAACCCTGGATAAATCAGAAACTGCTAAAAACCAGGCATGAGGCCATTAACACGGCCAAGGACCAATACTGATCCAAACTAGAGACCCAGGCAGACACCGGCACCTATGACAAGGACAGAATAACATCACAGGTTCTAAAAACAGACATTGCAAGATAGCAGACGGTGACATATCCCTCCCAGATCATCTCAATGCCCTCTATGCTCACGTTGAGCAGAATTTTGGCAGAGAGGCGACACCTATTCCAACATGTCCTGACAAACCTATCTCAACAGTCACTGCATCAGAGGTCAGGTCCGTTTTCCTTCGTGTGAATCCAAGGAAAGCGATGGGACCAGGCGGAGTACCAGGCCGTGCACTCAGAGCATGCGCAGATCAACTGGCAGAGGTCTTCTCAGACATCTTCAACCTCTCCCTGCAACAGGCCACTGTCCCTGCCTGTTTCAAGAGGGCCAACATCATCCCTGTGCCTAATGCCAGTGCCCCATGAAGTGCTTTCAAAGGCTGGTCATGGCATTGATCAACTCCAGCCTCCCCACTATTCTTGACCAACTCCAATTTGTCTATCAGACCAACAGATCCTCATCAGATGCCATGTCACTTGCCCTTCACTCCTCCCTAGAACATCTTGATACCAAGAACAGCAACATAAGAATCCTACTCATTGACTATCGTTCAGTCTTCAACACTATTATCCTCTCGAGACTGATTACTAAACCTAGTGATCTCACTCTGCTACTGCATCCTCAGTTTTCTAAACTATAGGCCACAATCAGTGAAGATTGGGGACAAATATTTCATCCTCACGAACTCTCAACACAGGAGCCCCCCAGGGGTGTGTACTCAGCCCCCTACTGTAGTCACTGAATACCCATGACTGCGTTGCCAAATACCAGACTAATGCCATTTACAAGTTTGCTGATGACACCACCATAGTCGATTGAATCTCAGATGGCGATGAAAAACAGACTGCAGATGGGAGGTGGAAGACCTCGAAAAATTGTGCACTGAGAACAACCTAGCTCTCAATGCCGGCAAAACTAAGGAACTCATTACTGACTTTTGGCAGGATGTTACTCATTCCCCCCCTACACATTAACAGCACAGAGGTGGAACGAGTGGGGAGTGTCAAGCTCCTGGAGTGGTTATCTACAACAAGCTTTCTTGGACTCTTCATGTGGACACACTGGTTACAAAGGCCCAACAATGTCTCTTCTTCCTCAGGCAGCTGAAGAAAGTTGGCATGATGGCGAATACCCTTGCCACTTTTTATAGATGCGCCATTGAGAGCATTCTGTCTGGGTGTATCACTACCTGCTGTGGCAACTGTACTATTCAAGATCAGAGACAGTTACAGAGAGTGGTGAACTTGGCCCAGACAATCACAAAGACCAACCTCCCATCTAGAGAATCCATCTACCAGGCCTGCTACCAAGGAAAGGCTGCCAGCATTCTTCAAGATCTATCCCACTCTGGCAATGTTTTTCTACAACCTCTACCATCAGGGAGAAGGTACAGAAGCCTGAACACATGCACCAGCCGGTTTTATAACAGTTTCTACCCTACTGTTGCTAGAATACTGAATGGACTCACAAAGTCTTAACATTCGCCTGTACCTGTGTTTTTGATTTTGCCTCTGTTTATCTATTATTTATTATCTATGCTACCTAACTATGTGATCTGCCTGTATTGCTCACAAGATAAAGCTTTTCACACATGACAATAAATTCAAGTCAATTCATTTATTTGGTCCCTTTTTAAATTTTTTCCCCTCTCACCTTGAACATATGCCGTCTTGTTTTGGACTCCCCTACCCTGGGGAAAAAAACCTATCCGTGCCCCTCATGATTTTATAAACTTTTATAAGGTCACCCTTCAGTCTCTAACACTCCATGGAAAATAATCTCTGCCTATTCAGCTTCTCCCTATAACTCAAACCCTCCAACCCTGGCAACATCCTTGGTAAATCCTTTCTGAACCCTTTCAGGTTTCACAATATCTTTCCTATAGCAGAGAGAACAGAATTGAACACGATATTTCAAAAGTGGCCTAATCAATGTCCTGAACAGCTGCCACATTACCTCCCAACCTCCTATTCTCAATGCACTGACCAATAAAGGCAGCATACCAAGTGCCTTCTTCACTTCTGTCTACCTGTGACTCTACTTTCAAGGAACTATGAACCTGCACTGCAAGGTCTGTGTTCAGCAACACTTCCCAGGACCTTACCATTAATTGGTTAAGTCCTGGCCTGATTTACCTTTCCAAAATGCACCATCTCACATTTATCTAAATTAAACTCCATCTGCCACTTGTCAACCCATCTGATCAAAATTCCATTGTACTCTGAGGTAACCTTCTTTGCTGTCCACTAAACCATCAATTTTTGTCATCTGCAAACTTACAAACTATACCTCCTACATTCACTTCCAAATCATTTGAATAACTCATTGTAAACATTGCTGTGGTCAGTTTGTTCATCTTCACTGCAGTCCACATTTTAATCCACAGTTTGCAACATCTTTTAGCCACTGGACAATTGCAGTGAGTAAGGCTCCTCGAATGCTACTTTCTCGGCCCCCGTGTCTGCTTCACCTCTATTCACATCGCCCTGTCCCTGATCAGAGACTAGTCTGATGGGTGTGACAAGCTCCTGGAGGAAAGTGTCCAGAAAACATACCCCCTCCTAATGTAGCACAATGTCTGTAGGTATGATTCTAGCTCTCCAACTCAGATGTGAATTTCCTTAAGCTGGAAACACCAAACATATTTGTGTTTGCTCTAGATCATCTTGGAGGAGCTCAGCAGTTCCCACATGCAGCAGCAGTAAGACATCATCCATCCTGCTATCACATTTAATTTAATTAATTACTGTTCCTCATACATGAAGAATACACCACACTTTACACTTTATTGTATTTTTTACACTCCAGTATCAATCTTACACTGACAAGTTATTTTTAAGAAGAAAAGGAGAAAAGAAGCCTTTAAAAATGAGAAAAGAAGTCTAGAGACTTCAATACAAACTGAAGACCTTTTACTTTAAAGACTAGAAATAGTCACCAGTCCACTCACCTTTCCCTTTCCCTGCACTTCCCTCATGCCATGGTTGGTGATGTCACACAAGCACTGGCCTCCTTGCACCTTGGTCTCCTGATCTGTGCCTTTATCCTCTACCATTCACCTCTCAGTAAGAATATACTGCTTCGAGCCTTCCTTATTCATTAGCAGATACACACCAATCTACCACCTTCTTCTCCTGTCGCAGAGAAAGAATCAATTCCCAAGGTGGAAAATGTTTAAGCCGAAGTACCAACATCTATTTCCTTTCCTCTGCATCACTCCCTGAAAACACTTGCTGTCAGTTGCACACTTGATCAGGGTGTGGTGTGTCTGTGTAACAGGACAAAAGGTGCAGACTGGAGTGACTGGCATCTTTCAGACTGAAAGTCAAATCCAGGGCAGGAAGAATTCAAAACTACCGTCTCACTGTGAGGCAAATCTGCATCCTTAAGAGCCCCATCAAGCTGCGGCTGGTATTGAGCATGCAGGCTAGTAATCTGGTCAATCGTTTTGAGTACCCTTCTACACTTTTTAGATATGCTGTGCCTGACAGTGAGATCTACTTGATGGCAATGAAGGGACACAGGGTAAAATAACTCCCTAACCTTTACACTAATTCCTCTACCTAACGTTTCCAGAGCCTCCCTGACTTGGCTGTGGGTGAACGTGCACCCACTCACCCGCACTCCAGGACAACTGTGCTGATCCTCGTTCTTGTGTTAATACCGTACTACCAGTGGCTACTGCTTCCGCTGGGACAACCAGTCTTCAAGAACTGTCAGCCCCAGTTGGCCAGCAGCTCTCCTAATAGGACGTCCACCTTTCAGGATGAAGTGTGGAAGGAAATTGCCCCTGGGGGAGGTGGACGCCCCATCACGGATTTGTGATTTCATCCCAAGGGCAACTGGCCATGGCAGGGTTGCCTTTGCAGCCGATGGATGGCCCCTTGCCATGATCATTAAGGTCCACCCCACAACTCTGAATAAAACAATATTAACAGGCAACAATCAACATTTTGTGATTAAACGAGGTCATCTGTATCTAGAAACGCAAGTGCATCAAGGTATCCCTTTTCTGTGTTTTAACACTTCGTGAACTGCATCACATGAAAACGTGCATTTTTCTGTATACGTATGTGTGTTTGAACCTACACTTTTTCAGTATGTGCAAATATATATGCGTGTGCGAGATACCCAAATCAAACAGATAAAGAATGTTAAAGCACAATTTCATCCCCCCATTTTTAAAGAAAACAAAATCAGAACTTCAAAAACTTGTGTTAGTACTCCAGAATGATTAAACCTTACATAGCCTAGCAAAGAGTGGGTGTCTTCGGTCTGGGGGAAGTGAGGCAAGAGGACTGCAGCGCAAAGAGGTGGGGCGTATGTATGATGAGTAATAAGGTATGTGTTGCTAAATCACGCATGTAACACAGCAGCTGGGATGTCGTGTAACCCGTCGGACAGAATTTCAAATCCGAACAAATCTGACTCCAGATGAACAACAATAATTAAGACATGGTGAGTAGGTACCTTTTAAAAAGAGGTCTGAACGTGTATTTGGTGTCAGATATTGTTTTGGCTTATCGCTTTCTGAAGGGCAGTCAATTCATTTGTGGCTGGCCAGACGCAAGTGGAAGTTTTGGATTCCAGAGAGTTGGGTGAATGCTGCACAAAAAAAAACTGTTGTAAAGATTCCAGTCGCTTTGGTGATAGTGAAAAGTACTTTGCCGGGATGTTTCCGGGTTTGAAAGCCCCCGTCTCTTGTGGAGTGAGTTTTCAATGAGGACTGATTGTTCGGAAGTACAATTGGCCTCAGTGTTCCTGGAGTCGGGCGGGAATAAAAGCGACAACTCCCAAGTAGCAGTTGTTCGGAAATTCACGCTGTAACTGTAAATCTGCATTGACCAATCAGTGTCGGCTGTCATTAGGCTGCCCTCTGATGATATTCGAGGGCATATGAGGAACAGCCAGAACTCCACGCCGTGGGACAAATTGTAGACTACAGGAACATCAAGACAGGAGTTTCAGCCCTTTGTGTTCGATACCTTAACTGAATTGTAACACCACCGAGCGGTGTCTCATGCCTATAATCACTTTACCTCCCAAAAATATCTGGCGCAATATTCGAAAGTTGGTTGACCCAGAATTCGCAGCCTTCTCCTGGATGAGGCAGTTTCAGATTTCACAAGCCTTTGTGTGGAGGAGCGCTTCCTGGTTTGGCTCTAACCTTAAACAGCCCGAGTTCTGGGTTCTCCCACAAAAGAAAATCTCAAACGTCACCCTATCCATTTCTTTTGCCATTGTAAACATCTAGGTTAGATCACGCTGCAATATTCGTATACAAATTAGTGCAAGCGTTTTATCATTTAACTCTTTACATTGAAAGAGTTTAAGAGACCAGTCTGTCCTTGTTTAGAGACTCCGTGCTCAAAACTGAGCTCCAGGTGTGTTCAACCAAAGCTGTAACAACTGAGATGTGACGCCATCACTTTTATATTCAAGGCCTCTTGAGATAAATGCCAACACTGAAACAGGCTGCATTTTGACTAACACCTTCAGTTATTTTCCTATTTCCTAAGCTAGTCTGTGAATAGTTGACTTGGAAGCGTTTTTTTTTATAACCAATGCAGTGTATTTTGAAGGTCCCATTGGTGCTCAAGATCTTTGATTCCAATGCATCTTCACCTAAATGGCATTCTGTGACTGAATCAACTCTTGGGAATGAAAGCCCTATGTGTCAAATGTGGTCTCAAATTCTAGCCATAGACCATTCCTATATGTACTAGAAGAAATTATAGCTTACACAGTATGATGTTTGTCCTGCTTCAAGTTACTTTCTAAACCACTATGTGAAACAAACAGCCAAGTTGATTCAATTGCTGCATAGAACTGTGTGTAACTAGTAAGTGGATGGGTTCTATTAAAGTCAAATCAGGTGATACACATTCTGATAATAAATAGTTCCTAACTCCTTATGAAGAGTGTAATAGTTGTAACAATCAAAGACCAGATCACCAAATTTACATTGTGATCTGGCTAGGGACGAATATATTTTTAAAGTAGATAAAATGTGAAATCCAGAGGATTAATTAAGAAAATAAAGTCACAAAATTCAGTGTTTTGAACAAGTTACAATAATCTACTTTACGACTTTAGAACGTTAATGCAATCTGCAATACATGTACAACTTGACAACTTATATTCTAACACCAGAATTAACATGTGCTATATATAGATAATAAACTGTAATCAGACTGCTCACAGTGCGCATCACATAGCAAAGTAATCAAGGCAGATCCCGTAGAAGTTCCTTCAAACACTAATGACACAGTGGTCATCAAATCTTATTTAAGTTCACAAGGGATGACAGTCCTTCACTTTTGCCAATCTGCCCTTGAAATCTCCCTCTCAAGAACCATTTCATAATGAACTATCTCAAGGACTGCTCCCTTTCTGGTCTAAATCCCTCCTTTTTTGGGCATTTTCTCCTTTGTGCTCTGGACATTGCTCACAGGCATGGCTCCAACTTTTCATCAGCAGCTAGCTTAATCAAGCAAGATTGAGCCCTGGATTTATCCCTCAGCTCTAACCTTGAACAATTTTATAAAGTAAATTCTGAGTCAGGGTTTTCTAACCCCCTACTCTCAGTGGTACTGAACTGTTAAAGGCATATAAGCTTCTTTTGAGGCTTCACAGCTCCCAGTACTTTTCTGAAGCCCTGATTGCAACAATTAAATGGCTTTTTTTCTGAGAACTTCTTCCCAAGTTTTAACAACATAGCAATATGCATGGTTTTTCACTGAGTCACCTGCATGGAGCTCATGTTGTTCAGTTGTCTTCCCAGCAGTACTGCTAAAAGTGGCACTGCCTAATATGGAGCCTACGTCTCTTTCTGTCACATACAAAAGTTAACCAAGTTCAGAATCAAGGAGCCTGAGTATTATTACAGTTAATGGGAATCAGGTCCTCTGATTGGCATCACCTACAGCACCAAGAAAGAGTCATAGAGATGTACAGCATGGAAACGGACCCTTCAATCCAACCCGTCCATGCCGACCAGATATCCCAACTCAATCTAGTTCCACCTGCCAGCACCCGGCCCATATCCCTCCAAACCCTTCTTATTCATATACCCATCCAAATGTCTCTTAAATGTTGCAATTGTACCAGCCTCCACCACTTCCTCTGGCAGCTCATTCCATACACATACCACCACTGCATGAAACAGTTGCCCTTCAGATCTCTTTTATATCTTTCCCCTCTCACCCTAAACGTATGCCCTCTAGTTCTCGACTCCCCGACCCCAGGGAAAAGACTTTGCCTATTTACCCTATCCATACCCCTCATAACTTTGTAAACCTCTCGGCCTCCGACACTCCGGGGAAAACAGTCCCAGCCTTTTCAGCCTCTCCCTATAACTCAAATCCTCCAACCATGGCAACATCCTTGTAAATCTTTTCTGAACCCTTTCAAGTTTCACAACATCTTTCCGATAAGAAGGAGACAAGAATTGCACGCAATATTCCAACAGTGGCCTAAACAATGTCTTGTACAGCCGCAACATGACCTCCTGACTCCTGTACTCAATACTCTGACCAATAAAGGAAAGCATACCAAACGTCTTCTTCACGATCCTATCTACCTGCGACTCCACTTTCAAGGAGCTATGAACCTGCACTCCAAGGTCTCTTTGTTCAGCAACACTCCCTAGGACCCTACCATTAAGTGTATAAGTCCTGCTAAGATTTGCTTTCCCGAAATGTTGCACCTTGCATTTATCTGAATTAAATTCCATCTGCCACTTCTCAGCCCATTGGCCAATCTGGTCAAGATCCTGTTGTAATCTGAGGTAACCCTCTTCGCTGTCCACTACACCTCCAATTTGGTGTCATCTGCAAACTTACTAACTGTACCTCTTATGTTCAGATCCAAATCGTTTATGTAAATGACAAAAAGTCGAGGACGCAGCACCGATCCTTGTGGCACTCCACTGGTCACAGGCCTCCAGTCTGAAAAACAACCCTCCACCACCACCCTCTGTCTTTCTGCCTTTGAGCTAGTTCTGTATCCAAATGGCTAGTTCTCCCTGTATTCCATGAGATCAAACCTTGCTAATCAGTCTCCCATGGGGAACCTTGTCGAACATCTTACTGAAGTCCAGATAGATCACATCTACCACTCTGCCCTCGTCAATACTCTTTGTTACTTCTTCAAAAAACTCAATCAAGTTTGTGAGACATGATTTCTCATGCACAAAACCATGTTGACTATCCCTAATCAGTCCTTGCCTTTCTAAATACATGAACATCCTGTTCCTCAGGATTCCCTCCAACAACTTGCCCTCCACTGAGGTCAGGCTCACCGGTCCATAATTCCCTGGCTTGTCCTTACCACCCTTCTTAAACAGTGGCACCACGTTTGCCAACGTCCTGTCTTCCAGCACCTCACCTGTGACTATCGATGATACAAATATCTCAGCAAGAGGTCCAGCAATCACTTCTCTAGATTCTCACAGAGTTCTCGGGTACATCTGATCAGATCCTGGGGATTTATCCACCTTTAACCGTTTCAAGACATCCAGCACTTCCTCCTCTGTAATCTGGACATTTTGCAAGATGTCACCATCTATTTCCCTACAGTGTATATCTTCCATATCCTTTTCCACAGTAAATACTGATGCAAAATACTCATTTAGTATCTCCCCCATTTTCTGCGGCTCCACACAAGGACAGCCTTGCTGATCTTTGAGGGGCCCTATCCTCTCCCTAGTTACCCTTTTGTCCTTAATGTATTTGTAAAGATCTTTTGGATTCTCCTTAATTCTATTTGCCAAAGCTATCTCATGTCCCCTTTTTGCCCTCCTGATTTCCCTCTTAAGTATACTCCTACTTCCTTTATGCTCTTCTAAGGACTCACTCAATCTATCCTGTCTATACCTTTCATATGCTTCCTTCTTTTTCCTAACCAAACCCTCAATTTCTTTAGTCATCGAGCATTCTCTCTACCTACCAGCCTTCCCTTTCACCCTGACAGGAATATACTTTCTCTGGATTCTTGTTATCTTATTTCTGAAGTCTTCCCATTTTCCAGCCATCCCTTTACCTGTGAACATCTGCTTCCAATCAGCTTTCAAAAGTTCTTGCCTATTACCGTCAAAATTGGCTTTTCTCCAAATTAGAACTTCAACTTTTAGATCTGGTCTATCCTTTTCCATCTCTTAAAAACTGATAAAATTCTAACAGGACTAGACAGGAGTTTGACTGGGGCGGTACACCTGTCACACCATAACGCAGGTGTCCTAAGGCGAGCTGAGGGAGGACAGAAACCTCCCGTGGAGCAGAAGGGCAAAAGTTCGCTTGATCTTGATTTTCAGTACGAGTACAGACCATGAAAGCAGGGCCTCACGATCCTTCTGACCTTTTGGGTTTTAAGCAGGAGGTGTCAGAAAAGTTACCACAGGGATATTTTAAAACTAATAGAATTATGATTGCTGGCTCCAAAGTACTCCCCTACTGACACCTCAGTCACCTGCCCTGCCTTATTTCCCAAGAGTAGGTCACTAACCAGGTCAATCATTTCAATCCCAGGTTGTTTCTACGGAGTTCCTCAGGATAGTAACAGAAGTCCATCTTTATTTGCTTCATCAAATAGTCTCCTTATCAGAAGTAGGATGTTATGGCTTAGGAGGGAGTGCAATAAAAATTTACCAGACTGATTCCTGGGTTGACACGACTGACGTGAAGAGCGATGTAGCAATTAGGACGATATTCACTGGAATTTAGATGAATGAAGGGGCTTCTCATAAAAACTGATAAAAGTCTAACAGGACTAGACAGGGTAAATACAGGAAGAATATTCCCTATGAATGGGGAATCTAGAATCGGGGGTCACAGCCCAAGGGAGTGGAATAGGTCATTCAGGACTGAGATGAGGAGAAATTTTTCCACCTATAGAGCAGTGAGCCTGTGGAATTCTTTGCCACAGAAAATGGTTGAGGCCAAATCATTGAGTGTTTCCAAGAAGTTTTTTTAAGCTAAAGGGAACAAAGGGTATGAAAGAAAGTGGGAGTAGGGTACTGAGTTGGATAATATTGAATAGCACAGTAGGTTCAAACGCTACACCTGCTTCAATTTTCTATGATTCTACATTTCTATGAAAGAGAGGAACACAGAATGGTGTCTTTTTTTGTTTCCTCATAGGAATTTCTGGTTGGGCATTTATTACCCATCCTTCGCTACTCTTGAGAGATGGTGTTGAGTTGCCTTCTTGAATTGTTACAGTCCATGTGCTGTAGGTTATATCCAATATGTTGTTCAGGAAGGAATTTCACAGTTAGAGTCTAATCAGATATAAATGTAAGAAGTAAAGGAAGATTAGGTTAAGAAAGGCTTTCATTTAAGTGACTTCAAGAAAACATTTGTGGGCATCTAGAGATCTCAAACCTGATCTTTATCGTTTAGAGGCAGATGTATGTATTGTATTGAAATCCAACTTAAAAATGTAAACATACTGAAAATTGCTTCTGAAATGGTGAACTAATTTGAGTCCTCTCAGGACTAGAAGCCTTAGAAAAAGGGGTTTGTTTTACGGCAGAAAATCCTAACCCTGGATCTGATGACAGTTCAAGGTGCATTTGTTATGTCCCATACAGGTTGATTATCAACCTGTAAATCTTCCATACACCTATGGCAGGTGCTAAGTGTGTGAGTCTTCTGATCAGCCATAAAGAGTGGGGCCCTTCAGGTTATGCTATCTGGCTGTAGGCAAGCGATCTATTCCAGGAACAACCTATTAATGGAAACAGAAGGATTTAAGTAAATGCACTTTCTGCCTCGTACGCCACAAGATTTGGGAATAGAGCTTAACAAAAGTCAAACAGGCTATTTTTCTGGTTTGCAACTGAATAGTTATCTTTGTTATAATTGATTATGCAATATGCTCTTAAAATATCATGGATGTGTAGTTCTTCCAGAATGCTGTCCTAATTCTGAACCGTTGGGCCTTTGTTATTCTGAGCTTATGAGTGGAAACAAGACTGAAAATAGATTGGGGTATTTGTGTTTGCAAAAGTGATAAGAATATTATCTATAAGTACTGCAAATCTGAATTAAAACCAAAGTTGTCAGCGAGTTAAAATGTAAAAATGAAACATTCATCTGAAAAATTTTCACCAAATAATGTTAATTTGCCTTTTTCACATGAAAAAGGGGGGTGGGGTGCAGGATCTCCCATTAAAACAGTTTCTGAATGGAGTCTCAGCCCAAATGGCTCTCTGATTTTGTCAGTCAGCTGTTGACTTTTATTTTTTTTTAACTTGCAATTTCCCCACTGTTGTTAACAAGCTCTATTAATTAATCTTGGAAACAGAATATAGGAATTTCTTGGTGAAAGTAAACCAAAATTCATGTTGTTTGTCTTCTATTGTATGCTACTATGACAATAGAATTGTTATTTAACCAAAACAATCCATCGATTGGATTGTAGTAGATTCAGGCAAGCTATGAGGAATGCTGCAGTTGTGGGACATTGCAGGAATGATATGTCCAAAGTCCCCTGTTAGTGTTGTAAATATTAGATGTTTTCTTTCATTCTTTGTTGGGATCATCATCATGCATTGCCAGCATTTATTGCCCATTCCTAATTGCCCATCAACTGTGTGGCATGCTAGGCTATTTCAGAGGGCAGTTAAAGAGTCAACCACATTGTTATGAGTCTGGAGTCACAAGTAAGCCAAATCACATAAGGTTGGCAGATTTTCTTCCCTAAATTACATTACTGAGCTAGAAGTGTTTTTATGACAAACAATGACAGCTCTGAGATGAGAAAGATTTTTTCTCTCAGAGGTTTGTATGTCTTGGAACTCCTTGCACAAAGAGCTATGGGGGCAATGTCCTTGTGTATATTTAAGACTGAGATCGATAGATTCTTGATTAGTTCAGGAATGAAGGGTTATGGGAAAGAGTAGGAAAATGGATGTGAGGAATGTTGGATCAGTCATGATCCTACTGAATAGTGGATCAGACTTTAGAAGCCGAATGACCTATTCCTGTTCCTATTTGTCAGGGTCTTCTATGGTCCCCATTACTGACTCATGTTTTCGATTCCAGATTTTATTAATTGAATTTAAAATACAGTCATAGAGTTGGCCCATCATGTTTGCTCCTATCATCAAACATCTATGTATTCTAATCCCATTTCTTAGCACTTTCCCCAGAGCTTTGTATGATATAGCATTTCAGGTGTTCATCTAAGCGGTTCTTAAATATCTTGAGGGTTCATGCCTTCACCACCCTTTTAGGAACTGATTTACAACACAAAGCCCTCACAAAATGTTTTCCCCCTAAATCCTCTCTAAACTTTTTGCTCCTTATCTTATAACTGTCCTAGTTATTGAACCCTCTACTAAGGGGAAAGGTTTCTCCCTAGCTAACCTGTCTATACCTCTCATAGCTTGTGCACATCAATCAGGTTCCCCATCAGCCTTCTCTGCCCTAAGGAAAACAACCTCAGTCAAACTAGTCTTGCTTTCATAGTTGAAAGCCTTCAGCCCAGGCAATATCCCGGTGAATCTCCTCTGCACCCTCCCTCATGCAATTGCGTTCTTCCTTTACTGTGGAGATTACACCCATGCACAGTACTCTCACTGTGGCCTACCTAATGTTATGGGCATCTCCATCATAACCTCCCTCGCTCTTGTATTCCAGCCTTGATTAATAAAGCTAAGTATCCCATATGCTGCCTTTAACCATCTTATCAACCTGTTCTGCTATCATAAAGGATTTGTGGAAATGCATACCAAGGTCTCTGTGATTCTCTGTTCAGTACTTCCTGGGGTTCGACTATTCAACGTTCATCCCACGCCTTGTTAGTCCTCCTAAGATCCATCATCTCACATTTTTCAGGACTAAATTCCATTTCCATTCATATTGTTCCATAGGCTCAGGCTTTCCTTCTTGTTATTTGTCACACCACCTATCTTCATGTCATCTGCAAACCTGCTCATCTTACCTCCTACTTTCAAGTCTAGATCATTAATGTACACAATAAACAGAAAGGGACCCAGCATCAAACCCTTTGGTGCGACATTGAACCCAGGCTTCCAGACACAAAAACACAGTTCAACCATTGACCTCTCCTTCCTGACATGAAACCAATTTTAGATCCAGTTTGCTAAATTCCCCTGGATCCCATGGCACTTTGCTACTTCACCAGTCTGTCAGACAAGATCTTGTCAAAAACCTTACTGAATTCCATATTAATCACACTATTCTCATCGACATCCCTAGTCTCCTTGAAAAATTTATATTTGTTTGACATGATCTCCACCTTACAAATCCTTGCATTATCCTTGCTTCTCTAATTGGAAAGTAATTCTGCTTCTCAGAATGTTTTCCAATAGTTACCCTACCACAGGTAGCAGATTCACTGGCTTGTAGTTCCTTCATTTATTCTTACCATCCTTCTTGAATTATGGCACCACATCAGTAGCTGTCCAGTTCTCTGCACTCCTTCTCTGGCCAGAGAGAACAAAGAACAATACAGCATAGGAAGAGGCCCTTCGGCCCACCAAGCCTGCTTTGACACATTTTGCCCTTCCATACTAACACTGTCTTCACTTACAGAGTTCGTATCTCCTTCCCTTCCTGTTCATGTGTTCATCCAATTTCTTCTTGAATGCTGCTATTGTGACTACTTCCATCACCACCGCTGGCAGTGCATTCCAGGCACCCACCACTCTTGTGAAAAATTTTGCCATGCACATCTCTTTGAAAATCCAGCTGGCCCCCACCCCCACCTCCACCCCTCAGCCTCCTGCATTCCAGTGAAAACAAACCCAATCTATCCAATCTTTCTTCACAGCTAAAAGCCCCCATACCAGGCATCATCCTGGTAAACCTTTAATGTACCCTCTCCAAAGCACCCACATCCTTCTGATAGCGTGGTGGTCAGAACAGTATGCAATATTCCAAGTATGGCCTAACTGAAGTTCTATAAGACTGCGGCATAGCTTGCCTATTCTTATACTCAATGCCCTTTCCAATGAAGGCAAGCATGCCATAGGCCTTTTTTACTATCTTATCTACTTGTGCTGCCACCTTCAGTGATCTGTGGACCTGCACATCCAGATTCCTCTGCATATCAATACTCCTAACGGTTCTGCCATTCACTTTACAATTTCCATCTTTCCTTGACCTTCCAAAATGTATCACCTCACATTTGTCTGTATTAAACTCCATCTGTCATTTTTCTGCCCATGCCACCAACTGATCTATATCCTGCTATATCCTCTGATAATCCTCCTCACTAGCTGCAACTCCACCAGTCTTTGTATCATCCATAAACTTACTAATTTGGTTTTCCTCCAAATCATTTATGTCGGCCACGAACAACAGAGGCCCCAGCACTGATCCCTGTAGAACAACACTGGTCACAACCCTCCATTCTGAAAAGTATCCTTCCACCTCTACCCTCAATCTCATATGACTAAAAATTTTCTGCGTCCATCTTGCCAGCTCACCCCTGGTACCATGTGACTTTATCTTTTGTATCAATCTGCCATGTAAAAGGGACCTTGTTAAAGGCTTTACTGAAGTCTATGTAGACAACATCAACCACTTTTCCTTCACCAATCATCTTCATCAGCTCCTGAAAAAAGTGAATCTGAGGGGGTGACCTTACAGAAGTTTATACAATCATGAGGGGCACTGATAGGGTGAATAGACAAGGTCTTTTCCCCAGGATAGGGGAGTCCAAAACTAGAGGACATAGGTTTAAGATGAGAGGGGAAAGATTTAAAAGGGAATTAAAGGAGTAACATTTTCAGAGGGTGGAGTGAGCTGCCAGAAGAAGTGGTGGAGGCTGGTAGAATTACAACAGTCAAAAGGCATCTGGATGGGTACATGAATAGGAAAGGTTTAGCGAGATATGGGCCAAATGCTGGCAAATGGGACTAGATTCATTTCGGATATCTGGTCAGCATGGACAAGTTGAACCGAAGGTTTGCCTTGATTTCTATCTCTCGCTCAATTTCTGCATTTACTGCCCTGCTCCTCTGATTCACATCCCCCTGCCACACTAGTTTAAACCTTCCCCAGCCACTCTGCCAAATACCCCTCTAAGGATATCAGTCCTGGTCCTGTCCAGGCGTAACTTGTCCAGTTTGTACAGATCCCACCTCCCCCAGAACCAGTCCCAATGCCCCACAAATCTGCAAGAGGATTTGAAAATTAATGTCAGAAGCATAGAAGATTGGAGCTGGGGTAGGCCATTTGTCCTTTGAGCCTATTTCTGCATTTATTATGATCATGGCTGATCGTCAAGCTAACACCTTAAACTCCCTATCCCTTGAACCCTCTAGCCACAAGAGCTATCTCTATCTCCTTGGTATAAACACGTAATTTTTGGTTTCACCCACTTTCTGTAAGTTCCACAGGCTCACCACTCTCTGAGTGAAGACATTCCTCCTAATGTCTGTCCTAAAGGTTTACCCTTTATCTTTAAACTATGACTCCTGGTTCTGGACTCCCCCACCATCAGGAACATCCTTCCTGCACCTAACCTATCTACGGCAGTTAGAATTTTATAATTTCCGAGATTCCCTCTTATTCTTCTAAATCTCAGTGAATATTATGCTAACCAATTTAATATCTCCTCATATGACAGTCCTGCCATTCTAGGAACCAATTTGGTAAACCTTTGCTGTGACTCACAAGATCAAAACTGCACAAAGTATTCCAGGTGTGGCTTCACTAATGCCATGTATAATTGCAGCAGGATATCCTTGCTTCTGTACTTGAATGCTGTTGCTATGAAAGCCGACATACAGTTTGCTTTCTTTGCCACTTGTTGCACCTGTGTGTTTACTTGAGCAATTGGTGCCTGAGGGCATCCACCTATTCCCAACCTTAAGAGAATCATGAATTAAGACTTCAGATTTCTGAAGCTTTCCATAGTTTAGAACATGGTCTAAACCTCTATTCTGCCTATAAAAGTGCATAACTCACACTTTCCAACATTGTATTCCATCTGCCACTTCTATTCCCACTTCACTTGCTTATAAAAATCCTTCGACAGCCTCATCACTTACTGAACAATACCTACCCCTCACCTATCTTTGTGTCATCTGTAAACTAGCAACAATACCCTCAGTTCTTTATTAATGTACAATATGATTAGTTGTGGTCCCAACACTGACTCTGCAGAACTCCACTACTCACAGGCTGCTATCCTGAAAAAGACTTCTTTATCCCTACTCTCTGCCTTATGCCAGTCAGTTCTCTAGCTATGCCAGTTCCTTGGCCCTAACACCATGGGCTCATCTTATTTAGCAGCCTTCTGTGCAGTAACTTGTCAAAGGCATTATTGAAATAGATATGAAATAAGAGGATGACACTGTAAGTGCTTCAAGTGGAGACAAATCAAAATTCAAAGTGGCAATCTCAATAGTTCACATCCACCTCGCATTCCCAACGCGCCTCGCCCAAGTCCCTCCTCCCTACCTTTTATCTTAGCCTGCTGGACACACTTCCCTCATTCCTGAAGAAGGGCTTATGCCCGAAACGTCGATTCTCCTGCTCCTTGGATGCTTCCTGGCCTGCTGCGCTTTTCCAGCAACACATTTTTCAGTTCCAGAAATCTGTAGCGGGGGTCAGGTGCTGGCAGGTGGGACTAGATCGGGTTGGGATTTCTGATCGGCATGGACGGGTTGACCGAAGGGTCTGTTTCCAGGCTGTACATCTCTGACTCTGACTCGACGACAGTTCTGAAAACCCACTGAAGTGTCATCGACCTGAAATCTACTTGTTTCTCTCACCACAAATGCTGCCCATTCTGCTGATTATTTGCAGATTTTTTTTGCGTTCATCTTGTTCAGTTTTGGAGACTACCATCCTTCTCTGAAATAAACAGTGCCAACACTTTTTTAAACTTCTACTTTAATCTGGCCACCGCCTCCGACTAAAGTCACAATTCTGCTTTGTTTCCTTTTGTGAGGGTTTCTCTCTGTTCTCTTTTTGCTTCCCGCTTAATGCCTAACACGTTCCCTGGTTGGCTAGGCCCGTATTACCAGGTCACCTTTCGTCAGACCCCGGACTACTGAACGGAGCTGCGATACAAGGAGAGTATCATCGCACACTCAGAACTCCAGTCCAAGCTAGCAGCAGCGCTTACCTGAAACTCCAACCCAAAGACAGCAGCAGCAGGAGCGCTCACCTGGAGCTCGCGGCACAGGGACAGCAGCAGGAGCGCTCCCCTGGAGCTCGCGGCTCAGTGAGCAGTGGTCACCTGGAGCTTGCAGCTCAAGCGCAGCTGCAGCGCTCACCTGGAGCTTGCGGATCCAGGACACCAGTAGCGCTCACCTGCGGATCGTGGATCCGAGAACCCAACAGTGCACACCTGGAGCTCGCGGCTCAGGCACACCAGCGTTTACCTGGAGCTCGCGTCAAAGCAGCGCTTTCCCCTCTTGGGCACCACTCCGCAGCCGTTCTTTTTGTTTTAATTTTCTGGCAAGTTTCTAAACATTGTGCTGTTGGAAAGGAAATAGTTAAGTTTTATTTTTAGGTTTGTGCCAGTTTTATGGAAAAATTAAGAAAGTATTGAGAACGTTTATGCACAGAAGGCATTCATTCAGAAACTAATCCAGTTCAGGTATTTTAGGCAGCTATTAATTCGAATAAAATAACTAATTTCCAGTGTGTTTGGCCTATCCTAACTGTCAAAGAAATTATTTTTGGATAAACCTTGTTTCCTAAAATGCTGGCCTAGATTTTACTTAAATGTTCTTCTAAAATTTGTACTGTATACAAAACTTGTTTTTCTGCATCTGTCCATTCTCTAAAATTCTCTTTTATTTGTTTTAGTTTCGTTTTCCAGGCCTCCAAAAGGCAGAAGAGGGCAAAAAGAATCAGGTGCTGGACTATCTGGAAGGATTGTTTGGCTCCACTAGAAGAAAGAATTCAAAAAATGCATCCCCAGCATCTTTAAGCCAAAGCAATTCCCTGGAGGAAGCTCCTCCTGCAAGAAGCAACTTAAATCATACAGAGGAGACCACAACTGCAGGGGGATCTCCTGATTCAGCAACATCATCAATTTGGCAAGACCACGGGAGTGAAGGAGTGACAGAGGCTAAAGCAGCTGTCCAAGATCCAGCAGAGATATTACTTGGCTCCCCAGAAGTAAAGGACCTGTTACCAGCAGTTGGTAGTCCAGAGAAGTCATCTCTGAGTTTACCCCCCAAAATTGGGACAGCAAATAAAAATACCATAATAGTTGATGTCAACCTGCAGAACATCAACAGTGAAAAACCAGCTGGACCTGAGTGTGCTGGAGAGCAATTAGCTCCAAAGTATGTCAGTAGTAAGCCAGAAAAAGAAATTGAAGGCAATGTGTCAAATGTATGTGGAGGCACGTTGGTAAATAAAGAGGATACTTCATTATCTGAAATCTGTGCAGATGCAAGTTTGCTCTCAGATGACAGAAGTGTAAAGGAATGTGGGATTGGTGAACTTGATACACACTCTGAAAGCATATCCCAGGTCACAAGACAACTAAAAGACACTCAATTTGTAAATTGTGACAGGCTCGCTGAAGGTGTATGTGATTGTGAAACCATTGCTAACTGTACAGATATTCCAGCTATAAAGGAATGTGTTTTACCAATTTCTGAGACTCTAAGGGTTGAACAGGTAGCTGAAATTATTGAAATTGATGTGCATCCTCCCAAAATTCAAGGAAATTCAAATATAACCTTGTCAGAAGCATCTGTTTCATTACCCATTAATAATATTAATGTGAAACTGAACGTTTTAGAAAAAACTTTGAAAAATGCAGAAACTGTTCAGTTGAACCATTCTGTGCCTCAAGGATTTAAACATGAAACTGCAAATTACAATATTCCTCAAAAAGTATTGTGTGATTCTACTTTGAAAAAGCAGCAGAATTCATCCAAGAACGACACAGTTACACTCGATACTAAAAAAAGCGAGGTTTCAGAGGCAGGGATTGTTCCTCACATTGGTGAAGGTGCAGAAACCTTACATGACAATGAACAATTAGCAACAGGTAACCTGTTTAAAGAAAATCAGAACGGTGTGGTGGAACCAGAAACAAATATTAATAAAACAGTTTATGGCTCTCTTAATGGCACAATAAATTTGAACAACACAACTGAAAAGTCAACTGCTTTGTTTTCGGAGTCTATTGAAATGGATAAAAAATCTCCTACAGAAACCAAACGAGGTAAAAGAAAGGGAAAGAAAAGAAGATCTCTGAAATCTGATCAGCAGTCTGATAAAGGTACTGGAAGTGCAGGTACTAGTACATTTGAAGAGGAAGCGAAAGGAATAGATTCCAATAATCCCAACAAACAGTCCTGTGATGCTTCAGCTAATGCCTCCTCTTCACCAAAGCAAAGTACTCCTTCTTTGGTTTCTCATCAACCACCATCAAAATCTTTTCCAGCAAGTGAAGAATCTGCACAAGACATAACCAAGCTAGCTACATCAAGGAAAAAGAACTCAAAACAGGTGCCTTGCGATCCAGCTTCAGATAACAAAGTCAAGTCTCCAGTAAAAGCTTCTTTGGAGAAGGCCCCAAATACAGACAGTGGATTCTGTGGTTCTGAAAATGTCATATCAACAAGCAGCATTGCCTCACAATGTGGTCAAAAAGTTGAAAAATCTATTGCTCCAGAAAACTCTGATACTAACTTTGTTATTGCAGATAATAGAGCTGCTGAACGTTCTGCAAGTAATGAGGATTTCATATTTTCTTTACAAAGAGCAAATACCAATGAACTAGGGGAAAGATTGGTTGCTTTAAACTCTGCAGATCAAAACAATGCAATTGCTTCAGTTAGCCAAATAGATAATCAGCAAAACATGGGAAACTCTAGTTTGGCTGAGCACAAAGACAGTGCTGACCTGGGAATATTGAAAACTCCGGAAGTTAATGACTTGAAAGGAACAAGTATCAACCATAATACAATTACCTCACAACTATGTTCCACAGTCACTACCAGAATAAGACTGTAAGTACATTTTTTCCATAAACTTATTCTCAACATGCTAAAATCATCAAGTTAAGCTATTGTTAAAATTTCCACATTCCAGGCTCAGTCTTCTCCTTCTGCTTTCCGGTTTCTCACTTGGAGTGAATGCAGTGATGTGCAATCTCTGATTCAGCCTGCAAGCTGAATTTAAAACCTTCCTTCTATGACATCGTGTCTCTGCTCTACCTAATGCACAACTCAGTTTTTATCTTTGTCTTCCTCATCACCGTGCTCAACTTTTAAAGTGCAAACTTTTTTCCAAATTCTTGAGTTCAATTTCGGTCAAAATTCTGACATCTTTCTTTGAGTATGCTGTGTAATTTCCCTCTCACCATTATTCTTAACAGCCTCTAATGCTTATCCATTTTCTGTTACAAATCCCTGCATTAAGTTTTTGGTCCTTATGATTGCAGTCTTCTTTGCTTGTGTAGCAGGTCAAGCCTTCACCATAGCTGTTTATTCATTTCCATATTAATACACCTTTTTATATCTTTGATGAAATATTGAATTTTCTTACACTTAACTTGGCAAATTTCTGTTTAAACCACTCTGCCATGTTGCAGCTCTTCAGTTTTTCCAAGCACTTGCCTCTTTCTTCATGCATTTATTTAGCCTTCTACTAATCCCTATTTTCAGTTCTTCTCTTTTGTTAAACAATATTAGATGATTTTCATATTAGAAATGCCAAGTAATTGCACATACTTTTTATATTCAGTGTTTGCATGAGGTAAATTTCACTTTACAAATTATTGTATTAAGTTTATGTATTATATGTGTATGACTAAACGATAGCAACATCTAAAAAGGCATTTAGACAGACCCATGAACAGGCAGGGAATAGAGTGATATGTATCATTGGCAAGCAGATAGGACTAGTTTAGAATGGCATCGTAGTCAGCACAGACATGGTAGCGAAGGGCCTGTTCATGTGCTCTACTGTTCTATGTTCTATGTGCAGTGGAATGAAGTATATTATACTTTAAAGTAATACATGACTTTAAGAAAGTAATGCTAAGTATAAGATATATAATTTTTGAGTTTTAGAAACTAATACACAGCATGCAAATAATGACAATATTTTCTGTATCCATTTGTTCTCGAGTTTTCATATCTTATTAGCTGGTCGTCTGTCTTGTCATTAGATTATGTAAATCATAATGTATTGGACTGGATTGGTTTAAGTGACAAGAGGTTTGCAGGGTGATATATATTTGTAAATGCCAGATATAGTTTCTAAACTTGTAGTGTCCAAATGAAAGGACAAAATAACTTCTTTTGTTACACTTCGTAAGAAATATCAAATGAAAGAAATCAATGAATATTCTATTGCAATACAGATAATAAAATGAGGTTATGCTTTTTTTTGTAAGCATAGGAGAACAATGGCTTGCATTCATGGATACTAGTAAAAACAACATACTGATATTTGCTAACCCTAAAGCAAAGTACTAGACATTGGAAATCTGAAGTTTGGAATATTACACAGGTGAAATGGCTTTTTGAAGATTGAGTCGCAACTTGAACTTTGTTTTTGGGAGTTTACTGAAAAAAACTGCAGATTTTCTGGCTCACTAGATATATTTGCATTGGTTCAATATTTGATGTTTGTTGATGCTGGATGAGTGAAATATTTTTAATTCTTTAAAGAAGGTAAGGAAATTATTGAAGCGCTCAAGCTTTGCAGTCAATAAAGAAGTAGCTAGGGCCAAGCTCAGTGACATAAAATATTAAATGTATAGATGAGATATGTTCAATTATTACTGCAGAATAATCCAGGAGTTTGAGATTTGCTGATGCCAGTTCCCAGCTTCAAAATGGTAGGCAAACCCCAGGTGGATGGGGGAAATGCTTCAGAGATAACCTCAATGCCTCAGTGGCGAAGTGCAGCATTCCCACAGACACCTGGGAATCACTAGCCCAAGACCACCGAAGGTGGAGGAGGAGCATCAGTGAAGGCGCCAAGCACTTTAAGACTTACCATCAGGGAAAAAAATGGAAGCCAGGTGAAAACAGCGAAAGGAGCATGCTGCCACATCAATGCGCCACCCATCCGTTCCCGTAACCACCAGTTGCCCCAAGTGTTACAGAGCTTGGGTAGCCATATCAGTCTATACAGCCATCTACAGATTCATACTGAGAGTGGAAGAGAGTCATCCTCATCTGCCAGGGATTGCCGACAATGACAGAATAATCCATAAGTGTGAGATTTACTGATAAAAATGACAAATAGTACACAAGGTGGGTAGGAAAAGCAATTCCAATAGAGCATGAACAGAAAAAAGTCTACACCAAAAGGAATGATCAAGTAGTAAGCTGAACAGAACACTAGACTTAGAGGAAGAGAAAGATGTCGATTCATAGACTTGGACCTATTCTCTTTGGAACTTAGAGGAATAGGAGGTCACCTTTATTGCAGGATATAAGATTCAGACGGGGACTTGATAAGGTATGTACCAAGAGGATGTTTCCTGTCTTAGGGAAGTAAAGTATTGAGGGGCATTGTTTAAAAATTAATGGTCTCCTATTTAAGACAGATGTAGTTTATGTAATGAATTGCCAGAGGAAGTGGTAGAGGCAAGTACAGTTACAATATTTTAAAGAGTTTTGGACAAGTACATAAATAGGAAAGACAAAAATGAACACTGCAGATGCTGGAGATTAGAGTCAAGAGTGTGGTAGGGGTTCTACGATTATTGAAATAATTGATGGTAATGCTGCCATACTCACTCGCTTTGTAAACCAACATATCCCCACTTCCAATACTTGATTTTGCATTTCTCCTTTAAAGAACAGAAACACTGAACTTTTAAGAAATTATGTAAATACTTTCTGAAAATGTAGCAAGACAGAGTAGTTGATGCAAAGATGTTGTGGTTGAAATTGTTACCTACTGACTGATACCAAATTTTAGATGAGCTGCAGTTTCATCCAAACTTTGAGAAGACTAAGTTTATAATCCCTTGAACCAAACCTCAACTTGCATACTGATTCCAGTGCTCTTCTTGCCACTGTCAAGCTGACTCACAACATCTGTTCACAATCTCTGTTCAATACCTTCCAGGGTAGAAATGTCAATCACTAGGGGACATAGGTTAAAGATAAGAGAGGTTAAGTTGCAAAGAGATGTGAGAGGCAGGTATTTTACACAGAAGGTGGTAAGTGCATGGAATACATTGCCAGAGGAGGTGGTACAGGCAGATACAACAGCAAAGTTGACCAATATATGAATAGGTAGGGAATAGAGGGATACAGACAGCGTAGAGGCAAAACGGTTTTAACTTAGAAAGGCATCATGTTGGGTGGAGTCTTGGTGGGCTGAAGGGCCTGTTTCTGTGGAGTACTGTTCTTTGTTTGATCATTTGGCAGGGAGTGGCGACCTGTCCAAATTCTAGGCAAAGTCCAGCCTCATGTTTCCAATATCAATATGTGCTAAATTAGACTTATCCACAGTAATAGTAAATATATGAACATTACTGAGAGGCAGCCATTTTTATTTTTGGCCTTGAAGGAGTTAAATCTTTTTGTCAATGGTTACTTGACACCTTGTGAATAATTAACGTCAGATATCAGTCATCTTCAGTTTCAGATTCGGAACATGCGGTAATTTGATTATGATGTTGTGGTTATTCTGCTCACAAAGACGACAGAAAGGCTCAGATATACAGGCTAAAATTTGTGCTAAATCAAACAACTTCAGTATTACACTGGCTAAACTGAGTTCGGATGCTTGGTCCTATTTCTGTTCCATGTTTGAATGATCGTTTGTCAAGTCAAATCTGAGACCCATTCTTCAGTGCATTTTCACTGTGCCTTCCCTCATATTAAGTATTTCAAATTGTAACAAATCCCTTCTGCCCGCTTGCATCAATATCCCAATATTATGCCATGCATTCTTGATTTTCACACGCAAAGGGTTCTATTCCCACTTTCACATCACAAATGTGTCATTCACCACTGTCTTAACTCATTAAAAGTAGCTAGCATCTCTATAGAGAAAAGCCTATCCCTTGCTTTTAGTGGACTTTCTCATCAGTTTTAGCTTGTTTTTGCTGTTCACCATTTTTATGCCATTTAATCACCCATATGATATTTACACAGCATAATCCTATAACAATCTAACATTTAGCGAATAAATAGTCCACATTATCACATGTGATTCACTATTGTCTTTTCTGAAGTTACTGTGACAGTTAGTCCATTATGATTGATGCGCAGCACTCAATCTAAAACATTCACATTCATTCAACAGAGCATAGAAACATATTAAAACCAATCATCTTACTAATCATGACCAGGTTTAAATTTTTTTTTCTTTGCATTTCATTTAATTGAATTATATTTAATTTAATTTCAGCTAATCCAGTACATTTTAAGTTAATATCTGCAGATGATCTTTTTGAAAGATTAAAAGTTGTAGGGGAGTGGATTTTGATGGACAAGTGTATCCTCCCTACTTGTTCGAAATGTTCTTTGTGGTGGCCCTATCATCCAGTTCAGTTCCCTTTTTAAAAAAAAGCTTCATGGGGAAGGGCACATATATCTCCAAAATAAAGCTGGCAATAGTTAATTTCATCTACATTTTCCTTTCAGTTGGCATACTTCATTTAACTGCACCTAAAATGAGTTATTCCGATTCCTATTGCTGTTGTGCCACACTTTCCCATCACTATTGTTTATTATAATGGGGAATCCCATTAGCTAATAATCTATCTGATTCAGCAACTCTGGAGAAGCCTTATTATCCAGTTTAAAAAGGTGTTATTGTACTGTCTTTGAAATAGAAATTAAACATAACTGTGTGGTTCAAAATATTACCGAATTCTGCTTGTTTGCTTTGTCTTACAGAAAATTTTCTCAAAATAGTTTGCTAGGTTATACTCAACATATCCTTCTTTTAAAATTATTCCAAAATCAAATATAACAACAACAGATGTGAGAATTTGTTTTGTGTAGGGGAAAGTCGTTAAGTTGACAAATTTTGATGGTGGTCAATTACTTTCTTCTGAAACAATCTTTCCCATTTTTTAAATACCAAGTTATTTTATTGATCCCAATTTCAGAAATTATGTCTGAGCTTGGTAGTTGAAAACAGTATTTTGGTAATCCAAATGATCATGGTCAGTTCAGGATTCTCTGTCCTCACACACTTTGCCCATAGATAAGTTCTTAAATCAGCAAGATACCTGGGTCTCTTGCAATGGCCTCAGTTGACTCTTGAGATCCTTTTAAAAGCACAAAAGCAAAAATGAAAACCCACTGTGGATCTGGTTAGAAATCCAAAGGGTTAACAATGTCCAACCACAGTCGTAAATTTAGAAATTCAAAACCTAATCCTTAACAAAGTCACATAGTTGTGTGGTCAGATTTAAAATCTATCAGCAGAAAGTATTAAGTCCCTGCTTTTGTGAGAAGGAGCGGGATCACAGTCACAAGGTCACGCCATGTCATAATGTACTTTGCTTTTAGGGTTTTTTTCTCATATGTCATGTTTAAAATTTGTTTTCTCCTGGAAAGTAGAACAAATCAGAGCTTGTTCAAATTGGATGTTTGCTAAATTTCTATTGATCTGAAGGTTTTGTCAAACATTTTATTCAAAACAAATCCTCATTTTTATAGCACTCAGATATTTATTGTTTAAGTAGAGGTTCATGCAGTTCAAAGAAAGTTTTAGTTTTTAAACCCTTATGATCAAACCAGTTTTGAATCTGTGATGCTTGTGGATTACTGCTTGATTTGGTACTGCCTTCATTCGAATGTAAGGGATGCTATCATTGTTACAATCATAGATCTGCTCTGTGAATACATTCCAATTTTCAAAAGGGGGCTTCTTTAATTTCACTGGGAAAATGGGACTTTTACAGGGTTTTGATAGCTTCCTTAATTACGCCTAAGGATTCTTTGTCCACAATTTCAGGCTCATTGGGGACAGACTTTGTCTCAGTGCATCAGTGAGGTGGAAGAGTGGGGAAAACACTCTCTCTACTGTTTTCCCAAGGTTACCTGTCTTGTCTTGTGAGATGGACAATACACCAATAGACAATAGGTGCAGGAGTAGGCCATTCTGCCCTTTGAGCCTGCACCACCATTCAATATGATCATGGCTGATAATCCTTAATCAGTATCCTGTTCCTGCCTTATCTCCATAACCCTTGATTCCACTATCCTTGAGAGCTCTATCCAACTCTTTCTTAAATGAATCCAGAGACTGGGCCTCCACTGCCCTCTGGGGCAGAGCATTCCACACAGCCACCACTCTCTGGGTGAAAAAGTTTCTCCTCATCTCTGTCCTAAATGGTCTACCCCGTATTTTTAAGCTGTGTCCTCTGGTTCAGCACTCATCCATCAGCGGAAACATGTTTCCTGCCTCCAGATTGTCCAATCCTTTAATAATCTTATATGTCTCAATCAGATCCCCTCTCAGTCTTCTAAATTCAATGGTATACAAGCCCAGTCGCTCCAGTCTTTCAGCGTAAGGTAGTCCCGCCATTCCAGGAATTGACCTCGTGAACCTATGCTGCACTCCCTCAATAGCCAGAATGTATTTCCTCAAATTTGGAGACCAGAACTGCATACAGTACTGCAGGTGTGGTCTCACTAGGGCCCTGTACAGCTGCAGAAGAACCTCTTTGCTTCTATACTCAATCCCTCTCGTTATGAAGGCCAGCATGCTATTAGCCTTCTTCAATACCTGCTGTACCTGCATACTTACCTTCATTGACTGGTGTACAAGAACACTCAGATCTCTTTTTACTGCCCTTTTACCTAAATTGATTCCATTTAGGTAGTAATCTGCCTTCCTGTTCTTGCCACCAAAGTGGATAACCATACATTTATCCACACTAAACTGCACCTGCCATGCATCTGACCACTCACCTAACCTGTCCAGGTCACCCTGTAATCTCCTAACATCCTCCTCACAATTCACCCTGCCACCCAGCTTAGTTTCATCAGCAAATTTGCTAATGTTATTACTAATACCATCTTCTATATCATTAATGTCCTGGGATAGGACACACAGCTCCTGCAGTCTGTTCAATGTTTTCTACTTCACATGTTTGATTTTAGCTAAATCAGAGGAGAAATCATTTTCTCATCCATCTAAAAATCAATATCCAATTTGTCCAGTTGCGAGTTGGGTCTGCCGACAGTCCAGTCCTTGTGTTGTGTTATGCATTATGCAGGACATTACTTTCCTGTTGGCAAATATTTGTACCCTTGAACTTCTTTTACTAATTCTATCAGCACCTTATTTTTCATATCCAGCTTTTAAGCACACAAATGTGCACCATAAGCTAATTTTTTCAGACTGTTTCGAACTCAGTTGGTTCTTTCATAACTTTTTCCAAAAGCTTGTCAAGGATACACCTGTAATTACCATGTCATATTTCTATAATTTCCATTACAGATTCTTCTACGAATTAATAAATCCTAACTTCTCCACTAAGCTATCTATCAGTCACGTTTCAAAATATCCCGATGCCATGGTAACCTCAACCAAAGACTGCTACTTCTCAACTTCAAAACCAATTTGTGGTGATTGGAAAGAAGTCGGCCAGGTGGACCTCGTTGACTGAGATCCCTGATTGGGGTTGTTAACCTGGGCCAATCAGGAAGCCCTGGCTGACAGACAGAAACAGGAGATTCAGAATCTCCTCAGTTTAGGGGACTCACTCTGTGCTGGCTGGGTCACAGTCAGTGTGTTACTGTTGCAGTTGGTTTCTGCTTTTTTTCTGGCAAGGAAACATGATTCCTCAACTGGCTGAATTATTTAGCCAGTTTGTTAACTGGTATTCCTTTAGTGAGGACTGATTTATAAACTCCTGATGCGCACAATATGTTTCAGGTATAACTCAGTTCTCATTAGGGGATTGTTGCTTCATTGGCTGGTTACAGCCTGTGTGTTACTCTTTTCTCTTTTACTTTGAGAAGAGGACAATGTTGATTTTGTGGTAGTGCTTAGCCCTTGCACTCTAGTTTTCTTTTTTTTGTGTGTCTTCACTGTTTGTTGGTGTTTGGACTGAGCCCTTGTGAAAAAATACATCTTATCAGATGAACTGTTCATGTGGGTAGGCCTGACCCTTGGACTAGGCCTCTGTAAAGACTGAACACCTGTGCGTGTGCTGGGAGGTGAGTACTTGCTGTATACTGGATTTTGGGAGAAGACCTTGCCTAAACCCCTGTGAGTTTTTGCACCTTTACAACGTACTGTGTTCCTGTGAGTGGTGGAGACTGAACAACTGTGTGCTGTGGGGTGCACATTGGCTGCTTTTAGGAGTGGACTCTGCGATTGGTTGTGGACTCTGTTTTAGCAATGGACTTTGCGGTTTGGAGTGGACTCCATTTCCGGCAATGTGCTTTGTGTACTGAAGTGGACTCTGTTCCTGGGAATGGACTCTACATTTTGAAGAAAACTGTTTGTGGTAATGGACTCTGTGTGTACCAGAAAGGAATCTGTTTGTTGATAATTGACTCTGTCGTGTTGTTTGTTGGGATTATCACCCGCACTATCTTGTGTGTCCCTGGGTCTGGCAGGCCTTACTGTCAGCTGCAAGGCTCATAAGTCGTCCTGAAGGCTGAGACCCTCTGAACCTGAAGGTGGGTAGGCTGTCCTGAAAGCTGGAGGGTGGGTAGGCCACCCCGATGCCAGTCGCCCTGAGAGCCGGAAGGTGGGTAGGCTGTTCTCTGCGCTGTTGTCCCGAGTAGGGATGATCAGGACGGGCTGTCCTAGAGGTGGTGGGAAGGTGTGTCAGAAGCTGTGTAGGGGCAGGCTGAGGTCTGAAAGCCTTGTGGGCTGCCCTGCACGCTGTTGTCCTTGGGGAAGGGGACGAGCTGTCCTAAAGGTTGGTGGAAAGTGTGTCAGGGCAGTCCAAGGGCCACATGGCGCATCGGGTGGATGAGAGCCCAATGGTACGAAGGGGCAGACAGAGAGCTGGAAGGCGGGTAGGCCGTCCTCAACGTTGTCACCCTGGGCGAGTAGCGGGGTGGGCTGTCCTTGAGGTGGTCGAAAGGTGTGTCAGGGTGGACCAAGAGCCGGAAGGCGCATAGGCGGCTGACTGCCTTAGAGTGGCAGGAAGGTGGGAGGGATGGGGTGGGGGGGCTTGCTGGGTTTTCTGGGGGCCTGTATTTTATGCACTGTTTCTTATGTAAATGGACTGCCGTATATGTACAAATGTCATTGTTACTGTTTGTAATGATTGAAACTGGAATTTGAGGTTTGTCCTCATTTCCCTGAAAACTGGTTGAATGTCAGGGTTTGGGGCTTGGCTTTGCCATTCCTCTCCCTTGTAAAATTGCTGTTTCTTTGTACACAGCTATTAATGTTCATTGTTTTGTAAACTGTGAATTGTTTAATAATTTTTTTTAAAAAAGGAGTCTCAAAGAATCTCCTCACCACAGGGACCAGCACTGAGTTAGCTGGTCAGAATCCATTTACTCATGTAAATAAAGGATGACTTGGTGATGCGATGCTGGCCTCTGTGCAGTTATTCCACAATTAAACCTCAATTCCTGTGGGATCATTTCACTTCTCTGCTGCCAAGACAACTGTCCCCAGCAACAATTCATATTTCTGCAACATTTTTGCTAATGGGTCGTCTGGCCTAGCTTCAGTTGCTATCTGCTCACAAGTGGTAGCCCATCAGTATGGCTATGCCTCCTCTGCTCAACATCTCCTGTCCTGAGTCCTCACTCTCGGCCTTTTTTAATACTTGACTGGACTGTTGTTGAATAGGCTTACTGTACTAACTGTGGGTAGTAAATATAGTACTGACCCTCTTACAGAACTGGAGATGTGATACAATTATCCTCTTTGACTACATCAATTGCTGCGGTCTTCACATGCTTTAATTTTAGATTTTTCTAAAAATGTCAATTTGTTGTGATCATTCTCCTTGCATAGACTGCAGGACTCTGTGATATAGAATTTAGATCTTTATGCTTATTAGAACCACATCAGTATTAGATTTGTTAAACAGAGTTCTGTTTGATACTCGGTCCCTGCTCTTTTCCACTTCTGTCTGACCTCCCTTGAATATCTGTTTAATCATGCAGAAAATGATCAACTTTTAGATATGTACATCGTTTCATTTAAAAGGAAAAAAATCATCTGTAATTTGTGTTTTCAGCCTGTTTCCTGAGGTTTAGGCAGATCCTACATGCTATTTCTCTTGTGTAACTGACTCACTCTAGGATGGTCCCATTATTGAAATCTAATGGAGTATCTTAAACAAAATCAAATGAAATGCCAGTGGGACAATTGGGTTTTTAAATGCTGGGAGAAAATGTACCAATGTTTATGGTTCCCTCCCTGTTAAGTTCAAGGAAATTGATTTGCTATCTGATGATGAGTCTCGTGAATCTGTGCAGGTTAGTTGCTAAAATATGAGACAAAATTGTTTGCCTTTCTTTGCGCAACTTACACACTTTTTGTTTGCTTTCACAGTCCGGCAACTGGAAAAGAAGATAAATCTGGCAATTTGAACACTATTAACCAACAAGGAGCCTGCACTGAAACTAGAACAGAGGAGGAAGAAACCATTCGAATTACTCTTCCTAAGAAACAAAAAGCTACAAGTCACCACCAAGTCGACTTTCTTGCCACCAAGGATCTGCCTTTAGCTTCAACTGAGAGCAAAAAATATGTTGGTAGCCTAAAGATACAACTGAACAATAAATCTGACAAAGAAGCAGATGACAGTGCAACTAATATTGGCCAAAATAAGTCACAGCCTCCTAAACATCCTGAAGCATCTGATGGTCTCCATGTAGATGTGAGGCAGAAAAAAGATAAAATATCAAAGGTGATCTGTGTGAATGATAGTGACACAAAGCACAAATCTGCAGAAGACCACGGAAACAAAGAAATGAATACCACAAGTGCCCCTATTGAAAAGAGACTTTTAGAAATGGTTCCCAATGCACAAACTGATAGAGCAGATGAAAGTGGCTCACCTGGAGTGGTCTCTTCAGAATCATGTGCAAACCCTGGTATGAATGATCAATCATTTTCTATGGATAGGCTTACTTCTGGACTATGTTCACAAAAAGTTGATGCCCCCAAACAAGGTGCAGAAGAACACATGGCTGACCTTATTGCCTCCACCCGTGACATTGCCCTATCTGTACCATTGACTGGAGCTGAACTGCAAAGTAGAGAAGTCAAAGTAAAGACTTTGTTACCATTAAATGTGCTGATTTATGAAACCATAGAATCGGAAATTGAGAGTGTTTCCCCCACACAGTGTATTAATGAACAAAAGACCATCCAAGGCAAGGCAAAAAGTGAGCATGTCCAGCCAGTTCAGCAAAGCTCACCCATGGTAAACAAACATGACATTAACACAATGCCACCACATAAAGTTCAAACATCTTTAACTCCGGTGCCTGATATCAAAGACATGAATGTGGTCCAAAAGTATACAGCAGGTGATGTAATAGTTGAAACTACACAACAAATTCCACCAAAACCTCAATCTGGAGGGATAAATGATGTAACTTCACTTGAAAGCACACAAATATCTGAAACTATGGTTGATGTTGAGAAAGAAGTGTCTGCAAAGAGTAATGGCAAAATGACATCTGACTCAGGGGCAATAAAGGGTGAGATTGCTCAGAATATTTTGCCATTGTTGCAAAATAAAGATTCCAAAACACAGAATGTGCTTCCTCAGCCTGAACAAACACTTAAAAAGATTGCATCGCATGAAATTAAGACAGACATCCCTTCAAATATTGCTAGTAACATCAAGTTGGGTTCAAATGAAGCAAAAGTGGAGATTGACCTAACTTTACAACAGAACACGCCTCTACTACAAAGTAATGACAGTGCACTAAAAGTGACAATATCACCAGAGGCTGAAGTTAATAACAAAGTATCTGCAAAAAGTTTTAATGAATTGAATGCTTTGACCAGTGATGACTTCATCCCACCTATGCAAAAAAGGATGGTCGGTATGCAAGATGGAGAGAGCAAAATAAAAGACATAGAAGTTGGTTATTTAGAGACCTCTCCCATAGCATCGGAAATGAGGAATGTTGTCACAGAAAATAGTGCTAATGACACAAACACTGGTTCCACTGCAACAGGAGTGCTTTCCCTGCCTGTAGAGCAACACACATCTGTATTGGAAGATAGAAACTTTGAAATAAGAGAGGAAGTCTTGACCCAGAGCCGAGAAACAGCTGAGAGCGCTCGGTCCAAAATGAGTAAGAATTCTTCTATAATTGAGCAAAAGCCTAGTTCAGAGACTGCAATAAATAATTTTGGTCTACCTATATTATCAAGCACACCTAAAGTGCAGCATAAAGAGATGGAACCAAGGAGAGCAGTGTCATCTTCAAATGTAGAGGCATCAGCAGGAAACCTATCCAGAGCAGAAGATGCCCAATCAGCAAACTTCATTGAAAAACATTCTCAACCAGGTGCAGCAACAAATGAATCTTCTCTGTCTGTCCAGAATGTAGAAGAATCACAACCCCAGGAGGTTATTGTTCAGACGCCTTCTAAAGTTGAAGATATGTGGAACACTCAAGCAACTGTCAAAACAAATGTAGACCTGACTGCATCAACAAATGGCTTTGCATCATCAGTAGAGCAAACAACCTCCAAATCTGAGGAGGAAAGAGGATTTAATTTTTCATTCAGTGAAGGAAGTAGTTTAGACAGCTCTTCTGATATGGATAGCTTTACAGAAACAATTCGGAAATATGGCAATCCCATTCAATTGCCTCAAAAGAGGCAACGAGTTCCTAAAGTGCCTTCACTGCCACCATTCGCTATGCCACCAATCCAAGAAGACCATATATCACCAAAAAAGGAGAAAAAATTTGATCCAAGTTCATTCAAATTTGGTTTTCTGAAAAATAAACATAAAAGTGATCCACCTTCCTCTCTCTTCAAAATGCACCAAATTGAAACAAAGTCCAAAGTAGTCAAACGTGTATCTGCAGAACAGAGCATGCTTTTTAAATCTCTTGCAAATAAAAGCTCACGTTCGAGTTTACCAAAACAGCAAAAGGCAGAAAATGATCTTGCTTCTGAATCAAACAGTAAAAGATCACGTTTAGAGATTGATGAGGTAACTGCTCAAAATTGCAAGCCATCAACTGAACATGAATTAGAATCTGCTGATCTCACACCATCATTATCAAAAAATAATGTTATTCAAGAATTTCAATTTGATTCGTCAAATTCAACTTTTCCTGAAACCCAGTTGCCAAGCTTTATGGAAAACTATTTGAAATCTAACCTTTCTGAGATAGAAAAGAAACCTACTGAGTCAGAACAACAAACAGAAAATGGATTAACTATCCATGACTTAAAACAAAATTTGTTGGAAAATAGTTCAGATTTTACAAACACATGTACAATTGACAGTACACTTGCATTACAAGGATCAAGCACGATAGATGGCAATCAAAATGCCTCAAGTATATTTGGTACAGACCTATTCACTCCCAAGTCAGTATTGTTTAATCTTCCAGAAGTTGGGGTAAGTTCATTTTGGTTGTCATTTGGCACCATAATTTAAAACTTACTTATTACAGAAGTTTAACTTTATTGATATGACCTACTTATAATTTGTCAATCGACAGAGGCTGTCTTTTTTTCTGTTTTGAATGATTTTTATTGTCAATTATAAAATAGCTTTTATAATTTCAGCAGTATAATATTTTTCAAAATGTTGAAAAAAGGTAAAATGAAACTGCAACAGCTCAAGGTACTTGTCTTTAACAAAGAAATCTATAATAAGTTTGATCTTAAGTTCACATGGCTTTATAAAACCAAAGAAAGGGGTGGGGCAGATAGAGCATTGTGAGCGTTATTTGTGTATGAATTAACTTATCAATTAAAATGGATTATATATTTAGTTAAACCATACTTTTACTGAATGTTATTAAAATGTAAGTATTCTGCACTGCTTTGGAGTACCTTGAGGTATGGTGTATTGCAAGGTATTTATAGATTTGTCTTCCTTCTTAGAAGAAATTAAATCTCTGGAGGGCACTTAACGTTACATGCTGAAATTGTGTAAATTCTCACTCAATGATCACTCTATCCATTGAGTGGTTCTTATTGCAAATTCAGCTAGGTCAGTATGAGACTGCATTGTAACCAGGTGAGGGGGGCTGATTTGCTCCTCTTTAAACACCTCAGTCAGAACAAATGTTTACATTATTTTCCTTAAACACAATTATCAAACTTTAATTAAAACATGATTTAGAGGAGCCGGTGTTGGATTGGGATGGACAAAATTAAAAATCGCACAATGCCAGGTTATAGACCAACAGGTTTCTTTGGAAACACTAGCTTTCGAAACTCTGCTTCTTCATCAGGTGGTTGTCAATTAAAACATAGTTAACTGGATCAAAATGAAGTAGGCAATTAATTACGTTTTCTTAACTGAAAGAAAGAGCTTTATTACCTACACCCTCTTAAAAAAACATAATATCACATTCACATACACAGATAATCAGCTTCAACAAAGGGCGGGTAAGTAGAATAAAGACAGTAGAAGGGGTTGAACAATTGAGCAATTTCTCGGGAAGTGTTCCACTGTATTTTCACTGCAATTCAAATCTGCGTTGTTCAGAATGATAAAGAGTGGTAAATTCTTCTGATGTCTTGCCTAATGTATGTCCCTCACCATCAGTATAAAAGCTAGTTGAACTGGTCATTTCATTACTATTTATGGAACCTTGTTATTTTGGAAAATGGAGATACAGTACTTACTTCCTTCATTTCCTCAATGAAAGCACTTCAAAATGACTCATAAGTGGAAAATGTTTTAGAATGTTTCTCAGAGATATGATGGGCTTTATATAAAAACCCCTTTTTTAAAAAATATCACAAGAAAGCTAGGATTTTGTTGGGCTGACAGGGACCTTGCACTTTCATCAGAGAACCGGCAGGGCGGTCCTGTCCATTTGGTGAGGTGCCAGGTACAATCAAATGGCCTTTGGGCCATCTCCAGGACTGATGACCACTCAGAGACCGACGACTCCTTGCTGCCACGTGTATCACCATGAATGGTTGCTACTGGTGGTCATGCAGCCAATTGAGATGCAGGATCAGTGGGAGAGTACAGGCTAAAGGTCAATGAAATTAAATGTCTATCAATGAGTTCAGGACATGGGAGAGGGGGAGGAGCAGAAATTGGAGGGGTTGGCTTTCCACGGCTAACTTCTGACCAATTCCAGGTTGATTGAGCACAGGATGGGTGATAGTAAGGCAACACATCTACCGACCTGCCCCTTGCCCCGGAGTGGCTGCTCATGAAAACAATGGTGTTTTAGTGGGTGCTCTTCTGAGGTTGAGTGTGCTCCTTGTAGCTTCCATTTAGTCTCTGACCTACCATTGAATTGCAGTGGGCTCTGCGATTATAGATGCCAATTTCCTTATTAATGAGCCCGAATGAAATCCTGCTCATGACAGCCAGAAATCCCTCATCAGGCCCTTCTGCCCTCCGACTTGATCAGAAGAGCTTTACCCGCCGATGAGAGACTGATATGAGACCCCTTCCACAATCACATGGGCCTGGCCATCATGTTTTCTGTCATGACCGCTCACATTAAATCTTGCCCATATATTGCTAAATTCATTACCACTAGTTCTATACTCAACATGAGGTTTTGAATAGCTCATTTGGCTGGATGGCTGATTTGTGATGTGGAGTGATACCAACAATCCAGGTTCAATTTCTGCATTGACTGAGATTACCTTGAAACTCCTGCCTGCTCGACCTCATTCCTTCTTTGTGGCGTGGAGGCTTTCAGGTTAACCTCACCACCAGTCACCTCTCTCTGTTGAGCCGTCTGGGATTGTGCTAATTTTACTCAACATAGAAAAATTCAGAAATTTATTTGTGCAGGATGTCTAATGATCATATAGTGTGGTTGAAAAATGTTATCAAATAGAATGAAAATTAAGTGGATTTTAATTTATTCATTAGATACCCGGAAGAAGAGAGTCGTCGTTAAATTCTAGACCTGGAAAGGTAAGGATCATGTGCCAATGTTAAGTGATACAATTTGTTAATGAAGCACAAAGTTGGATTTTTAAATAATTTCTGTTTTACAGATTGTCATCTATAATCAGCGCAGTGTAGATGGAGAAGCTATTGAAGTCTTCCATGATGTTGAAGATGCTACCTCTTGGCAGCTCCCCTCTGAAATTTCCATTCGGGTAGTAAGAGGCTGGTGAGTTATTCATTGGGGGATTTCATTGTTTTAGGAATGTTATACTTTGCAGGTTGTTATTAGTATCTTAGAATAATAAGCATCAACTTCACATGACATTAATCTTAATTGTAACACAATTCAAAAATTGCATTATGTTAAGAAGATAGGAAAAAAATCTGTAATGTCAAAAGCTAATAAAATAAATAACATCCTCAAGTTCATGTAGGATGTGAATAAGAGCTGGTTTGTCATTCATATTAATTAAACAGCTAAAATTTGAAGTATTCAAGAAAAGATAGAAACACATTCCTGGTTAGTTAATACTTGGAAAGAGAAATGACAGATTAAAACTTTGAAGAGACCAATTATTTGCTATTAACAGAATTGGTTTAAATACATAGCAATTTGTGACTTTGATTTACTTCAGTATTATATGCTAAGAATTCATGTTTTGGGCTAGGTCAGTAGATTGTGCTTGCTAAGACATGAAAGTAAATCTGCTCTGTTGCATTTGGAGAGTACAATCTGTAGATTTAGTTCGAGGTATGTGATGTGAAGTTTTTAACTTTCTTTTTTGGATTTTAGAATTTGAATAGTTAGCATGTGGATTTTCAGTGTGTCTGGAAGGGTTGAATAGTTAACTTTTAAGTATTTCTGTAACTATGGTAATTTTTTAAAAAACCTAGTGAGAGAAAGACTTCTGCATCGTAATAGACTTTGTTTACTTTCAGAAAACATTACCAATGAATAAGGTAAACAGTTGTGCATTAGGATCCTATTTGGAAGGTCAAGGATTGATCTGTTACTTTTGATTATGGAAAATACACATAGTTTTGAAAAAATGATTTTTAGTTTCAGTTTGGACAATTCTGAAGGGTTCTTCTCACATCATGAAGAAAGATGTTCAAAGTTCCTAAGAAAGGGAAAAGATAGTTTAGATTTGTTAAAAAGTAGGATACCTCAGAGTAAGGAGGTTTGTATTAGCTCCAGACTGGAGTGTTTTGAAAAAATCCAGAAGGGATTATTTGAAGCTGGAAACGTTTATAATGCAGTTTCATAATATTGATGATTTTAGTAAAAAATTCATTTCACACAGTGACTACTGCATGTTTGCATGTACAGAACCAGTTTTAAATTCATAAAACATACGTACATAATGATCTACTAGGCAATGTGGAAGATTGCCTAGGAATGTCCTGTCCCCAAAATATAGGATAAACCAACCTCAATAATTATTACACTAACAACCTACTCTTGATAACAGTGAAGTGATGGAAGGATTCAAGAGTTGTTCTATAAATCAACAGTTGCTCAGCAAAATCATTCAGGGCAAAGTGGCTCACTTGTTTGATTTACCTTCAATATTCACTCCCTTCATCACTGATGCATAGTGGTGGCAACATTATTTATTATTTATTGTAGTAACTCACCAAAGCTCCTCCCATGGCATCTTTCAAACATAAGACCTCTACTAGCTAGAGGTCGAGGGCAGCTGTAAGTTCCCCACAAAGCTGGGGTTTAGAGGTGAGTATCGTGGCCTTCATCAAGGAAAAGGTGTGATAAAAACTGAAAGGTCTGAAGGTGGATAAATAACCTGAGTCAGATGGACGAAACTGCAGAGTTCTGAAGGAGATAGCTGAAGAGATAGTGGAGACATTAGTGGTGATCTTTCAGGAATCACTGGAATCGGGAAGGGTCCCAGAGGATTGGAAAATCACTAACCTGATCAGTCCCATCTCTGGGATAGTTGTCCCATGTTCCGTTTTGGTTGACACTCAGATGCTGTTTGTCCTACGTTTGTGACGTTTAAGTTTCATTCATGCAAAGCCTGCACCTCCACATGTGCATTGTACCTTCCTGTAAGGTCTCCTATCTGGTGGCCCACACTGTTCTATTCCAGCAGCAAGCTTAATGACCCTTTCTCTGTCCTGGGATTTACTAACCTGTAGTGTGCTGTAGAATCCTTGTACGTGTCTTACCAAATCCATGACCAAATGCTTCATGTATTTGTTACAGCATGTTCTCTGAAGAATTGCAGTCCTTACAGGAAGCAGTCCAAAGTCTTTTGAAGCTTCCAGTGGGCTCCCATCTCCCTATTAGCTGTCCCATTATGACTATTAACTGTCGAAGGTTCATTCCCTTAATCTTCTAAGTATTCCTCAATTAACCAGACTGGGAAGTAAATGTGCACTAAAATCTAAATAGAATTGTTCAAGTGAGGCAGAATTTCATTAATATTGTCTGAATGGTATTCATTATGTTGAAAGCAATGTTTTAAATTTTTCCCAACAGTTGGATCCTTTATCAAAAGCCTAACTTTGAAGGTGATAAAATTGCATTGGAAGAAGGTTTCTTAAATCTTACAGATATTTGGGGAAAGGAGTTGGCTGAAGACGCATGTGATGATACATTAACATCTACCCCTAATGAATGTTCGATTGGCTCTTTAAGAAGAATAGTCAAGGTAAATGTGGTTCTTAAATTTTTAAACAGGAAGTAGCTGGTTATTGACCCACATATTAGATTTGATTTGTCATCCATCTCAAAGACTCCTGAATTTTCATTAGGATGTCAGGAGGTTGAATATGCTTTCTTTTCCAATATTATGCTTTTTATCTTTGTTCATGTTTCAACAATCTTCCTTTCACCAAACTACCTGCTGTTGTTGGACAAGAAGCTATCTTTGTCTGTTGGTTAATTCCACTGGAAAGAGACTATGAGAAGGAGGAAGTAAGAGAATCAGAAAGAGCTTTTCCAGTGGCTTAGTGTAAAAATAGGGTATATCAGTAACTTCAAGTCTTGTATGTATAAGAGATATCTTTGGTTTGCTAGGATAGATTCAAACTCAAATGTTTGTTTGCTTGATACGCTATGGTGCAGAACCGAATTGCATTTGTGACAATGTATATACACATTTTTGAAATTAAGAAAAAGTAACCTCATTATGCAAACTCAAGCTTGTGGATCATCCACAAGTATGGGTATCCTCCTGTATGAGTATCCAGATTCCAAGATGCTGGAGTACATTAGTAGTCCAAGGTAATTAAAAAAAAATTAGATTAGATTCCCTACAATGTGGAAACAGGCCCTTCCATCCAACTTGTTCACACTGACCTACTGAAGAGTAACCCACCCAGACCCATTCCCCTACCCAATATTTACCCCTGAATAATGCACCTAACACTATGGGCAATTTAGCATGGGCAATTCACCTGACCTGCACATCTTTGGATTGTGGGAGGAGACCGGAGCACCCAAAGGAAACCCACCCAGACACGGAGAGAATGTGCAAACTCCACACAGTCGCCCAAGACTGCTATCAAACCCGGGTCCTGTGAGGCAGCAGTGCTAACCACTCAGCCACCGTGCTGCCCATTAGAGTAAATTTTTTTCAACTCCTGATATTCTGCTAACATCCAAGGTAAAATAGTTATTTTGGAATGTTTGGTGACGACTGGGTTGTGCTAATCTAAGTTGCTGTCCCAAGGTAAAAAGCTATACACACAAAGAAAATGAACTTATTTTTAACGATTGTGCATTGTTAGGATATTAAAATTTATGATTTGGTTCCTAATGCAATAAAGAGCACATTCTAGTTGGGGGTTGGGGCAGTCCATTGGGTAGGTGGTATTTTCATGATAATGACCCAGGACCGGCAATCCAGAATCTCAGACTAATGTTCTGAGGACACGCATTCAAATTCCACCATAGCAGATGGTGAAATTTGAATTCAGTAAAAAATCTGGAATGAAAAACTAGCCTCATGGTGACTATTTAACAACTGTTGATTGTAGTAAGTGGCTGTCTGGTTACCTCTCCTGCTTACATGTATCTTTCGATCCACAGCAATATAGTCAATACCTTCTGGGAAATTATGGAAAACAAAAACAATTGAAAAAATGTTAGCCAGCAAGGAAGGAGTCTTAACCAGGGTTTAAATAATAAAAAATAATATCAAGCAAGGAAGTATCCAGAGAACATAGTAGAGGACAACACAGGAACAGATCCTTTGGCCCAAGTCAGTGCCGAGCATGATTCCGTTCTAGACTAATCCCATCTGCCTGCACCTGGTTTGTTTCCTCTATTTTCTGACTATTCATGTGTCTGTCTAAATACTGCTTAAACATGGCTATTGTATCTGCTTCTACCATCACCCCTGTCAATGCCTTCCAGGCATCTACCATTCTCTGTGTAAAAAAACCGTGCCTCATAAATTCCTTTAAGTTTTCTCCTCTCATGTTAAACCTAAGGATGTGGTGGAGGCTGGTACAATTGCAACATTTAAGAGGCATTTGGATGTGTATATGAATAGGAAGGGTTTGGAGGGATATGGGCCGGGTGCTGGCAGGTGGGACTAGATTGGGTTGGGATATCTGGTCGGCATGGACGGGTTGGACCGAAGGGTCTGTTTCCATGCTGTACATCTCTATGACTCTATGCCTCCTAGTATTTGGTATTTTGGCTAAAGGGCTCTGACTATCCATGCCTCTCATAAATATATAAACGTCTATCAGGTCGCCCCTCAGTCTATGATTTGTTCAACCTCTCCTTATAGCTGATACACTCCATCTTGGTAAACCTCTTTTGCACCCTTTCCAAAGCTTCCACATCTTTCCTTAATATGGCAACCAGAAGTGCAAACTAAATTTCAAGTGTGGCTTATCTGAAGTTTTTTACAGCTGCAACATAGCTTGTCAACTTTTTTACCCAATGTCCTGATTAATGAAAGCAAATATGCTCTATACCTTCTTTACCACCATATCCACTTATATTGCCACTTTCAAAGAGCTATGTACTTGCATCCCAAGGTCTCTCTGTATATCAATGCTCCTAAAGGTTCTGCCATTTACTGTATACTGTCCTCTTGCATTTGACCTCCAAAAATGCATTACCTCACACTTAGCTGAACTAAACTCCATCTGCTGTTTCTCTGCCTGACCATCCAAATGATCTATATCCTGCTCTATCCTTTGATAATTTTACTCACTATTCACAACTCCACCAGTTTCCATGTCATCTGTGAATGGCTGGATTTAAGATTGAAATGAAAAACGGAAGCTATAATAAATGCTGATAAATTGTGACTGCTAAATAAACCTACAATTGTGGAAAGGCAACAAATCATGTATTCCCTATCTTCTACGTGAAAAGTAGCTATGTAGCAAGTAGTAAGTCAAATTTTAGCATTTTTTAAAGTTTATGAAAACTTGGAGCATTTATTAATTACTGTCATTGTGCATCGTATAAAGTTAAAAGGTTACAGGAACTTTGGTCTCCAAGACAAAATAAGCAATACATGCTACCTAGATTGGAGGAGAGAAAACAGACGGAGAGAATTCACTACTCTTGATGTTTGAAGATGCTGTTGGTTGAAAAAAGTGAAACTTTATTGGTTGATTAAGCTTTGGCTGGTAGTGAATGTCAAAGAGGATGGGAAATTAAGAGCAATCAAACACAAACACGAAATTGCATGTCTCAAGTCCAAATGAAAAGAAGAAATAGGAATCCACAAACAATTAAATGTGCTGGATTCTGCTCATCACCATTTTGTCCATAATTTACTGTTGGTGATAAAAGATACAAATATGCGTGAGATCAAAAGGCCTGTTTTATGGATCAGTGAAATAATAAGTATAAATACAGTGGAGCTTATTCTAGTAGTATTTCATTTTTTAAAGCAGTACACATGGATCCTACAAAAGAATGCTTTGACTGACGTAAGTGCATTTTGAGATATCAAAACTTTCTTGTTCGAGGCCAAATAATTGCCAAGAATATAATGATCTGAAAATCTAATTTATTATATTTTGCAGAAGTGGGGTTTACCAGAAATAGATTTATGCACAGAACTAGATGGTCTGGGAAGGAAAACAACATACATTGATGACATGGAAGAAGTAGAAACATATGGGATTGTGGAGCCAACATTATCTATTGAAGTATATTCGGGCACGTAAGTAGAAGGTCTTGATCTTGAGGAATTGAGGAAATGAATTAGTTAATGCGATGCTCATTCTTGCTGTACAAAAATTATATTAGTCAATTCAATAACAGCACTTCTATTTGAACATTTGGGGAAGATTCTTATTTAGCTGAAATTGTCCTCATGTAACTTTGCCTGCTGTAACTTGATAAAAACAACAGTAATGCTCAAGACGTCACACAACTGTGGTGTTGGAAGAAATGGTAGTATGACCTTTGTCCTATGACTTCAGAAAATAAGTCTGCCAAATTTCTGCACTGAGTACAATTATTGATTAATTTTGCAATTATATATAACAAAAACTAGTTTTACTTGGATGATCTAATTTGCATCTGGAAAACTGAAATTCGTGATCTGGGTTTCAGTATTCACAAAGCACAATCTGGCTCTGTTAACTGGGTAGCAAACCCATAAAGCAAAGCATTAGTCAGGCTGCAAGTCTATTGTTGTGATTTGGTACATGGATTAAGCAAGGCATGTTAATGCTTGTGAGATTCATTCTAGAAATTCAAATTTTCTAATTCATTGTCAGAAAGAATAGTTTTAAAGGTTTCAGTCAGCATTGTTGAGAAGCCCTAATAGGTTTACCATGCGCATGTGGATGACTGCTAAAACTGTGGCTTGAGGAGCCTGTTGATGCTTAGTGTAGTTGAAAGCTCCTGTAGTGTAAAATGATACATAGTTCATAGACACTGTTCTGGAATCTCAACTAAAACAGCATCATTATAAGTTAATAAGTTTCTAAAGCTTGGCAACCCTCTTTGCAAAGTTCGGGTACAACAATCATACCATTAATTGTGAGAGGTATCTCACACACCACCTTTAACATCACTACAATTCTCTCCATCATCAGACAGTTTCAGATGCAATCTGCAAATCTCAAGAACACAGTGTACTTCCACAGGACAAAGTTGAACAAAATCAGAAACTAGTTCTATCATTGTTTTGCCCTTCAAGAGATAATAGCTAGCATGTAAAGTATAGTTAAGATATTAAAATCTTGCTCTTCCTCAGCTAGTACAATTTACTGAATATCACAACTTATTTTGACTATATCTCAAGAAGAAAAAATTAGTTATAATTACAATATAAAAGCAAATTTTCTTAGGGTTAGGCAACCCTAGAACCTGCATGAAGGAGGTATAGGTTTTTGTGGCTCTATTTCTTTCCCTCTGAATAGAATAGAATATCCTTTATTGTCATGTGTACTCAAGTACAGAAGCACAGGAGTGCAGTGAAATGTTTTTACAATGTATCTAATGGCACCATCTTAGATAGATGTACCTAAGTCCAAATCTTGGATATAAAAGCGGGATGAAAGGAAAAGTAGCATTACTTACAGTATCTAAAAAAATAAGTTAGATGTAAGAGAGTTACAATATGGTTAAAGGATTGATATTACAGTCCGGTAAAGAATTTCAAATAGCAGCAGCTCAGCGAGCACATGGTCTGACTGCTTGCGCCAGGCCCCAGTCCAGCAACGGTCCCACTTCGCTCCAAGCTTTCAGTCTGCTCTGCACTTGCACTCAGCTGCACCAAGGGAGGTTGCACTGCTCCGGGAATCACTTGCCCTTACACTGCACTGGGACTTGTCCACCTCACGCTGTTCTGGGACTTGCTTCCCCTCATGCAGCACCTTCCCCTTGCACTGCTCAGGAACTGCTAAAAAGAGAGAAAAATAAGAAAAAGAAAAAGAACAGGTGAAGTAGAGGTGCTCTGATTGAGCATCCTATTTTGCCAGAAGGGGTGAAGTGGAATGATGCTTACCATTGTTGTCTTACTTTGAATACAACAGCCAGAATTTTCACAAAGGGCTTTGCACCTTAACCTAAATGGTGCTGGTGCTCTGAATCTAGAGGACCTATCCTCATATCTAGCATCACCATTTATGCCATGTGACATGGGAAACTGGGTGTGGGATGTACATGTGCTTTCAGGGTTCACATAGGCAGCAGCACAATTAAAAATGCAGCTACCGTCATTCAGCAATTTTCATTATTGTTATTTCCGAAACATTAGGTATTAGAGAAAACAACTTAAACTGACTAAATCTCTTTGGACATGTCAGGCACCCTTTTTGGTTGTAAATAGTGAACATAAATGTGCATAAAAAATGGATAAAGTTTGTGGATCTTTTGGACCAGCAAGTCATTTAAATTCCCTGTTCTGTACATTTTTTGGGATAATCGTACCTGCAGTTAAAATAAAATTCATGTTTGTAATTTCAATTGATACTTATTGATATAAAACTGATGATGATTATAGTACTATTGTGCTTGACTCCTTCCACACTTATCACTTTTGAAGGTGGGTTTGAGTTTCCAACTTTATTGACAGCTTCAACTTGTTTAAATAGAGATAAGCTGCATTTGACTTAGGTTTAGGATTAAACATGTTCATTATAAGGGATTTGAACGTGTTAATTCAATCAATGAGTCTTTTTATTAGAAAAAGTCCATGTGTAGCAGTGACTTCAAAAAAACAAGGTGGATTGGCATAGGTTGGCATGGTAGGTATAAGGGACCATGGGGGTGGGTAGGTTGGCATCTAAGGTATGAGGGATCATCGGTTTGGATGAGTACATTGGGCATGAATTGGGCATGGCGAGTGTGTGAGGACTGTGGTCTTGTGGGGAGAGGACTAGAGGACCTTACTGTTTTTTATATAACTGGGAAAGGTTCAAGAATTGAGTCTGCCTCAGCATTTGGTAGCCCTTGCGACTGCCTCCTTGCTGTTACTGGGGTGAAGAGTCAACTTCAGTATGTTTCCTGTGGTCCCACCCCCTCACTACCACTCTCTGAATGAAAATCTAGTCACTCAGGGATGCTTCACCTGAGCTGGGTTTGCAAGGTCAGGAAATTGCCTGACTCTGCACACCCAACCCAGAAGTAAAAGTCTAAGGGCTAGGTTATCAGCCTTTTTTTAATCTAAAGGTTTATTTAGTTTCATGTGGTGTATTTTATCCATTATGGTAGCATGTTTGTAGACTTCATAGAAGAAACATTTTATCTGAAGCGTTGCTTCTTCTGAACACTAAATTAATTCAGAACTTAATTGTGATCAACATATTTATGTTTCACTAAAGCACAAAATAGTTGTTTGACAAATGCTACTTCGAAATAGTTCTGAAAAATTGAAAATGATACTTGTGATTCAGCAAGTAAAATTAAGGCTAAGCAAATTGGCTCAGTGGTTAGCACTACTTACTCACAGCACCAGGGACCTGGGTTTGATTCCAGCCTAGGGTGACTATCTGTGTTGAGTTTGCACATTCTCCCTGTGTCTGCGTGGGTTTCCTCCAGATGCTCTGGTTTCCTCCCACAGTCCAAAGATATGCCGGTTAGGTGAATTAGCCATGCTAAATTGCCCATATTGTTCAGGGATGTGTGGTTAGGTGCATTAATTAGTGGTAAATGTAGAGTAATAAGGTTGGGGAGTGATTCTGGGTCGGTTACTCTTCAGAGGGTTGGTGTGGATTCTAGGTTCTAAGTCACACCATTTCCCAATGAGCAGATACATTTGTACATCAAAGCATTGCAAAGAAGAAATATGTGCAGCGATTCTGGATGCACCCTGATAGTCAGCATACCACACAGCCAACAGGTTTCAGCCCGTACACTATTACAAAGGCAAATCTGAAATAGAAACAGGGAGTGCTGGAGAAATCTACAAGCCCTGGCAGTACATTTTGAATCTGCTGACTCTTCTTTGGAACTCAACACTCAACTCAGTCCATACATTTACTTTGTTCCTGGTCAAGCTGATTGTTTTCATGACACTTCTCAATAATTTGAGAGAGAATCTCTTCCTTCAAGATTTAATGTTTATCATGTTTGCCTGGATGCATGTAATAGTCACTGTAAGACAATTGTGTAGCAACACTTTTATCCATATTTTTATTTCTTTATGCTACACTTCTATAGTATATAGAAGCAATTTCCCTATCTTCCATTCAGCTGTAAACACACTTTATAACTGGCTGACTTGAAAGATTTGAGTAACTTCTCTTCACATCAGACACTGGTATACTTATTTTAAATGTTAAATTTGCAAAAGGTATTTTTTCTCTCTTAGTCTCCCGTGGTTCTTCTTATTTCATGTATTTATGAATTTCTGCAAGCTAGATGTTTTTCTGTTTTAGACATCAGCTAACTTTTTTTGGAACTGTGATAAATTGCTCTCTTTCAGCCCTCTTAACTTGTCTAGCGTCTTTACTTACGCATACTTTTCCTCTTCCAATAACAATTACTTTTGTTGAAATTTGTTACACTACCCTCACTTGTTCCCTTAAAAACCACCAAATATTCAATGATATCTCCTATTATTTACATTTACCTTGCATTTTTGCATCTTTATTTTGCAAGCATTATTTTGCAAGGATTTTTTAACATTAAAGCAACTACTATTTATATAAAAGTATTTCTTGTTCTCCAATTAATTCTTCTGGCTTTTTCTAAATACTGCCTGATCTCAAGGTAAAAAGTCAACCAAAATCTTCTGAACAAATAGTTGCTTTTAATAATTATATTAAATGGAGATATGTTTATGAAATAACTGCACAGAGGCCAATATCCCATCACGAAGTCTCCCTTTATTTACATATTCACAGGACATGGGCTCTGACCAGCCAGCTCAAAGCTGGTCCCTAGAATAAGGAGCCTCGCTGACTCTCCTGTTTATATTTTTTTCATCATTTGTTCCAATTGCAATTTTAACTGTGTGAAACAGCTACACAGAGGCTGGTATCCCGTCACCCTTTATTTACTTGTGGCCAGTCAGCTCGGAGTCAATTGCACGAACTGAGGAGATGACTCTCCTGTCTATATTTTCATTGTGTGTGCAGATGTGAACTGCAATGGAAAAACAACAAGTGCATAAATATTCATTTTCCATCACCAGGAAAGAAGGAAATACCCGAGTGGCTGGTGATAAGAAGTTCCCTTCTCGTCAAAGGGCGATGCTGCGTGATCAAAAAGTGAAAGCGGAAGGCAGGGACTAAATCAAAATAGAGTCAATGGGGGAAATAAAACACTCCACTCCCTGCAGTGCCCACCTCTCCCTGAAAACTTTGAGGGTGTTGGTAAATACAGCATGCTCCTTCTCAAAGGACACCCAGGCATGGACGTAACCACGGAAGAGGGGCAGGCAATCGGCCATAACGACCCCCTTCACGGCCCACTGCCTGGACCTGTTAATGTTCAGTTTGGCCCCTGTTTATATTTGTAAGCCAGGGCTTCTTAATTTGCCCAGGTGAACAACTCTAATCGAGGATTTTATAATCTACGAAATCCACCTGGCCCTTATTCCATTCGCTACAGTTTAAAACTTGTAAGTGATGGATTAGCATTATACCATATGCTTCTGTAGATGTAGTAGCACAGTTGTTGTGTTGCTGAACCTCATGACATTTGGGGAATTTAAATTTTATTGGACAAATTAAATCTGCAATAAAATTCTGGCACCACTAATATTGACAATGAAACTAACCAAGCTTCTGTAAAATGTTCACAATAACCTTTCAGAAAAGATTTCTGCCATCCTACCTCTCCTGGCCTACATGTAACTTTAGGCTCACAGCAACATGACTGAAATGGCCTGGCTGCATTGCTTCAAGGCAGAGGCTCACTACTATTTCTAAAACTGTAAATGCTGGAATTGCCAGTGATGCCCAGATCCCATGGATGGATAAAACATAAAATCTTCATTCACATTTCATCTTTCATTTTAAATTATCAGATTACTCCTAAGAATTATTTTGCAAAGTAAAATAATTCTTTAGCTGTCTTAAATTGATTGCTAAATACTGTCCTATCTGGAAATCGTAAAATATTTTTAACAAGGGAGCCTCAAACACTGTGAGATCATTGGCATAAATTCTAGAACTCTTTATTAAAGTGAACGGACAGAAAATCATAGGAAACACCTTTGACAGTGAGGAGTGCTTCAATTGTTCTTGGTTTTTGCGAAAGAGATCAAACTGACTGCACATAGTAGTTATCTCAATATATAATCCATTGTAGTATAACTGGATCCTAGGACTTCAATCTTGATTTACTTAAGACAAAGCACTTGGAAACTTTGGCTTGGTTAACAAGTACACTTTAATTTTATTACACCCCTAAACTATTTTCCAATGTGAACTCAATCATTTATACAATCTTGTGCCTGTGCCATACCTTAATCTTTTACAATAGAAATGTATAACTTAGTTAAGCACATTATGACAGGCTGTTATAGTAAGATGCAACATGTCTTACAGCATTTATAGTTGGTTGTCTATTAATTTTTGCATCACCCTCTTTATTCTGCTAGCATTCATTTGGCTAGAGATAGCAAACTTCTAGAGGAGGCTTCAAAAACAGCATTAGTTATTTTATGTGTGCAAATAAAGTGCCTACAGTCTGCGTGAAATTTGGTTACTGCACACTGAGTGAGTATTGTTTTGAGCCTTTGCCTATGCAACAGCCTGCAGGTTTCATTCTGGATGTTGATCCTGTAGAAAATGAATCTGAAGAATTACTAATGGGGGATAAGGAGACAGCAGACGAATGGAACAGATATTTTGCAAGAGCAAATTACTGCAGATGCTGGAATCGGCACAGAAAACAAAAAATGTTGGAAATCACTGTGGGTCAAGGAGTATCCATGCTAACATTTTGTGTTTAGATGATCCTTCACCAGAGCTGTGTTGGGGAAGGGAGGGAAGAAGTGAAGAAAATTACAATTACCATGAAAGTAATACTGAATAAATTGTTGGAGCTGAGATGTGACAAATCCACGTTTCCTGATGAATTTCACCCTGAGGTCTTGAAAGAAGTAACAAGTGAGATAGTTGATGTACTAGTTTTAATTTCCAAAAATTGCATCAGATTCAGGGAAGGTTCTTTAAGATTGGAAAATAGCTAATATAACTCCTTTATTCAAAAAGGGAAGAAGGAAGAAAGCAGGAAACTATAGGCAAGTTAGATTAATACCTGGCTTGCAAAAATGTTAGAAGTTGTTCTTAAAGATGTTTAACAGGGCATTTGCATAAATTCAAGTTAATCAGGTAGAGCCAGCATGATTTTGTCAACAGGAAATCATGCTTAAGTAATTTATTGGAGTTTGTTGAAGTAATTTGTTGCTGTAGGTAAAGGGAAATCAATGGATGTTTTGTACTTAAATTTCCAGAAGGCCTTTAGTGAAATGCTGCATCAAAGATTATTATGAAAAATAAAAGATGATGGTGTAGGGAATAACATACTGGTGTGGATAGATATTTAACTGACTAACAGGAATAAAACTAGGAATAAACGTCACGAGTGATGTGCCACAGTGGTCTTAACTCTTCACCGTTTATATAAATGATTTGGATGAAGTGTCTGCTAGTATGGTAGTTAAATTTGCTAATGACACAAAGATTCCTTAGAAAGTGAGTTGTGAAAAGAAGATAAGGAACCTACAAAGAGATATAGATTGGTTAGGTGAGTGGGCAAAGATCTGGCAAATGGAATAGAATGTGGGAAAAGGTGAAATTGTCCATTTTGACAGAAAGAATGAAAAAAAACATATTATTTAAATGGTGAGTGGTTGCAGAGTTCTGACATGCAGAGAGATCTGGGTGTCCTAGTGCACAAATCTCAGAAGATTAGTGTGTAGGTACAGCAAGTAATCAGGAAAACTAATAGAAAGTCAAGTTTTATTGCAAAGGGAATTAAATGCAAAAGCAGGGTGGTTATTCTTCAGTTATACAGGGCTTTAGTGAGACTCCTTCTCTGTACAGACTGTTCACTCTCCCTATAGATGATGTTAATGCATTGAAATATTTGCAAAACTAATACCTGGAATGGGTGGGTTGCCATTTGAGGAAAGGCTAGACAGGCTAAGCTGATATGCTCTGTAGGCAAAAGTGAGAACTGCAGATGCTGGAGTTTGAGTCAAGATTAGAGTGGTGCTGGAAAAGCACAGCAGGTCAGGCAGCATCCAAAGAGCTGGAAAATCAACATTTCGAGCATGAGCCCTTTCTGATGAAGGGCTCCTGCCCAAAATGTCAATTTTCCTGCTCCTCGGATGCTGCCTGACCTGCTGTGCTTTTCCAGCATCACTCTAATCTTGACTCTGATATGCTCTGTAGTTTAGAAGAGTTGGAAGTAACTTAATTGAAATGTACAAGGATGTAGCCTCACATATGAGAATCTAGAACTAGGGATCATGGTTTGAAAATCAGGGATTGCACATTTGACACAGATGATAAACCATTTGTTCTCTGGAGTATTGAGAGTGTTTGGGATCACTTCCTCAAAAAAGGCAATAGCTGCAGAATTTTGCAATGTTTTTAAGACAGTGATCAATGGATTCTTGATTACCACGGGACTAAAGATTATTGGGATATGAGAGAATGTAGAGTTAACTCAAAAATCAGATCAGCATGAGTTTATTGAATGGCAAAACAGGCTCAAAGGGCCAAGTGGCCTCCACATATTCTTTGGTGACATGTTTGTAAACTGTGTGATTTGTATTTTTTGATATAATTTATTTGAAGTTTGGGGTTTTAGGTTCTGGATTAATGAGAGATATGCGTTTTTCTATGATTCTGAAGTATTTCTGTAGCCATAGTAATTTATTTTAAAACAGATTTTGAGGTATGTCTTTAGAATTAATGGGTTTTGTGTACATTGGTAAGGTTCTATGATATACAATATAAATAAGCTACAGTTTAGAAGATCATGAGATGTCTTTTAAAGTTTAAAAGAAACACTTAAAACTTAGAGAATTTACTTTGACTTTTACTGTGAAATTCGAGCAGGCCTCTGAAAAGCATGGATAAAGATGGTTCTGTACCAGGGAGGAATGGATATATTTTTACTACATTAGAGTAAGAAGTTAGTGCTAATCCAGACCGAAGATGTTTGGATAAAACCCTGAGTAAGTTATTTGAAACTGAGTAGTTTAAGTTTGGGTGCAGTGTAAACTCTGGGAAGGAACTATTTGCAGTTCCAGTTTATAAATTGAAATCACTAGTGCTTTAACCTAGTGAGGTGTTAAAGACAGGGTGTCTGATGTGAGTACTGCATGATTGGCATTTATGTCTACTATGTCGGTTGTGTTTTGGGTCTATAAAAATCTTGTTATTTTTCTTAACAATTTATGTAGGACTGTTTTGGGATTAAGGAGATTAAACTTTTATTGGGTGTATATGAATCTTTGAATTTGTAGGTAGTTTGGTTTTATTCAATTTATCTTAAACTTCTTTTTCATTGTTAAAGCAAAATCTGCAGCATTATCTGCTTATGTTTCAGCAAGAGCTCATTTCATTAAAACTAAAGCAATCAAAGTGTGGTCTATCAAAGCATCTTATGTGTTGTTCAAGCATTTTCTCTTTGTTTTCAGTGTAAAGCATTTTGAGTATTTTTATTAGAAGAGCTGTGTATAATTTATCTAGAGTAAATTAGTTGTTGTATTAAAATGTATATGATCTTGTGTGTTGGTAAATTTCCAAAAAATAAAGTTTGATAAGGACTACATAATCGACAAGTGAATAAGTTCAGAGAATGCTGGGTCAGAGGACAAGTGGCAGAGTGGTTAGCTAGTTGGCTTCAACCAGAAATAAGAGTGTAGCAGTGAAGAATGGCAGAAGATAGAAAGTGGTGCTGGTGCCCACAGCATACATTTATAATTTGTGTTAGAAGTTCACGGAGTGTATTTGCAAGCACAAAGACCAAAGTACTTTGGAAGAGCTTCTTTATTTCTTCATACATTTCTTCGCTTCTCCATTCTAATGTACTCTCACTTCCTCCTGGCTGGCTCTTTATATACACTTTCATAAGTTTTTTTTAATAAACCTACTTAAACATCTTACGATGCACTCCCAGGCAGATAGAACTTGAACCCATACCATCTGGCCCAAAGACACTACCAATGCACCGCAAGACAATTTAGATTTTAATGCAATAACTAATTAATTCTCAAAATCTCAATACATTGTTAACTTTAACTTCTAGATATTTAATATCCTATTAACTGAATTAAAGATTAAAAATTTGGATTTTGAAATAAAAAGACATTTCCAAAGTATAAGGTGATATTGATGTTCCATATTAGGAGGACCACAATATATCACAAGCATATTAACAAACTTGCAGAATAGGCATATAATTCAAAAATATTTTTCAAGATAAATAAATGACTTGTTTTTGCAAGAAGAGTAAGACATGTTGTGGTATTATTTAGAAAGTTGAAATCTAAATGAGATAGAGGTGCCTAGATATCTGGGAGTCCAGATACATAAATCACTGAGAATAACAACAAAGGTCAACAAGAACCAAAGACAAACTGAGGAGTAGAACTGAAATGTAAAGTTATCCCAACACATTATTGAGCATTGGTTATACCACATTTAATATGTCATTTGATTTGAGTGATAGGACACTTGAGACTGTACAAAAAATGGTTACAACATTGATGCACACAACGTAGAGGTACAATAAAATCAGAAGTATATTGACAGGCTGATTCTCATTGCCATTTAGAGTGGTTGAAGTGAATAGATGCATTTAAGGGGAGTCTAGATAACTATATAATGAAGAAGGGACTAAAGGGTCATGTTGTGACAAGGTTAGATGAAGAAAGGTGGGAGGATCCTCAAATGGAGAATTGACACTGACCTGGACTAGTTGGTCTATTTTTGCGCTATATGTTCGATGTACTTTGTAGGCTATGATGTAACTCTTGCTTGTTGAAATTTGTTTTTTAGTTGGATTCTATTTGAAGAGCCTTTCTATCAAGGAAATTCTTACATTGTGGAACCTGGTCAATATCCTTCTCCAGAATCTTGGCAGGCAGTGAATCCATTCATCAGCTCGCTCAAACCATTGAAAATGGTAAAAAAAAAAGTCCTTTTTTCATTCATATGTGAAAATTGTTTTTTTAGACATTTAAAATTAACACAAAATTATTAGACTTCTACAAAATAGCTAGATGTATTGTTGATCTATACCACTGGTGATTTTTCTTTTTCACAGTTGAATTTAAATGCATACCAGGGTTGACCGACTGAGCTGAGACAGCCTTTTGCAAAACTTAACATGTTAATATTTTAAAACTGTTTGATTCCACTTGAGTAAGTTTTTAAATAGATCATTGGTCTTATTAATGTTGACTGTCTACCACTTCATGCTTTTGTGCACTGTGATGTGTGAAAGGCAGTTGTTCCCTTTTATGCATTTTATAAAACAGCAGACGTTCCTTCATGTGCATTTTAATTGAGATTTCTTCCAGCATGTTCAATATTAAGGAGATAACGAAAGTATAGAGCAGGAAAGAGGCCTGCAGCCCCCTGCCTGGTAAACAAACCCTCGACCATTGGTTCTGTCAAATATTGATCCTTATATTTTCAATAAGTTTTTTTGCACATTTACCGAAAGTACTTATAATGAGGTAAATAAATCCAAACTTTTCTGCATTCCCTTTATCCCATGAATTTAGAGTTTGTGGAAACCTTAGGTTATTGTGGATCATTTTACCAATACCTTCCAGGAACCTGAATATTTGAGTCATAACTTTATTGAGCCTTCTTTTTATTCCCAAGTAAATAATCCAGAGTTGTTAATTTATGCAAATTTCTCAGCTGCCTTAAATTTTGCTATCAGTTCATTTTTTTTCTTTACTTGGATTTACCTTGTTGGAAGTATGTTGGCCACAGTTGTACTCAGCGTTCCATGTGATTCAGCATGACTTCCTTGATATTATGTTTAATCCCCTGGTCAGAATGTGCTGTACCTTTCCTTAGGTTAGATCTCCTTAGTGCTGCCATAGAAACATTAATGAAACAGGAGTATGCCATTTGGCCCTTTGAGCGTAGTACACTATTCAGTCTGGTCATGGCTTGTCATCCAACTCAGTACCCTGTTCCCATTTTCTCCCCATTGCCTTTGATCCTTTTAATTCTAAGAACTGTATCTGTGCCATTAGTTTAGTGAGCAGTCCACTAATAGTGACCTGAGAACCCTTTACTACATTCTGTCTTGTGGACAAGGGCTATTAAGTTTCCTTCACTTGTCTCATCTACATGAAATATTACCTACCATTAATAATTTGACTGTTCCTCATTGTTTGAACTTCTCCTTGCAATTAGGAGTTATCTTGTGAAGTTAGGTAATTTTATTTCTACCCCAACCCTCAAATCAACTGTAATGTTGGTAACAATAACATCCTGTTGATGAGTTTTTGCCAAGTTGATGAATCTAAATTAGGGAAACTAGGATGGCATGAGATACAGACTGTCTATGATAAATTGGAGAACGCTACTTCAAAGGGATGATGGCAAATAGGTAATGGCAAACATTTAAAAAGACCTGGATAAATTAACAATTGTTCATTGCAGTCTGGTACAAAAATAAAACAGGAAAGGTGGCTCAACCGTGACTAAGAAAGGAAATTAGATCCAAAGAAGGTACATGCACATACAAATTGGCCAAAACAGAACACCCTAGAGAATTGTCAGCAGTTTAGCTTTCAAAGTAGGAGGAAAAAGAATTGATTAAGAGGAAAATAGAGAACGAGAGTAAGCTTGTGGGAACATACAAACTGATTGCAAATGGTTCTATAGGTATGTGAAGAGAAAAAAGATTAGTAAAGACAAATGTAAGTCCTTACAGTCCGAATTGGAGAAGTTATCTTGTGTAACAAAGAGATGGTAGTCCAATTAAATACATAGTTTGTCTTCACATAGGAAGAAACAAATAACTTCCTAAAAATGGTGGAACACCGGGTCTAGTGAGATAGTGGAAGTGCTGGAAATCAGTATTACGAAGGAAATGATATTGGAAACATTGATGGGATCAAAGGCTGATAAATCCCCAGGACCCATCAATCTATATCTCAGAACACTAAAATAAGAATCCCAAGAAATAGTGGATGCATTTGTGGCCATCTTTAAAGATTCTGTGGACTGTGGAACAGGTCCTTTGGTTTGGAGGGTAGCTCATGTAAGCCTATTATTTTAAAAAGGAGGTAGAAATAAACATTGGTGGTGGGGATGATGCTACAGTCCATCATAAAATATTTAATAACAGAGCACTTGGAAAGCAGTGACAGGATCAGACAGGATCAGACAGGATCAGCATGGGTAATCATGCTTGGTAATGATGAAAGGGTAATCAAGCTTGACAAATCTGCTGGAATTTTTTAATGGTGCACCTAGCACTGTTGATAAGGAGGAGTTGATGGATGTGGTTTACCTGAGTCTTTCAATGATGTCCCACTTAAGAGATTAACATGTAAAATTAAAGTTCGTGGAATTGGAAGTAATTTACTGATATGAATTAAGAATTAGTTGGTGATAGGAAACAAAGAGTCGGAATAAATGGATCTTTTAACAAGTGCCAGGCAGTACCTGGTGAGATACAGGAGGGCTCAGTACTTGGACGCCGGTATTCTCAATATATGTTGATGATTTAGATGAAGGAAGTAAATGTAATATCTATAGTCTGCAGCTGACACAAAGCTGAGTGGGAAGCTGAACTATAAAAGGGATGCAGAGATACTTCAGTGTGGTTTAGACAAGTTGAATGAGTGGGCTATTGCAGGCAAAATTAAGTCTGATCTGGATAAATGTAAAGTCTCCACTTTGATATCAAAACAGGATGGCAGATTATTATCTCAAAGGGAATAGTTTGGCAATGGGTCCGGTGAAATGAGACTTGGCTGCCCTTGTACACCGGTTGGTGAAAATAAGCATGCAATTGCAGCAGGTGGCAAATGGCATGTTGGCATTGTGAGAGGATTTGAGTACAAGAGTAGACATGTCTTGCTACAAAGCCTTGATGAGACCAGACCATACCTGGAGTATTGTATGCAGTTTTGGTCTGAAGAAGGTTGTTCAGGCTGTGGAAAGATGCAACAGAAGTTTAATAGAGTGATTCTTGGGATGGCAACACTGATTTGCAGAGAGCAACTGGATCAGTTAGGACTGTATTCACCAGAGTTTAAAAGAGGCCATTTAAGACTGAGATGAGGAGAAATGATTTTCACCCAGACAATGGTGAGCCTGTGGAATTCTCTGTACCAGAAAGGAGTTGATGTCAAAACATTAAAATGTTTTCAACAAGAAGTTGGGCATAATCCTTAGGGCTAAAAGGGTTCTCAGGATATGGCAACGAAGTGAGAACAGTGAACTAAATGATTAGCCATGATCATGTTGAATGGTGGAGCAGGCTCAAAAGGCTGAAAGGCCTACTCCTGCTCCTTCTTTCTATGTTTTAATGTAAATTCCATTGACAATTATTTAGGCTTTTTGTTTTATACAATTTTCAGTTCATCTCAAAAATGATCCTTCCTAGTCCATATTTTCTTATCTGTGTTTAATGATTTTATGGCAGTAAAAAGCAGACTGAAATCTAAATTTATCATGTTCACAGAATTTTTGTCACAGGCAAGATCCTTGCATCTTTAAAATATCCCAGATAATATTTGTAAGAAGAACTTCCTGCCATAACTGTATACTAACTCCTTCTTATCATACCACACCTATCCAGGTGACTCATTGTTATTTCTGTTGATATACTTTTGCACTTTACCCATAGCAGATGTTAGAATTGCTGGTCTATAGCTTGCTGCATAATCCCCATGTTCCCTTTTAAATACTGAACAATTCCTCAAGACTGATTTTGCGAGCTAATCCTGTTTCTGAAATGTAACTCAGTTCTGGCGCCTTGACTTTCTCACCCTATCAGTTGCTGAAGAATAAATATAAAATCTTAGCAATTCAAAGGGCATCAATTGTACCTGGAGCTCCATTTTACACCTCTCAAACTTTCACTGGCCAACACAAATATCTAAGAATATCTGGCTACTAACCCATATGAAAAGTTATGATGCAATTGTACCATGCTTTGGGTCACTCAAATCATTGAAAATAATAAAAAGAAATCCATTTTTAAGAATTGATTTACAGTAGTTAGTCTAATTGGTTGTTTACAGTCACGTAGGTATTATTTAAAAAAAAACATCCATATGCATTTGTAGATTGTAAGCTTAACAGTTGCATTATTGTTAATGAAATACTGAGAAAATGTTTTTATTTCAGGGCCCATTGCAAGTGGAAAAGCTTAATGACAACAGAGTAAGTAGTTTTCTTATCTTTTGGGGCATTGCTAATAAGGTCAGCATTTGTCACTCATCCCTTCCTGGTTTTGAACTGAGTGCTTGCCAGGCCATTTCAGAGGATACTTAAGAGTCAACCACTGGTCTGGAGTAGCGCGTAAGCCAGACTGGGTAAGGATGGCGGTTTCCCTTCCCTAAAAGACATGAGCGAACCACATGGATATTTACAGTAATCGATAGCTTCATGGTCACCATTACTGAGACAAGGTTTATATTCCAGATTTATTAATTGGATTTAAATCTGTGGTGGGATTTGAACACACACACCTACAGCAATAGCCTGAGTTTCATGATTACGAATTCAGTGACACTGTCACTGTGCAACTGTCTCCTGTCTCCATCTTTCTGGCATTACCTTGCTGTAACTAAGATATATCAAAGAAAGCATTTTCTGCAATAATGTTACCTTTCATGCTATGCTTATGTGTAACAGAATAGGTGTGTACTTTATTATGTTAAACCACGAGAGATTACTTTCTCCCTTCTAATCCTTCATTGTGTGAAGGTTATGATTCATACAGGGTGTGGTTCCATTAATACCCGGGCCCATCCAGAATATCAGTTATTGTTTTCCAAATCTGAGTCTAGACAGTTGGCAAGCAATGTGACCACATGCAGTATTGTAGCAAGGGCCGTTTACATCCTCACTCTGTGTTCTTCATAAATGTGAATGCACAGGATTAATCCAATATTAATTAATAATGGAGATTTTCATTTACTCACCTGATATCAGAACACCTGAATCCATAGCAACAACTACTGCCAGCTGAATATGCAATCACAATCAAACCTTGATTGTTTTTAAATTAAAGCTTAATACAGCAGATACTGAACATCTATAATACAAACAGAAAATGCTGGAGAAACTTAGCAGTCTGGCACATTTGTGGAGAGAGAAGCAAAGTGAATGTTTCAAGTGCAAACACACTTCTTCTGAACTTGATTAACCTTCATCTGTATTCTTTACAGGGATAATATAATGTTAAGTTTTCCAGTAAGAGATCGGAATGTTTTCTTGTTCTGATTTTATTCTGAATGAATGCAAAACTCTTGATTAGTTATTTTTTATTAATAGTAAATGACAGAAGCATTAGAGATGGAGAGGTAGACTACCTGAATAAATTGTGATGTTAGTTCAATACAATTGGATAGATTATATAGAGTCGTAGACATGTACAGCACGGAAATAGACACTTCAGTCCAACTCAATCATGCTGACCAGATATCGCAACCTAATCTAGTCCCACTTGCCAGCACCCGCCCATATCCCTCCAAACCCTTCCTATTCATATACCCATCCAGATGCCTTTTAAATGTTGTAATTGTACCAGCCTCTACTACTTCCTCTGACAGCTCATTCCATACATGTACTACCCTCTGCATGAAAACGTTACCCCTTAGGTCCCTTTTATATCTTTCCCTCTCACCTTAAACCTATGCCCTCTAGTTCTGGACTCCCCCACCCCAGGGAAAAGACTTTGTCTATTTATCCTATCCATGCCCCTCATAATTTTGTAAACCTCCATAAAGTCACCCCCATTGCTGTTCGCTAACGTGGTGCCACTGTTTAAGAAAGGTGATAAGGACAATCCAGGGAACTATAGACTGGTGAGCCTGACGTCGGTGTTGGGCAAGTTGTTGGAGGGAATCCTGAGGGACAGGGTGTACATGTATTTGGAAAGGCAAGGACTGATTAGGGATAGTCAACATGTCTTTGTGCGTGGAAAATCATGTCTCACAAACTTGATTGAGCTATTTGAAGAAGTAATAAAGAGAATTGATGAAGTGGTGGATGTGATCTCTATGGACTTCAGTAAGGTGTTCGACAGGGTTCCCCATGGGAGACTGATTAGCAAGGTTAGATCTCATGGAATACAGGGAGAACAGGCTCCATTTGGATACAGAACAGGCTCAAAGGTAGAAGACAGAGGGTGGTGGTGGAGGGTTGTTAGACTGGAGGCCTCTGACCAGTGGAATGCCACAAGGATTGATGCTTGGTCCATTACTTTTCATCATTTATGTAAATGATTTGGATGTGAGCATGAGAGGTATAGTTAGTAAGTTTGCAGATGACACCAAAATTGGAGCTGTAGTGGACAGCAAAGAAGGTTACCTCAGATTACAAGGGATCTTGATCAGATGGACCTAATGGGCTGAGAAGTGGCAGATGGAGTTTAATTTAGATAAATGCGAGGTGCTGCATTTTCGGAAAGCAAATCTTAGCAGGACTTATATACCTTAATGGTAAGGTCTTAGGGAGTGTTGCTGAACAAAGAGACCTTGCGTGCAGCTCCTTCAAAGTAGAGTCGCAGTAAGATAGGATAGTGAAGAAGGCATTTGGTATGCTTTCCTTTATTGGTCAGAGTATTGAGTACAGGAGTTCGGAGGTCATGTTGCGGCTGTACAGGACATTGGTTAGGCCACTGTTGGAATATTGTGTGCAATTCTGGTCTCCCTTCTATCAGAAAGATGTTGTGAAACTTGAAAGGGTTCAGAAAAGATTTACAAGGATGTTGCCAGGGTTGAAGGATTTGAGCTAACAGGTGAGGTTGAATAGGCTCGGTCTATTTTCTCTGGAGCGTTAGAGGCTGATTGGATAGAGGTTTATAAAATCATGAGAGGCATGGATAGGATGACTCACACCAAATATTTCTTTTTCCTAACTTTGGGGGAATGAGTATATATGGGGGAAAGTAAGATAATTACTTTGTCTGCTCCACTTCACCCTCAAAAGGCCATTTCCCAGAGATTGAATTCTTTACCTTCCTAGCAGTCAGCAGAATATTTCATTGTTGGCAGATTTCAAAAAAATGTTCTCACTTCTTTGAAACCACGCTGTCCCACAACCCCTTGAAATCTCCCTCTCCTTTAACCTTTTGCAATTTCCTTCTCTCTCAACCCTTTACAGCCTCCTTCCCCGACACCTGAAGCCTTCTTGCAACCTCTTCACCCTGTAAATTTCCATAAGCTACCTTTAATTCAGAAACATATGAAGAAGTCTCACATACAATCAAATACTAAAGCAATTATTTAAATTTTATTGCCCGTAGTAATCAAATAAGACCCCATACAAGTAAGCAAATTAAGCCTCCCAACTCAACTTGGCTATTATCTGATTAAAGGTGGAATTTCACTACGATTCCAAGTAACAGAATCTATCTGTGGATGTGTCCAGGGTTTGATCCTTAAGTAGTGTTGTTCTCTGGAGTTCTGCTTGAAGGGTTCTAAGTTGCATTTTTACATAATTATCTGTCCTTCAAGTTTATGGTGTGATATTATTGATGATCCTTTACATTCTTTCAGCCATGATATTGATTACTGCTCTGGAGCTATCAACTGCAACTTGCCTTCTTATCAGAAGTAGCTTCCCTGTTCCTTAGTGCATTTGGCATTGACTGTTTGCTTGAAGACACAATTTCCCTGCAATTAACTCCTTAAATTCTTCTGCAGGGCAATCATTTCTCTTTGTGGCATAAGGTGTATCAAGCAGCTATTAAAACAATATTGTTTACTTAGTTTTGACTTTTCTCCAGGCATGTGAATTGCTTTTAATTCCTGTATAGCAGTTTGTCATTGTCCCTTTTATCTCTCCACCCTGAAAACACTCAGCCTGTATTCCTGATGAAGGGCTTTTGCCCGAAACGTCGATTTCCCTGCTCCCCGGCTGCCTGAACTGCTGTGCTTTTCCAGCACCACTCTAATCTAGAATCTGGTTTCCAGCATCTGCAGTCCTTGTTTTTACCTTGTCCCACAACAGTTTATTTCAGAAATAATTATTGTTGATTCTTTCAATGCATGAAGTTATTGAAGTTCTGAAGGTTACAGTATCATACTTCTTGAAGCTTCCTCCTCTTCCCACAAACCTCTGCTTCTTCAGATCCTCTTAGACCCTCCTCCTCCAACACCCCCATCTCCTTTTGCAGCCTCCTTTCCTTATTCCCCCACCCCCACCAGGTGCAAACACATCTTCTCCATTCCTGTCCGTTTACAGCCACCCCTCACCCCCCAAACACCCTTGCAACCTCCTCTTCCTCCACCTCACCCTTCTTGCAGTTTATTCCACCCTATCTCTCTCTTCCATCCATTCCTTCCCTCTTGCAGCTTCCTTTGTCTTATGCCTCTTAGCTTCCACCTACTCTCTTGCAGCCTCCTCCACCCTATTTCTCTGGCAACCTCTTCCACACCTCTTTTATTATGCAGCCAGCTTAGCCCATGACTGGCACAAGCCCCCTTGCTAGCCTGACAGAAGGCACCGCCCATGTGGTAAAAGCCCTGTCCCCTGGCACAACCCTAAAAATCCCTGGTTTTAAGCCAGAAGTGGAGGACAGTTTCCCCTGGCGACACCCTCACTACCAGCACTTACTTTCCCTACAGTTTGCTGCTCCTCCAGTTCTAGATTGCTTTTCCCTCAGATTTGCTGCTGTACCATCAAGCATGGGAGGGAACCAGCTTTTGGAGGAGCAACCTCTCACTGAATCCAACTATTCTCATTACCGGTGTGACCTTTTCCTGATTGGTTCCCCTCACCCCGCCATGACTGAAATTTCTCACACGTTTAGAGGCTTTCAGGAGTGAACTTATTCACAGCACTTTGTGTTTTGAGCAATGTCTAAAGTTGAAAGCTAGATAAAATGTAATTATCCACTTTAAACCTAATGGAGTTGCTCCTGTTTAGTTTTTGGCTGTTGTTAGTGTTCTAAGAATTGCTGTGTGACTTTATTGGTTTTTGTTGATTTCAAATTTCAATGCCCAGGAAATGTCTATTGAGATGTAAGGATGAATGTTTTTCTTCAATCCCCATTTAATGACTTGCTGTTGTTAACTTAACATTGCAGGTTATTGTGTATGAAAAGCCTTTCTTTGAAGGCAAACAGCTGGAACTCAAAACAGATGTATTCAGCTTTGTTGAAGGAGTTGAAGAATCAGCTTTGTGCCACACTTATCCATTCACAAACGTTGGCTCGATGAAAGTTTTAGGAGGATTGTAAGTTGTATTTACCCATTTGCAAACATTAATTTTAATCTTTTTGATGTGGTGTGCAAATTGATACGCTTTGAACGAGTACATTTACTTTCTATCCAGTATAGATAGTTAAAACCATAATTATAGAGATGCCACAGCTGTCTCATTCTCCATAATTTGGTACAAGTATTGCACCTGGTGCTTTGCTTCATTCATGAATAAAGAAGTAAGAAAGCTAAATTTCCCGATAGTCTCATCTTTATTTGTGTCAACCTATTCATAATGCCATAGAATGATCGGCCTTCTTAAAGAATACTTAACACACAATGAAATCTACTGAGCACATTAGATAGACTGACGTGAGTCGTAAGGTTGTATCCTGATTGATTTGAGAAGAATAAATTTCCATTAGTTTATTAACTGTAATGTAAGATTAATCTACATCCATTGCTATTATCCTTCTCAAAAAAATGCTTTATACAATTAAAATTGATGCAGACCCTTCAGCAAAGGCATCATATAGCAGTCAAAAAGACAAATTAAGGTGTTGAGACTATTATACACATGCCAGGCAGTATTTTATACTCTCTCCTGTGACAAGTTTGGAGGCATAAAGCCATCCCCATTCCGATTAAGACGACAATGGAGATGCCCATGGTCAGCCTTTCCTTTCTTCAGCTGTCAGTTGAGGCTACTAACACTCAACGATTAGGTATCAAATCAATAGATGGAGGGTCTGTCACCATACCAGGGGAGCATGATGATTAAACATGTGGGGATCGCTTGCGGTTGGTATCCCAGAGGATTGGTAAGGTACTCAGTGCTTGACAGTGGATGGGGATGGGAACCTGTGGAGAGGCACCTCCTGCCCTTGCTGCTGACCGTTTGCCACTCCACCCCCCCCCCCCTCACCCATCACCCCTCACGATCACCACCCTGCACAGACCTTCTCTCCATTCCTTACCTGGGCTGGGCAATCAATGATCCTGGACCTCCATTGAGTATGATTCCCAAGCAGCTACCTTCTTCTCAGTGATGGTGAGAAAAAGCGTTGTTGCCCTCTTTTTAACCAATACCTCTTGGACATCTTCCCATCCTCCAGCATTCACATCTTTTGGAAGGCCATAGTGGCCCATGGATTGCCTGATTGGCTTGTAACTCAGAAGGGCTTCCTTCAAAACAGGCACCACAAGACACCCAGCAGCCAAAACATCTATTGACTCCATAAAATATCCCTCTGTTTCTGATGAATGAGCTATTGCTGATGCTGCAAAGATTAAATGATTTGCTTCTCATGCTGCAATCAGTATTGCGAGAAATGTCTGCCTGCAATTGCACATGGAAGAGCTTTTATGTATTCCACATGGTGTCATGACATGGCAGCTATAATCACCCCCTCAGAAGAAGGGGAAGGACTACAGGCCCTGTTGATCATTTTCAAATGCAGTCCACTGCAAATTGTTGCATTTTGTATTCAATGAAAAGCAAGAGTATTTTAATGCAGGGAGGCAAGCTGCAAATTAACTTGAGCACACTGAATAAAGTCAAAGACTGTGAAACATCCAGGTGCTTTAGAAAATAGAGAGCAGAAAGGCAAAGTGGGTAGAAATGAAATGTTATATTTAACTAAAATGAAATGTTTATAAAATGAACCAAGAGTTAAATTTAAATAAGCTGGTAAATTATGTCTGGAAATAAATTTAAATTTAAAACGTATATTTAAATAAACGTAAACTTTAATGAACGTAAATACATGTTCAATACTGTTTAGACATGATCTAGAAGATGCACTTGGCGGACTAGCAGTTCCATCCAGCATTGGGAGATTGAAATATAATATATCTAAATTGAAAATTGAACAGATTTGAGGACACCTCAAGTGAACATTATATGCACAGATTTGATAATCCTTTTACTAGTCAGTTCTCCTGTCTTGAAGCTGACATTGTTTAGGTCTACTTAGCATGTGTACCTTTTTTATTTGCAATTAGCTTATAGCCTTTGTTCACGCAGTATTTCAGAAAGCAGAGCCATTTCACTTCATATAAAGTTTTCAGTGTTAACTGAACACAGTTGACTAATAATGGTTCAGTCCATGAGATGTTTTTCAATTTCTCCTAGTTGGGTTGGTTATGAGAAGCCTGGATTTCAAGGCCATCAATATGTTTTAGAAGAAGGCGAGTACCAATCATGGAATGAATGGGGAGGCTACAATGAACACCTTCAATCTTTGCACTTTATCCAGATCGTAAGTTTTCTTTTGCTTAGTGCAACTTTATAATTACAGTTTGGCAGATTTTATATTTGTAATTAAGTTGTGTTTGCATTCTTAAATTTCCTCATTCCCTTTCCTCATTCTGAAAGTCTTTCTGATGATGACTTGTGTAAACACGTGATTCCATATGTACCAATAGGATTCTGTCACCTTTCTTATTCTTTATGTATGCCTAGAGAGTGAGGACTGCTAGAGAATTGTGTGGCTTTTGGTAATGAATCTCAAGTCTAATCCAATAGTCACAAGTGCGGTTTCCAGCAGATCTCCTTTAACAGTGAGCTGGAATGAAGCATTAGATTGCAAGAAGATAAAAGAAAGGTGTCTTACAGCTTGTCAAGCCACCCAACCATTCAATATGATTGTGACTTCAACTTCTTTTTCTCACTCTTCCCATTTCCCTTGATTACCTGAAAGACCAAAGCTTCCTCTATCTCATCCTTAAATATATTTCATGATGGTGAATCTACAATCCACTGGAGTAAGGAACTCCAAAGAGTCACCCTTTTGCATGAAGAAACATTTTCCCATCTCAGTCCAACATGTACAGCCAAGATTTGTTCCTTGTTCTAGATTTCCCACCCAGGGGAAACAAGGTGTCAGTGACTATCCTGTTAAGTGCGCATCCCTTTTGTAATCTTGAGTGTTTCAATAAGATCACTTCTCATATTTGAAAATCCTGAGCATATAGATACAACATATTCATCCCCTCATCAGAGGACAACCTTCTGATTCCATGGTCCATTTCTGAACTGGCTCCAATGTTAGTATAAACTTGCTTTAAAATGGAGACTAAAATTGCACACTGTATCCCAGGATTCAAGTCTTGCAAAGGTTACTGGAATCTGTGGTGCTGGCTGGAGAACTGACAAGTCCCTCATGTCATCTGTTTTTGAGAAGGTTTGCCACATCTGTAGGACTCAGATATTTCATAAAATGAGAGCATATTTTCCTCTCGCGCCAAATACTCTAGAAGATGGATATCTCACCAACTGAGGACTTCTGACCAATTGGATAATGTACTCAGTAAAGCTACTGGGGGTGTGTGATGGTTACTACAGGTAGAATACCCACTATAGGGATCTATGAACGGGTGAGTGATAGCAAAAGGTATGATCTCATGCACAATTGTAACAAGACTGCTTCATTCCTGTCTTTAATCTCTTGGAATAAAGGTGAACATGCCATTTTGTTTCCTAATTGGTGGCCGTACCTTAATTTGAACATTTCCATGTTCCCCATGTTGGTACACCCCAAGTCTGTGTACATCGACACAGAAAGGTTACATTACTTCTAAACAATATTTGTTTTTCTATTCTTATGGTAAAGATTAATAAACTTGTGCATTCCTACATTATACTTTGTCTGTCACCTCACTCACTTAACTTGTTCAGTTTGCCCCTCTTTGTGTCCTCTTCATAGTTTGCCTTTCCGCTTAACTATGCTTTGACAGCATACTTGGACAAAGAATCAGAGGGTAATGTTTCGAAGTCTTTAAGGTAGATTGTATGTGTCTGAGGTCTGCCTCTTAATTTGAAAATATCCCATATGTCCCCTTTTATTGCTGAATGTCCATTAATTGCGTGCTATTATGTCACCATCAACACCATGACCCTTTATCTTGCATAATAACCTTTTGTGCAGCACTTTACTTAATGCCATTTTGAAATACCAAGTATTCTACATCTTTATCAATTATCTGTACTATTTTTTCCTCTCCCTTTCTTCCAGCCTTAATAAGCTAAGGTCAATTCCATTTCCCTGTCACACACCATCATGGCTGAAGATAACAATCTCTGCAATGCAAATAATCAAATCTGAAACTGAGTTAACCTGTCCTAGTGCTGTACTGCGCAATACATTAATCGGCTGGACTGAGAAGTCTGTCTTCAAGTGACATAAGTCTGTTGGAGGACTGATAAATCAGTTATATTTCTAATGTTGGCAGAGGAATAATCCATTTTGTGAAAGTTCATTAATTAACATTGGGTTGGAATATACCAACTACTTTTTAACTTTTAAAATTCACGATGGGAAGCTCCACATACACACACGAAGTAATCATATCTTTGTAGTATTGTATACTACTTTTCAAATAAACTATAGTGGCAAAGCAGAAATTACATTTTTTAGAACTCTTTGCAAAGACTGGAAGAATTTATTTTTTTAGCTTCTATGTATTTTCTGGAATTTACAATGTTTTTCTTTCTGAATTGAAGGTGCCAGTGTTGGACTGGGGTGTACACAGTTAAAAATCACATAACACCAGGTTATAGTCGCTTTCGGAGCACTGCTCCTTCATCAGGTTGTTCATCAGATCATCACAACCACCTGATGAAGGAGCGATGCTCTGAAAGCTAGTGCTTCCAAATAAACCTGTTGGACTATAACCTGGTGTTGTGTGATTTTCAACTTTCTTTCTGAAGGGTGCTATGTGTTTATAAAACAATTTGTGTACTTTTTATATTCACAGAACATGTCCTCTCCTGTCATGATAATGTATCGTGAAGCAAATTTCTCTGAGAAAGGTGGAAATATTGAAGTAGTGGGACCCATCCCAGATTTGCATGATACTGATTATGGGTTGAGGACAGAATCTATAAATGTGCTGAGTGGAATGTAAGTTCAATATAATTATTTTAAAATAATTGTTGAACGATCAAATATAGTAGTTCCTAGAAAGATATCGAACTCCTTAAATATTTTTGCTATTTTACTTCAGTAACTACACAAGTAAGGTTTTAAGAAAGTTAGAATTCACGGCCAACATTTAATATTCTATTCCCAGCTGGTCTTCACTCACAGGACAGTGCTAACTACATTACATATAACAATGACTACAATCTGTATTTCTTGGTAAAATGATAAAATGATAGCAAAATATATGAGTTTTTTAATTCTTCAGTTAATGAATGGCAATAGATATTAAGCAAATATACTCATGGGTATTGTGTACCAATAAGCTATTTCTGACTAAAGTTGGTGAATGTGGCTAATGATTTGTTCCAGAGTCAGACCTGCAGCCAGCCAGCAGTCTCTATTGAATCTAGTCATCTACCCTTGACCTTGAAAGGTATCATTATCACGAAATCACCAACACTGAGAGTTAGCATTGATAGAAAGATAATTGGAGCAGCTTTATAAAGACTGTGCATATAGGAACATGTCAGGAGCTGGAAAGTTTGCAGCACGGAATTCACCTTATGATGTCTTAAAATCTCTCAATGGTTTACAAGGCACAAGTTGGGATTATGATTGAATACTGCTGACAAATGTGTTGCTGGAAAAGCGCAGCAGGTCAGGCAGCATCCAAGGAGCAGGAGAATCAACGTTTCGGGTGTAAGCCCTTCTTCAGGAAATTCCTGAAGAAGGGCTTATGCCCAAAACGTCGATTCTCCTGCTCCTTGGATGTTGCCTGACCCGCTGCGCTTTTCCAGCAACACATTTTTCAGCTCTGATCTCCAGCATCTGCAGTCCTCACTTTCTATTGAATACTGTCCATTTCGTGATTGAAAGCAGCTCCAAAAACACTTGAGAAGCTCAATACTATACAGGACAAAGCAGCCTACTTGACTGAAGATTATCCACCATCTTTAATATTCATTCCTTTCACTAGCAATGCACCAGTGACAGCAATGTCTGCTATCTACAAGATGCACTGAATCAACTTGCAATACTCCTTCAATAGCATCTTCCAACATACAGCCTCTACCACATAAAAGAACAGGTGGACAAACATCTTTGCCCACCTGTCGCCATTCCACCTACTTTTCCCTTAGCCCCACCTCCCCCCACATTTATTTCTCAGCCCCTTTGCTCCTCCCCAGACCTGATGAAGGATTATGCCTGAAACATCGACTCTCTTGCTCCTCAGATGCTCCCTGACCTGCTGTGCTTTTTTCCAGTGCTAGATTTTATCTACTTTGACTTCTCCACCATCTGCAGTCCTCACTATTTCCTATCATTTACAAATATCCAATCAAATTGATCACCCATGTTGATTTGGAACGACATTGTCATTCTTCATTGTTGCTGCGTTAAAATCCTAGAACTCCTTTCCTAACTGACCAATGGCTGTGCCTGCATCAGATTAATTCCTGTCGTTCAAGAAGGCAAAACATCACTACCTTCTGAAGAGTAACCAGGGATGGGCAACAAATGTTGACCCTGTCAGCTTTGCCCAAAACCCCAGAACTAATAAAAAGAAGTACCTCTTGCAGTCAATAGTGCCAAATAGCAGATGGTCTATCTGATACTGCTCTTTTGCACCACATAGTACCCCATTTTATTGCCAACAAATCCATACATGGTTGTACCACCTCCTGGAACCAAAATTGCAACCAACTGGTAACTTTGTCATCACTCTGTTTGTACACCACGTTACTTTAAGAACCGTGGTGTTTACCAAAGCTACAATTTGATGAGCATGATGAATGACGAATTACTATTATCAAGTTGTGGTGCAGGAGAACACTTGGTTTAAGTAGAGTTGCTGCAATTCCTACATATCAAGATATTTGGTCTGACATCTTCCCTTAGACATAGTGACATCTTAAAATTGATTAACCCTTTGGTACTACCTCCTCAAACTTTAAAAATCATCCTTCCAAATTCAATCTAACAAAACTTCTTGGAATTAAATAAAAACACCATTAAATCTTTTTTGAGACATTTCTGCTGCCAAGGATATAAAGTAAGATATTCATTATCTCCTGAAAATATAGTTTCTCATTCCTAATATTGAGACCTCATCTCTGTGCCAAAGTCTGCTCAATAATTTATTCATAGAGGAAATCTGAGTGATAAGGCTTTGGCCAGCCAGTAATCCCTCCAGCAGAATAAGGCATCTTCATTTTTTTAACATTCCATGCTGGACTCAGCATCCCCTTGTCAATTACCTTTGGACATATAACAAACCTGAGTATCTCAAAGGTGCAAAAGCATAATCCTTAGCTAACCTGGGGCTTTTATGTTAGAGTACCATTACTCTTACAGTGCCATGTTACTATCAGAAAAACAAGCTCAATATGGCAGAGTCCCTCAAGGAGTATAAAATGTGCAAAAATGGGCCCTGACATGTTTCTACCTTTAGAATGAGGCATAAGGAAATTATGACAAGTTTGCCAGAAGATATAAATAGCAGAGCTGAGAGACAGAAAGCATAAGGCATTCAATGCAATAAAGTATGAAGTCACATTTAAATTATTTGAAGAGGAAAACCGAAAGGTATGGGAGTGGGTAGAAAAATGGGATTAGATTTATGAGCAGTATCACACCGGAGCAGCCTTGAGCAAGGAAGTCTGTTTCTATGCAGAAACCTTTGATGAAACTGTCAGTTGAAGATCAAAAGGGTAATAAAGATGCTGGTGTGTGAAGCTCATGCTGGTATAGGAGGAATACTTGCTCTGAACTTTGATTCAAACTCTCTTTGCTCTCTATCTGTAACTATTTAAAATGCTGCTTTGGATCTCCTCCTCCCACTCTTCCTCTTCTTGGGTCATGTTTATATTAGCAGCTGCATTTTTCAATTAAATTCACCTTAGCAATTATAAGCAGGTAGGTGGGTATTCGAGGTGGATGGGTGGGCCTTCTTTATGAATGTTCTCATACCACAACATTCCTAAATGGAATCAGGAAAGATCTTTAAGGAACGACTTTCAACCCAGTTGCAAACAATTTGCAACTTTTAAATGATGTAAACTAAACAGGCAGGAGCAGGCAATTCGAAGTTTTTACCTGGTGATTTGGAGAGAGAGTGCTAATTGTCTAAGATGGGTGTGCCACAAATGATGATACTATTGAGAGTAATTATGACCATTTTGTTTTCTTTATAAGTATCACAGAGAAGATTAATAAGCAAGGAATATTCATGTAAATTTAGCTTATTTGTGGTTTTGGGCAGATAACAGCATTTTTCTGCCAGCAATGCTTTCATACATTTTACAGCCCAAAAGCACCTCCTCGTGTTTGGTTTGTTATTGGTAAATATCTGGAATTAGAGTTCGGGTTTCATTTCAAGAAGTTTCATTCACAAATCCATCTTAGAACATGCCTTACTACCAGAGGTGTGATCTTGTCACAGAATAATGGATTATCATCAGTACGTTTTTGGAAAGGTTGCTTAATTTTGTCTTAGTGATTGCACATGATATAGAGAACTGACTAATTGAGATGTATACCACAATAAAATAAAGTAATTTATTTGTAAGTATTTCATTATTTATTGAAATGCTACATGATTCAAACCTGCAATTAATTATTGCTTAGAGGCATTAGTAAGAGTAGCACATTTGAAAGGGTTGGATCATGCAAGCTTAGACTTAAGCAGTAGTAAAGTAATCTGAATTCTGAATTCAGTGGCAAGCTTGAACATTTCTTCAAGTATAATTTATATGATTGGTAGATTTCTAGTAGTTTTTACATTGTCAGCAGGAGGCTACTTATCCAGGAGTCAAGAGAACACTGCTGTGCTAAAGGAGGACACTATGGAGGTATTGGGTAGTGAGGCGTTATGGGTGGAGCTGAGAAATAAGAAGGGTGCAGTTACATTGTTGGGGCTCTATTACAGGCCTCCCAACAGTGAGCATGAAGTAGAAGAACAAATAGGTAAACAGATTATGGAGAGATGTAGATGCAATCGGGTAGCGGTGATGGGAGATTTTAATTTTCCCAACGTTGACTGGTATACATTTAGTGTCAGAGGTCTAGATGGGGTAGAATTTGTAAGAATGTGTCCAGTAGAGTTTCCTAGAGCAGTATGTCAATAGTCCAACGAGAGAAGGGGCCAAATTGGACCTGGTATTGGGGAATGAGCCAGGACAGTTGGTAGAAGATGCTGTGGGGGATTTAGAACATAGAACATTACAGTGCAGTACAGGCCCTTCAGCCCTCGATGTTGCGCTGCCCTGTCATACTAATCTGAAGCCCATCCCACCTACACTATTCCATATACGTCCATATGCCTGTCCAATGACAACTTAAATGCACTTAAACTTGGCGAATCTACTACCGTTGCAGGCAAAGCATTCCATACCTTTACTACTTTGAGTAAACAAACTACCTCTAACATCTGTCTTATACCTATCTCCCCTCACTTTAAAGATGTGTCCCCTTCGTGTTTGCTGTCCCCATACTTGGAAAAAGGCTCTCCCTGTCCACCCTAGCTAACCCTCTGATTATCTTGTATGTCTCTATTAAGTCACCTCTCAACCTCCTTCTCTCTAATGAGAACAGCCTCAAGACCCTCAGCCTTTCCTCGTAAGACATTCCTTCCATACCAGGCAACATCCTGGTAAATCTCCTCTGCACCCTTTCCAAAGCTTCCACATTCTTCTTCTAATGCGGTGACCAGAACTGTACACAATACTCCAAGTGTGGCCATACCAGAGCTTTGTACAGCTGCAGCATAACCTCCTGGTTCCGGAACTCAATCCCTCTATTAATAAAGGCCAAAACATTGTATGCCTTCTTGTGACCCAGATTGACAGGGTTGTTAATTTTCAGGGATCTGTGTACATGGACACCAAGATCTCTGCTCATCTGCACTCCCAAGAATCTTGCCATTAGCCCAGTACTTTGCATTCCGATTACTCCGTCCAAAGTGTATCACCTCACACTTGTCCACATTAAACTCCATTTGCTACCTCTCAGCCCAGCTCTGCATCCTATGTCTCTCTGCAACCTGCTACATCCTTCGTCACTATCCACAACTCCACCGACCTTAGTGTCGTCCGCAAATTTACTAACTCACCCTTCTAAGCCCTCATCCAGGTCATTTATAAAAATGACAAACAGCAGTGGACCCAACACCAACCCTTGCAGTACGCCGCTAGTAACTGGACACCAAGATGAACATGTTCCATCAACTACAACCCTCTGTTTTCTTTCGGCAAGCCAATTACTGATCCAAACTGCTATGTCTCCCACAATCCCATTCCTCCGCATTTTGTATAATAGCCTACTGTGGGGAACCTTATCGAACGCCGTGCTGAAATCCATATACACCACATCAACTTGTTTACTCTCATCTACCTGTTTGGTCACTTTGTCAAAAAAGTCAATAAGATTCGTTAGGCACGACCTACCCTTCATAAAACCGTGCTGACTGTCCCTGATCAGATTATTCTTTTCTAGATGATTATAAATCCTATCTCTTATAACCTTTTCCAACACTTTACCAACAACTGAAGTGAGCGGGGGAACAGTGACCACAGTTCTGTAAATTTTAGAATACTCGTAGACAAAGATGAGAGTGGTCCCAAGGGAAGAGTACTAAACTGGGCCAAGGCCAATTATATCAAAATTAGGCAGGAGCTAGGAAATGTGGATTGGATACAGCTATTTGAAGGGAAGTCGACATTAAATATGTGGGAGGCTTTCAAAGGTAGTGCAGGATAGGCATGTCCTATGGAAGGCAAAGGATAGGAAAGGTAAGATTCGTGAACCACAGATGACAGGAGAAATTGTACGACTAGCCAAGAGGAAAAGGGAAGTGTAAATAAGGTCTAGGCAGCTAAGAACAGAATAAGCCCTGGAAGAATATCAGAAGTGTAGGACAAGTCTCAAACGGGCTAAAAGGGTTCATGAAATAGCTTTAGCGAGCAGAAGTAAGGAGAATCCCAAAGCATTTTATTCTTATGTAAGAAGTAAGTGGGTAACTAGAGGAAGAATTGGTTAACTAAAGGATAATGAAGGAAGGCTGTGTATCAAACCTGAGAGAATGGGTGAGATTCTGAATGATTACTTTGCATCAGTATTCACTGAGGAGAGGAACATGATGAATGTTGAAATTAAAGATAGAAGTTTGATTACTCTGGATCACATTGACGTAAGTAGGGAAGATGTGTTGGGTAGGCTAGAGGTTATTAAGGTGGACAAATCATCAGGACCGGATGGGATCTATCCCAGATTGCTGAGGGAGGCGAGAGAGGAAATAGCTGGGGCCCTGACAGATATCTTTGTGGCTTCCTTAAGGTGAGATGCCGGAGGACTGGAAGGTTGCTCATGTTGTCCCCCTGCACAAGAAAGGTAGTAGGGATATTCCGGGTAACTACAGACCAGTGAGCCTGGCGTTAGTGGTGGGAAAGTTGCTGGAGAAGGTACTGTGGGATAGGATCTATTTATATTTAGAAACGAATGGGCTTATCAGTGATAGGCAACATGGTTTTGTGCGGGGGAGCTCGTGTTTTACCAACTTAATAGAGTTCTTTGAGGAAGTGACCAAGTTGATAGATCAAAGAAGGGCTGTTGATGTCATAAACATGGACCGTAGTAAGGCATTTGATAAGGTTCCCCATGGCAAACTAATAGAGAAAGTGAAGTCACATGGTGTGCAGAGTGTTCTAACTAGGTGGATAAAGAACTGGTTGAGCAACAGGAGACAGAGAGGAGTAGTAGTTGAAGGGAGTTTCTCGAAATGGAGAAAGGTGACCAGAGGTGTTCCACGGGTCAGTGTTGGGGCCACTGTTGCTTGTGATATACATAAATGATCTGGAAGAGGGCACGGTGGTATGATAAGCAAGTTTGCAGATGACACAAAGATTGGTGGAGTAGCAGAAGGCATAAGGGACTGTCAAAGAATACAAGAGGATGTGGATAGAGTTGGGCGCAAAAGTGGCAGCTGGATTTCAGTCCAGACAAATGTGAAGTGATGCATTTAGGCAAGTCTAATTCTAGAGCGAATTATACAATGAACGGAAGATTCTTGGGAAAAGTTGATGGGCAGAGAGATCAGTGAGTGAAGGTCCATTGAAGCCTGAAGGTTGCAGAATAGGTGGATAGAGTGGTCAAGAATGCATATAGTATGTTTGCCTTCATTGGACGGGGTATTGAGTATAAGAGCTGGCAAGTCATATTAAAATTGTACAAGACATTGGTTTGACCACATTTGGAATACTGTGTACAGTTCTGGTCGCCACATTACCAAAAGGATGTGGATGCTTTGGAGAGGGTGCAGAGAAGGTTTACGAGGATGTTGCCTGGTCTGGAAGGTGTTAGCTATGATCTCATGTACAATTGTAACAAGACTGCTTCATTCCTGTCTTTAATCTCTTGGAATAAAGGTGAACATGCCATTTTGTTTCCTAATTGGTGGCCGTACCTTAATTTGAACATTTCCATGTTCCCCATGTTGGTACACCCCAAGTCTGTGTACATCGACACAGAAAGGTTACATTACTTCTAAACGATATTTGTGTTAGCTATGAAGAGAGGTTGAGTAGGTTAGGTTTGTTTTCATTAGAAAAAAGGAGATTGAGGGGGGACCTGATTGAGGTTTACAAAATCATGAAGGGTATAGACAGTTTGGATAGAGATAAGCTTTCTCCCATGGTGAAGGATTCAGTTACGAGAGGTCACATTTTCAAGGTGAGAGGTGGAAAGTTTAAGGGGGATACACGTGGCAAATACTTTTCTCAGAGGGTGGTGTGTGTCTGAAATGCGTTGCCAGCAGAGGTGGTAGAGGCAGGCACGGTAGATTGATTTAAAATGAGTCTGGACAGATGCACGAGTAGGTGGGGAGCAGAGGGATACAGATGCTTAGGAATTGGGTGACAGGTTTAGATTTGGATCGGCTCATGCTTGGAGGGCCAAAGGGCCTGTTCCTGGACTGTAAATGTTTCTTTTCTTATATTGTGGTAAGTACTGGGGGCAGGGGGAGGATGGAACTGGAGAAGATCTAGAGTTGAGATGTTGGAAAGGTGGATTAAAAAGAGAATCAAAAAATGACAGGTTCCATGGAAGATCTGGAAGTAAATGTTTAAAATATGGGTTGCAAAATGTTTCTCATTAAGAGAATTATGGGGACTTGAGTTAGAATTGAGGAAATGTTTGATTAATAGGTGAAGCCAGCTATTTCACACTGCCACTCTGCAGCAGAATCCCAAGTTATGTTCACTATTAACAGGATGCTGCTATCAACCCAAAGACGTACTGCCTTTCTCACAAATATAACATGATGCATGAATCTTCATGCCAGTGTATTGCCAGCTATGTAGTCCATATATCACAAAGATTGGTCAATCATATCGAATAATATGACCCTTTGGTATTTTGTACCAGGCAAGATATTGCAGTTGTCCAGCCTTAGTAGCCTTAGCATAGTATCCAAAATTAGATGTGATTTGCATTTGAACAACATGTACTAAATATTCCTGAGTGTGCTTAGAATTATACTAGCAACAAATTTAAGATTGTCTGTGAGGCTAGCAATGTAGTGCACTTGTATGTACAGGAAGGTACATTTATTAATACGCAGGGTCCTGTACTTTGTGGACAAAAAAGAACAGGTGTATCGTGCCTGATTCAGATATTCTACAGTTATCCTCAGGGGAATACTTTGAATGATTAGTCAACTTGGTTGCTTTAAAATTTAAGCAAAGCTTGGCAGTAAACTGTGAATCATTGTTTAATGGTGCTTTGTCCATGGTTGTCCCTTTACCAATCAGAATTCCTGAAGAAGGGCTCATGCCCGAAACGTCGATTCTCCTGCTCCGTGGATGCTGCCTGACCTGCTGCACTTTTCCAGCAACACATTTTCACCTCTACCAATCAGAGACAACTAATCTGCATGCTTTGTTCATACAATATAAAAATGTTGTTATCTTTCACATATACTAGCAAATTTTCCCGATGAATGCAAATCAAAAAGTTCTGAGAAAATGTATCTTCTTCAAGTAATATTAAAATTGAGTTCCATTTGAAATTGGTGAGTGAACATACAGGAGTCTGGTGATGAGAACTGCAAGCTTGCATTCCACTAAAGAGACATTGACGCCATCAGGTCGTTGTAGGACGGAGAATAGAAGGAAGTAGCTTGTGAACTCTTATCACATATGTCCTATACGAAGTCCCAGTCACCTATTACCACTGTCGTCATTGAGTTCCTTCTCCCCAGCAGCTTATTATCTCTGTAAACTTATCCAGCCCTCAATACAGTTGGAATTCTCCTGTGATTCTGTGTATGCCCCTCCTTCTACCTAATTGTTGGCAGATGTACTTTTAGCTGCTAAGGCCTGGTGATCTGTGATCCACTAGCTTTTGCCCCGCTGTTTCTTCACAATCCTCTCTGGATTTAAACCCTCTGGATCGGCTCAGGCTTGGAGGGCCGAGGGGCTGTTCCTGAGCTGTTAATTTTCTTTGTTCTTTGTTCCTCTTTAAGCCTCTCTGAATAGGCTTTTGGTCACTCCTCCACCTCTATCTATATCTCCTGCATTGGCTTGATACCCATTTTCCACTTTAAGGTACTGACTTGTCTCTTTCTACTGCTATATGATTATGTTGTAGTCTTTAATATATTAACGTAATAGTTAATTCAAGAACATCAGTAGGGAATTTGTTTTCTGTGCTGTGCTGTAGCTAGCCCTTCCCTTCTCAGGAGAAATGGAAAATTCACTTTTCCTGTGGGACAGCAAATTGGTAGTCCCTTTATCAAGTGCTGTTTGTACACCCTGGCAAATTTCCTTCTCATTGTCAGCTTTCTGCCTGTGCCCAAGTGAAAATTATGCTCTGACTTATGTTGTATTTGATATCATAACATGTGCCTGCTTCTTGGTTTATTCATTAATTTGATTTGAGCCAAGGAGCACTGGTGTTGATGACAAAACAGCAAGAAGGTGTTAAATCTATTTGGATTGGTGCTTGCTTCACATTTTGCAATCTTTTAAGGCAGCACAATAACTCAAAAGAAGTTTGATGTTAGCATTCAATCCATGAAAAGTAGAACTATGCTTTGTCCATAATTGTAGTAAAAATGGACAAATAATCAGATTGTGTACTTAAATTTTAATTTCAACCTAGTATTCAAAAATGAAAGAATGTAAAATATATTTCTAAGACAAAATGCATAAGTTATATATATTTTTCATGTCATTGAGGATGAAAATAATGATACATTAATGAAAATATCATTCCTACCGAATGTTGCTTCAACCTGCAACCAGTGCAACAAAATGGCAGTAGTGAGGTCTTAAAAGAGAATTTGGATAACACACTGATTTTTGTGATCGTGAATAATTCTGTCTTGTTCTATAATCTCATATCATGGGAGCTATTTATGCTTCATACCAACTATTTAAAGGAAAACATTCCATTGTTTCTAATCATTTAGCTCATGTGTATGTACTGTAGAACACAGTACATAAGCCAACTTGTATCAAAAGATGTGCAGGTTAGGTGAAATTGGCCAAACTAAATTGCCCATAGTGTTCAGGGATGTGTAGGTTAGTTGCATTAGTCAGAGAAAAATGTAGGGTAATGGGTCTGAGATACTCTTTGGAGGGTCGATGTGGACTTGTTGGGCTGAAGGGCCTGTTTCCACACTGTAGGGATTCTAATTCTAGTAAAATGAGCAAACTTCCCTGGTGTGAAACATCATGTTAGGCGTCTACTTCTTAAATGTGTAGACTCTGCCAGTATCTTTACTACTTTTTAAAATAAGAAATGCTGCATTCTCATTGGCCTCAGGAGTTGGCCTGAGAATTCTGCTGCATAATTGCATGTTTTACTCATAAGTCAACATAATGGATCAAGCAGATATTATGGATCATGTTGGCAGGAAAATACTTGTGAGTTTGAGACATGCCTTGACAGGGTAGATGGAAATGACTATTCGAGATGGGTACTATATGAATAAATTCAAGAACAGCTTTATCCCTGCTGTTATCAGACTTTGGAATGGACCTCTCAAATGTTAATTCTGGTCCCTCCCTCTCTGCATCTTCTCTGCGGCTGTAACATTAACTATAGTTAGTTGATAAAGCTGAATGGTGTTTAAATAGAAGTCCACATCTACCTAAATTTATTTTCTCCATGTTGACTAATCAATAAGGCAACGAGCCTGTAAGTTCAGATCATGAAAAATGTGGTCTACAATTTAGATTCAATGTGAAGATTAATGGTGACTTGCATGGCAAGTATCTAGTGTTAGGGTAATTTCTACTAGAATGCTGTACAGACTGAGAATATCAGGTATCTGCAGTCAAAAGCACTATTTGTCTAATAACTGAACAGGTTGATATGAAAATTTCTGCTTACATTTCCTTTAGGGATCTTGTGACACCGGTGTTCCACCAGTCATAGCTCTCTAATAAGAGAGCAGCCCTATTGTCCTCTGGGACTGTGCAGTTTTACCTTTACCTCTAGACCAGGAGTCCAGAGTTCAAGTGTATAATAATGTCTCTGAACAGATTGATTAGAAAATATCAAGTAAGTTAGCCTTCAAACTTGGCTGTAAACTTAACCAGCTCCTGACAGGACCATTGGTTGGATCCAGTGGCAGATCAGGTCTCTTTGAAATAGAGAATGGCGAATTATAGTTGCCAACTGTTTCTTTATGTTTTTAAGAATTAACTCTTGGGATGCAGGGGCTCTATCAAGGCTAAAATGTATTGCAAATTCCTAGTTGAGTTGAAAAGATAACATTAGTTAACATTCTTGAATTGAGTGGCTTGTTGCGATATTTCACAAAGTGATAGGAAGTTCACTGTATTGGTATTGACCTGGAATCATAAATGTTAGGCCAGTTAAAGATGACAGATTTTCTTCGCTAAATGAGATTGCCTAATTTTGCCTTGCAATGCATACAAACATACAAAATAGGAGCAGAAGTAAGTCATTCAGTCCCTTCAGCCTGCTCCACCATTTATTAAGACCCTGATAATCTCTTTGTAATTTGAATTCCAAATTCTCATGCACGCCGTATAAATAAACACAAATTCTATCTGCCATTGTAAGCTTGGATTCATTATATGTGGAGAGATTAGCAAACATAATAATTGAGAAAACGGTTGAGATTATGAAGGGATGTATTAACGCAAATGCTGAGATTACCTCTACTAGTCAGTGAGAATGAACTGATCTGACTGTTACAAATAACAAAAACAATTTAAAATAATTGAAGGAGTAATGTGGATTTAAAGGAAAGCTTTCTTTGTACAGAGTGTATTGGGAATGTGGAATTTTTTGCCGCAAACTCATTGTAGAATCCAAGGGCATAAGTTCTTAAGAGGAAATTGAAGAAATTATTGGAGTAAAAGGACAACATTAAAAGCAGTGAAGTGTAAACTGAGAGTGGTTCAAGACTCTTGAAAAATATCCAGACATACTTGATAGGTTGAAAGGCCATTATTAATAACATTACATACAACTAAATATTCTGGTCAGAAAATATAAGTGAGGACATGTTGAAATTCACTTTCCTTTCAATGGTATGGTTTCTCTAGTTTTGAAATCTCAAGAGTTCTAAAATTGAACAACTCCATTATGGATTGGCTAAATGTGCTGGCTCAGTAAGTATAACAATTGTCTTCTCACCTTGATTTGTAGCTGGGTTGCGTATGAGAATACTGACTATACAGGCGAACAGTATGTTCTGGAAAAAGGACTGTACAATAGCTTTGAAGATTGGGGAGCAATAAATTCCAAAATCTCCTCCGTTCAACCTGTTTTCTTGGTACGTGACTAAATTTACTGCTTTGTATACTTAAAATGGATAAAATAATTTAAGTGGCAATTTATTAATTTTAGGGTATGTTTCAAAAACTTCCAGTAATATAAAAGCCTACTATATGGTGGCATGTTAATTTTTAAAAATGTTATCTTAATGTTAAAATGGTATAAAAACTGCTTGGAATGGAAGGGAAGGAAAAGCTGTAGAAAAAACAAATAGGGTCCTCAAAAATGTTTGCAGATCACATTGATCCTGTTTGATTTGAGTTTTACCTTTGAAACAAGCTGTCTAGGAGTCCTACAAAAGGCTGAAGTAAATTTCTACTGAAGTGATATCTATCTCCCAGCTACATAACATAACATAACAATAATATTGTGTGGTAGTGTCCTATTATAGAAATCTATCATATTATCAAAATGTTACAATTATGTGCACTTTTTAGAGATAAATTACCTTCCTTTTATCTTTGGCCAGGCAACTGAAACAGTTGTTAAGAAGGCTTATAGGATCCTTGAGTTTATAAATAGATACATAGAGTATACATGTAAGGAAGTGACGCTACACTTCTACAAATTATTGGTCAGACCACGTTGGGAGTATTGTGTTCACTCCTGGACACCCTATTTAAGGAAGGGTGTCAAAGCCCTGGAAAGAATGCAAAGGAGATTTAGTAGAATTATACCAAGAATGGAGGATTTTAGATACAAGAAAAGATCAGAGAAATTGGGCTTATTTTCCTTGGAGCAGACATGATTAAGTGATGACCTTATTGAGATATTCAAAATTCTGAACAATTTTGATAAGGTATAGAAAGGCATTCTGTTTCCATTAGTTGGCCTGTCAGGAACTAGGGGGTCACAATTTTAAAATTGTCAACAAGAGAGCTAAGAGTGAGATAAGGAGAAACGTTTTTACTCATAGTTGGTGCGATTTGGATTGCGCTGCCTAATGGGGGTGATGGGGGTGGGGAAGGTGGTGGTGGATTCCATGGAAGGTTTCAAAAGAGAGCTGGTTAAATGTTTGAAAGTGATGAATTTAGAGGACTATGGAGATAGGGTTGGAGAATGGGACTAGCTTGGTAGCTCTTTTGAGGGCCGTTATAGGCACAATAACTCAAATGGCCTCCTTCAGTTCTGTAAACTTTTATGATTCTAAATCCATAGCCCAACCCTTGGAAATGAGGATGAGAGAAAAGACAGACTGACAGAAGCTAAAATGTGACAGATGAGCAAAGAGCCTGCAACTAAAATGACCCATTTCTGGCTGATCTCAGTAAATTGTTCTTCCCACAGAGTGATCAAAACAGTTATGAATCTGAGAATGAGATAGTGGAGCCATAAATAATTTAGGAATGCAGCTTAAGCTACTTCTGGATTGTTTAATTAAGATGGGTAGAATGGACTATCATCATTGTACCCACCTCGCAGTTGTATTGCTAATAAATGCCATCTTCTAAATAATGAGTTCTACCTTGAATTTAAGGCTAAGTAGCTATTTTGGAGAGGGATGGGGATAAAGCGGGGAGCATGAGGAGACTCCTTATAGTCACTAATTATAACTAAGTCTGTTTTTTTAACTATTTGTTAATAAATAACAACAAATCTCAATCTTTTTTATACAGGATTTGGAGGACAATGAACTTTCTAAGTTCAAGGTACGATGCAAAGTTCAATGTTTCTATTTACTTTTGTAAGATCAATATATCTGTTGAGCATTCACAAGGAGTGGTTAAACTGTGAATGAGATTCCCCCATGTATGATTAGTGTGAATTATCACCGCCTGCGGCTTAAAGCAACTAGAATTGTTAAGACATGGATGCACACTCTTTTTGAGCAGCAGAACCTTTCCAAACATCAGTTTCATTTTGGCACTGTAAGGAATCCCTGAATGTTGAGCAATAGTGATATCATCAAGCAGGTTGAACAACCAAATACATCAAAAACAAAATCACTCTGACACCAAACCAGGAAGTAGAAAACAGGTTTTATCATCGGCTATGATTCCTATAGATACACCGTGGAGGTGTTACAAGTGCAAACAGAAAGCCAGCATCATTGGCAAGTGACAGAAAGCATCAGGCAGTCTCAAAGGGGGCACGACAAGAAGTATCAGTTTAGAAAAGTTCCTCAGATATTTAAAACTTGTTTCTGAAAACTAATGTAGTTCATTCCACATCATCCTCCTTGCTATCAAACAAAACACAGGCTGGCTGGCTCCCAAGTTTAGCGTTCCCTTGAGTCTCTCCTCCACTGCATCCCACACTCTGTGTCTAGGCTTCCTCTTGCATATGGAGGATAGTGGGCTAGTGTAGGTTAGGTGGGCTTGGATCGGCGCAACATCGAGGGCCAAAGGGCTTGTACTACGCTGTATTTTTCTATGTTCTATGTACTCCTGACTCGGGTCTTTGTCCCTGCACCCATCAAGGAGGAAACTCCACCCTATCAGATCCAGCCTTTGCCTCAGTCTCCCCCTTGCCTTCAGCCTCCCAGATCCCTTGTCAGCGACATTTGCACTGATGCTGACATCTCTGTGCACCATTGGTGTGGCCACTCTGGTATTATGGCTCATCACTCCGTTTTTTCATGCTGTTCAGAATTTACAGGAAGTAAAATAAGGTTAGGGGCACACACACACATAGAAATAAGGGACAAGCTGAGATATCATGAGCAATTTTTTTCATTTTTTAATTTTCAAATTTCGTGGAACTTCTACCTGAAATGGAGAAAGTTGACATCCACCAAGTGTATAAAGTTACCCTTTCAGGTGTAGCATTTGGCAGCAGTTATGAAAGCACTACACTTTTGAAAACAGTTACATCTTCTTCAACAAGGCATCACGTTTGTAAGGGATAAATGATAACATCTATAGGTGTAAGTTCATGTCATGTCAGTGATTCCTAGATGACTGACATCAGCAAAGACTTTGAAATTTGTGCTCGGTGGAAGACAGTATGTGGAGGTGTCTGTATTGGACTGGGGTAGGGGTTGAGAGTGTGGTGCTCGAAAAGCATAGCAGGTCAGGCAGCATCTGAGGAGCAGGAGAATCGACATTTTGGGCATAAACCCTTAATCGGGAATGGGGTGGACAAGTTAAAAATCACACAACACCAGGTTATAGTCAGGCTCAAGATTGGGATACAGATAGACTCTACCCTCACACCTTTAATGCATTGTCCAAACTGGGATGTCACCTTTTTTTATATAAAACCTTAAGTTATCTCAGAATGTGACTTAAAAGAAGTTCTGGGATTTACATATTAATGAATCGAAATCTGTGACCCCTTCTAAAAGATGAAAGACTTAACAGCAATCTCAATTTGTTCAATATGTCATTTCAGTTGCATGATACTGTAATCTTTTGCTATAAATTCTGTGTCTTATGATCCTCTTCTAAAGCTACCTGATGAAGGAGCAGCGCTCCGAAAGCTAATGCTTCCAAATGAGCCTGTTGGGCTATAACCTGTTTTTTTGTGATTTTTAACTCTGTGGAAGAGATCAAGGAACAAGAGTAGCCCATTCAAACCTTTGTAACTTCTCCAACATTTAATCTGGTTATTAAGCAGTCTGTTTCCTAGGATGGCAGGACTGACATGGAAAGAGACAATAGATCAGTTAGAATGATGTTCACTGGAGTTTAGAAGAATGAGGAGGGGGATCTCATAGAAAACTATTAAATTCACCAGCTCTAAAGAGGTAAAGATGGGAAGGATCTTCCCGATGACTGAGGAGTTCAGAACCAGGGCTCCCAGTCTAACGAAACCAGGTAGATCATTTAACACTGAGATGAGGAGGAATTTCTTCACTCAGAGCGTGGTGAGTATGTGGAATTGTTTGGCACAGGAGGTGGTTGATGCCAAAGCATTGCATGTTTTCAAGGTGGACATAGATGTAGTCCTTAGGGCTAAAGGGATCAAAGTGTACAGGGTGAAAGCTGGACAGTGTACTGAGATGGATGATTCGCCATGATCATAGTGAATGGCCTACTCCTGTTCCTATTTCTATATTTCTGTGTTTCAAAGGCTGATCTAATTTTAACTCTACATTCCAATATATCACCGATATTATTTCATCCCTTCAGTAATCAAGATACTATCTACCTCTGCCTTGAAAATATTTAAAGATTTTGCATTATTGCCTCTCATGGAAGAGAATTCCAAAGACTCTCAACTGGCTGAGAGTAAAATGTTCCTCATTTTTGTCTTAAATGGACAATCCATCTTTTAAATTTACGTTTAAACTTGGTTCTAGATTCTCCCATAAGAGGACACATTCATCCGATCAAGATCCCCCAGGATCATGTATGTTTCAATTAAGTAATTCCTGGCTCAGCCCAATGGCTCAGTGGTTAGCACTGCTGCATCACAGTGCCAGTGAGCCAGGTTCGATTCCAACCATGTGTGACTGTGTGGAGTTTGCACTTTCTCCCTCTGTGTGGGATTCCATTAGGTGCTCTGGTATGCCCCCTACAGTCCAAAGATGTGCAGGTTAGGTGCTAAGTTGCCCATAATGTCCAGGGTTGTGCAGGCTATGTCAATTAGCCATGGGCAATGTAGGTATAGGGTAGGGTGAGTCAGTCTGGGTGGAATGACTAGAGTAAGATTAGGGCCAATGAAAGACAGTAGTGGGATGTTGTGTGTGGAATCTGGGGATGTAAGCGAAGAATTAATGAATACATTTCGTCAGTATTCACATTGGAAAAGGGCAATGTCAGTGAGAATACGGAGATACAGGCTACTAGATTAGATGGGATTACGGTTGACAAAGAGGAGGTTTTAGCAATTTTAGAAGATCTGAAAATTGATAAGACTCCGGGGCTGGATGGGATTTATCCTGAGATTCTCTGGAAAGCCAGGGAGGAGATTGCAGAACTTTAGGCTTTGATCTTTATGTCATCATTGTTGACAGGAGTATTGCCAGAAGACTGGAGGAGAGCAAATGTTGTTCCCTTGTTTAAAAAGGGGAGACGGGACAATCCTGGTAATTATAAGCTAGTGAGCTTTCCTTTGGTTGTGAGTAAGGTGTTGCAAAAGGTTATAAGAGATAGGATTATGATCATCTGGAAAGGAATAATTTGATTAGGGATAGTCAACACAGTTTTGTGAAGGGTAGGTTGTACCTAACTAACCTTATTGAGTTCTTCGAGAAGGTGACAAAGCAGGTGGATGAAGATAAAGCTGTAGATGTGGTATATACAGACTTTAGTAAGGCATTTGAGCTATTGCATAAAATATGGAGTTTCGGGATTGAAGGTGACTTAGCAGTTTGGATCAGAAATTGGCTAACTGTAAGAAGACAGAGGGTGTTGGTTGGTGGGAAATATTCATCTTGGAGCTCGATTACCAGTGGTGTGCCACAAGGATCAGTTTTGGGGCTACTGCTGTTTTTCATTTTTATAAATAATCTGGATGTGGGCGTAGAAAGATGGGTTAGTAAATTTGCAGACGACACTAAGGTAGGCAGAGTTGTGGATAGTACCAGAGGATGTTGTGGGTTACAGAGGGACAGAGATAAGATGCAGAGCTGGGCTGAGAAGTGGCAAATGGAACTTAATGCGGAAAAGTGTGAGGTAGTTCACTTTGGAAGAAGTAACAGGAATGCAGACTACTGGGTTAATGGTAAAATTCTTGACAGCGTAGATGAACAGAGAGATCTCGGTGTCCCAGTGTATTAATCCCTGAAAGTTGTCACCCGGGTTGTTAGGATTGTTAAGAAGGCATATTGTGTGTTGGCATTTATTGGTAGGGGAATTGAGCTAGAGGAGATTTACTAGGATGTTGCCTGGTATAGAAGGAAGGTCTTACAAGGAAAAACTGAGGGAACTGAGGCTGTTTTTGTTGGAGAGAAGAAGGTTGAGAGGTGACTAAATCGAGACGTATAAGGTAATCAGAGGGTTAGATAGGGTGGACAGTGAGAGTCTTTTCCTCAGATGTTGAAGGCGAACACAAGGTGATAGCCTGCAACTGTAGTATACTTGCCAACATTAAGGGCATTTAAATGGGCATTAAACATACATATGAATAATAATGGAATGGTATAGGTTAGATGGGCATCAGATTAATTTCTCAGGTCAGCATAACATTTAGGGTCGAAGGGCCTGCACTGCGCTGTAACGTTCTATGTTCTATGGATACTCTTTGGAGGATCAGTAGAGACTTGATGGGCTGAATGGCCTGCTTCCAACTTATAGGGTTTCTATGATTCTATGACACCTGTCTCTGGATTCCAGCATTGAAATGCCCATGTGTGAAAGCTGGACAATCCTGTCAGTTTTCAGAGTAATGACTGTGAACTTTGATAGCTTTTCTGACACTGTAATCTTAAAAAACTGGACAATTTCAAATACAATCAGAATCAACTTTTACACACTTTTTGAATTAAATAAAGGAATGGGTATGTTGCTTCATGAAAAAGGAGTAAATTAGGATGCATTCTATATTAGCGTTTTGATTATTTTTACTTGGCATTCTCTGTGTCTTTTTATTATGAATAAAACTGTTGACTTGCAGGTGCAATTTTTTACTGACCCTGAATTTCAAGGAAATGCACAGACATTTGACATGGACACAGCCCAATTTCCAGATGGTTTCTCACCCAAGTCCTGCAAAGTTCAATCTGGCAGGTGAGGGAAATTAATTTCAAAAGTACATCAACTTAACAAACTTATGATAAATTGGTTGGAAGCACAATTTTAATTATTTTACCTGAATTAATCAGTATCATTGTTTTCACGCTATAAAAAGTGAATCTCTGAGAAATAATCCAATCTAAATACTGGATTTTTAACAGCTCCTCCAGAGGAACTATTAAAAAGTGTTAAAAGGTTCCTTCAGAGGAACTACATTGGATTTTGATTGAAAATTAGCTTTGTTAAAGGTTCAATATACAGTGCATATCTCATTGGGGTTTTCTCACACACTGAGATAATCATTATAAAAGAATACAAATCTACCATCTGACCATAATACTGCTGTGAAATGTTTCTGTGTTAACACCCTTTGCATGCAAGACATTTTGTTGAAAATTGTATTTATTTTGCTTTCACTTTGGATCCTCTTGCAACATCTTCAATAGTTTGCAAAGAGGTCTAATCAATAGGTACCTCATGATTAGACCTATTATAAAAGGTACATGTGTAAGCCTAAGGTTTCACTTTAGGAACATCAATTTGATTATAGCTAGTGTAGCTAGGAATTCTTCAGACCTTAAGGTTCTTTCCAAATGAGTGTTTGGACTTGATTGCTGATGGAATGGACTGATATTACTAGATTCATTCAAGACTAACAATGTTGTTGGAAGTGAGAATTGTATTTTTAAAAATGGAGATATAATTTTTTCTGCAATTGCATTTCTTTTGTTTGAAATGAGGAGACTATCTGTTGAGAATAGGAAGAGAAACAGGAAGATTACACTTGGAAACTGTGATTCATTATATTTGTCCCTTTGCAGCTGGGTGGCTTATGACGCTGAGAATTTCACTGGTAACCAATATGTACTCGAGGAGGAAACCTATCCTGATTTGATCATGATGGGATGTACAAAGAGTGACTGTATAAAATCTGTGAAGAGGGTAGATTTTGTAAGTATCAGTTGGTTTTTAAGCTTTCACTGCAGTGACATCTGATATTGATATTCCCTAAAACAAATCAGCAACTGATTTTCCCTTTTAAATAAAAGATGCAAGACTGATTGATTGCATCAGCATAAGGTGACAGCATCCAATCCTAATGTTGTTCTTTGTACTTCAACTCAAATGTTACTAGCACACAAGCCCTCAAACAAGATTCTTTTTCTCTCTTTTGTAAAATAAGTGTGCTAACTGTGCAATTGTGCTCTTCTATAGACAACCTGTATAGGCATGAAAACTTGAACCTTTAATAAGTGTGGAAAGATTAATTGGAACTGCTTGAATTCTATTTTTCTTTGGAGATCCCTACCTCTCTATTGCTTGAGCAGCAGGCCTATCCCTGAATGAAAATGGATAACAGTATTAACATTTTAACACCAAATTGTTCTTAAATGACATTGCTATTACATACAACCTTTATCTCCTAGGTTTGTATTTAAAGAACAAAGAAAATTTACGGCCCAGGAACAGGCCCTTCGGCCCTCCAAGCCTGAGCCAATCCAAATGTACTGTCTAAACCTGTCGGTCAATTCCTAAGCATCTGTAACCCTCTGCTCCCCACCTACTCATGCATCTGTCCAGACGCATCTTAAATGAATCTATCGTGCCTGCCTCTACCACCTCTGCTGGCAACGCGTTCCAGGTGCCTACCACCCTCTGTGTGAAGTACTCGCTGCGTGTATCCCCCTTAAACTTTCCACCTCTCACCTTGAAATTGTGACCTCTCATTATGGAAATCTTCACCCTGGGGAAAAAAGCTTGTCTCTATCTACCCTGTCTATACCCTTCATGATTTTGTAAACCTCAATCAGGTACCCCCTCAATCTCCTTTTTTCTAATGAAAATAAACCTAATCTACTCAACCTCTCTTCATAGCTAGCATCTTCCATACCTGATGAAGGGCTTTTGCCCGAAACGTCGATTTTACTGCTCCTTGGATGCTGCCTGAACTGCTGTGCTCTTCCAGCACCACTAATCCAGAATCTGGTTTCCAGCATCTGCAGTCATTGTTTTTACCTGTTTTCACCTTCCATACCAGGCAACCTCCTCGTAAACCTTCTCTGCACCATCTCCAAAGCATCCGTATCCTTTTGGTAATGTGACGACCAGACTGTACACAGTATTCCAAATGCGGCCGAACCGACATCCTGTACAATTTTAACATGACTTGCCAGCTCTTATACTCAATACCCCATCCAATGAAGGCAAACATACTATATGCATTCTTGACCACTCTATCCACCTATGCAGCAACCTTCACATACAATGGACCTGCACTCTCAGATCTCCCTGCCCTTCAACTGTTCCCACAGCTCTTCCATTCATTGTATAATTTGCTATAGAATTATTCTTGCCTAAATGCATCACTTCACATTTGTCTGGATTGAAATCAATCTGTCACTTTTCCACCCAACTTTCCAGCCTATCTATATCCTCCTGTATTCTTTCACAGTCCCTTATGCTTTCTGCTACTCCACTAATCTTTGTGTCATCTACAAACTTGCTTATCATACCAACAGTCCCCTTTTCCAGATCATTTATGTATATTACAAACAACAGTGGCCCCAACACTGACCCCTGTGGAACACCACTGGTCACCTTTCTCCATTTCGAGAAACTCCCTTCAACTACTACTCTCCCTCTCTTGTTGCTCAACCAGTTCTTTATCCAACTAGCTAGAACACCCTGCACACCATGTGACTTCACTTTCTCCATTAGTCTACCATGGGGAACCTTCTCAAATGCCTTACTAAACTCCATGTTTATGACATCAACAGCCCTTCCTTCCTTCTATCAACTTGGTCACGTCCTTATAGAACTCTATTAAGTTGGTAAGGCACAATTTCCCCTGCACAAAACCATGTTACCATTCTTTTCTAAATATAAATAGATCCTATCCCTCAGTACCTTCTCCAGCAACTTTCCCACCACTGACGTCAGGCTCACTGGTCTGTATACCCTTCTTGTACAGGGAGACAACATGAGCAACCTTCCAGTCCTCCGGCACCTCACCTGTATTTGAGGATGCCACAGACATCTGTCAGGGCCCCTGCTATTTCCTCTCTCATCTCCCTCAGCAACCTAGGATAGATCTCATCTGGTCTTGGGGATTTGTCCACCCTAATAACCTCTAACCTACCAACACATCTTCCCTACTTATGCCAACGTGATCCAGACTAATCAAACTTCTATCATTGATCTCAACATTCATCATGTTCCTCTCCTCAGTGAACACTGATGCAAAGTAATCATTCAGAATCTCACCCATTCTCTCAGGTTCGATACACAGCCTTCCTTCTCTATCCTTTAGTGGACTAATCCTTTCTCTAGTTAAGAGAGTAAGATAAAGTTTCTAATCCTGCCAGTTCTCAAGTTCTCCCACTTTCTGTTCTAAAGTTCTCAAAAACAAGGTTGCAGCATCTTTAATGAATTGTGAATGAACAGGCAGGGACCATTTGACTCATTGTGCTTCTGCTATCACTTTGAAAGGGAGATCCAATCAATCCGACAGCCCCATACATTCTGAAAATGTCCTCACTTTGAATATTTATACCCTTTTAGACAGTGTATGTCAAATAATAACATCTTGCTGCACAATTTCTTGTATCTCATCATATCATCTCTAGTTCTTTGCAAGTTATCTTAAATCTGTCTCTTCTAATTATTGACCTTTCTGTCACTGGAAAGATGCTGTATATCTCTGTGACTTGAAAAGGCATCTGGATGGGTACATGAATAGAAAGGGTTAAGAGGGATATGGGCTAAGTGCTGGTAAATGGGACTAGGATAATTTAGTACATCTGGTCAGAATGGATGAGTTGGACCAAAGGGTCTGTTTCCATGTTGTACATCTCTATGACTATGACTCTATGTTCTTCTTACTTACTGTATCAAAACCCTTCATGATTTTGAGCACCTATGTTAAATTTCCCCTTATAGTCTCTGCTCAAAGAGAATTATCCCAGTTTGTCTGATCTTCTTGTGTAACTCTTTTTTTTGTCCATGGTACTATTCCAATAAATCTCTTTGCATCCTCTCCAAGAGCTCAACGTCCTTCTTTATAATATTGAGCCCAAAGTTGGCTACAACATTCCAGAGGTGACCTAACCAGAACGATTAGTATATTTTCCTTGATTTTATGCACTGTAGCTCTATTTATAAAACCATAGAACCCCTATATGTTTTCAACTTGTCAACTTTTAGCTTGTCCTACCACCAGCAAAGAGTTGTGTACAGACACCCCAGGTTGGTCTGTGCCCCTTATAGGATTGTACACTTTAGTGCATATTGCCTCTCCACATTCTGTCAGTCAAAAATAATTCACACTTTTGTTTTTATTTCCATAGTGCTTCTCCATTCCAGGGATAATTCTCTTTGCACGGGAGAAATTTAAAGGAAAGAAAATTGAATTGGTTTCAGAAATGCAGAATCTGGCATTGCAAGGATACAATAATCACATTTTTTCTGTGAAAGTTAATGGTGGCACGTAAGTACATATTTGTCCTAAATTATTTACTACACAGGATATTCTCTTAAAAAGGTCTGTACTTGTGTTGGGAGACGGTCATCCTATCTATTTCACATTTGCTATTACCAAACTATATTTAACTCTTTAGCTTCCATATTCTAATTAGGATTCACTTTACAAAAGGAGGAATTGATTCAAATTCCTTAAAATTAACTAATTTGTTCAATAAATATTGAACTGCACATATAGAGTCATAGAGATGTACAGTATAGAAACAGACCATTTGGTTCAACTCGTCCATGCAGACCAGATATCCAAAATAAATCTTGTCCTATTTTCCAGCACTTGGCCCATATCTCTCTAAACCGTTCCTATTCATCTACCCATCCAGATGCTTTTTAAATGTTGTAATTGTACCAGCCTCTACCATTTCTTCTGGCAACTCATTTCAAACATGCACCATCCTCTGTGTGAAAATGTTGCCCTTTAGGTCCTTTTTAAATCTTTCCCCTTTCACCTTAAAGCTATGTCCTCTGGTTTTGGACTCCCTCAACCTGGGGAAAAGACCTTGTCTATGTGCCTTATCCATGTTTGGCACATCTCCTGTTTGATTACATCACTGACCATAAGCTGGTAACTAAAGCAAGTGTTCAAAGTCCCAGATTGCGCAGAAAGTCTCAACAACACTGAATTGCTTAAGGACAGATCAGGGAGGATATGGCCACTTGCTCCACAAACGAAATATGATTGGAAAGCTCAAATTGTGACCACAGCCATAAAAATAAGACCATCTCCTACAATATTAAACTTCTGACCTGAGAGATCCATTCCCGGTGGCATCACAACTATCAATATTGTGTCAGCTAAAGCGATTTTTAATGCAGTGGATTTTTAATGCACCTGCTCACTGTATCATTGTAGAACTACTCTGTGCTTAAGGATTACTGCTGAAATGTATAAAATATTTCTTGATTTATTGTGCAAAACAGATGGGTGGCTTATGAACGCAGCAACTATCAAGGACGTCAAATTTTGCTACAGCCCTGTCAGATACCTAACTGGCATCAACACACTGGATGGCACAGGATTGGTTCTCTACGTCCTTTGCCTCAGGTCTGTACATGCATAGGTAGAGAGATCTGTATGTGAAATTTAAAGTGCGAACCTGTTATTAATATCTCTGAGATAATCTTGCAGGTTGTTCCTCAAATCAAAAGTGAGTGACACCTATTGGTAAAAAACTAAATTGATTGATAGTTCATGAAAAGTAATATTTATGAAAATAAGCAAATTCCGTATTTCCTTCAATGTTCAGATGATATTTTCTTCATCTGCAATTATTTTTGAAAAGACAGAATAGGTTTTCAAAATATTCATTCAATGTATGAGAGATTCTCTCAAAATATGTTCTTGAGATAGTCAACATTTTTGACAAGATATTCTCCTTTACTCTTCAGATTTTGTTGAACCAGCAATATATTTTGGTTTTCATTACAGATTTCCAACTTGGTTTCTGTTTGTTCTCCATATTGGATTGTTTTTGAAATTTTTTGGCAGTATATTTGTTTACTTATTTTGCATTTTCAAATGTGATTTGCATTGAGTTCTGTTAGTCCCTCTCTGACACCAGCTGCAGTATATTTGTTTTGGTAGATGTGGATCAGATAGTTCTTAGCATTCCCTCTAATTTTCTTACTGGCTACACAGCCCTCTGAGGCCTGCATGCAGATTGACTTCTGAACCTTACTTGCGGGGATCATTTGGAGCAGCTGGGCATGCGACCATGCAGCTTAGAGGTCACATTGATGGTCCTCCTGATTGGTGAATATAGATCAAGGGGTCATTATCTCAGAGGAAGGGGCAGGCCTCTGAGGTGAGAAATATTTTCTTTATTCTGAGTAGTGAGACTGAGAAATTGATTACACCAGAGGGCTTTGGAAGCTCTGACATTGAGCATGTTTCAAGACAAAATCAATAGATTTCTCTTTACAAATGATACCGTGGAATCTGAGGCAAATGGTATAAGACAAAAATGGTGTAAGGGGCAGATGATTAGTCATAATCTGACTGAATGAGGTAGTAGGTTTGACTGGCCCAAATGGCCTATTGTTGCCCTTATTTCATATGTTTCCATAAATGTGCCCAATCCTTTCCTTTCTCACTTTCGAATAAGTAACCAATATTCACTGAGTATCTTCCAACGGCAGTAAAGGAAAAATTAGGAATTCTTCAAACAAGGAAAGGGAATTTCACAATTACATCAAGATGTACAATACTGGAATTTAAACCAGCTGTGCAGGATTGTGGTTTAGTTTCTAGTGCCTACTACAATATTGCTTTAAAACATTATAATGTTTAATTCAGCTTTTGTCTTTAAGAAGGCATTTATGTGAACTGTGGAAAAATAGAACACTCGTCTACTTCCTCTTCAGTTATTTCTGGCACAATTTGTGATTGCAATTCATACAAATATAGCTGCTTACTTTCACATCTCTGGAAAAATAAAGTCCAAGTTTATAAAGTACTGCATGTATACAAAAGCTATGGCTTAAACGTACAATAATCTAGAACAACAGAAAAACATATTGGAAAACTATGTTACATTTACCAGTTCGGTCTTGATTACAGAGACGAGTGTATTTTAGGATACGAAACCGAGGTACTGGAACATTCATGACGTTTACTGGAGACTTGAATGAAATCCACATGGTGCGTGTGCAAGCTTTGGACAGTACAGGAATGGATGACCAAATGTGGTTCTATCAGGACGGATTTATCAAAACCAAGGTATTCAAAATATTGAGTCTAATAAAAGAAGATACTAGCCTAGCTTTTTCAATGTAGCTTCCTTCTGTATTATCTTTTAACAGATTTTTTTTTGAAAATGGGAGACCTTGCGTCAAATTTCCAAATGCCAGCTGAGTCAGAACCTGCTGCAGATGTGATTTAAAATTCTGTTCTGGGAAGACATTGCAAGATTCTAATATCTCCAAGACAGCTTACAATTTCAAAAGTGCTGTCAGGGATGGTGGACAATACTTTTTAGCTGATGGTACTTCTGGAAGAGTTAGATCCCAGAATAAAAAATGGCTTGCTGGATTTGTTTTTTTTTAGTTAACTCACACGGTGGTTAGTCACTGACACATATTCACATGAAGCTGCCAATTTTCTTTACTGAAAGAACAGAAGTTCATTACATGAAAGAAGATTTAATAAAGACAAGCCTTTGAAATACAGAAGACCAATAGAAAGACCTTAAAACACAAACAACGTGTTTCCTGCCACTCTCTACTATAAAAGTTTTAAGTACAGAGAAATTATATCTTGTATCTCAACACCTCAAATTTCTCCTTCACAGGCTCCTCACCTTTCCTTTTCCATGGATTGTGGAGGAAATTCAATGTCATGAACTTCTCATAAATCTGAGAGCCTAAACTTCCTCAATTCTACTAAACTGCAGATTTCTCAAGAAACCCTCATGGTTTGGAAGTTTAACTGGAAGGACTCTCTAACTTTGAGGTTACTTATAAAAGAAAACAAATCACAGAACTAACCAAAGTTCATATCCCTCTATTTTGAAATCCAAATTTCAAAATTAAATTGCCTCCAATTAAAGGCTTATTTAGCTTTTTTTTGGGAACTTGTTAATGAGGTGTCAAAGCTGAGGCTGCAATTTTTAAATTTGATTTCAGCAAATATAAGCAGTCTAGAGCATGTTATTACACAATTGTTGAATTCATGACGGGGAGATCTGAAAATTTGCTTGTATTATGTCAAGTGTTTTATGGGGGAGTTTTATCTCCTCCCACTCCCAAGTCCCAAAAATAATTCTACTTATTGGACAGCTACTTTTGTAAGGAGCAAAATATAATTGTCTTACAGAGATTTCCACTAGGGGAAGAAAAAACTATATCATGTAATCATGTTTTCAATTATTAAATGAGATTGCAAGATGTGCTTTGAGACATGAGCATAGGCTCAATATTTGTTGCCCTTCCCGACTCATCTTTGAGGAAGTGGTAATGAGTCACCTTCCGAACCAAAGCAGCCTGTCTGTGTACCCACAAAGGATAGGAGTTCCAATATTTTTACCCTGTGATAGTGAAAGACTGGTAACGTAGTTTCAAGTCAGCATGATGTATGACTTGTAAGGCAACATTCAGAAAGTGTTGTTTCCTGGAGTGTCATGCCCTTGTTCTTCGAGATGGAATGTGGTAAAGAAGGAATCTTGATGAATTGCTTCAATACTTCATTCTGCCGTTACTGTGCACTGGCAGTGGATGGAAAGAATGTTCAAGTTGATGGGTAGGGTACTAATCAAGTGAGCAGGATGGTATTGTGAGAGGTGCATATATCCAGGCAAATATTCTGTCAGACACCTGATCAATGCCTTTTGGATGGTGGAAAGACTTTTAACAGTTATTGGGTGAGTAACTTCCCAATAAATGCCCAACCTCTGACTTTCTATTGTAATCATGATACACAGTTGGTCCAATTTAGTCAATAAACCGAAAGAACTGCGGATGCTGGAAATCTGCAACACAAACAGGAATTGCTGGAAAATCTCAGCAGATCTGGCAGCTTCTGTGGAGAGAAATCAGAGTTAACATTTCTGATCCAGTGACCTTTCTTCAGTACCCTTCTGAAGAAGTTCTGAGAAAGGATCATTGGACCCAAAACACTGGGCCTGAAATATTAATTCTACTTTCTGTCCACAGAAGCAGCCAGTCCCTGCTGAATTTCTTTTGCAAGTTTTGTTTCCAATTTCTAACTCTAATTGATTTGCACTATTTTTCTATTTGCTTCTTGCTCTACCTCACAGATGGCAGATGATTGCTGCATGGATGTGATTGGAAACTTTCTCGGTCCAAGTTCAAGGTTAGGAATCTCGATACAGGACAGCAAAGACGTTCATATCTGGAACATCAGTTCAGATGGAGTCATACGGAGTGGAATAAGGACTGATCTAGTTATTGATATAAAAGGTGAGGTGTTGGTCTTTCATTCTTCTCTGTACTAATGGGATCAGTGTACTCAACAACCACTAACCAGCACTTGTGTTGACATGATGTGAATAATGTTCAAGACAACATTAAAGAGAGATCCCTCCCCACAAACTCCTTCCTCCACAGATGCTTCATGACTGCCTGAGCATTTCCAGCAATTACTGACCTCTGTTCCAAACCAATGTTGAATGAGCAAAGTTTTAAGAAGAAGCATTTACTATTGATAGGTGATTCCAATGTAAAAAACCTGGTAGATTTATTGTGAGAAAGTGTTCCCCTCACTCCCCTTTCGATATTGCTGTTTAGATATAGCAACACCAGCCAGATTCAAATATGTAACACAGGGGAATAGACACATTAGAAGAGACAAGAACAGGTAAGATTGTGCTGCCCTCTTCCTTGATGGATGTTTAGGAATAAGTTGGTCATTTCCTGGTGATTGTCCATACTTGAACAGGGTTTAAAAACTTGGTTTCACAATTGACCATGATGGGATTTGAAAATTGCTGACCTCGTTCAAAATTGAATAGGATTGAAATTCAAGACTAAGAGTGGAAACAGTTTAAAAAGGACACTCGCATGTAGAGTCCATTGTAGCAATTACACATATTGTATGAAAGATATTCAAATTATATATGATATGTTGCATTTTTCGACTGGGAAATTATATGCAATCATAAATTGTTGGTATATTGGTGTTTATTTTGCTTAGCATAATCAAATTTGATGGCAGTAATATCTGATTCATATGTGATCTCAACAACGAACACACTTACTTGACAAGAGCAAAATGCTGCAGATGCTGAAAATCTCAAATTTCATTCATACAGTGTCTTTGACATGGTACAGATTCTTAACCGCAGTTCATAGGAGCATAAGCAAAACAAAAATGTCCATCACATAAATATCAGGAAAGGGAACAAAGGCTCAACAAAAGAGGTTGTAAAAGGAGCGTCTTTGAAAGAAGAGAGGTTAGGACAGATCTAGTGAGGGAAATTCAGAGCTTAGGGCCAAGGTAACAATGGCATAACCCTAATTATGGAACAGTAAAAACAGTGTAGTGAAATATCCAGAATTTGAAGAACAAAGAATTCTCATAGGGTTGTAAGACCAGATAAGGTGATAAAGAAAAAGAGAGGCATGGCCATAGAGCATCTTGAACATAAGAATGAGAAGTTCAAAATCAAAGTGTTATTAGGCTGAAGTAACTGTAGATTAGAGAAGATGTGTGAATGGGATCGGTATGGATCTTATTTTAAAGTTTGAATTGTAAATAATTGTGTGGTGCAAATATTAATTTAATGAATGTTTTAGAAGAACATCAGGTGTATTTATGTATGATTTATGGCTTACTGGTAATGCATTAGCTGCTGAGACAGCAGATTGTGATTTCCAGTGCTACTCCAGCAGACTTGATCAGAAAATCCAGCCTCTTTGTGTGGAGGAGTACGTGAAGGTATCTGCACTGTCTGATGTGCTGCTATTTGAGAGCAAAGTTAAACTGGGGCCAAGACTGTCAGCTCAAGTGAACGTAAAAGGTCCCAAGGCACCACTTTGAAGTCGATCAGTGTACTTCCTTGTGTCCTGATCAATTCTTATTCAAGGTTAAGTGTGACCAAAATAAATTCTTCTCAATTTCATCCAAGATTTTTTTGAGGGTAATCAAACCATGGCCGATGCTCTGATTTTATAAGAGGGGAGGGTGAGGAGGCAGGCCCTAAATCTACTTAAGGTCGAATGGGGTTCAAACTCTGTGCTGTTAATGATATTCTAAATCATATGCTAATTATATTGCAAACTCATCTAACTACATCCTGCTGCCAACCAGATTGGTTTGAACTTGCAGTGTGAAAATTAATTTTGAAGGAAAGAAATGGGTGTGGGATGTCCTGAGGTCATTAAAAGCATGATATAAATTCAAGTTCTTGTGTTTCGTTCATAAACAGCAATATTCTTGCCAGGAATGGGTTAGAAAAAAATTGTCAACAGGTTACAAAATGTCATAGAGGTGTCAAGTCTTGGCATATTTTGCAGCTAATTATATTTGCATTATTATGAACCTTGCAGTTTTCCTAACCTATCAAAATGTATTTATTTCACAACTTTAAAATACTTCATTCAGGTGATCTGTATTTTAGAGGAAGGGATTTTGAGGTTTTTGAGCATTTAGCAGCAAGTTATGATGTGGAGGTGCCAGTATTGGAGTGGGATGGACAAAGTTAAAAATCACACAACATCAGGTTATAGTCCAACAGGTTTACTTCCAAGTAAACCTGTTCAACTTTCATTGTTTCACTCTAGGGTGGCCAAGCCTTCAGTTGCCTAGGCTGTAATCTAACTCCCCGACACACTCCATTTTTTAATGGTTATTCCTTAAAATGTAACACTGACTGTATTTCTGCTCATCTTTTTTAATATTGTATCACTTTAATTAGCTTGGTGCCAAATTTTGTTTGGTATCACTCCTGTGAAATGCATTTGTTAAAGGTGTTATACAAATGCAAAGTATTCACTTATCCATGAAATACTCATTGACCAATATGCAGTCAGTGAGGACTGCACTTTTAAAGCTTTAATACTCATTTAACAAAGTGTAAAATTTACAGCTTCATTTGGTTAGAAAAGTCAATATCAGGGCTTGGTTAGACATGCAGTTTACATGAGATCTGAAGAATAGTATGTGCTTGTTAACCCAGTCTATAAATTATTTAAATAGTGTTAGAAAACCCTTGTTCCAGTATACCATTTCACTACACAGACTGTTTACTAGGTAAAACTGACACATACACACTATTCCATCAATCACAGCATCATTTATTTAGTGCTCTCAGAAGCCTTTATCTTTGACAGTGTCTACCCTTTTAATAATTACTGCACGTGGTATTCCCAGAGTGTCTCCCATGCAGGCACTTAGCAAACCTGAGTTTGCTTAGTTTCTGAAATCAGATGTTTTCAGACAAGTATGCCCATAGGCTGCCAGTGTGTCTGTTCACACTGAATTTCTAACATTGCTGAACTCGACACCTACAAATCAGAAGATTTTTCAGCCCCTTTAGACTTGTTCCTATATTTAATTAGATCACTATCTCAACTTCATCTATCTGCATTTGTTATAATGTTACCTAAAAACAATCTGTTTATTTTGACGTATGGCTGATAATTAAGGACAATGTCTCTTTGAAACAAATGGCACATTCTTGTCAGAAAAAATTTCATCAATATTTGTTTTGTCAGGACAAGCACAGTTTTACATTCTTATGGTACAAGTAATTTCAAACGTGCTTGTGATTCAAGTTTTAGGTATGCGGGTGGTAGTCATAGGGTGTGGAAAGTATTTTATCTGCTGGGCAGTCTCACTATGCAACAAGACTTTATTTCAAGCAATTCATTTTATTCAGATGTTTTATTTACTAAATGGCCATTGCTACATTTCATTCATGAAACTCCAAGCAGGTCAGATTTCAAATAAACATACCGAGCAAGATAGTGGGGCACAATTAATGTTAAATTCTCATCTTAAATGGCTCATTTGGAGTGCGGGTGAGGAGGAGAGCTGACCTCTGATCAGGCTATAGTAGTTAGGCTGCTTCTTATCAAAGGAGGTACATTATGTTAAAAATACTGTCTTGTCCTAGTGTCTGTGAACTATGTGCACAAACTTTATTTTTTTATTTAGCAAAAGCAAAAAAATGTCTTTCTCATTTCCTGCTCCAAAAAAGCATCTTTCAGCATTGTTATAGAGAGAGTAAGTGTTGCCTTCATCCGTTCTGCCTGCCTCCATTAGGAGTGAGAGATGATTTGCACAAACATTTACATTCCGCCCTGTACCTTTTAAAATCAACATATTTTTAATTGGCTTGCTCAGAGATACTACAACGCACCTCTAGAACAGGTAGGATTTGAACCTGAGCCTTCTGACCTTGACGTTTCACAAATGTACATGCTTATGCTCCTTAAAGAAGTGCAGAGAGCAATTAGGGATGGACAGATATTGGCCTCGTCAGCCCACTCACATCGGAGAAAAATCAGAAAAGGCCATCTGTAGAGAACAAATTGCTTAGAGCAGCACAGTCTTTGTCTTGAAAATTTCAAAACTGAATTTGATAATCTAAAGCCATTTGTGGCTAAATCTGACAAATATTTAAAAAGGTGTTCAGAATATTTAGAATTATACACTGCAATTTTTATCAGCTATTTTTACTTTGAGGTGAAGTTTAACGAGTCCAGTTTTTTTTTTGTTTTATCGCGAATAGTATGTTGCTCACCATCTAGGTTTGAAAATCTTCCCAAACTGACTGGATTGCAGAATCCCTGCAGGCAACAAGGGCTTAAAGTGATACAAACACAGAGAGAAGGAGCAAATGCTGGAGATCACTGCAGATGCTGGAATCTTTACTGACACCAAAGAAATGTTGGAGATCATAGTGGGTCAAGCAGCATCCATGGAGAGAGAGCAAGCTAACACTGAGTCTAAGTGACTCTTTAGAGCCGGTGTGAAGTGTGGAGGGGATAGCGTTTGTGCAATAGTTGGCGGGGGAGGGGGGCACAGGGGATTGTGGAAAGGGAAGGAATGGGAGTAGTTTCACAATCTGAAGGTGCTGATTCAGTGTTAAATCCAGAAGGTTGCAATGTGTCTAGTCTGAAGATAAGATGTTGTTCTTCCAGCAAACACACAAAATGCTAGAAATCTAGTAGTATCTGCAGAGAGAAAGTCAGAGATTGGCATCCAGTATGAAGAGTCCTACCAGAAGTCTATAGAAGCTGCAAACCCAGATCCACAAGCAATAGGATTAAGAACGCTGAAAGATATTTCACACAAGTCCCTACAGCCATGGGAGAGACATGAGGGTTCCATCAATCTCTCTAGGCTGGTCTTGAACAACCGGCAACAAGATAGCACCAAGCTGACTCTACAGATTTTAATTTAAATAAACCTTCTTTCAGCAAGTACCCATTCACAATGATGATTGTGTGCATTGTTTGAAAAGGCTGTGTAGTCAAGATTGATAGATTTTGACCAGAGTTAAGCTTTGTTTCAAAAAACCTAGCTTTTCATTAAATTTGTCTAACCATTGTAATCTTATTGCTTTTAAAGGCGGTCAACATTACGACCAGAATCAAACCATTCTCAGCAGACTTGATGAAGTTCAACAAACACAAAGATGGGATCTGGAAATCCTTTGATTCATTCCAAGCAGAGACAGGAAATCAAAATATTTGAGGCACTTTTGAAATATTGTAAACCTCTTCATTTTACTACTGGAAGTGCAATGTTTCACTTCTAAGTAAATTCCAGGCATAGTAAGTTGGAATTCAGGGCAAGACTGGTAGAAAGGTCATCTCAATTAAATGTTTATTTCTAAGCAAGTACTGCTCACTATGCAACATAACCAGATCTGATGTAGAGTCTTAGGTCTTTATCATTTTTCAAGATTAGTTCATATATTGGCAGCGGGGCCTGGTTGTTGTTGTTTCAGTATTGAATGTAAATGCTTTGAAATCCTCCTTTAGATGAAAAGAAACAGGTATTTATACTTGACAAATATTGTGCTCACTCTACAGTTTTATTGAACATCAGAAGGCTTGTTTATTATTTGGGTTTAATGTCCTCTATTTTTAGTGATGCAGCACATTAAAATTGTTGAAATATGTTTTCTTCTCCAAAACGAAACCAGACCAGCACCACCTGTCTGGTGTCATTGCTGCACATATCCATCAAATCATATTCGATTCCATTCATTTCAAAGGAGTTTTTCACACAGTGGTCAAATAAAATTGAATATCAATCACTTTGAATGCCATAAGTAACATAAATGGTAGCATCTACATTTCAGAGTATTGTATATTTTGCTATTCTCGGTTGGAAGGTCAGAAGATAAGATGTTGGTAAACAGGTTACTGTTTTATTGCACCATGACATCCTTGGCAGATGAGCTGAATTACTTCATGTAGCAAGCACTATGCTGCTGTCTTCCAATTTGTTCAAAACATTAAAGGACAAAACATTTAGTTGGACAATTGTGCTCTCAGCTTTTGAATCAATTAACAAGTCAATTCATTTTAGTTTCAAAGGCAATTTAAGAACTATCCTTTAAAATGGTGTTGCTCCCAGATGGAGTTCCTGATTTTAATTTAGAGTTTTGAATTACTGCCAATATGTGTAGTGTTTCCATTAGTAACACAAAGATTTAAAAACAAAACATTCCAAAGAACGACCTGACAACAGGTCTAATTGAAAACAATGGTAGCATTGGTGTTAGATCACTTCTGCTTGTGTCACACACTGAGACATCTTACTGGCAGGCCAGGATTGTTTTCTGTTGGGGAATTAGGAGATGTTTATAAACAGCTGTTTTGTTTGATAATTGTGTCAAGGATTGTAATCTGCATCGGTTGTAGCAATTTGTAATTGGAGAACTTTTTTAACCTTTTAATTGATCACGCTAAGTACACAGAACTTCTAATGTCTATCAGATGCTTTAATGGCAGTTTGAGGTAATGGGAATAACTTCAGAACTGTACCAGTGTGGTGGTATAGTTTTAATCTGAGATTTAATGCTGTCTAACTTTACCTATGTTACCCCGATTCCTTGCTTTCACCAGCTGAACTATTGTTACACTAGCGCTTGACAATTGTTTTCATGGACAGTGGACAGTGTTTTATTACCCCTTTTACTATCTACAACAGCTGAACTACTGTATTCGTTCAAGGTACTGAATCATGTATATGTAACAACTTTAAATAAAATGTACAACGTTTTGAGTTAATTGCTGGAGACTGTTTATTGCAGCTATTGAAAATAGAAATAAGTGGACATAACATCAAGCACTGGTCTGTACAGATCTTCAGTTCCTATTATAAACATCCTTTACTCCCATCAATGACAGTCTTCCCTCGTGCGTGACCACCTTCTAGTTTCAGGAAGGCCTTGGGTACTTGCGAGAATGAAAAGACCTGCTCAACAACTGGCCGAATCTAAAATAAGATACAGGATAAAGAAATTACTTCTGCCAATTACTTGAGTCTTACCATGTAAACAATTATTTCACTTATCACAGTGAATATTCAACTCAGGTTTCAGGAGGAGAGGGATGTGGGGTTGAAAAGGAGTGATTTATAGAAGTAAAACATTGAACTGCAAGAAGTCAACATGGCTTTGTGCATGGGAAATCACATCTCACAAACTTGATTGAGTTTTTTGATGAAGTAACAAAGAAGATTGATGAGGGCAGAGCAGTAGATGTGATCGATATGGACTTCAGTAAGGCGTTCGACAAGGTTCCCATGGGAGACTGATTAGCAAGGTTAGATTTCATGGAATACAGGGAGAACTAGCCATTTGGATACAGAACTGGCTCAAAGGTAGAAGACAGAGGGTGGTGGTGGAGGGTTGTTTTTCAGACTGGAGGCCTGTGACCAGTGGAGTGCCACAAGGATCGGTGCTGCGCTCTCTACTTTTTGTCATTTACATAAATGATTTGGATGCGAGCATAAGAGGTACAGTTAGTAAGTTTGCAGATGACACCAAAATTGGAGGTGTAGTGGACAGCGAAGAGGGTTACCTCAGATTACAACAGGATCTGGACCAGATGGGCCAATGGGCTGGGAAGTGGCAGATGGAGTTTAATTCAGATAAATGAGAGGTGCTGCATTTTGGGAAAGCAAATCTTAGCAGGACTTATACACTTAATGGTAAGGTCCTAGGGAGTGTTGCTGAACAAAGAGACATTGAAGTGCAGGTTCATAGCTCCTTGAAAGTGGAGTCGCAGGTAGATAGGACAGTGAAGGCGGCGTTTGGTATGCTTTCCTTTATTGGTCAGAGTATTGAGTACAGGAGTTGGGAGATCATGTTGCGGCTGTACAGGACATTGGTTAGGCCACTGTTGGAATATTGCGTGCAATTCTGGTCTTCCTGTCAGAAAGATATTGTGAAACTTGAAAGGGTTCAGAAAAGATTTACAAGGATGTTGCCAGGGTTGGAGGATCTGAGCTATAGGGAGAGGCTGAACAGGCTGGGGCTGTTTTCCCTGGAGTGTCGGAGGCTGAGGGGTGACCTTATAGAGGTTTACAAAATTATGAGGGGCATAGATAGGATAAGTAGGCAAAGTCTTTTCCCTGGGGTTGGGGAGTCCAGAACTAGAGGGCATAGGTTTAGGATGAGAGGGGAAAGATATAAAAGAGACCTAAGGGGCAACTTTTTCACGCAGAGGGTGGTATGTGTATGGAATGAGCTGCCAGAGGATGTGGTGGAGGCTGGTACAATTGCAACATTTAAGAGGCATTTGGATGGGTATATGAATAGGAAGGGTTTGGAGGGATATGGGCCGGGTGCTGGCAGGTGGGATTAGATTGGGTTGGGATATCTGGTCGGCATGGATGGGTTGGACCGAAGGGTCTGTTTCCATGCTGTACATCTCTATGACTCTAAGTCTTTGAGCTTATTGCATTATGAAGTTAGAGACAGCTCTACATGACACATGCAAATATTAGATCCCAAACCTCACCAAAGCTGCTCTTGGGTATGAGATACCCATAAAACCCTATCTATAAATATGGCATCTTTGCAAAGCAGAAAACTCTGGCAAAATTCAAATTTGATTCAGGTTGTAACTTGTTCAAATTATATATTGGTCACAGTCATCAATACTGTCATTTGAACAAAAAAAATAATTCTAGCCTGTACTGCCATTCAATCCATATCTTAGACATGTTAATGTTGCCATTCAATCCATGTCTTAATTAGCCACATTAATTGTGTATCCTATAATACTCTAAGTGAATCTCTCCCAGTTTCATTTTCCATTCACTTAGCTTCAACAGCTTTTGGCAGGGAATGAGTTCCAGATGTCCACCTACCCTTTGTGTTTCTTGATGTCATGCCTGAAATGGCCTTGCTCCAACTTTAATGTCTCTCCTTTACCCAAGTTACCCAACCATTGGAAATAATTTCTATCTACCTCTGGCTCAGTTGGTGACATGCTTGTCTCTGAATCACAGGGTCCTGGGATCAGGTCTGATTGCAGGGTTTGATCATAAAAGCAAAAGTTGACACTGCAGAAGTGTTGCAGTACCAGAGCAGTAGTCTTATTGTGGACACGTTAGCATTATATAAGGCCACTTCCAACATGCTTAGTTGGATGCAAGATGCATGGCACTAAAACTGAAGACATTCATAAAAACTATCCCCAGTCCTTTGGCCAATATTTGTCCCTCAATCTACACTACAAAACAAATTTACCAGTTATTATTGTCAAAATGTTTTTGGGAGTTTGCTGTAGACTTGGTAGAACACTGATGACCCTTCAAAAGTACTTCATTGGCTATAAAGTACTTTGAAATCTCCAATAGTCATGTAAACTGCTATATAAATATGATCCTTTACAATTGTTTAATCATCCCTAAAACATCGGAACATACAGTTCTACAAACCTAATTTATGTAACCTCCTCCCACAATTTAGCTAAACAAAAAAACAACTGTGGATGCTGAAATCAAAAACAAAAACTGAATTCTAAAACATTAACTCTGCTTTCTCTCCACAGACGCTTCCAGATCTGCTGAAAATTTCTAGCAATTTCTGATCTTGAGTCGCAGAGTTGTACAGCACAGAAACAGACCCTTCGGTCCAAGAGGTCCATGCTGACCAGTTTTCCTAAATTAATCTACAGCACTTGGACCATATCCCACCAAACCCCTTCTACTCATATACCCATCCAGACCCCTTTTAAATGTTGCAGTTTTACAAGCCTCCCCACCACTTTCTCTGGTAGCTCCATCTACACACTACCCTCTGCAAGAAAAAGTTGCCCCTTTGGCCCCTTTTATATCTTTCCCCTCTCACCTTAAACCTATGCCCCTTAATTTTGGACTCCCTTAACCTGGGAAAAGGACCTTGGTTATTCACCCTATCCATGTGCCTCATGATTTTATAAACTTCCATCAGGTCACCCCTCGGCCTCTGATGCTCCAGGGAAAATAGCCCCAGCCTGTTCAGCCTCTCATTTCATCTGCAAACTTACTGACCAATTTTCCTATATTCACATTAAAATCATTTACATAAATTATAAAAAACAGTGGACCCAGCGCAGATTCTTGTGACATACCATTGGTTATAGGTTCCAGTCTGAGAAACAAATAGATGAATAAAGATATTAAGGTTCTAGTAATGAATAAAAGAGAATCTTATTTTAGATACAGACAACTTGGTTCAATTCAATCTCTTAAGAACTCCCCTGCTCTTTACAATGATTAACAAAGAAATCAGGAAGGCAAGGAGGGGATATGAGATAGCATTGGCAGATAAGCTTAAGGATATTCCAAAGAGATTCTGCAAATACATTAAGAACTGGAGGGCAACTAGAGAGAGGATAGGGCCTCTTAAAGATCAAGAAGGTCTTCTTTGTGTTGAACTCCAGGAGATTGGAGAGATACTAAACAAATATTTCACGTAGTTTTTATTGTAGAGAAAGAAAAGGAGTCTAGAAAATGCAGAGAAATAAACTTTGATGTTTTAAAAACAGTTCACATAACAGAAGAGGATGTTTTGGAGGTCTTATAGATCATCAAAGGTAGATAAATCTCCAGGACCTGATCTAATTTATCCCAGAACATTATGGGAAGTAAGCAAAGAAATTACAAGACCCCTTGCAGAAATATTTGCATAATTTGTAACTACGGGTGAAGTGCCTGATGACTGGAGTGTTGCTAATGTACCTTTCTTTAAGGAAGGTTGTAAGGAAAAACCAGGGAACTGTAGACCATTCACTTCAGTTGTGAGTATTTTGTTGGAGGGGATTATAAAAGATGGATTAGGGATAGTCAGCATGGTTTTGTGCAAAGAAAATAGTGTCTCACAAACTTGATCTAGTTTTTTGAGCAAATTACCAAAAGGATTGGTGACGGCAGAGCAGTAGATGTGTTTTTGTTTGGATTTTAGTAAAGCCTTCGACAAGGTTCCGCTCGGTAGACGAATTAGTAAAGTTAAATCACACAAGATTCAAGATGAACTTGCCAATTGGATACATAATTGGCTTAACAGCAGAAGACAGAGAGTGATGGTGGAAAGTTGCTTTCTTTGGACTGGAGGTCTATGATCAGCAGTGCTCCACAGGGATTGGTTCTGAGCCCTCTTCTGTTTTTCATTTACATAAATGATTTGCATGAGAATATACCAGGTATGGTTAATAAGTTTGTTGGCGACACCCACATTGGTGGCATAGCAGACAGTAAAGAAGATTTTCGAGGATTACAAAGGGATTTTGATCAAATGGGTCAATGGGCTGAAAAATGGCAGATGGAATTCAATCTGGGTAAATGCGAGGGTATTGCATTTTGGTACAAGGGTAGGGCTTACATAATTAATGGTGGGACCTTAGGTAGTGTTGTAGAACAGAGAGAGGTAGAGGTGCAGGTACATAATTCTTTGAAGTTTGTGTCACATATAGGTGGTTAAAAAGGCCTTGCATTCAATACTCAGTCCTTTGAGTACAGGAGTTGAGAAGATATGTTGAGGTTTTACAGCTCATTGGTGAAGCCTCTTCTAGAATACTGTTCTGGGCACTCAGTTATAAGGAGGATGTTATCAAGCTGGAGAGGGTTCAGAAGAAATTTACCAAGATATTGCTGGGTGTGGAAGATTTGAGTTATAAAGAAAGGCTGGATAGGCTGTGACTTTTTCACTGGAGTGTAGAAGGTTGACAGGCAAACTGATAGAAGTTTATAAAATAATGAGAGGTACAGACAGAGTTAATGGTAATTGTCTTTTCCCCAGGATGGGGGATTTCAAGATTGGGGGGCACATTTTTAACTGAGAGGAAAGAGATTTAAAAAAAGACATGAGAGGCGATTTTTTTGAAGCCCTCATGAGAAAATGGGCAACATTGTCACAATTTTGTTTTGCCTCAGATAATTATTTAAATAAAGTAAAAACACATAATTAAGTTGCACAATGAATTGTGAAGCGTGAAAAGCTGAAGCATGAAACCAATTCAAATAAAAGCAAAATATTACAAATGCTGAAAATGTAAAACTGTTTCTTTACATCTGAGAGAAGAGCAGGCCTTCCACAAGTTGGGAATACCTGGAAGAAAATCAGCAGTGTCAGTTCTTAAGAGTTGTATTGAATTCAAAATGTTAATCCTGTTTCTCTGTCCACAGACCCACTGAGTTTGGCAAAACCAATTTTATATCTTTGAAGATGAACCAGGTACAAAATACTTTTAAAAATCAACAGTGCTGAAGACTTGCTTAATTCCGCTGTCATCACTACCCTCTAATAAATCAAAGTGAAACTGCACTTAACACCATAACACTATTGATATTTCATTCGTAAAATAGAATAGCTCATCAATGATGAAATGTTCTAATTGCCTGCAAGGGATGCAGACTAAATCATTAAGGTACACTTAGTTGGATCGACTCAAGTTCTAACAACACTCATGGCCAGTATAAATAGTTCTTCTGTAGTAATTTGGTATATAGTTTAAAGAGGTATATGGTTGGCTAGTTAATTGCAATTTTCCAAAAGGCTTATGGGGATATGGTTCTACAAGCTGAATTTTATTCTTTGCCCATTCGAACATATAAGATTCTTAATAAGAAAATTCCAGATTTTAAATAACATTTTCAAAATATGCAGAGTTTCCAGCTAAAATACTTCAAGGTAATGGCATCAAATCACCGTATAAAGCTATCAAACTCTAGCCCAGATTAGAGACACAGAGACTATCGAATAGCGTATTGTGCAATATATATAATATATATTATATATATAAAGTCTGTAGTGGAGGTCCAATCACTTTCACAAAACATATTCATGAATACTTAAGTTGTTCATTCTTACACGTGAAAAATCATTAAATTGCATATACAGAAGGATTTTGTGACAAACAAAGTTATTAAGAACATCTATAACAAGTATTCTGCGGCAACTGGTTCAGGATTGTAATTATCATATCAGCCCTTTATAAATAAGCCCAGAGTTTTGGGTTCCCTTCTATTAACTGGTCACCAACCAAAACTGTTAATTCGTCTTCTCTCCAGAGATACTGCTAGATCTGCTGAGTCTATCCAGCATTTTAGCTTTTTATTTCAAACTTCCAGTCGTCGTAGTATTTTGCTTTAGTCTATCCTAAATTTTAATCAAACTTCCAGTTTGCACTATGCCCATTATCTTACTACGAAGATTTAAAATCAGGTGATTTTACCTTCTTCATAATAACGTACAAACTTGAATTTTGTTTGTAGGATATGGCATAATCTGTTGTCCCTTTTTAAAAGATGCAGATCTCAAGACTTTCCTCATAATTCAGTGCACTGTAGTGTTTTGAGTTTTTGCAACCAAAAGATCAATGCATTTGGCATGGAATGTGCATTTTTGACAGTGACATATTCTTGCTTAACTGCTTTTGCATTGAAACTTGCATCAAAATGGCACCTTTAATGCAGAAAATACAAAGAGCTTTGTAGTTGTGGTTGTACTAGAACAGATGTCAATTCATGATGGCAGAATTAGAAGCAGCAACTGGAAGGAAGGTTCAAGGCAAGGTAGACAAAATTGAAGAGGAAGAAACAGGCTTTGAGTCCTATTAAAAAAGGAAAGCAGAGGGTAAAATGGACAGAAGATCAGAATCACGGGGATTGGGGGGGGGGGGGGGGGGGGGAAGAAAGATGATTCAGAAATGTAGTGCAACATTCTGAGTAAAATGTTATGCTTTATGGAAGAGGAGACCTGATGAGCAGAGTGGCCTACTCCTGTTCCTCCCTCTTAAAAGTTTACGATGGCTAACACAACCTAGAAGTATTTAATTGGCTGTTACGTACTTCAAAATGCTCAGAGGCCCTGAACAGCACAACAGAAATGCCACAGATGATTTATAAATGTAATACGACATTCTAAGTAAGGATGTTATGCTTCAGCCATGCGGGGCATTTGTGAAACTACATCTCGTACTCTATGTGCTGTTTTGGTCTCCTTATTTAAGGAAGGATGTGAATCTGTTGGAAGTGGTTCAAAGGAGATTTATGCAAGGCATTTCCACAAGATTGATACATATGTGTACAGTTGTCAGCTAAGAGAATAGAGCTCAGCTGAGCTCCCCTTACTAAACGTGCAAACACTTGCTATTCAGGTTCACCAACGATGCTGGAAAGCTGTCATCACTTATAGCAATCCACTCTTTCCTCAGTCAAGAAACTGGTAAACAAATATTCACGAATACATTTCCTGATTTCACAATAGTAAAGTAATACCATTCATCTAGGTGCTCCCTCTGTATCACAACCACGCACGAAACAGGAGCTCAGACATGCAGCAAAACAGCTGCTTCAAATAAGCCATGTTTCAAAGCTAGTTTTGGATTAAAGCATCTTTGAAATTCATTGTGTAGCACAAACACTGACAACAAAACCCTGCTGGTTAAAAATGCAGACAATGAAGCCTAGAGGTTTAAACTATACCGAGGACACAGGTCAACTGGAAAATTCTGCTGCTTTGAACTTTATCGGTTCAGAGACAACATGTCAGATTAGCGATGAATATTTCTAAATACAAAATGACAACTAAAGTCATTTAGCATCAATCATGATGAAGGTCTAAATGGGATTAAAATCTGAACCATGTCTCTTCCTGTGGACAGAGCTACCAGTATTTTCAAAGTCTACTAGTCAATCAGAACTGCATTGTCATCAACAACCTCACAAAAAATGCTTTGCATGACTGTAGTGAGTGAGTGTACAATGCACAAACAGCGGGGAAAGAATTCAAACACGAGCCTTGATATTAGTTCCCCTGATGACAAAGAGGAAAACAGATAATAGGATGCAGGGGTCAGAGATTAAAGCAGGAAGTGTAAGTTCAACAGCCCATACCCATTCCTCATTCCACAACAGTGGGTTTCTCAGAAACAAAAGGTGTTCCTGATAAAATGATTGATCAGAGGGTTCCATTGCACGCTACTGCACCCCAATGGCAAATCCAGACATATCAAGTTGAAAGGTAACTCTCCAACCCTCGACCCAGGGTTACAGTGCAGACAGGTAGTTCTTAATGTAATTTTTTTAAATGTGGGGGACTATGAGGCACTTGATTTTGAAAAGAAGAAAAAGGAGGAAAAAATGTTGCATTTAAGAAAACATTTCCAAGGGAGTAAGGAACAGAAAGATTTAGGGAATACATTATGGACTTTAAGAATCTAATGATACGTTCTTAAGTAAATTATATCCCAATTGGAATAGCCTGAGATTTGCAGCACCGGCTTCTGAGATTCACTCACTAAGAAACCACCTTGGGTGAAAGAGGGGAAGAGGCCACAGCTCTCCCTCAATGACATGCCACCACTGGAAATGTGTTGGTATCTGCTGAGGATAGGGGCTCCGTTTGTGTGTGATAGCCCTTCTGGCAGGAAAGCCTGCCAATACTGATTACTTGGGCTCACATAAGAATGGCACTAGGCATGGCAAAGCACAGCAGGAGAAGAAATGGTGGGAAGAGGAAGTCAAATAATTAATACTTGGGATAATTTCTGTATTTAGGACCTTACCTTGGGAGAATTTGTTTAACATTTCACTGGGAGAGTATGAGTCTTTGGCGATGGTAGCTTGTCTGAGCTGTCTTTTAGTAATATTTCACTATTTAAAATCATAGAGCTATACAGCATGGAAACAGACCCATCGGTTCCACTCGTCCATAATGACCAGATATCCTAAATTAATCCAGTCCCATTTGCCAGCACTTGGCCCATATCCCGCCAAACCCTTCCTATTCATATACCCATCCCTATGCCTTTTAAATGTTGTAATTGTACCAGCCTCCACCACTTCCTATGGCAGCTCAGTCCATACATGCACCACCCTCTGGGTAAAAACGTTGCCCCTTAGTTCCCTTTTATATCTTTTCCCTCTCACCCTAATTCTATGCCTTCTAGTTTTGGACTCACCTACCCAAGGGAAAAGATCTTGGCTGTTCACCCTATCCACACCCCTCTTGATATTATAAACTTCTATAAGATCACCCCTCAGCTTCCAAAACTGTAAGGAAAACAGCCCCAGCCTATTCAGCCTCTCCCTAGAGCTCAAACTCTCTGACCCTGGCAACATTCTCATGGATCTTTTCTGAACACACTTAAGTTTCACAACATCCTCCCTACAGCAGGGAGATCAGAACTGAACACAATATTCCAAAAGTGGCCTAACCAATGTCCTGTACAGCTGCAATATGACCTCCTAACTCCAATACTCAATAAAGGCCAGCATACCAAATGCAAGCAAACCAAATTTAGCAAGATCAATCTCCTAACAAAACTAAACTAACGCTGACACCGACGTAAACACTGCAGATCAAGAACTGACTAGTATTTCTCACATTAAATGACTATGTCCATGTATTGCCCCAGTACAGTAACTACAGGTAAGTGGGAATTATATTTCACTGCACATTGCAGAGTCTGAAACATTGTACATCTTACAGTGCTCCTAGGGTCTGCCTAGCAACAGAACAAACACCTTGAAGTGCACTCTATGGTTCAAGTGGTCTATGGCTGCCATTTGGCAGAACCTCAAGTGTTCAATCTATTTATAAGGAAACCTTTTCCAGTAAGTGCAAAGCAATCATACACACAGTAGATTCCTTGCAAGGGCAAACAGGTGCCATTTATAGAAAGGGCTGTTCCACGGTTACTATGGACAGCAAACAACATACACAAGACCTGGTTAATTATTTCCTGCTCTACTGAACACAAGTGGATGTGATGAAAGCAGTGAAACCAAACAGTTGAACTGTACACTTGAATAATGGAATACAAGGCTATCAGGAAATCTTGCTGTAAATGTTTAATTCTCTGGACTGGACCAGGAACAATTCGTGCAGAGGGCCCACAATGTGCCAGCTCAGTTGCAATTGGATTATGTGACCAAGTCATAAGCAAAAGCATGTCCCAGGACCAATCCCTGCATTTATTTAGAGTGATGCTACAATGGCCTTCATGCACTTGGACAAGGGTAAAGGTGTATTCAAGTAGCATCCCACCTCTTTTACACCATCAAATGGCCCCATCTGGAAAGCAGATGAACTAACTGAAGGCAGAATCAGACCCTGTTCTGATTCCCTCTCCAGTCAGAAAGCTCACCCTATAATAAATCTCTGTTCATCATGTTCCCAAACCCAAATGTGTTGGAACAGGATCTCTAACGACTGACATGCCCCTAACCTGTATCGTGGGGATCTCCAGGACAGGCTAATATTGAACTTGAGATGCTCTCCTAGGCTCCCTCACAGTGTTGGGTGCTGTGGGACAGTTAGACGTGTGGGGCAGTGAGATAGTTGGAGGTGTGATGTGCAGAACGCTTCCTTTGACTGTGAGCAGAGTTGCTAAAATCAGTGCTGCTGGGCGAAGCAAGACAAAATTTATTTGAAAAATACTTTCCTCCAACCTCTCACATTGCCTCATCTTAAAGAACTCTATGATTTTACACAGAAAGCAAAGTAAGTATTAAAACTGCAAAATCGGCTCCTTACATCAAGGTATTAATGATAGGTTAAAACTTAAATTACTTAACCCGTTCAATCCAATACAATTTGCACATCAATGCATTCAATATCTATCAATCCTTCTGGCAGGGAAGTTCGAGAGAGATAGAAGGACTCATTGACAAGCTTTGCATATCATAGAGACCAGACAGGCAGCTCTCAATTCTGATGAGAAGCTAGCCCCTGCTGTCTAGAGTCTCATGTGGTGAACAATTACTAAGATGAAGGACCACCTAATCAGTGATCTCAACAACTGAAGATCCGGTGTTGGACTGGGGTGTACAAAGTTAAAAAACAAACATCAGATTATAGTCCAACAGGTTTAATTGGAAGCACTAGCTTTCAGAGCGAGGTTCCTTCATCAGGTGGTTGTCAGAGATGGTTTCAGAGAGATGGAGAGAGAGAGAAGTCAACATGCAGACATCTGCAAAGCTCAGTTCATGTGTCAGCACCAATGTGGCCATAACTGGGATGAACTGTCACAATAAGGAAAATAGCACCATCTTCTGATACAAAAGCAAATTGCAGTAAAGTGTGCCCCATGCTCACAATTAATTGCTCTGCTGCAGTTTCTTTAATAGACATATAGAGTGCACATGAACATTTCCTGATTGCACAATGTTAGATTCACACTCTAAAGTCAGTTCTAATGAAAGGTCAATAACCTGAAACATTAGCATTGTTTTGTCCTCTTTCATGCTATGACAATACTATATCTTTAAGAGGTGTATTTTGTCCTGTTTTCTTAATGAAGAAAAGTTGAGACAGAGGTGCCAATCAGTCGATCAAGCCAATGAAGTAAACAGCTTGTGAGGTTTTGGGTTTTTGTTTAAAAGGTAGAACAACAGAAGCAGCCTGAATGGGTGGGGTCGAGCTCCCAAAGAACCAGGATTTTTAGTTTCAGTTTTCACGGCAGTTGTGGTCTCGAAGTTGGGTGTGGAAGCTGTTTTTCCTCTCTCAGTTACAGCTAAAAGCTGGGGATTCTCCTCCTGCTGCTAGAATTGCATGTGAGACAATCTGTTCGACTGAATTTGCCTTTGCCAAGGGTGTGTTATGGGATGTTACTATATTGGAACAGTTATTATTAATTAGTTAAATAAACTAGTATTCTGCTAAGTTTTCCAATAGTTATTATTCCAATTCTATGTTGTATTTTAACTAAAGTGTATGAATAAAGTGTGTTTTGCTTTAAGACTGCTCAAGTCTGACCAACCAAATTGCATCTGGAACACAAAGTCAGGCATTTGCCTTAAAAGTAAGAAAAAGTGAGGGTCTAAGCTATCTTCTTCTGATGTTTGTAGGGGGTTTCGTCTGACTTCCAGCATCTGCAGTCATTGTTTTTACCTACCTGATCCATAACAATACCCAGCTAAGTAATTTCTGTTTTTTTTTGTCCAGCATCCAATGTGTTTTGTTTTTGTTTGTAGTCCTGAGGGAGTACTAGTTAGTCAAAATGATGCAAAGCTTCAGATCATGAACTGAAGATCCATCTGCTTGTTCGTATCAGCTTCAAACATCTCATAACACTATCCAGCAAACAGTATCAAATTCAGTGTCCCAGTCAACATTTCTCTCTCAACCAGCCAGCACCAGGATCAAATCTAGTTTTACCAATCTTCAGCTGAGGATTTGTAGGTTACCTTTATAAGAATTACTTCAATCTTGCAACGAGTCACATTAAGACTAGTAGTAAAAATATACTTTTCTTTTCACAGAATCCGTACAGAGTGCAAGCAGGCCATTTAGCCCATTGAGTCCACACCACCCCTCCGAACAGCATCCCACCCGGTCCTACCCCTTCCACCCTATCCCTATAACCCTGCATTTCCCTTGGCCAATCCACTGCACTTGCACATCCCTGGACATTTTGTAGCAATTTAACATGGCCACTCCACCTGACCTGCACATCTTTGTACTGTGGAAGGAAAACCGGAGCACCCGGAGGAAACCTACACAGACACGGGGAGAATGTGCGAACTCCACACAGAAAGTCACCTGAGGGTGAATTGAACCCAGGTTCCTGGCACTGAAAGGCAGCAGTGCAAGCCACAGTGCCACCCATGTTCCACAAACACACTTCTCAAATTGTGCTGCTCGCATTCCACTTCACACACAGCCTGACCCTCACGATCAGTTACCTTCACACACAGCCTGACCCTCAGACGCAGTTACCTTCACACACAGCCTGACCCTCACGATCAGTTACCTTCACACACAGCCTGACCCTCACGATCAGTTACCCTCACACAGAGCCTGACCCTCACGATCAGTTACCCTCACACAGAGCCTGACCCTCACGATCAGTTACCTTCACACACAGCCTGACCCTCACACGCAGTTACCTTCACACAGAGCCTGACCCTCACAAGCAGTTACCTTCACACACACAGCCTGACCCTCACGATCAGTTACCTTCAAACACAGAGCCTGACCCTCACGATCAGTTACCTTCACACAGAGCCTGACCCTCACACGCAGTTACCTTCACACACAGAGCCTGACCCTCACGATCAGTTACCCTCACACACACAGCCTGACCCTCACGATCAGTTACCTTCACACACAGCCTGACCCTCACGATCAGTTATCTTCACACACAGCCTGACCCTCACGATCAGTTACCTTCACACACAGCCTGACCCTCACGATCAGTTACCCTCACACACAGCCTGACCCTCACGATCAGTTACCTTCACACACAGCCTGACCCTCAGACGCAGTTACCTTCACACACAGCCTGACCCTCACGATCAGTTACCTTCACACACAGCCTGACCCTCACGATCAGTTACCCTCACACAGAGCCTGACCCTCACGATCAGTTACCTTCACTCACAGCCTGACCCTCACACGCAGTTACCCTCACACACAGCCTGACCCTCACGATCAGTTACCCTCACACACACAGCCTGACCCTCACGATCAGTTACCTTCACACACAGCCTGACCCTCACGATCAGTTACCCTCACACACACAGCCTGACCCTCACGATCAGTTACCTTCACACACAGCCTGACCCTCACGATCAGTTACCTTCACACACAGCCTGACCCTCACGATCAGTTACCCTCACACAGAGCCTGACCCTCACGATCAGTTACCTTCACTCACAGCCTGACCCTCACACGCAGTTACCCTCACACACAGCCTGACCCTCACGATCAGTTACCCTCACACACACAGCCTGACCCTCACGATCAGTTACCTTCACACACAGCCTGACCCTCACACGCAGTTACCTTCACACACAGAGCCTGACCCTCACGATCAGTTACCTTCACACACAGCCTGACCCTCACGATCAGTTACCTTCACACACAGCCTGAGCCTCACGATCAGTTACCTTCACACACAGCCTGACCCTCACGATCAGTTACCTTCACACAGAGCCTGACCCTCACGATCAGTTACCTTCACACACAGCCTGACCCTCACGATCAGTTACCTTCACACACAGCCTGAGCCTCACGATCAGTTACCTTCACACACAGCCTGACCCTCACGATCAGTTACCTTCACACACAGCCTGAGCCTCACGATCAGTTACCTTCACACACAGCCTGAGCCTCACGATCAGTTACCTTCACACACAGCCTGAGCCTCACGATCAGTTACCTTCACACACAGCCTGAGCCTCACGATCAGTTATCTTCACACAGAGCCTGACCCTCATGCTCAGTTACCTTCACACAGAGCCTGACCCTCACGATCAGTTACCTTCACACACAGCCTGACCGTCATGCTCAGTTACCTTCACACACAGAGCCTGACCCTCACAGTTACCTTCACACACAGAGCCTGACCCTCAGACGCAGTTACCTTCACACAGGTAAAAACAATGACTGCAGATGCTGGAAACCAGATTCTGGATTAGTGATGCTGGAAGAGCACAACAGTTCAGGCAGCATCTAAGGAGTTCCGAAATCGACGTTTCGGGCAAAGGCTTTTGCCCGAAACGTTGATTTTGAAGCTCCTTGGATGCTGCCTGAACTGCTGTGCTCTTCCAGCACCACTAATCCAGAATACCTTCACACGGAGCCTGACCCTCAGATGCAGTTACCTTCACACAGCCTGACCCTCACACACAGTTAACTTCACACACAGCCTGACCCTCATGCTCAGTTACCCTCACACACAGCCTGACCCTCAGACGCGGTTACCTTCACACAGCCTGACCCTCACATTCAGTTACCTTCAAGATTTCCCAAACTGCTCACCATGACCTTCTCTGGGGCAATTAGGTTCAGGATGGAAAAAAATGCTGGCCCAGCCAATGCAGTCCAGATCCCCAAAATGGAGGAAACAGAAATCCATGGCACAATTTCAGAATGCTTGGCCTGCTCTTTAAATCCTTAACATTATTTCTTTCTGCCATAGCTCCTTATCCCTTTTCAATCCATATTTCAGCCTCTTATTCTAAACCCAATCCCTAAATCTTTCTCTTCCGTTATAATTATTTCCACCTGAACACAACTCTCATCCCGATCTCTATTCTTGACAATTCTTTTGTTTTTCTAGTCACCCCTCTGTGCACCCAGACAGGACTCGTTAGTGCAGAACTACCTGGCACAATGACTGACACTGGCCACGGATAGGCCACACAGAGCGAAATCAGTGCCCTGCTGTGTGGGCAAAGTCCTGAAGGTCCTGCTGGATGGGGCGGTGCAAAGGCAGCATGTCCTCTTTCCCCGAGACCAGCCGAGGAGGCTAATGTCAAGACAGACCTCGCCAAACTTCTCATCCGATTCTGCCAAAGCCGTGTCTCTCAGTCACCCCGAGTGTCTGCGTGGGTTTCCTCCGGGTGCTCTGGTTTTCCTCCCACAGTCCAAAGATGTGAAGGTTTGGTGGATTAGCCATGGGAAATGCAGGGTTACAAGGATAGCGTAGGGAGTGGGTCTGGGTGGGATGCTCTTTGGAGGGTTGCCTTCAATTTGAGAATACTTGGATGATCCAGTAACCATCCCTAAGAGAGTGGAGGAGAAACCTGTTCATAGAAAACCTGGAGTGACGTGTTGAAGGTTGAAGTGGAGATCACTGTATATTTTTCTGGGGAAAGGTGGATAAATATTTTAAACAGAGAAAGGTACAGAACTATGGGATGGAGCCAGAAAAAGGGTTTAGTTGTGGGTTGCTCCAGCTAAGAGTTTGTTCAGACACTTTGGAAGGTGACGCTTTCAGCAGTGCTACAAACCTCACAGCCTTACCAACATGATGCAATGTGCCTTTGAGAGGGCGTGATGTGTCCTGGTATTCTTGAAGTGGGTATTGTCAATCTGGTGCCAAGGTGTCTGCTCCATGGAAAGCAGACTCAATAGAGTCATAGAGATGTACAACACAGAAACAGTCCCTTCGATTCAACCCGTCCATGCTGACCAGATATCCCAACCCAATCTAGTCCCACCTGCCAGCACCCAGCCCATATCCCTCCAACGTCTTCCTAATCATATACCCATCCAAATGCCTCTTAAATATTGCAATTGTACCAGCCTCACCACTTCCTCTGGCAGCTCATTCCATACACGCACCACCTTCTGCATGAAGAAGTTGTCCCTTAGGTCCCTTTTAAATCTTTCCCCTCTAACCCTAAAACTATGCCCTCTAGTTCTGGCATCCCCCACCTCAGGGAAAATACCTTGTCTATTTATCCTATTCATGCCCCTCATGATTTTAAAAGGTCACCCTCTATAAAGTCACTCCTCAGCCTCTGACACTCCAGGGAAAACAGCCCAGCCTGTTCAGCCTCTCCCTATAGCTCAAGTCCTCCAACCCTGGCAACCTCCTTGTAGATCTTTTCTGAACCCTTTCAGGTTTCACAACATCATTCTGATAGGAAGGAGACCAGAATTACATGCAATATTTCAAAAGTGGCCTAACCAATGTCCTGTACAGCCGCAAAATGCCTTCTCAATTCCTATACTCAATGCACTGATAAATAAATGAAAGCATCCCAAACGACTTTACTTTCGTAGATGGGCTATGAACATACATTTAAAGGTCTCTTTGTTCAGCAACACTCCCCAGCTTCTTACCAATACGTCCTGCTCAGATTTGCTTTTCCAAAATGCAGCACCTCTAAATTAAACTCCAAGGTTTGGGATTCTTTTTAAATGAGAGAAGAGACATGAAACAGTAAAATCAGGCTCATACACTCTCAGGATTTTAGATTTTCTTTCAGCCGTTGAAGTTGGGGTATTGGAGTTAAAGCTGCTAGATGCAGCTCTCTCTCTGCTGCTGCAAAAAGCTGGAGTTCTCTTTTGGCTGCGAAGTATATTCTGTCAGAGTTCCTTCTCCTGGACTGGAGGAGACAGCAAATGAAGGAAATTGTTTTGCTGAATTTGCCTTTGCTAAGGGCGTGTTTATGGTAGTAGATGAATAGTCGTTAAGATTAGATTACTTACAGTGTGGAAACAGGCCCTTCGGCCCAACAAGTCCTTACCGACCTGCCGAAGCGCAACCCACCCAGACCCATTCCTCTACATTTACCCCTGCCCCTAACACTACGGGCAATTTAGCATGACCAATTCACCTAACCTGCACATTTTTGGACTGTGGGAGGAAACTGGAGCACCCAGAGGAAACCCACGCAGACACCTCAGTCGCCTGAGGTGGGTCTGTGGCGCTGTGAGGGAGCAGTGCTAACCACTGTGCCACCATGCCGCCCACTACATTATACATTATTTTGTTAAGCATTTTGAAGGAATAAAGATATGCCAATTCTTCAGTTTTTGTTTGTATTTTAACTCTGATGCAAGGATGAAATGTATTTTGTTTAAAACCTTGTAGTATGACTAACCAACTATACCTGCCTTTAAAAAAGATAAAAGTTGAGGCTATCTCCGTGATATGTTTTAAGGGGGTTTGGTCTGGTCCCTAACACCAATCACACAGCACTATGTTCACTAGGTGAGAATGTCACATTAATAACATGCTGCTAAACCATTGCAAACCCAGTACTTCAGCATACATAACCCAAACACCAATTGAACACAAAACAATGTCCAGGATGCTGCAGTCATTCTTCTGGATTCATTCGACACGCCCAGGCAGCCATTGTTACTGCATTCTCCATCTCTGTCAAACAACAACTTGATTTGTCCCAACACCCAGCCTACCTCAGTCTTACCACCTCAACCGTGCTCTCTCCCTCTCCATACAAGTGGATAACCAACGTCTGAAAGTTAGCACTGAACATGCTCACAACAACCTCTGCTGCAGTGCATTCCAGATCATAATTTGCCTTGTTAAATACAAATTCTCATTTCCCCTCTGTTCTTTTGCCAATTATTGTAAACTGATATCCTCTGACTATTGGTCCTATTACTTTTAGCTAACAGAGAAAAAAAATCAAACATATGGAGAAGAAAGGACAGTGGACAACACTAAGCCCACATGAAGCATCAAGGTCGATAACTCCCCAAACCCAGACTAGATATATCCAAGATTCCTATGGGAAGGAAGGAATGAGTGAGATTGCTGCATCTCTGGTGATAATCATTGCATCCTCACTCTCCATGGGAGAAGTACCGGATGATTGGAGGGAGGCGAAAGCTGTTCCTCTGTTCAAGAAAGGGAATAGGGAAATGCCTGGGAATTACAGACCAGTCAGTCTTACATTTGTGGTAAGCAAGGTACAGGAAAGGATTCTGAGAGACAGGATTTATGACTATTTGGAAAAACATAGTTTGAATAGAGATAGTCAACATGGCTTTGTGAGGGACAGGTAGTGTCTCACAAGCCTTACTGAGTTCTTTGAAGATGTGATGAGACAAGTTGACAAAGGTCGAGCGGTGGATGTGATGTATATGGATTTCAGTAAGGCATTTGTTAAGGTTCCCCATGGTAGGCTCATTCAGAAAGTTAGATACGGGATACAGGAAAATTTGGCTGTCTGGATATAGAGTTGGCTGGCCGAAAGAAGACACTGAGTGGGAAGTATTCTGCCTGAAGATTGGTGACCAGTGGTATCCGCAGGGATCTGTTCTTGGATCTCTGCTCTTTGTAGTTTTTATAAATGACTTTGATGAAAAAGTGGAAGGGTGGGTTAGTACGTTTGCTAATGACACCAATGTCGGTGGTGTTGTAGACAGTGTCGCGGGCTGTTGCAGGCTACATCAAGACATTGACAGGATGCAGAGCTGCACTGACAAGTGGCAGATGGAGTTCAGCCTGAATGAATGCAAAGTGATTCACTTTGGAAGGTCGAATTTGAATGCTGAATACAGGGTTAAAGACAGGATTCTTGTGGAGGAACAGCAGGATCTTGGGGTCCACATATATAGGTCCCTCAAAGTTGCCACCCAAGTTGATCAGGTTGTTAAGAAGGCATATGTTGTTTTGGTTTTCATTTACAGGGGGATTGAGTTTAAGAGCTAGGAGTGTGGGGAGGTTTGCTGCAGCTCTATAAAACCCTGGTTAGACCACAGTTGAAATATTGTGTCCAATTCTGGTCACTTCATTATAGGAAGGATGGAGGTATTTTAGAGATGGTATAGGGGAAATTTGTCAGGATGCTGCCTGGTTTGGAGGACATGTCTTATGAAGAGAGGTTGAGTGAGCTAGGGCTTTTCACACTGAAGAGAAGAAGGAAGAGAGAGAGAGAGAGAGAGAGGTGACTTGATAAGTATGCAGGATCATGAGAGGCATAGATACAGTAGATAGCCAGAGACTTTTGCCCAGGGCAGAAATGGCTGTCATGAGGGATCATAATTTTAAGGTGATTTGAGGCAGGAGTAGGGGAGATATCAGAGGTAGGTTCTTTACACAGAGAGTGGTAGGTAGTAGAGACTGTGGTAATAGTCAGAGACATTAAGGACATTTAAGCGACTGCTGGAAGAGTACATGGACGGCAGTAAATTGAGGGCTGTGTAGGTTAGGTTGATCTTAGATTGAGGTAAATGCTCGGCACAACCTCGTGGGCTGGAGGGCCTGTACTGTGCTGTGTTCTATGTCAGGAAAGTAATTGTATGTCAGAATGACTGACTGAGTGACTAGAATTAACAACCCAGGATTGCATTCCAAATCTCCTTCCGCTGGCGAGTCCAATTTATATTAAGAGCCATACTCACTCATGCAAGTGTGTGCAATGTACAGCTTGAACTAAATAAATAAACTGAATTCAGGAAAGTTCTTTTGCATTCCCAGTGGGTCTGTAATCTAACACAAAGGGTACAGTATGAACATGTGACTTAAATAGTGACTCCGTTCACTTATGCAATTACTCAACACTTTTTCCCCCTCACTGGTCGATCTTAAAGCAATTATGCAGTGTGCAGGATTTAGAAAACTGCTGAGTGGGTTTGTCAATGCATTAATCTCAGTCAGCTTGTTCCATTGCATTCACTTCCTGTGTACACATAAAAATATACACATCAATGTCTTCATTTTAATAAAAAAATCCTGGTTTAGGAGAATGAAATCAAACTGAACATTTTTTGAATATGTTTAATATGAGAGGGATAGATGGCAAATGAGCGAGAGTGACAGGCAGCTAGAGAGGACAAGCCATTTACAGGAGATAGAGGGAGAATGGGGTGAGGGGTCAGAGTGCAGGCAGGGGAAAAAAGTCAGGAAGCTGGAGACCGAGAGGAGAAAAGAAAATTTGCTGCATGAAACAGACCATTCAGTCCAGTATTATATCCATTTTGTAAATGTGTAGTTTGTAAATACGTAATTTATTCAGCCTGTTCATCATTCCCTGTTAAAACCATCAACTTGAGAAAAGGCCATAAGAAATAGGAGTGGAAGTAATGCCTTTCAACACCACATACCCGCACTCTCTCAGTATCCTTTAATTCCTTGTGAGATTAAGAATTTATCAATCTCTGCCTTGAAGTCATTTAATGTCCCAGCCTCCACTGTGCTCCGTGGCAATGAATTCCACAGGCCCACCACTCTCTGGCTGAAGAAATGTCTCCTCATTTCCGTTCTAAATTGACCCCCTCTAATTCTAAGGCTGTGCTCACGGGTCCTAGTATCCCCGCCTGACGGAAACAATTTCCCAGCATCCACCCTTTCTAAGCCATGCATTATCTTGTAAGTTTCTATTAGATCTCCCCTCAACCTTCTGAATTCTAGCAAATACAATCCCAAGATCCTCAGCCGTTCATTGTATGTTAGGCCTACCATTCCCGGGATCATCCGTATGAATCTCCACTGGACACGCTCCAGTGCCAGTATGTCCTACCTGAGGTGTGGGGCCCAAACCCGGACACAGTATTCTAAACGGACCTAACCAGAGCTTTATAAAGTCTTAGTAGCACCTCACTTGAAATAAATGACAACATTAGATTTGCTTTCTTAACTATGGACTCAATCTGCAAGTCAACCTTTAGAGAATCCTGTACTAGCAGGATGATCAACTATAAGTGACATTTTCACCACTAGAGAGATCAGCTGTATTCACAATTCTCCCCAGTACTGAAACATTCCAAGACTGAATGTAATGAGATCTGGGACAAGTTCAATAATTGGCAAGGCAATTTTGCACTACATGTGTAAAAATCATCTCCACCAAGTGTCTAAAATACCTCCACTTTGGAAGTACCATTGGCAAAATCCACACCATGATGTCTTGTTAATTGATTCAGCTCCACAGCTATGCAAATAACGTGGCTGCAAGTGCTGGTCAGAGGTTGGGTACTCCCTTGTAGTACAGAGACAGCAATGTGTACCATCTAGAAGCTTCTAACACCTAGGAGGAAAAGTGGATGCACAGAGACACTGCCTTTTCCAAGTTCCCCACAATCCCAAATGCCCTTACACAATCTCCTTCAGATCTTTCAGCTTCCCCAGCAGCTTTTTAACCATATTAGGTAAGTGCAGGAAAGAAACTGGAATAGAAGGATACATCGTTCAGATTAAATTGTAGGGTTAGAGGAAGATCATGTGGAGGTAAATCAATTGGGCCAAATTATCAGTTTTTGTCTTGTAAGTGTAACGTGAAAGGACATTTTGGGAGATTAACCTTAAACGCTCCATGACATAAAACTTTCACAGGCAAAAGACTTAAATTTTCCCTTCATTCAATCTGACCTTTCGTTTATCCACAAGTTCCGTGACTTCATCCAGAGTTGGACCACTTGGTGTAAATATGGCCCAGCGATAATGAACGCCCTGCCTCAGATGCTGCAAGGATAAAGAGAGAGGAAAAGTCACAATAAAATAGACCATCTCTGATTATCTATGTGTGCATTTCCTGAACAGAGTATCACAAAACCCATTAGGAATAGAATCACTGTGAGACTGCTGCTCACTATATTCTTAAAAGGACAATCTTTTTCTTCAACTTACTGCCTTAACTCTCAAAACAAACAAGAGGTAAAAACATTTGTGCATTCTCTTGTGGGATGTAAGCATCAGTCTCTGGTTTAGCAGTTATTGTCCATCCTTCAGCCTTCGTGCCATTGCCCATGTCATTCAAGGGCTAGGAAGGTTCCACCTCACGTCACTACAAGGCCAGTCTAACATACTTCCAGTGATGAAGCTGAGCAAATAGGGGCAGACGAGGTGTTGCATATTGTCACTGAACTTGCAATCCAGAAGCTCAGGGACATGAGTTTAAATCCTACCATGGCAGCTGGCCAATTATAAATACAATTAATAAATGTGGAATTAAATGTTACAGTATACATTTGTTTCACTGATGTCTTGAGGGAAGGCTATTTGCCATTCTTATCTGGTCTAGTCGGCAACAATGTGGGTGACACTGAACTGCCCTCTTATGGCAACACACCCATAACCCATCGAAGAATAAAGGAAAAACAGATCTTTTAAAGCAAGCTTTCTAAAGGGAAGATGGTTCAGCCAGGGAAACAAGCATGAGCAATAAATGCTGACCACATTCCATGAAAGAATAAAAAGGTGCAGATGGTCGCCCGAGGTGGACTGAACATAGTGGGTACTGTGTTAGTTAAACAGCCACTTGAAAACGGTCTGGACTATTTCAAGATCATCAAAACCTTCTTGAAATGACTGACCTATTTTAACAAAAAATATTTGATTAAGATTAGTTGGTGTTTGAAAGAGTGTGGATGACACTAAACGTTTTAACTTGCATATGGATTTAAAATAAAGTCAGGGAGACCTTGTATTTAGGTACAGCCTTTGATAACTTCCCAGAGCTCTCCTTCTGAAGCGCAGTCAGTGCTGCAACCACAGTGAAATGTGGCACAGTGCAAGCTCCAGCAGGATAGCAAGGTATGATCAGATGGTGTTTTGCTGATGCAGGTCAAGGGACAAATACTGGTAGGATGCGGTGTGGAACTTACTGCTCATCATTGCAACCATAAACTCATTTATGCATCCGGCATAGCAGACGGACCTCGGTTTAATATCTTACCTGAAAGGCAGCAGCTCCAACAGTGCAGCACTCCCTCAATACTACACTGGAGTGTCAGCCCAGTTTATGCATTCAAATCTCCACAGTGAGCTCAAGTTTCTGAAATAATATTACCTTTAGGATTTTGTTGCCCAAGGTAATCCCTGATTTAACTATTCCATTAGCAAGTCCAAGTCTATCGGTATTGAGCATGAAGGGTGTCACTAATGTTACATATGTAGCTCCTGACCATGGCTTCAGTAAGTTCAAGGCCCAGTCTTCGGTCCGTCCACCCACATTATCCAAGATAAAGTCAAACCTGTGCAAAAGGTAGAGGAATATTTCAGAAACAGGACCGCACATTAAAAAATTCCCACTGAAAATACCTCAATTCCTCGGATTTCTAAGTTAGGGTTTGGGAGAAAAGCATTGTTTAAGGTCAGTTACCAGGATACCATAACGTAGCAGGATTTGGGCGTTCAGGTGAAATCCTCAGCGCCAGCTGTGTTGTTACTGGTGAGAACCAGGGGAGAAAATTCCCAAAAAAGGAACAGCAGCAGAACAATAGGGTCTTTCTTACGAATTTTAGGTGTTAGCAACAGAGGCCTAAAGTAAAGGTTCTGTGGAAACAGTGCCCATCAGGAAGAGAATGAGTGTGTGGTACATCTGTAACAAAATAGAAACAAATCCAAGATAGACTGGAAAAGTTTTGTGGAACTTGACAGCACTGCACGGAGAGTTTGGTAAAATAGTTAAATATTCTGCAGTCTGTTTTTGATCCATTATTAAAAAAAAATCAAACAACCTGCTGAACATGACCACACTTTGAGACACTTACTTGCAAGTTGAGTGGTGGTGCAGAGAAGAGTGTTTGAAGCAGATTGTAAACTTAGCCGGACTGAAAAACACCAGCTGGAGGTCACTGCGCCATTTACAGAATCATATAATTGTTACAGTGAAGGAGGAGGCCAGTTAGCCCACTCTCCAATGACTTAGTGCCATTGATCTACTTTCCCCAATACCCTCGCACATTTAAATAATTTTCCGAGGCCTCAGCTGAATCTGCCTCCACTACACATGCAGATGCTTCATCCCAGACCTGAACCAATTGTAGTGCAAAAAAAGTTTTTCTCACATCTCATTTGCTTTTTATGCAAAACACTTCAAATCTGAGTCCTTTCATTCTTGATTTTTTAACAAGTGGGAACAGCATCTCCTCATCTGCTCTGTTCAGACGGTTTCAGAAATGTTTATTAGATCTCCTCTCAGCCTTCCGTCTTTCCAAGCGCAATCTCCTTGCTGTTGTACTCTATGGCATTAATAAAGCAAAGAATGTTGTTTCCCTTATTAACTGCGCTGGAAAAGCACAGCCAGTTAGGCTGCATCTGAGGAGTAGGACAGTCGACTTTTCGAGCACAAGCTCTTCATCAGGAATGAGCTCCGAGGAACAGGAGAGTCAAGGTTTCAAGCATAAGCCTTCATCAGGAATGAGCTCATTCCTGATGAAAGCTTTTGCCCAAAACGTCGATTCCCCTGCTCCTCGGATGCTGCCTAACTGGCTGTGCTTTTCCAGCACCACACTCTTTGACTCTGATCTCCAGCATCTGCAGTCCTCACTTTCTCCTTATTAACTGCTCTCTCCACTTATTTTGACTTTTGAATCGGTGTGCATAAATATCCAGGTCTCTGTTTCTGCACCACATTTAAAATTGTACCTTTTTTAAAAACTTTGTCTGTCCACAGTCCTCCCACCAAAACTTATCATCTCACACTTCTCAACATGGAACATCACCTGCCATCTATCCACTCACCGTGCCAATGTCTGTTTGAAGTTCATACTGCCCTCCTCACAGTTTACAATGGTTCCAAGCTCTCTCAGCCTACGTGTACCCAAGTTGCTACTGTCCCTCTTATTCCATAAGCTATAACATTCCTCACAAGTCTGTTGCATGGAACTGCATTGAACACCTTCTGAAAATCCATTATAGGATTACTCGCATTGAGATTTTTCTTAAATCAGCTTTTCAAAAAACTTCAACAGATCAGCTAAAAATGATTTCCTCTTTGAAAATCAGCATTGGCTCTTCCTAATCAACCCATCTTCTTCCAGGTGGCTACAAATTCCATCCCAAGCTGTTAAACCTCAAATTTATAGTAACTCTAAATTTCAAATTCTACTTATCCACTTCATTTTCAGCTTCTGTTTGTAAGTAAAAATTGGATTAGAGACAAGATGTGGGGGAGGGGCAAGATGTGGGGGAGGGGCAAGATGTGGGGGAGGGGCAAGATGTGGGGAAAAAACTGCATGAAGTCCTTTCACTTCCAGGATCCATCGGAATCAGTTGTGAAGAGAAGTCATAGTGGACTCGAAACATTATTTCTGTTTTCCTCTCCATGGATGCTACCAGTCCTAAGTTTTTACAGAATTTTACATTTTTATGCAAATTCTTTTTTGCATTGACTTGGGCCTATCTCACCCTGGATCCTAGATATATAGCAGAAAACTCCCCCAAACACTTGAATCCTCACACAAAGATGCTATCCAAAGCCTACAGTTTTATGTATAAAGAATCACAGTACTAATTTCAAAAGCACCACAGCACCTCACATAGCACGAGAACATAAAGGCTATTTATGTCAAAGCTTCTCTCTCTTGTTTCCTAACTCTCTCCAGACCATTGCCCAACTGAATCTGGAACAACTCTCAACTCAGCAGGTCTACTGCCAGACTTCATTTCAGATATGAATCAAATTTTGTACGAAAAAAACCTCTATATTAAATCTGTGTTCTATCACTGACTGCTTGGCAATGGCTCTAAAAAGACAATTTGAAAAGTGAAGGATTACATTGTGATTTATTATTCTGCCAGCAGACAAAACCAGATCTACAAATAATTTTCACAGAAGCTGATGTGTAGACAGATTCATGTCGCCATTATTTGGTGGTGAAGTGATGCAAACTTTCAGGTAGTCAGTTTAGTTCGTTCAATCCCAGGGGATTGGGTCAGTCAGTGCTCCAGGACCATGCGTGCATTGGGACAAACACACTCTCCAAATGAAACTAAATTCACTTTCAGTGATTTCCTTCCCTCCAATCCCCTCCTGAAAAAAAATTAATCATGCATCCCAACTGGCAGGGTGAAAACTGCTGTAAAATATGCCAGTGATGGCAAGACGCAGAAGAACCCGCCTCTCGATGACGAGAATTCACACTGACAGCTTCCTGCCACACTCAGAGAAAACAGATGTGGGGATGAGGTGGGGCACCTGGTCTCAACACTGTTTCAGATGTGTGTCTCAATGCAAAAATCAACCTGACTTTGACAGGTGGACTGCCGCAGGCTCCGAGAGGATGAGAAATAGCAATGTCACCAGTTCAAAGAGAGGTTTTTATTTTGTTTAATGTGTCTTGAATGAACAAGGTACAAAAGACGTAACTGAGCTAAATGAAATTTGTAATGCAGTATTGCTAACATGGGCACTGCACAAAGAAGGTGATGTCACATTCCTCAAACCAGCGACATTTCCCATTCAGGACTACGTTTCGTCTCTGAAAAGAGGGCAATCATGCGGCAACATTATTCAAGCCACTCATTCCAACCTCTACACCCACTTTCTGCAACTGCATTCCACAATGACGAATGACTTGATCACGTCAGGGTCAGATTTGGGAGTGAGGTCAGCAGTACTAATTAACACAGGTCTTTTAACAACAAATTCAGGATGTGCATTCAATTCTCCAACTCCCACTGCTGCTGAGTAAGATTCAGAGTGGGAAATAGTTTACCACAAACTCATTTACAACAGGAAAAACTTACATTTTCAGATCCTTGAGCTCTTTCTCCAAAGTGGGAGTTTTGTAATTGACAGTGTGATCTGCACCCAAATCTTTTAACAATGAGAAAGCATTCTCGGAACAGGTGGTGGTCACATGGGCTCCCCAGGATTTTAAAAGCTGTGGCAGAAAATTCAAGAGATCAGCTCTTAAAAAATATGACTTAATACATAAACTAGAGTTGAAGATGCAAATTGGTTCATATTCGTTCTGATTGGATATTGCAACGTTGCACATTAACAATCCAGGGTCATTGGATTATTTGAATTCAATCTGATTTGGTTTATCGTGGTCACATGTACCTAAGTACAGTGCAAACCTATGTTTGCAAGCAGTACAGGTAGTTCATAGTAAGCAAGGACACGTGCCTGCTCCAGGGATGGGAGCAGTTGGGGAGCTTCAGGTGAGGGGGGTATGCTATTTGTTGGACATCATTATTTCACTCGATGGTTATTCAAAAACAAGTCATTTCTGAACTTCCTTTCAGCAGAGCTCATTGTAAGCATGGAACTAAGCCATGTGACTCAGGATGACTCAAAGCCCAGTCTTCTGGGTAGGTACATTTGTGGCTTTGGCCTAAAAATGTCAAGGGGTCCTGCAGAAACTGCTGGCCAACGGGAATCAAATCAATCAGCTGCTGTCAGGAGCTCCCTCAGATCAAAATTCCTGCCTACAAACACTGGGCTCACATGCAAAGAACGGTGACTTGGGAAAACTTGGGGGTCCATTTAGTGACTGGAGGTCCATTTGACCACATCCTAGCATGAATGGGCAATTTTAGAGAGAACAAAAAAAAACCTTTCACATTCCTTGGATGTCCCAAAGCACTTCATGGTAAACAAGCAGGAAGCTGGAAGAACGCAGCAAGTCAGGCTGTATCAGGAGGTGGAGAAATCAACATTGTGGGTGTAACCCTTCTTCAACCCCAAAGCACCTCATTGCTCATTCATTCATTGTGAAGTGTAACCACTGTTGTAATGTAGGCAAATACAGCAGCCATCTTGCATACAGCAAGATTTCAGAAATAACAATGCGGTACATTGTCAGATATGCCATAATTGGTATTGGTATTCGAGGGACAGGTTGGGTCACAGAGAACTCCCTAACTCCCCTGATTTGTGCTGTGGAGTGTTTTGTCAAACTAATTCAGCTGGACACTGCATTTGATTAATGAAAAGTTGTAGCTCATCAATACAGCATCCCCTCAGTGTGAACCTAGAGTAATGCTGACACTGAATGAACTAAGGCCAACATGAGATAGAAAGCAGATATGTTTCTAGTTAGTTAAAATAACCATCGTATTAGCACAGCACCAAAAGTCACCAGTCAGACTTAAATGGTTTATTTTTTCTGAAATTGTATGAAGACATTCTGTGGATAGAAAGTGTTTTTGGTGAACATGTGAATTAATTCATGAAGCAATAATTAGCTGGTCTGTAACACAGGTAATTCTATTAGATTAACTATAATTGAGCCATTTGAAATTGCTTTCCTGCATGCCCAAGGCCTTTGCAGTGGACAGAGTGCAAAACAAAGATTAAATAGAATTTTCTACTGAACTACTGCTCATTTTTGGAAATATTAAGTTTCGGTTTAATTGTCCAGCAAAATGTTAAACAGTTGACATTATTGGGATTGGGGGAGGAAGGTTTGGGGGAACAGGTAGTGGATGTCTCTACATTTTAGTTGATCAGATGTCTTGTGGAAACATGGTTGGAACCTGAGTTCTTGTCCATCAAATATTCTTTGGAAGAAGGAGCCTCTTTTGATTGTTGTATGCATCAAGGATCGACTGTCTGAAAGAATATTCAACAAGCGTGTTCGAAAGGAATTGAGTAAGTACTTGAAATGGAAGAATTTAGGGTCTTGGAGGAAAAGCAGTGGGAGTTGGACTAATTAGATAATTCTACCAAAAAACAGGCACCAACATGAAAAGCTAAAAGGTCTCCATCGTTATATAATATTCAATAACTCCAAAGTTTTACTGTGTTCATTTTAATTCAACTGAAATTGTAAAATTCTGATCGTGTGTGTGCTGTTTAGCTTTTGCAAAATTTTCTGTACTAAGTATGTAAGCTCAGGTTGGGATAGATGCCAACATGTCATACTTACATAGCACTGTTAATAATGTAAAATATTCCCAGGTGCATTCAGTAACAAACATGGATTCCACACAACAAAGGTATTATAAACAAGGGCCAAAAGAATTAACCAAGTCCAATTTATGGAGTGTTTTCAAACGTTTGGGTGGGGGGGGGGGGGGGGATTGAAGTGGAAGTTGTAGAGAGAGGATTACAGATCTTAGGGCCTGTTTAGCAGAACGCCCTGTCAATGATGATGAATGGACAGAGGTGGCAATGGACAAGAAACATTTGTCCATATGACCCCTTGATGCACCTCTCTTTTGGTAGTATTTTTTACTCAGTTTGTAATATAGTTTTATTAATGGAGAAACAAAATAATGCTTTCTGGGTCCCCTAAATAAAATAGCTGCCAACTGACTTTTATAAGTGGGTAGGGGGCTGTCAGAATTAATTCTATTTACCGGGAAAAAGAAACTAGAGCAAAACAAAAAGTGAACTGGCAAGAAAACAAGGATGCAAGGTTCCTCAGAAATTACCTTCATTAATTAAATGCAACATTAAAGTACACACAACACTTTTTCTTTGGAAAGTTTACCTCATCAGAAACAATTAGGCAGGTAATTTTCTCATAAACCAATTTACATGTGGACTGGTTAACATTCTGCAGCTTAATGTCAGTGATTGGGAAACAGCCATGGATTTGGACTAAAGAAAAGATGAAACAGTTACACCCTCAGGTGGCCACGGCGATTGTAGATTCAAGATGCAAGAGTGGGAGGAAACAAAGTGACTTTAGATCTGATCTGGAGGCCAAACAGATTTACTCAACAAAACAGAATTAGAACATTTCTGAAAAGAGAAATATTTTGATGAAGTTTTCCATCAGTCAATGTTCACATAACACTTTTTTTAAAGCAAAACTAGCATTTGTATTGTATTGGAGAAGTATGCTGATTCATTAGCTAGTGGATTCTGATTGGTAGAGGCATGAGAAATTCACCAGTTGGATGATGAATTGACAGTTAACTGCCAAACTTCATTTAAATTTTAAACCAGACAGTTCGATTCTGATTGGTCAGAGCATTGCCCTAAGTCATGAACCAGAGAATGGTTGTCACCAGTTTCGGTGAGTTGAAATAGGTGCAGTGTGTGTACATTTTATTTGGCCCAGAAAGAACAGGGCTTTGAGTATTAATTAATGTAGCATTCTGTACACGCAAGTTTGTCACATTGAGCTCGACTGAATCCTAAATTGGTTACCAACCTAAGCATTCACTTTTGCTGCTGAAAAGTCCCCAGTCTACCTCAGATTACTCTGGAAAGCATTATCTCAAAGGTTTAAGTAACAAGTGAATTCGACATTTCACAATGCAACTGCACAGCAGCAACACGAGTGGCATTCACCACTAACAAGCTGCTGCTGTCAAGCCAAAAAGACATTCGATCTATTACAAAAAATGAGTAATGTAATATGTAAATTTCAGTGCCTGTGTGATTCAAAATATTTGAGGCAAATGTATCAACAGCATATACTTTTGGATAGTCATAACACACAAGGCATTGACCATGGCCCACCAGCCTGTGTTTATAAAACCAAGACAGTGTCCAATGTTAGATAGGATTCCGTGGTTGGACAATATTTGTTAAATCATCCAGAGTTTGCAAAGAATTAATGCTGACCAATTTATGATTGCCAGGCAGATTCACAGTGTGGCACACTTAAGTGTACTGGAAACTAATATATTAACACATTCTTTGCAGGCAGAATGGTTTACACACACAACATTTCAACTCAACAAGATAGACAACAGCCTTCCTCTGGCTCATTTATTAGGATAATTCCTTTGCCAATCTGACTTGTTTAAAATTTACAGAATATTGTCCTTCATTGCTAGAGGGATGATGTTTAAAAACAGTGAGGTTATGGTCAACTGCATAGGGTGCGAGTGGGGCCACACGTGGAGTACTGTGTACAGTTTTGGTCTCCTTACTTGAGAAAGTACTATGAACTGGCATCAGACAGGTTCACTAGCTTGATTCCAGAGTTGAGGGGGTTGGCTTATGAGGAGAGATTGGGTAAACTGGGACAAGACTCATTGGAATTTAAAACAACTCAAATAACGAAGGGAATAGCTAAGCTTGAAGCAGGGAGGTTGTTTCCTGTGGCAGGTGAAACTATACCTAGGGAGCATAGCCTCAAAATAAAGCAGAGCAGATTGACGACCGAGTTGAGGAGGAACTTCTTCACCCAAAGGGTTGTGAATCTGTGGAATTCACTGCCCAGTGAGACAGTTGAGGCTATCTCGTTGAATGATTTTACCACAAAGAGATATAGATTTTTGAACAGTAAAGGAATTAAGGGTGAGAGGGTGGGTGAGTGGAGCTGAGTCCATGAAAGGATCACCCATGATGTTATTCAATGGCGGAGCAGGCTCAAGAGGCCAGATGAGCTCCTCCAGCTCTTATTTCTTATGTTCTTTTGTTAATCAAAGCTTGGCAATTAATTGTCAGTCATCATCTAATTAGTGCATCTTATAAGGCAAGACTATCAGAGTCCACTGCCAACCATTTAGTATTCTCCTCCCATGCATTATTGATGTGGGTTTCCCCTTAACTTTGGTATTTCTTGTAAATTATCCTGAAGAGTGTAAAGCAAATTGCGTCTTTTCTCAGCAATATTCAAATTCTGGCTTACCAAATGGCTAAAATAGAACCTCTTCCTTACCAGTTTTTTTTAAACTGTATTTACTTTATAGCAAATATTTAAAGTTACAGAGTGCTGAATTAGAATGTGGCAAAGCACATTACATCAATCAAGAACAAACACACATTTCCTTTACCTGAATAGCAAAGGTCCCAATGCCTCCGGATCCCCCGAGGATCAGAACCCTATAACCAAGAAGTGAGCAAGGTCCAGCATTATGGCAGCCATTAAGCTCCACTTCCAATAGACTAGGCATGAGAATATCTAACCAAAACGCTAACCAAAAGAAAACAGTTACTGAGTTCAGAGAATGTCAGCAATTATTTTGAAGAAGTGGATTCATTTATTGAATGCTTGCACTCTAGAAAATAAATACGGAAGAGAGTAATGCAGTGGGATTCATGGGATAAATCTTCAAAGGACCAGTCCAATTGGCCAGCCTCTGTGCTGTGAGATTTGAAGTGAATGACAGGACAATGGTGCAAGACTCTCCCACCACTCCAGGCTCCCTTTGCAATCCGCCCATCAACAATTCAAAGAGAGGTAGACCTTCGAAATCTGACTACCTGGATAGAGTCTGGCCCTTGGGTGGATAGGGCAGGGCAAATTAGGAGAAAGGAAACAACAAAAGTAAAATAAATATCCAAATCCCAAATTCTAAAACTTCCAATATTCCACAGTGACCTTAATACATTCAAAGCAAAGCTAAATAAATACGAGCGAGTGAGAGGGAGAGAGGGTTATGTTGATGGGGTTCAATGAGGAAGGGGTGGGAGGAGACTCATGTGAAGAAGACATGCTATAGTGTGGGATCTCAAGGTCTGATCTTGTGCTGCCATTGTGGTTCCTGTTTCATTATGGGAACTGCAATCATTACAAAAGGTACCAGTTAATGCATTCAATGAATAACAACTACATCACCTTTTCCCTTTGCAGTTGTTGTCTCTCAGTCCTCCATTGTTCACCAGTGCTGACCATGTTGTCAGAGCAACGTACGGTAAAGCTGCAGCTTGGCTGTGACTGAGTGTTTTAGGCTTGTGGGCTATCTGGTATGAAACAAAACCACTGGTCAGGACCACAAGCTGAAGTTAAATGATTTTTTTTAATCTTTCCCTCCATGTCTGAGATGAAAGAAACCTCTCTTCTGCTGGATTGCCCCTGCAAACAGCATTATCATCCACAGACAGATAATGCCAATGGTTCAGTGAGCAAATATCAAAGAGGAGAAAGTGAGGGCTGCAGATGCTGGAGATCAGAGCTGAAAATGTGTTGCTGGAAAAGCGCAGCAGGTCAGGCAGCATCCAAGGAGCAGGAGAATCGATGTTTCGGGCATGAGCCCTTCTTCAGGAAGTATGTGGTGCCCTCCTGAAGAAGGGCTCGTGCCCGAAACGTTGATTCTCCTGCTCCTTTTGGATACTGCCTGACCTGCTGCGCTTTTCCAGCAACACAATTTTCAGCTCTGAGTTTTGACTTTGTCCACCACAGTCCAACATTGGCACCTCCACATCATATCTTTCACACAGTTAGATAGTATCATGGTATGTGGCAATCCAGTATAAAGAAACCCACCTTACCTAGTATTGGTCTGCTGCAAATATGATCTTTGTTCAAAATAATCAATAAGAAAAGAACCACAGAATGTGTAACCCTGCTGTGTTATATGAGCGTAAATAATCAGTATTGTTAATGAACCTCAAGAGATATGTCTCAATAAGAAACCAGTCTTCACTATATCTTTTATAGAAGCCAAGGGGACACTCAGTCCATATTGTACTGGTAGTACAGAGGATTCCATTTTCAACACCTGATCTGTACTGAAATAGTTGAAGTAAAAGTGGGGATACGAACATCAACCTGTGCCACTATTCTATTAGATCATAGAGGCGGGAATGATAGCGTCATTTAAGACATATCTAGACAGATACATGTTTGGGCAGGGAGCGAAGGGATATGGGCCCTTAGAAAATAGGCGACAGGTTTCAAAAGAGAATCTGGATCGGCGCAAGCTTGGAGGCCGAAGGGTCTGTTCTTGTGCTGTAATAAAGGGAAATCATCAATTTAATTCCATGGTCCAATCCACCTCTTGTATATTCTACTATAACACCAACACGGTCAATACAATAAAGCTCTATTCTGGTGAAATATAAAAATGTTATCATGAATAAATGCAGCTCATACTTGTACATTTACTATAATATAACAGTAGACTCGAAAGAGTGGCTTTAATCAAATGATGAATTGACATAAAATTTCTATCAACATATCTGGAACATAAATTTGTGACAGATTAATTTATTAGAAAGAAAACTAAATAAAAATGCATTTGTTTAAAGGTTATCTTACAAACCTATATTGTCAGAATGACAAAAATTCTAGCTTAGAAAACATTATTCTGAAATGATTATTTCCCGTATACTGAACATTTGCACTGTCATTTCATTAGAGGGCACCGTTTCCTAGTTTCACAAAACCACAAACAAAGGCTGCACATGCAGTTTGAGGAAGAATAGTGCTGCTACCTATCTCGGATTACTACTTAGTAACCAGCATTCCCTCTGTTTTTTCCTCTCTGGCTGACAACTATCAACATTGACTGTTTATTCAGCTTAAATCAGGTGACTTCCAAGAAGTGTTTGTGAGAAAACCTATCACGCAGTAACCCTTTCTGTCAAAAAACTTATCCAATTATTTTCTCAGTGCTCCAAAGGAACCAATTTTCACAATCTTTTAGAATGACTCCTAGAAAAGTAACAATAATTGAAGCGTTTTCACACCTTCCCTATCATTTCTAGTTGTAGACAGCTCTGCTAATAAATTATCTGGATAACACAGTTTCTCCAGAATTTCCAACTGAATTTCTTAATAAATAGATGGTCCTTGCTCTTGAACTCCACCACAACTGGACATATCCCTCTATCTCTCACTGTAAATGCTAAAATGCACAGCCTTTTGCCTGGACATGCAAGTGGAGCACCAGGGCACAACTGAGATATCTCAGAAGAAAGGAAGCATTTGATGGTCAATAAAACAACATTTAGTATTTGGTCTATTTTCCAGATTAGCAAGGACCATCCCAGGTCAGTGGCAGACATCAGCTGTAGGAATAGGGGTGAGCAATTTAGCTCCTTCAGCCTGCTCCTCCTCCATTCCTTTAGCTCAGGGCCCAGCTGTACGGCACGGTGGCACTGCTGCCTCACAGCGCCAGAGACCCGGGTTCAATTCCCGCCTCAGGCGACTGACTGTGTGGACTTTGCACATTCTCCCCGTGTCTGCGTGGGTTTCCTCCGGGTGCTCCGGTTTCCTCCCACAGTCCAAAAATGTGCAGGTTAGGTGAATTGCCCATAGTGTTAGGTGTAGGGGAATGGGTCTGGCTGGGTGCACTTCGGCTGGTCGGTGTGGACATATTGGGCCAAAGAGCCTGTTTCCACACTGTAAGTAATCTAATCACTGTATCATTACTCCATTTACAAATACATCTCTGCTGGATATCCCTGGGTATTCTTCCTGACAAAAATCCATTGATCACAGCCCGACAAGCAATAATTGATACAGCATCCACAGCCTTAAAGGAGTGAGAAATTCAGATCCCCTTTATCATGCCTCCTTTCCGATTCCCTTCCTAAGTGGCTCAGCATGCATTTTAAGATTACGTCCCTTCATTCTGAAATCCCTCATCAAAGGAAACATTTTCATAGATACTATCATGGGATTCTAAATGCCTCGATTAGATCTTCGCTCAGCCTTCTGTAGTTAATGGAACACAGGGTAAGCTTATCCAATTTTTTTCAAGCAATGGGATTGTTCTGATGAATCTGCATCAACCCCTCGCAGACCCCAATTGCTCCACCTCCAAGGCCAAAACATATTCCTCACAAAATGGTAGAATCCTTATGATATGGAAGCAGGTCATGTGGTCCATACCGACCCTCTGAAGAACACCACACCCAGACACCACCCCCATCCCTGTAACCCTACATTTCCCATGGCTAATCCATCTAACCTGCATATCTTTGGACTGTGGGAGGAGCACCCAGAGGAAACCCATGCAGAAATTGGGAGAACATGCAAACTCCACACAGTCACCTGAGGATGGAATTGAACCCAGGTCCTTGACACTGTGAGACAACAGTGGTAACCACTGAGCCACCAAAACTGAACACACTACTCAAGATGAAGTTCCATGCAACTAATGCATCAATTCTTCCTGAATGCATTCCACCCTCTTAAGGTAAGGGCCAATGTCCATTTAGGATTTACTCTCAACTCTATCAGCAGGACACCTTTAGACAATGAGTATGATTTTTCCTCCTTGGGCCCAAAGAGGATGATTTCACATAGTGGAGAAAGTGAGGACTGCAGATGCTGGAGATCAGAGTCGAGAGTGTGGTGCTGGAAAAGAACAGCAGGTAAGGTTGCTGTGAGGAGCAGGAGAATTGATGTTTTGGGCATAAACCCTTGATCAAGAATGAGGCTTATGGGCCAGGGAGAGATAAATGGGAAGGGGGTGGGGTTGGGGGAAAGGGAGCTGAGAATGTGATAGGTAGATGAAGGTGAGGGAGAAGGTCGGAGTGGAGGGTAGACAGAAAAGGTGATGACAGGTCAGGAGGGCAGTGCCAATTTGGACGTTTGGCCATGGGATAATGTAGGGGGAGGGAAATGAGTAAACTGTTGAAATCCACATTGATCCCGTATGATTGCAGGGATATGAAGCATTCTTCCTCCAGGTGTCAGGTGGTAAGAGTTTGGTGATGGAAGAGGCCCAGGACCTGCGTGTTCTTGGCAGAATGGGAGGGGGAGTTGAAGTGTTCACAGTATCCAGTCCCAAGCGTCCAACTCAGCACAGTGCTCCTGACCTGTCCATCACCTTCCCCATCTACCCTCTCCACCCTCCTCTCTGACCTATCACCTTCTCCCCCACATTCATCGACCTATCACATTCTCAGCTCCCTTTCCCCCAATCCCACTCTCTCCCATCTATCGCTTAGCACACCCCCCTCCCCCCCCTCGGCCCACAAGCCTCAGTCCTGACGAAAGGCTTATGCCCGAAACATTAATTCTCCTGCTCCTCGGATGCTGCCTGACCTGCTGAGCTTTTCCAGCACCACACCCTCAACTCTGACTTCACACTGTGCTGAGCAGCCACTAGATGGTTTTAGTTGAAGTGGTGTTTGAAGCAAAAGACTGAACTACAGTAGTTTTTCTTACAGCTCTCACTGTAGACAGGCAGCGTGCTCTCTTTACATGACATGGATTTTTGATTTCATTCTGCTGTCACAGTAAACATGCATGCCCTACAACATGCCACCTTAATACCACATTAATAGCCCAAATAAATTAGTCAATTCATTTTTGACAAACAGAATTGTTTTGATTGGGAATGGTCATGGTGAGTTAGTGCAGCAGTATACTGTACACAGTGGAAACCGAGCTGTGATAGGGAAAGCAACTCCAGTCTCAACAACCAACGAAAAGACACAGAAGTGGAGAAGGATCAATTGGGGGAAATCTCCAACTTTTAAAATCTTCGAGACCAGTCTCCTATCTATCTTCTGTGTTCTCCTAGATTACATCCAGAACAAAACATCAAGGCAGTGAAACTGTTTGGAAAGAAGATGCATTATCCCCATTATTTGCCAGGAGAAAAGGACAAGGAGTTATAATAATTAGCCACAAAACGTTCTTTCTTATCGTACCTCATTTGCACTTGCCACAACAAATTCTGCCAATGTTCCCTGTTTCCAGGGTGGCAGCGCCGCCCAAACCTGCAAAGAAAACAAAGGAAGTGGTTCAGGTGTTCAGCAAGTGTCACGCTCACCTAAAGAGTAGGAATAAACTGGTCATTTTCTGATTGGCAGCTAGTGACTACTGGGGTACCACAGACTACTGGTGCTTGGACCCCAGCTACTCATAATAAACATTTTTTATTAATTTGGATGAGGGAACTAAATATAATATCTCCAAGTTTGCAAATGCTGCAAAGCTGGGTAGAAGGGTGAACCATGAGGAGGAGACAGAGAAACTTCATTGTGATTTGGGCAAGCTGAGTGAATAGGTAAATACATGGCAAATGAACGATAATGTGTATAAATGTGAGGCTATCTACTTTGGTAGCAAAAACTGGAAAGCACATTATTATATGAATGGCTATATTTTGGGAAAGGGGTGATGCAATGAGACCTGGGTGCCTTTGTACACCAGTCGCTGAAAGCAAGCGTGCATGTGCAGCAGGCAGTGAAAAGGGAAATGGTAGGGTGGCCTTCATAGAGAGAGGATTCAAGTATAGGAGCAGGGAAGTCTTGTACAGGTTCTTGCTGAGATCACTCCTTGAGTATTGTGTGCAGTTTTGGTCTCTTTACCTGAGGATGGATGTTCTGCTATGGAGGGAGTGCAACAAAGGTTTGCCAGATTGATTCCTGGGATGAGAGAACTGACATATGAAAAGGAACCGGATTGGTTAGGATTATGTTCACTGGAGCTTAGAAGAATGAGAGACAATCTCATAGAAACATATAAAATTCTAACAGGATTATACAGGGTGAACACAGGAGGATGTTCCAGTGACTGGGATGTCTAAAATTAGGGGTCACAGGTTTAGGATGTGCAATTGGCCCTTTAAAACTGAGATAAGGAGACATTTCTTCACTCAGAGAGTGGTGAGCCTGTGGAATTCTCTGGCACAGAAAATGGTTTAGGCCAAAACATTGACCATTAACAAGGAGTTAGATTCAGTTCTTCGGGCTAAAGGGATCAAAAGGAATGGGGAGGTGAATGAGGAGCAGTGGGGTCCCTCAATTTGCATTAATCTGTGTAAGCTGAAGGCAGTAACTACTGACTGCCATCTTTCGCTCACTTCTGAAACACTCTCCTGTCCTTCAGCTCCCTCCAATTCCAGAAAGCACCCACTACCCCGAACAACACTCATATTAGGGTCTCGATAATCCTAATGGAAAGACCACCAGCAGCCAATCAGCTGCCTCATTGATGTCTGATCCAGTCAGCTCTCTGATAATGGCAGGCTGCAGATAGGGCTTCTGTGATACAATGTTACATTTCCACCCCTGGGCCAGAAAGTCCAGGTTTGATTCCAACCCCTCCAGACATACAACTGATTAAAGTAACTAGCCCCTAGGAGTCTCTACTGAAATCAAGTGCAGTGAGGAGCACTGGGCTGTCCTGAGGCTATATAAATGCAAAAGTAAAACAAAGAACTGCAAATGCTGACAATTTGAAACAAAAACAGAAACTGTTGGCGAAACTCAGCATTACTGGCAGCATCTGTGAGGAGAAAGCGAGTTAACATTGCATATCTGTTGAGTTCTGTTATAGAGTCACTGGACTCAAAACGTTAACACTGCTTTCTTCCCACAGAGGCCCCAAAGGAGACTTCCACATCCATCAAAGCTTCACCTGCACTTCCACATATCACTTACTCTATCCGTTGCTCCCTATGCAGTCTCCTCCACATTGGGGAAACAGGACACCTACTTGCCGAGCGCTTCAGAGAATATCTCTGGGACACCCGCACCAACCAACTCCACCACCCCATGGCCAAACAGTTCAACTTCCTCTCCCGCTCCACCAAGGACGTGCAGGTCCTGGGCCTCCACCATCACCACTCCCTAACCACGCAACGCCTGGAGGAAGAACGCCTCATTTTCCACCTCGGGACCTTCCAACCCCATGGTTTCAATGTGGATTTCAGTAGTTTCCTATTTTCTCCTCCCCCCACCTTATCCCAGATCCAACTTTCCAACATGGCATCGCCCTCATGACCTGTCCTACCTGTCCATCTTCCTTCCCACCTATCCGTTCCACCTTCCTCTCTGACCTATCACCACTACCTATCCCACTCTCCGCTACCTTCCCCCCAGCTCCACATCCCTCCCATTTATCTCTCCACCCCCTCAGCTCACAGCTTCATTCCTGATGAAGGGCGTTTGCCCAAAATGTCGAGTCTCCTGCTCCTTCAACGCTGCCTAACCTGCCGTGCTTTTCCAACACATCTCTTTCTTCCCACAGATGCTGCCAGAGTTTCGCCAGCAGTTTCAGTTTTTATTATAGATAAATACAAGTTTTTTCTTTCTCTTTCTTCCACAGATGGTGACGACATAGGAACACAGGAACAGGAGTAAGCCACTCAGCCCCTTGAGCCTGTTCTATGACTAATCTGTGGCCTAACTCCATATTGTTGCCTTTGGCCCATATCCCCAAGTACCTTTGCTTAACAAAAACAATTACCTATCTCAGATTTACATTAATAACTGATCCAGCATCCACTGCCGGTTGTGGAAGAGAGTTCCAAGCATCTTAAAAAATAAAGGGCGGCATGGTGGCTTAATGGTTAGCATGGTTGCCTCACAGCTCCAGGGTTACTGATTTGATTCTAGCCTCGGATGACTGTCCATGTGAAGTTTGCACATTCTTCCTGTCTCTGCGCGGGTTTCCTCTGGGTGTTCTGGTTTCCTCCCTCAGTCCAAAGATGTGCAGGTTATGTGGACTGGCCATGTTAAATTGCCCATAGTTCCCAGGGGCGTGTGCATGGTAGATGGATCAGCTATGGGAATTGCAGAGTTATGGGGATAGGGTGGGAGGCCCTTCAGAGGTTCAGTGCAGACTTGATGGGCTGAATGGCTTCTTTCCACACTGTCGGGATTCTCTGATTCTATTTACTACCCTTTGTGCGTAGAAGTGCTTCCTAACAACTCTGGGTTTTGGAGCTTAACATCAGAGTATCTCTGCCAGTTTCTATGTTCAGAGTAAGAGGCTTGTTCAAACACACACAGTAACACAATCCACATTACCTCGTCTCCAGGTTTGAAATAAGACACATCCAGTCCAGTTTCCATGACAACACCGGAGACATCTCGGCCCAGAATGAGAGGAAATTCACTCCCGGCAGCTTTTATATGCAATGGGTCACGTCTCACTTGAAGTGCAGCTGCACCATAACCATCTTTAAGAAATAACAATCCAGGTTATTGGTCACAACCGACTAGTACAGTACTCAAAAAAAAAATCCAGTACATCTACAACAGAAAAACAGTAGCTAAAACACAAGCAAAATACTGCGGAAGCTGGAAATCTGACATAAAAGCAGAAAATGCTGGAGAAATTCAGCAGGTCTGCTAGCACCTGTAGAGAGAGATATAGAGTTGATGTTTTTGGGTCCAGTGTAACTCTTCCTCTGTGGTCTGTGTTTATTATTCCATGTTGCTATCTGTGATACAGTCTCTTTCTTGGCCTCTCTCAAAACCTGAAGTTCTGAAGAAGGACCTCGTTCTGAACTGTGACAGTGCTGTAACTCTCCAACGCAATGTACTTAGCTTGAGCCCAGCACTCAGCTACACAGCCCATGAACATAACACCAAGGCAGAGAGGCAGTAAGTTTAAAATTAAGTCATTTGAAGTTAAGGAAGGGCAGACAAGAATGTAAAGATGATGGACTAATGATGTTAATTCAAGATGGGATCAGTATCTTCACAATATGATACTAAGCTACTGATTAATAATAATCAGCATGGAGGCTCAGTGGTTAGCACTGCGGTCCCACAGTGCAAGAGATCCAGGTTCAATTCCAGCATCAGGGACTGTGTGGAGTTTGCACGTTCTCCCTGTGTCTGTGTGGGCTTCCTCCAGGTGCTCCGGTTTCCTCCCACAGTCCAAAGATGTGCAGGTTAGGTGGGTTAACTATGGTAAATGTGATGTTATGGGGATAGGATGAGATTCTCTTTGCAGGGTCAGTGCAGACTCGTTGGGCTAAAAGGCCTCTCTCTGCACTGTAGGAATATTATGATTCGGTATGCGAGGATCTCAGATTAGAAAAACAAAGCATCTAATCTCTTTGATTGGAATTAAGAAACAGCGAGGGGAAACATACATGAGAGAAATATGGAGTATGTGCAACAGGATTTTTTATAGAGTAGTTAAATCGTCTGAGCAATAAAGCTGTGAAGGATGAGTTTCTGGAGTGCCATAGTGATAGATTTCTCCAGCACCATGTTGCATAACAGATGAGAGTTCAGGCTACAACAGTGCTCTGTTCTGAAGAAGACTCAGTGGACCCGAAACATTAACCCTGCTTTCTCACAGCAGATGCAGCAGATGAGTTTTTCTATCAAGTTTTGTTTTGTTTCTGACTCTCAGCATCTGCAGTTCTCGGTATTTTTGTTTAAAGTGCAGGCTTTTCTAATTCAAGTACTATGTGATGCAAAAAAAAGGCAAATTACTAATTTTCTTGTAAAAGTCACTATTAGGATGACTGACTGCAACATGATCGAATTTTACATTAAGTTTGACAGCGAGGTAGTTCAATCTGATGCAAGGATGTTAATATGGGATAAGAGAAATTCTTTAGGCACGAGGCTCAATTTGGCTGAGCTGGATTGGGAAAATGCATCAATTGCCTGACTATACATCGACAATGGACAGTCTTTAAAGAACTGTTACATGATTTACATTCCTGCAATGTGCACAAACTCAGAAAGTATCTGTCACTGTACCTGAAATCAGAAGTTAAGGATTGTATAAGATTAAAAGACTCATAAAGTGGCCAGAAATTGTTACAAACTTCAGGATTATCAAATGTTTTAGAATACAGCAAAGGAGAACGAAGAAACTGATAAGAAAGAATACAGTCTAAATTAAATATAGCAAAAGAAACATTAAAATGGATTTATGATAGGTACATAAAAAGAAAACATTTGACCAAGAGAAACATGGGTTTATTAAACAGCATCAGGAATATTTATAATCGATAATAGAGAAATGGAATAGAAGCTAAATCTTGTCTCATTTCCCTGGGAAAGATAGAAGAAATCTCCCAGAGTTAGAATCCCAGTGACTAAAGAGAATGAGCAGTTGAAGGAAAGTAATATTGATATTAATGGGGTTGACAGTTGCCATGTCCCTGGGTCCTGATTGGCTGCATTCCACCGTATTGAAGGAAGTGGCTATAGAGATAGTCACAACATTGGGCATCATCTTCCAAAATTACGTAGATTCCGAAAAGGTTCTTGCCAAGTGGAAGCTTCCCACTATTTCAGGAAGGAGCAAGGAAACAAGATATTTACATCAGTAGCAGGGAAAACGTTGGAAGATGTCACAAAGGACATGTAAAATGTTCTGAGGAAGGGTCACTTGACAAGTGTTAACTCTGATTTCACTCCACAGATGCAGCCAGATCTGTTGAGCTTTTCCAGCAATGTTTTTTGTGTGTGTGTGTATGTGTGTGTGTGTAAAGTAGACACTTGGATTAAAAAAAATATGACTGGGCATAGTTAGCATGAATTTGCAAATGAAAAATTAGAACATAGAACAGTACAGCACAGAACAGGCCCTTCAGCCCACGATGTTGTGGCAACCATTGACCCTCATGTGAGGTAAACCTAATGTACGAACTCTCATATTTCTGTGACCATATGCATGTCCGGCAGTCTCTTAAATATCCCCAATGATCATGCTTCCACAACTACTGCTGGCAACATATTCCATGCTCTCACAACTCTGTGTGTAAAGAACCCGTCTCTGACATCCCCTCTACACTTTCCGCCGAACAGCTTAAAACTACGACACCTCCTGTTAACAATTTCTGCCCTGGGAAAAAGTCTCTGGCTATCAACTCTATCTATGCTTCTCATTATCTTGTACACCTCAATTAGGTCTCCTCTCTTCCTCCTTTTTTCCAATGAAAAAAGTCCGAGCTCAGTCAACCTCTCTTCATAAGATTAGCCCTCCACACCAGGCAGCATCCTGTTAAACCTTCTCTGAACCCTCTCCAAAGCATCCACATCTTTCCTATAATAGGGCGACCAGAACTGGACACAGTATTCCAAGTGCGGTCTAACCAAAGTTTTATAGAGCTGCAACAAGATCTCATGGCTCTTAAACTCAATCCCCCCTGTTAATGAAAGCCAAAACACCATATGCTTTCTTAACAACCCTGTCCACCTGGGTGGCAATTTTAAGGGATCTATATACCACCCCAAGATCCCGCTGTTCCTCCACACTGCCAAGAATCCTGTCTTTAATCCTGTACTCAACTTTCAAGTTCGACCTTCCAAAATGCATCACCTCTCATTTATCCAGGTTGAACTCTGTCTGCCACCTCTCAGCCCATCTCTGCATCCTGTCAATGTCACGCTGCAGCCTACAACAGTCCTCTATACTGTCAACGACATTTCCAACCTTTGTGTCGTCTTCAAACTTGCTAACTCATCCTTCAATCTCCTCATCCAAGTCATTAATAAAAATTACAAAGAGTAGTGGCCCAAGATCAGAGCCCTGTGGAACACCACTCACCACTGACTTCCAGGCAGAATATTTTCCTTCCACTACTACTCGCTGTCTTCTGTCGACCAGCCAATTCTGTATCCAGAGAGCTAAATTTCTCTGTATCCCATTCCTCCTGACCTTCTGAACGAGCCTACCATGGGGAAACTTATCAAATGCCTTGCTGAAGTCCAGATACACCACATCCACCTCATCAACTTGTCTAGTAACATCCTCAAAGAACTCAATAAGATTTGTGAGGCATGACCTGCCCCTCACAAAGCCATGCTGACTGCATCTAGTCAAGCCATGCTCTTCCAGATGGTCGTAAATCTTATCCCTCAGAATCCTTTCTAACGCCTTGTAGACAACAGACGTGAGACTGACTGGTCCGTAATTGCCAGGGATTTCCCTATTTCCTTTCTTGAAGAGAGGAATTACATTTGCCTCCTTCCAGTCCTCAGGTACGACTCCGGTGGAGAGCGAGGCCGCAAGCGGTGAAGCAATCACATTTCTCGCTTCCCAAAGCAGCCGAGGACAAATCTGGTCTAGCCCTGGCAACTTGTCAATCTTAATGTTTGTCAAAATTTTCAGCACATCAGCTTCCTCTATCTCTATCCGTTCCAGCATGCTTACCTGCTCCTCAATGGTTTCATTCACTACAAGGTCCTTTTCCTTAGTAAAGACAGAAGCAAAAAACTCATTTAGGGCTTCCCCTACCTCCTCAGACTCTATACACAAGTTCCCTATGCTATCCCTGATCGGCCCTACTCTTTCTTTGATCATTCTCTTATTCTTCACATACGTGTAAAATGCCTTTGGATTCTCCCTAATCCTTCCTGCCAAGCCTTTTTCGTGCCCCCTCCTGGCTCTCCTCAGACCATTTTTGAGCTCCTTCCTCGCCTGCCTGTAATCCTCTAGAGCTGAGCAAGACCCTTGCTTCTTCCACCTTACGTAAGCTGCTTTCTTTTTTTGTGTGTTCGATAACTTGAGAGTTTTATAAGACCACATGAAACAGGAACAGGAGTAGGCTATTTGGCCGCTCGAGGCTGCTCTGCCATTTAATAGGATCTTGGCTGATTCATTGCCATTTCCCTGCCTTTTCTCCGTAACCTTTGATTCCATACTGAACAAGAATTTATCTCAGCCTTCAATAAACACTGCCCCCACTGCTCTCTGCAGTAACAAGTTCCAAGGACTCTCAACCCTCAGAGAGAAGAAATTCCTTATCATGTCAGTCTTCAACTGGCACCCCTTTATTCTGTGATTCTGCCCTCTGGTCCTGAACTCTCCCATGAGGGGGAACATCCTCTCAACACTGACCCTGTCAAGCCCCTCAAGAATCCAATCCAGTGAAATCACCTCTCATTCTTCTAAACTCCAGTGAATTGAGTCCCAACCTGTTTAACGTTTGCTCATAAGACATTCCCTCAGGAACCATGCTGGTGAACCTTCTCTGAGCTGTCTCCAATTAAATAACATATTCTCCTAAAAAAGGTGACCAAACTGCTCTCAGTACTCCAGATGTGGTTTCACCAGCATCTTGTACAGTTGCAGCAAGATTTCACTCCCCTAATGCACCGTAATAAAACCCAACATTCCATTCGCCTTCCTGATTACCTACTACACCTGTGTGCTAGCTTTTCCAAGGGTATTACAAACCAAATCAATAAAGGGGAGCTGACGGATATAGTATATTTGGATTGTCAGAAGGCTTTTGATAAGGTCATCCACAGCAAAACCAAAGCACATGATATGAGGTAGTGTACTGGCTTGGATTAAGGATTGGCCACCACAACAGAAAATGGTCTGCAGTGGTTCAAGAAGGTAGCTTACCACCACCTTCTCAAATGCAACTAATGACGGCCTAGCCAATGACACCTATGTCCCTGAAGTGAATAAAAATAAAAAGAAATTCTCATATTGGCAGGATGTAGCTAATGGGGTACAGTGAGGATCAGTACTTGGGTCTCAGCTGTTCACAATGTTTATCCATGATCTGGATGTGAGATGAAGGGTTCTTGCGACACAGTGGCAGTGGCACAGTGGTAGCGCCCTGCCTCTGAGGTCTGGGTTTAGGTCCACCTGCTTCAGGGGTGTATCGTAACACATTGGGACATGGGGACCAAATGTAGTCTTTACAAATTTGTAGATGATGTAAAGTTTAGCAAAAACATGCATCATGAGAGATGTATTGAGCCTTTTCCGGAGGATTTGGACAGGCTGAGTGTTTGGCCAATAACATGGCAAATGGAATATCAAGTGGAAAATATGAGGTAATCTACTTTGGTAGGGACTACAGATGCTTTGAGTATTTCTTAAACTATGAGAGGTTAGAAAGTATAGATGTACAAGGACTCGGATATCCTTGTCAATAAGTCACTGAAGGCTAACATGCAGGTGCAGCAAACTATGAGGAGGGCTATTGGAATGTTAGCATTTATTACAAGAGGATTTGAATACAGGATTAGTGAAGTCTTGCTTCAGTTGTAAGGGAGCTTGGTGAGGGACACAGGAGCCTGTTCCACCATTCAATGAGATGATGGCTGATCTGTGACCTAACTCCATGTACATGCCTTTGGCCCAAATGCCTGAATATAAATTAATCTACATCAGGTTTAAAATTAGCAATTGATCTAGCATCCAATGCTGTTTGTGGAAGAGAGTTTCAAACATCTATCACTCTGTGTGAAGAAGTGCTTTCTTACATCTCTCCTGAATTATCTGCTTTGAAGTAACGTGTGAAGTTTTGGCTTATTTACCGCAGCAAAGATATTAATATCATACAGGAACTGTAATGAAGGTTCACCAAACTTGTTCCTGGATTGGTGGGACTGTCCAATGAAGAGCAGTTAAGCAAACTGGGCCTGTAATCTCCTATGACAATGCTGTCACTTTTAGAGGTTATTTTGTCCTTTTTATTTTGAAGAGAGTTTGTAAGGTAGAGGTGGTAAGCTTTCTCTAAGGAAGTAAACAATTTTTGAGGCCTTAGTGTTGTTTTTAACATTGGCACAATGTGTAGCCAGCTCTCACAGACCAGGCATTTTTTTTTTTAGTTTTTAGGTTTTGCGTTAAGCAGAAGCTTTTGGGGTCTCAAAAGAGTTGGAAGCTTCAGTAAACAACTCCAAGCTGCTACTTTCTCAGAATTTTCTCTTGATGATTTTTTTCCCTCCTGGATTGGAGAATTGCATGTGAGAATTGGTGTCTGAATTTGCCTTTTTGCCAAGGGGTGTGTTAATAGGATGTTACTATATAGGAACAGTTAACTAGTAATAATGACTGTACCTATTATTCGGTGAAGTTTTCCAATAGTTAAGTTATTTTAAATTCCTCTTTCTTTTGTTTGTATTTTAATTATAGTGTTCACATAAGTTGTGTTTTGCTTAATGTCGAATAGTCTGATCAGTTGCATTGCATCCGGAATACAGAACTTCACACCTACTTATAAAATAAAAAAGAAATTAGGGTCCAGGCGACCTTCTTAAAAGATATTGAGGGGTTCTGGTCTAGTTCATAACACTGCTAAGTTTTAAAGCAGAAGGGTAGTCTCATTTAAACATACAAAATACTTAAAAGGGATAGATGAGGTCAACGCAGATATCAGACTTCTCCTGGTTCGGAAGGCTAGAACTGGGATCACACTTTCAAAACAAGGAGATGCCATTTAAAACCAAGACAAGGAGAATGCTTTTATTCTGAGGATGGTGAATCTCCAAGATTCTCAGCACAGACACCTGTAGAAGTTTTATCTTTGTGTTCAAAATAGAGGCTGATTATCAGTGGTATAAAAGGTCATGGGATAGCGTGAGTAAAAGTCATTGAAGGGTTCATTCAGCCTCCCTTCCTAGAATCTTTCTTCCTCACTAGGAAACATCTTTGCTGCGAATTAGAAAATATTTTCTTAATTGTTCATCAACCATCCTTTCTACTAATATCCTTTCCCAGTTCACTCCAGCCAGCTCTGCCCTCATTCTTTTATAATTACCAATATTTAACTTCAGCATATTTGTTTCCAAGGAGAAAGTAAGGACTGCAGATGCTGGAGACCAGAGTTGAAAAGTGTGGTACTGGAAAAACACAGCAAGCCAGGCAGCATCCGAGGAGCAGGAGAATTGACATTTCTGGCATAAGCCTTTCTTCATTCCTGAAGAAGGGCTTATGCCTGAAACATCGATTCTCCTGCTCCTCGGATGCTGCCTGGCCTGCTGTGTGTTTCCAGCACCACACTCATATTTGTTTCCAACCAAAGTTTGTCACTTGCAAACCAAATGTAAAATTCTAGCATATTATGATCACTGCCTCCTAGGGAATCTTTTACTCGAAGATCATGAGAATCCCTACAGGATGGAAACAGGCCCTACAAGTCCACACTGATCCTCCGAAGAGTATCCCACCCAAACCCATTCCCCATTACACTACATTTACCTGAACACTATGGGCAATTTATCATGGCCAATTCAACTAACCTGCACATCTTTGGATTGTGGGAGGAAACTGGAGCACCCGGAGGAAACACGCACAGACATGGGAAGAATGTGCAAACTCCACACAGACAGTTGCCCGAGGTTGGAGTCGAACCCGGGTCCCTGGTGCTGTGAGGCTGCAGTGCTAACCACTGAGCCACCGTGCCACCCTCAATGCTTTAATCATGTTTTAATCCTACTTCATTTTACATTACCAGATCCAAAATAGATTGATTACTGGATGAATCCACAACATATTGTTCTATGAAACTGTCCTGAATGCATTCTATAAATTATTTTTATGGCTATTTCTGCCAACTTGATTTTCTCAATCTACGTGAAGTTAAAGTAATCTATGACTAATGTTCTGCTTTTTTTTAAACATGTCTTTATTATCTCATAATTTATGTTTTCTTTTGCTGCTGCTAGGATGCCTATAGACACGACCGCAATTGTCTTCTTCTCTTGTTTTGTTTTTACCTCTACTCACATGGACTCTACATCTTCTGAGATGTACAACATGGAAACAGACCCTTCGGTCCAACCTGTCCATGCCGACCAGATATCCAAACCCAATCTAGTCCCACCTGCCAGCACCCGGCCCATATCCCTCCAAACCCTTCCTATTCATATACCCATCCAAATGCCTCTTAAATGTTGCAATTGTACTAGCCTCCACCACATCCTCTGGCAGCTCATTCCATACACGTACCACCCTCTGCGTGAAAAAGTTGCCCCTTAGGTCTCTTTTATATCTTTCCCCTCTCACCCTAAACCTATGTCCTCTAGTTCTGAACTCCCCGACCCCAGGGAAAAGACTTTGTCTATTTATCCTATCCATGCCCCTCATATTCTATCCTATCCCATACTAACAAAGCCACCCCATCATTCTTTCCTTCCTCTCTGCCTTTCTGAAAAAAGTTACTTAATCCTGAATATTTAGTTCCCAGTTTTTATCTCCTTGTCACTGTCTCCATAATGGCTATATGAGTATACCGCATTAGACCTTTATTTCTGCTAAGTTATTTATTTTGTTCTGAGTCTTATGTGCATTTAAGAGTCATTAATATTATTTTTTAAATATTTCTCCCTCTTACCTATTTGCTGCTCTTTTCCAATGTTAGTATACTCAGTCCCTTCCTGTCCCACAATGGTCTTAAATAGCTGCCCTGCAATATTTGCATATCCTGTTGCTTTGTAAGCCTATAATTGTTGTCTGAAACTCCCACTATTTAGCTTAAATTTTGACGACAGCCCTAAGTTATTCTATTTGCCAGGACACGGGACCAAGAAGTGTTTGAATAAAGAAGATCTCTGTAGAACAGTTCCTTCTTCCCCATTTTACCATTGTTCATGAGTTGCCAGACATTGACAATATGGAATCAAGGAGAAGACAATAAAATGATATTTGAAAACAATAAATGGAAGACTTTTAAAAAAGATCAGTACGTATTGTCCTGTACTTCTGTCCCATTATCATTATGGAAAAATACTTGGGTCGCTTCGATGAGCAACAAAACTGAACAAGTACTAAAAACTTGTAATATGTTGTTTAGTAGATGCAAACTATGAATACAATGTTGGTGTTTATTCGTCTATTTGAAAGCCCCCAGTGATACTTGGACAGGATCAAATCTGTTACTTCAAAAAAGACGTTGGTCAGAGATCTCCCTGCAGCAGAAAATTCATTGCTGAACCACGCAAAATGGGAAACACCAGTCTGAACACTAGTTGACAGCTGGACCAGAAAGTGGGGCTGGGGGTAGGAGAAGTGTAAATTGTTTGTAATGGCCTTCAATTAGGAAAGGGAAGTTACCAACTGATCTGGTAAAATGTTAATGTAGAGAAGAGAAATAGACCAGAAACTGTTGTATCACATCAAGGAAAGAAGAATCACATTTGTGAAAAAATGTTACACGTGTTTTTAATTGCAAATTAACTCCATATCACAGTTTGTTTTCCACATATCAGGAAATTGATACATACTCCTTTGAAAAATTGCTAAACATTATATACTAAGGTGATAGTCACAAATCAACAAAAACTCTAATAACTCTCCACCCTCAATTCAAATGTAGAGTATGAACTCTATCAATATAGTACATCAATCTGTTAGTTTTTAAAAAGACATAACATACCGTTCATAACAAAACTGACAACTTTAGATAAAGAAAATATAAACTTACTTCTCATGGAGATATCAATAGGGTTTAAGCTGGAAGCATGAACTTTAATCATAACTTCATTGGGGTAGTGTATAATTGGAAACATAGACCCCTTTGTAAAACGCAATGTGCTGTTATCTCCATATCTGTCAATCACCCAGGCTGGCATAACAGTCTTCTTAGCTGAAGAAGTATTAATCTTTCTACAAGTGACATTCTCAAAATGTTTTGCCCTAATTCTCCTAAACTTGCCCAAAAGTCCACTCCCAATCCTTTTACCTGCCAAACGCCACATGAGGTAGGCTTTAACAGAGCAATTATTACAAAGCACCATTCAAAAGGGGTGCATTTGCCTGACCATCAAGAAAGGCAAGTACAAGGTTACGCCTGAACAGTAATCCCCAGCAAAGTCTGAAAATCACACAATCTATTGAATACAAAGTACAAACTCCAAGGGCAGTGTACGGTCCCCAACCCCAATGCCCTACATTCACCTCAATGTCAGAGATTGGACACTTTCCTCTCTCCCAGACAGTTCCTCACAGCTTCACCTCTGAACCTTCACCAGCAACCAATCAGCACCGAGCCCCAGCCAGGCCCCCACCAATCAGCGGGCCCGTTGTTGGCGGGTGCCGCCCTGGAGACAACATGGCGGCGCGCAGCCGGTATTAATCGTTTTGGAGATTCAAGGCAAACCCAAAGGGAACGATTGCGCCGGAAATCAGCTGCTCAAAACAAAATGTGGGGCTGGACCCTGAGAGAGGTAATTGGAGATCAGACTCGGTAAAAACTAGTGCGGCGTAAGACAGGGTGAAGGCAAAGTGATGGGGATGGGAGAGGGTCAAAGTCATTGGGACATGGGGCCTGGGCAGGTTAAGGATCCAGGTAAAAACAAGGACTACAGATGCTGTAAATTAGAGTCTAGATTAGAGTGGCGCTGGAAGAGCACAGCAGGTCAGGCAGCATCCGAGGAGCAGGAAAATCGACGTTTCGGGCAAAAGCCCATCGTCAGGAATAAAGACAGTGAGCCTGAAGGGTGGAGAGATAAATGAGAGGAGGGTGGGGGTGAAGAGAAAGTAGCATAGAGTACAATGGGTGAGTGGGGGAGGGATGAAGGTGAAAGGTCAGAGAGGAGGGTGGAGTGGATAGATGGAAAAGGAGATAGGCAGGTAGGACAAGTCATGGGTAAAAACAATGACTGCAGATGCTGGAAACCAGATTCTGGATTAGTCGTGCTGGAAGAGCACAGCAGTTCAGGCAGCATCCAAGGAGCATCGAAATCGACGTTTCGGGCAAAAGCCCTTCATCAGGAATAAAGGCAGTGAGCCTTAAGCGTGGAGAGATAAGCTAGAGGAGGGTGGGGGTGGGGTGAGAGTAGTATAGAGTACTATGGGTGAGTGGGGGAGGGGATGAAGGTGATAGGTCAGGGAGGAGAGGGTGGAGTGGATAGGTGGAAAAGGAGCTAGGCAGGTCGGACAAGTCAAGGGGACAGTGCTGAACTGGAACTTTGAAACTAGGATGAGGTGGGGGAAGGGGAAATGAGGAAACTGTTGAAGTCCACATTGATGCCCTGGGGTTGAAGTGTTCCGAAGCAGAAGATCAGGCGTTCTTTCTCCAGGTGTCTGGTGGTGAGGGAGCGGCAGTGAATACCTCCGTGTCCTTGGCAGAGTGGGAGGCGGAGGTGCAGGATGTGGACGAGATGCGTTGGAGGGCATCTTTAACCACGTGGGAAGGAAAATTGCGGTCTCTAAAGAAGGAGGCCATCTGGTGTGTTCTATGGTGGAACTGGTCCTCCTGGGAGCAGATATGGCAGAGGCGGAGAAATTGGGAATATGGAATGGCATTTTTGCAAGAGATAGGGTAGGAAGAGGTGTAATCCAGGTAGCTGTGGGAGTCAGTGGGTTTGTAAAAAATGTCAGTGTCAAGTCGGTTGTCACTAATGGAGATGGAGAGGTCTAGGAAGGGGAGGGAGATGTCGGAGATGGTCCAGGTAAATTTAAGGTCAAGGTGGAATGTGTGGGTGAAGTTGATGAATTGCTCAACCTCCTCGCGGGAGCACGAGATGGCGCCAATGCAGTCATCAATGTAGCGGAGGAAGAGATGGGGAGTGGTGCCGGTGTAATTACGGAAGATCAACTGTTCTACGTAGCCAACAAAGAGACAGGCATAGCTGGGGCCCATACGTATGCCCATGGCTACCCCTTTGGTCTGGAGGAAGTGGGAGGATTCAAAGGAGAAATTGTTAAGGGTGAGGACCAGTTCGGCCAAACGAATGAGTGTGTCGGTGGAAGGGTACTGTTGGGGATGTCTGGAGAGGGAAAAACGGAGGGCTTGGAGGCCCTAGTCATGGCGGATGGAGGTGTAGAGGGATTGGATATCCATGCTGAAGATGAGGCGTTGGGGGCCAGGGAAACGGAAGTCTTGGAGGAGGTGGAGGGCGTGGGTGGTGTCTCGAACGATGCGGGGAGTTTCTGGACTAGGGGGGATAGGACAGTGTCGAGGTAGGTAGAGATGAGTTCAGTGGGGCAGGAGCATGCTGAGACAATGGGTCGGCCAGGGTAGTCAGGCTTGTGGATCTTGGGAAGGCGGTAGAACCGGGCAGTGCGGGGTTCCTGGACTATGAGGTTGGAAGCTGTGGGTGGGAGATCTCCTGAGGTGGACATGTCATGGGGACAGTGCTGAGCTGGAAGTTTGAAATTGGGGTGAGGTGGGAGAAGGGGAAATGAGGAAACTGGTGAAATCCACATTGATGCCCTGGGGTTGAAGTGTTCCGAGGCGGAAGATGAGGCGTTCTTCCTCCAGGCGTCTGGTGGTGAGGGAGCGGCGGTGAAGGAGGCCCAGGACCTCCATGTCCTCGGCAGAGTGGGAGGGGGAGTTGAAATGTTGGGCCACGGGGCAGTGTGGTTGATTGGTGCGGGTGTCCTGGAGATGTTCCCTAAAGCACTCCACTAGGAGGCGTCCAGTCTCCCCAATGTAGAGGAGACCGCATCGGGAGCAACGGACACAATAAATGATATTAGTGGATGTGCAGGTGAAACTTTAGATGTGGAAGGCTCCTTTGGGCCCTTGGATGGAGGTGAGGGAGGAAGTGTGGACACAGGTTTTGCAATTTCTGCAGTGGAAGGGGAGCGTGCCAGGAAGGGAGGGTGGGTTGTGGGTAGGCGGGGGGGGGGGGGGGTGCGTCGACCTGACCAGGTAGTCATGGAGGGAACAGTCTTTGCGAAAATGGGGAAATATATCCCTGGTGGTGGGGTGCGTTTGGAGGTGGCGGAAATGCCTTCGGACGATGTGGTTTATGCGAAGGTTGGTAGGGTGGAAGGTATGCACCAGGGGGGTTCTGTCCTTGTTATGGTTGGAAGGGTGGGGTTTGAGGGTGGAGGGGCGGAATGTCGAATGTGGATGAGATGCGTTGGAGGGCATCTTTAACTACATGGGAAGGGAAATAGCGGTCTCTAAAGAAGGAGGCTATCTGGTGTGTTCTGTGGTGGAACTGGTCCTCCTGGGAGCTGATGTGGCGAAGGTGGAGGAATTGGGAATACAGAATGGCATTTTTCCAAGAGGTAGGGTGGAAGAAGTATAATCCAGGTAGCTGTGGGAGTCGGTGGGTTTGTGAAAAATGTCAGTGTCAAGTCGGTCGTCATTAATGGAGATGGAGAGGTCCAGGAAGGGAGGGAGGGCTCAACCTCCTTGCGGGAGCACGAGGTGGAGCTAATGCAGTCATCAATGTAGCGGAGGAAGAGCTGGGGAGTGGAAGATGGACTGTTCTACGTAGCCAACAAAGAGACCCATACGGGTGCCCATGGCTACCCCTTTGGTCTGGAGGGTGGACTCGAAGGAAAAGTTGTTAAGGGTGAGGACAAGTTCAGCCAAATGAGTGAGAGTGTCGGTGGAAGGGTACTGTTGGGGACGGCGGGAGAGGAAGAAACGGAAGGCTTGGAGGCCCTGGTCATGGTGGATGGAGTTGTAGAGGGATTGGATGTCCATGGTGAAGATGAGGCGTTGGGGGCCGGGGAAACGGAAGTCTTGGAGGAGGTGGAGGGCATGGGTGGTGTCTCGAACGTATGTGGGGAGTTCCTGGACTGGGGTGGGGGGAACAGGACAGTGTCAAGGTAGGTGGAAATGAGTTCGGTGGGGCAGGAGCAGGCTGAGACAATGGGTCGGCCAGGGTGGTCAAGCTTGTGGATCTTGGGAAGGAGGTAGAATTGGGCGGTGCGGGGATCCCGGACTATGAGGTTGGAAGCTGTGTGTGGGAGATCTCCTGAAGTGATGAGGTGCTCGTATGGTCTGGGAGATGACGGTTTGGTGATGGGGGGTGGGGTCATGGTTGAGGGGGTGGTAGGAGTTGGCATCTGGCTTCAGCGGTGTAGAGGTCAGTGTGCCAAACTATCACTGCACCCCCTTTATCTACTGGTTTGATGGTGAGTTTGGGATTGGACCATTGTTCATGACAGTACAGAATCAAGGAGGTAATCTTCCCAGAGAGCGTAACAAGTTACATTATGGAATTTATTGAAAGTCAAGTTAGTTTTTAGGATTTTCTTTGACCCAGAAGGGTTGCATGGCTAACGTGGTTGTGTGGGTAAGTTACAGGTAGGAAAAAGGATTTAAAGCCTCAGACAGGTCAGTCACAATTTAATTGAATGGCAAAGCAGCCCGGATGGGCCGAATGACCGACTCCTGTTTGTAGTTCTAATCTCCTCTCACCCACAATCTGAGATACCTACACCCCTCTCATTCTGAATTGAGTTAAAGAAAGACTATAATTAGGCCACATTTGGAGTATTGTGAGCAGTTCTATAGGAAGGATGTGGATGCTTTGGACAGGATGCAAAAGAGGTTTATCTGGATGTTACTTAAATTGAATTGAATTTATTTTCACATGTACCGAGGCACAGTGAAAAGCTTTGTCTTGCAAGCAATACAGGCAGATCAGAGTTATGTAGCATAGATAAGTAAATAATAGGTAAGCAGTGGCAAAAACAAAAACATAAGTTAAGGCAAATGATAAGAGTTTGAGAGTTCATTCAGTATTCTAATAATAGTAGGGTAGAAACTATTACAAAACCAGCTGGTGCGTGTGTTCAGGCTTCTGTATCTTCTCCCCGATGGTAGAGGTTGTACAAAAACATTGCTAGAGTGGGATGGATCTTTGAGAATGCTGGCAGCCTTTCCTTGACAGTGGGTCTGGTAGATTTATTCTATAGATGGGAGGTTGGCCTTTGTGATTGTCCGCGCCAAGCTCACCACTCTCTGTCACCGTCTCCAATCTTGAATGGTAAGTTGCCATACCAGGCAGTGATACATTCGGACACAATGCTCTCTGGCACACCTATAAAAGTTGGCAAGGGTATTCGCCGTCATGCCAAATTTCCTCAGCTGCCTGAGGAAGAAGAGTCCAAGGAAGCTTGTTGTGGATGCCCACTCCCAGGAGCTTGACACTCTCCACTTGTTCCACCTCTGTGCTGTTAATGAGTAGGGGGGCATGAGTAACATCCTGCCGAAAGTCAATAATCAGTTCCTTGGTTTTGCTGGCCTTGAGAGCTAGGTTGTTCTCAGTGCACCATTACTAATAAGAAGAGGTTGGACAAACTTTAATTGTTTTCACTAGAATGTCAGAGGCTGAAGGGGTAACCTGACAGAAAAATATAAAATAATGAGAGGCATGGCTAGGGTGAATAGTCACAGTCTTTTTCCACAGGTGGAAATGTCAAATACTAGGGGGCATAGATTTTAAGGTGAAAGGGAAAAAGTGTAACAGAAATGTGTGAGGCAAGATTTTTACACAGAAGGTGGTAGGTGACTGGAATGTGCTACTGGGGTAGGTGGTAGAAGCAGATATGAATGCAACATTTTGAGGCATTTAAACCAATAAATGTACAGGCAGGGAATAGAGAGAAACAAAATACCACAGAACTGTGGATGCTGAAAATCAGAAACCTAACCAGAAATTGCTGGAAAAACAACAGGTCTGGTAGTATCTGTGGAGAGAAAACAGAGTTAATATTTCGGATCCAGTGTCCTTTCCTCTGAACTAAGACTGACCCATTTACTTGTTTTCTGTTTATTGGCCAATTCGTAATCCCCATGCCAGTTACATTATCTTCTATCCCATGTTCTGAACAACCTGTGTTGGGAGACTTTATCCAAAATGGTCACAGATTCCAGACATTTTAAAGCCAAGCTTACCTTGCCACCCAGTCTTGTATCATCAGCAAACTGAAGATAGATTACACCGTATCTCTTTGTCTATGTCATTTAAAATGGATTGTAAAATATTTACAAAGAATTATCAAATTCAGCGTAAAACTTTAATTCAGAATCTTTTGAATTCTGCAAGCTTTAGGTTTTCAGTTCTTTCAAAAGAATTACCAAACTAATTTTTACCAATTTCAAATGAGCTTCTATCTCAATTATGTCATATTGTTCACTGCAGCAGCACAGCTAATCATCACCTCGATGTTGCCTGGCAGGGTGATGTGAACTTAGCTGTTGACACTAGTGTGGAACTATCTGAATCACATTAGCTGCCACTGGTCAAATTACCCATATTATTAAAACTAACCAGTGACATCAACATCTATACTTTGCTCAACATATTTGGCAAAATTTTACAATGTTCTGACATGTTTAGTCAAAAGAAATGCAGTTTTAACCCATACATCTGATGGAATGAACAACTTTTTTTTCAAGAGAATGTGACATATTATTTCATGTTTTGAAATATTTGTCAAAATATCCCACCCCTAACATAGGAAAGGAAGGAGTTATTGTTTAGATTCTGACCCCTTTGCATCTACATCCTTTCACCCCATGACTGGGTTTATCATCAGCTGCCCTAAGTCCTAATTTCTGGAAATTCCTCTACTTTTCTCCACCTTTAAAGCTCTTAGCTCAGTTTTTGGTCACCCTTCCTTCTGTGAAGCACCACATACTGCTATCTTTTCGTATTGTCAGAAGTTGCCTTGCGGATGTAAGATTTAGTTCTTTTCTGACCTACCTCCTACCACATTTTCTACGTCCAGATATTAATCAGTCCATCGCCAGGGATGGCTGAACTGCAAATGGTGAGTTAGGAAGGATTACCAGCAATGTTTTCTCTCAACCAGACTGTAACCCAAGAAGATAGCCTGCAGTCCAAGCAAGTGCATCCCTTTACATATGTGCACAACTGTACAGACCAATTGAAAGCACTCACACGCTTAAAAGAATAGGCTGTACACACAACAAAACCATGAGAGGGAATATACTAGTATGTTTAATGTCCCAGTTAGAAACCACTGTGAAATATAAGATACAGAATGAATCAAAGAAATTTATGGGAAGGGTGTCAAGAGCAGCTGCAGGATAACTTTCTGAGGGAGGGGGATTATCAAGAAGTCATGGTCCAAATTGGTACCAATGATGTAGATGGGAAAAGGGAAGAGGTCCTGAAAGCAGGTTTTAGGTACTTAGAAAGGAATTTGAAAAGCAAAACCTCAAGAGCAGTAATGTCAGGATTACTCCCAATGCCACATGCTAGTAAGCATAAGAACAGGAGGATTGATTGATTGAACACATGGCTGAAAAACTGGTGTCGAGGGAGGACAACAGATTTCTGAGACATTGGGGCCAGTTCGGAGGTTGTTAGAACTTATTACACCTTAATGAGACTGGTAGCGATATCCTTGCAGGGAGATTTATTGGTGCTGTTGGGATGGATTTAATACAGTTTATCTGGGAATGGGATGGTATGTCATTTGACAACAACTAAATATGGCAACAGAAAGTAGCAAAATCTCTAGAAACAAAGCCGAGTATCAAGTATGCCTCAAATGTTGGAATGTTGTCAAAACTACAAAGTTAAGGACACTTTACCTGAATATACACAGCATGCACAACAAGACAGATAATCTAAAGGGTCGAGAGTGTGGTGCTAGAAAAGCACAGCAGATCAGGCAGTATCCGAGGAGCAGGAGAATTGACGTTTCGGGCATAAGCCCTTCATCAGGAATGAGGCTTGTGGGCCAAGGGACTGAGACATAAATAAGAGAGGGGTGGGGCTGGGTGTAAGGTAGCTAAGAATGTGATAGGTAGATGAAGGAGGGGGTGGAAGTGATATGTAGGTGAGGGGGGTGGAGCAGACAGATGGGAAAGACGATGGATGCATCAAGAGGGTGGTGCTGAGTTTGAAATTAGGACTGGGGTAAGGTGAGGGGCGGGGGAAATGAGGAAACTGGTGAAATCCACATTAATCCTGTGTGGTTGCAGTGTCCCAAGGCAGAAGATTAGGTGTTCTTCCTCTAGGTGTCAGGCAGTTAGGGTTTGAAGATGGAGGAGGCCCAGGACCTGCATGTCCTTGGTGGAGTGGAAGGGACAGGTACAAACAGACATAAAGGGACATTGGCATAATTGCCATTACAGTAACATGGCTGCATGGTGACCTGGACTGGGAACTGAATAACCAAGAATATTCAACATTTACAAAGGATGGGCAAAAAATGGAACAGTAAGTGCAATTGTTCTGATAATATAGGGTGGGATCAGTGTATTTGTAAGAGAGGGATCTCAGATTAGAAGAACAATGTGTCGAACCTGTTTAGCTAAAATGAAGAAACAGTGAGAGTAACAAATGTTGGTTGGATTATTTAGAAGACAGCAAATAGTAGTATGTGTGGGGCACAGTATTCACCAGAAGATGAGAAGCTTATAACGTGGGCAACACAGTTAACATAGGTGATTGCAATCTATCTGTAGACAGGGTAAACCTGATGTAAGTTTGCTCACTGAGCTGGAAGGTTCATTTTCAGACGTTTTGTCACTATACTAGGTAACATCATCAGTGAGCCTCTGGTAAAGCACTGATGGTATGGCCCGCTTTTTATTTGTGTGTTTAGTTTTCCTTGGGTTGGTGATGTCATTTCCTTTAGTGATACCAGTTCCTGTGGTGATGTTATTTCCTGTTCTTTTTCTCAGAGGGTGTTAATTGGGGTCCAAGTCGATGTGTTTGTTGATCGAGTTCCGGTTGGAATACCATGCTTCTACGAATTCTTGTGCGTGTCTCTATTTGGCTTGTCCCAGGATGGATGTGTTGTCCCAATTGAAGTGGTGTCCACAGGAACTGGCATCACCACAGGAAATGACAACATCAACCCAAGGAAACTTAAACACATAAATAGAAAATGGGCCATAATACCAGTGCTTCACTGGAGGCTCACTGATGTTACCTAGTATGGTGACGAAATGTCTGAAAATGAACCTTCCAGCTCAATGAGCAAACTTCCATCCAGAATCTCAACCTGAGCTACAAATCTCAAAACCTGCTAACTGGGTAAACCAATTGAGCACTTGAGCTACGGAGGATAAATTTCTAACAGGGGTTTAGGGATGGTTCGCTAGAGCAGTATGTTAAGCAGCTGACTACAGGCTATTTTAATACTAATAGTATGTGATGAGAAAGGACGTTTTTAGTAATCTTGTTTTTAAAAAAACTTTCAGGATGAGCGATCACAATGTGTTACATTTTCAGTTAAATCAGAAATAAGACTCTTCACTTTGAATAAGGGAAATTATAAAGCCATAAGGCAAGAACTGGTTGAAGTGGATTGGGAAAATACGCTAAAACAATACTGTACACTGGCAAATGGAAAGTCTTGTTAAAAAAAACTATTACTTCTTTTACAGCAACTATGCATTCCTTCAAGGTGTAGAAGCTCCAATATGTCAGTCAACCGTAGCTGATGAAGGAAGTTGTATGAAAGAAAAGGTTTATAAAGTTGTCAGAAATAGTAATATATCTGGGGATGAGGAGGTTTTTAATGAGAGAGAGAGAGAGAGAGAGAGAGAGAGAGAAGGAATTTGAGGTCAGGGTTTGAGCAGGGATTGTGAATTGTCAATTGTACTGCTACTACTTTAGTTTGCCAGAGCTGACCAGGCCGTTAAATTTATTAAGGGATCAGAAGTTTGGGGGAATTTGTGCCATCAAGGCTATCATTAGCTATGGAGTTTCTGCAAGAGTATATCCTTCTGTTCATTGTTTCCAGGTACCTCAGGAGGATGTAGTAAACTCAAATCGAGGATTTAATAATGATAGATTGTATGAAGTACTGGGATTAAAGACTAGGGCTCAGTGAGAATTGCCTACAATGCCAGCCAATTAGATATAACTTTATTGATGTGGTGGGTACCCTTTTCTTATCCTATCTATATGTGACCTATATTAGCCTTACCATCTGTATTACAATTGTAGATTACTCGAGCTTTTCAAGAAGGTCGAATCAGTCCAACTGAGCTGTGCCAAAGATGTCTGTCTTTAATCAGGAAGACAGCCTTCCTGAATGCCTACATTACCGTCACTGAGGAGCTTGCCATGCAACAGGCTACAGCAGCAGAGCAAAGATTGCAAAGAGGTGACGTACAGCTTTATCATTATGACCAATAAGATTTACAAGATTTTTAAAACATTGAGCTCCACTACACTTTGCCTTTCTGAGTGTACTTATGTGCTTGTTAAAATTCTGTTAGAAACTTGGCTTCAAACTTGTTCATATTTTGGATGGATGTAACATTGCATTTTTATTTGCTCTCCATTAGTGAAAACTATGGTGAAAACATAGGTGAAAACTATGTATTTGTTTTTCTGATCATAGCAACTCCCTATCCTTTTTTTTTTCTCCCCCAGTCAGTTTACTTGATACGAAGGTTTTAATTACCCATTGAGGCAATGTTACTTTTTCACTCATAGGTTCCAGTACAAATGAAGTGCAGAAAACGTGAACAAAAATTTCTTATATAGTGCAACTTTTATCACTAAGATATTCTAATTAGTTATTTTTGAATCATAATCACTGCTTTGCTGGACAATGGAGACATCTCTGGCTCAGATGATCTAATTTTAGAGTATTAACTAAGAGAAAAAATCGTGACCAGAAGTAAAGCATTGTCAGCTCCTCTTCAAATAAAACCAAGGATCTTTTATGTCCTTCTGACCAGGAAGGAAAGGCCTAAATTTAATGCCTATTTGGAAAGGCAGAAACTCCTAACAATGCAGCTGTCTCACACTTTCATATTGATTTCTGACACTGTCGGAGTTGAGGCCATAATCCTCGAGCCTTCTGTCTTAGAGGAATGAGGACTATGAGCAAAGCTAGGCTGTCAGTTTTTAAAGTTCTGAAGAAGAATCATATGGAACTTCAAACACTGGCTCAGCATCTGTCTCTGTGGTTGCTGGCAGGGTTTTTCCAGCACTCTTGTTTTTATTTTGGGACTTTAACATCTGCAGCACTGGTTGAATCCTCATTTTAGTATTCATATCAAATTACTTGAACCAGATTGAGAAAATCTAATTTGGGAATATTAATATTAAACTGTATAGAAAAATACAGCGCAGTACAGGCCCTTCGGCCCTCGATGTTGCGTCGACCGAAGCCTACCTAACCTACACTAGCCCAATAACTTCCATATGCTTGTCTAATGCCCGCTTAAATGACCATAAAGAGGGAGAGTCCACCACTGCTACTGGCAGGGCATTCCATGAACTCACAATCCGCTGAGTAAAAGATCTACCCCTAACATCTGTCCTATACCTACCACCCCTTAATTTAAAGCTGTGTCCCCTCGTAACAGCTGACTCCATACGCGGAAAAAGGTTCTCACTGTCAACCCTATCTAAACCCCTAATCATCTTGTACACCTCTATCAAATCTCCCCTAAACCTTCTTTTCTCCAATGAGAAAAGTCCCAAGTGCGTCAGCCTTTAGATAAGTTAGACTGTCCTGATTACCATCCTCAGGAAGGACATACTGGCACTGGAACGTGTCCAGCGGAGATTCACACGGATGATCCCTGGAATGACAGGTCTAGCATATGAGGAACGGCTGAGGATACTGGGGTTGTATTCGTTGGAGTTTAGAAGATTAAGGGGAGATCTAATAGAGACGTACAAAATAATACATGGCTTTGAAAAGGTGGATGCTAGAAAATTGTTTCTGTTAGGCGAGGAGACTAGGACCCGTGGACACAGCCTTAGAATTAGAGGGGGTCATTTCAGAACGGAAATGCGGAGACATTTCTTCAGCCAGAGAGTGGTGGGCCTGTGGAATTCATTGCCACGGAGTGCAGTGGAAGCCGGGACGCTAAATGTCTTCAAGGCCGAGATTGATAGGTTCTTGTTGTCTAGAGGAATTAAGGGCTACGGGGAGAACGCTGGCAAGTGGAGCTGAAATGCGCATCAGCCATGATTGAATGGCGGAGTGGACTCGATGGGCCGAATGGCCTTACTTCCACTCCTATGTCTTATGGTCTTATGGTCATCCTAAGGAAAAATGCAATTAAAATGGATTTGTTTTGGTAACTATACATAATTCTGAAGTCAGTCTGGAAGAATGCCAGTGTGCTTCCAATCTTTGCTAATCTGTAAAGAACTGCAAACAAAGTACATATCAGCTACTTATAACTATTAGTCAATTTGGTTTATTGTGTCATTTATTATAAAATATATAAATAATAAGTTATATATTTCACTATATAAGCATTTTTGATTTATATTCACCCAGGCAAATGCTTTGGTCCCTTAGATGGGGTTCCAATAGCTGTTAAGGATAACTTCAGCACTGCTGGTATTGAGACGACATGTGCATCAAACATGTTAAAAGGTAACGGCTTTTTTATTCTTTATAAAAATAGTTTGAATTTTGAAGCAAATAAATAAGTAATGAAAAATAAAGCATCAGTTATCCAATTGTAATATTCCTGCATTGTTTTCAATCTCTTCCAAGCATTGTGGGCAAATGAAAATGTTTCATTCAAGACCTGTGCCTTGAGAATTACTGAATGTCTTATCACGTCGAGGTTTAATTTCTCAAATACTCCTCTGATTGCTGTCTACTCTCTGTAAATTGCATTTCACTTTGAATTCTGCAGCCTAAAATTTCCACTCTCACATGCAATTCCTCAGCTCTTTTTGTAAGGTTTCAGATTTTTTTGTAAGTGTAGATTTGGGAATGAGTTATGTTAAAAGGTCTTGAATTTTTAAAAATTCATTTATGGAACATGGCCTGGGTCAGCAATTATTGCCTGAGCCGAGGTGTCCTTGAGAAGGTGGTGGTGAGCTGTCTTCTTGAGCTGCTGCAGTCCATTTGCTATTGGTCGACCCACAATGTTCTTGGGGACAAGATTCCAGGATTTTGATCCAGCAAGAGATAAAGAACGTTGATATATTTTCAAATCAGGTTAATAAGCAGCTTGGATGAGAACTTGCAGGTGATAGCTAAAGCTATAGTGATTGTGAAGATGTCTGCCAGGTTGATCTCTTAGAATGAGTTCCCTGATTGGGGCTGTTAATCTGGTCCAATCAGGGAGCATTGACTGACAGTTAAGGACAGGAGTGTCAGAGGTTCTGTTCACTCAGAGAGGTGGCTCAGTGTCAAGGATGCTCCACAGGTAAATAAAGGGTGACTTGATGACAGTGTACTAGTCTCTGTGGAGTTATTTCAATGGCGTTCCCATGTGTCTCCAGCCCTTCTCCTTCTAGATGGAACTGGTCATGGGTATGGAAAGTATTCTCTAAGGATATTTGGTAACATCTTGTGGATAGTAAATCCTGCTACTATTGAGCATTGATAGCAAACAGAATGGATGTTTGTGAATATGATGCTGTTAGGTTCTTTGTTCTTGAGATTCTTACACATTTGATGCAACTGCAGCACACCAACATCTGTGAACAGGCAAAACTTTATTAAGCAAGTACAAGTTTTCTGGAGGAACCCTTAACGCACCTTTTGCAGGGCTTGCCGAGTCGTGTCAAAGATCTCTCGGCACAAAAGGATCAGTTGTTTCTTTATACAGCACAAGAGCTTCACATTACAGTCAGTAGCGGCTGCAAGATGACCCCCAGCCATTCCCACCCCCACCACCACCACCACCACCGCAGTCACATGCCACTCAAGACACAATGTAGTCATCACGTCATTTCCAGAAACAGTATAATGTAAGTCATCCTAATTGGCCAGATCGGTTGTGAATCTTTTTTTTAACTACAGGGAGTAGTCAGAACTTTAATTGCAATGTCCTTATTGATTCCTTAATAGGGGATAATGTAATTCTTTTACTCTTAAATAACTAGGAAATGGCCATGCAAATGGCTCTGAATGGCAAGGGATGGGAATGTAAATTCCTTACATTCTACCTGTAAGACCGAGACATACCACTTTAGCCTCGGAACATCCAATTTCCTGCAGGTCAGCAGAGCAAATTAACCCTTTAATATCTGTGCCAATCAAGCGGGCTGCTTTGTCCAGGATGGTGTCAAGCCTCTTAAGGATTGTTGGAGCTGTACTCATCCAGGAAATTAAGAAGTATTCCATCACACTCCTGACCTGTCCCTTGTAAATGGTGGACAGTCTTTGGGGAGTCGGGAGGTAAGTTCCTTGCCATGGTATTCCTAGCATTTGGCTTGCTCTTGTGGCCACTGTTTATATGGTGAGTCCAGTTGAGTTTCTGGTTAATGGTAACCACCAGGATGTTGATACTGGGGCATTCAGTGATAATGACATCATTGAAGGTCAAGGGGTGGTGGTTAGATCCTCTCTTAATCGAGGCGGTCATAGCCTGGTCTTTGTATGGAATAAATGTTAATTTCCACTTGTCAACCAAAGCTTGGATATTATCCAGATCCTGTTGCATTTGACCATGGACTGCTTCAGTATCTGAGGGGTAATGAATGTGGCTGAACATTGTGCAACCACCAGCAAACATCCCCACTTCTGACCATATCATAGAGGAAAGGTCATGGATAAAACAATTGAAGATAGTTAGTTAGATGTAGGACACTTCCCTGAGGAACTGCTAAGAAGATGTCCTGGAACTGAGATGTCTGACTTCCCACAACCACAGCCATCTTTGTGTGTGCCAGCATGACTCTAAGCAGCAGAGATTCCCCACCACCTCCCCACCCTCCCACCCCCCGACTGATATCCATTAATTCCAGTTTTGTTAGGACTCCTTGATGCCACACTCTGTCAAATGTGACCTTAATTTACTGTTACCTTCAAATTCAAATTTGTCCATGTTTAATCCAAGGCTATAATGAGGACAGGAGCTGAATGTTCCGAGCAGAACCTAAACTGGGCAACTGCTGCTTGAAAGCACTGTTAATGACACTTTCCAACACTTTACTGATGATCAAGAGTAGACTGATGGGGTGGTAATTGGCCGGGTTGGATTTGTCCTACTTTTGTGTACAGGACTCACATGGCCAATTTTCTACATTTTCGATGAGATGTCTGTGTCGTAACTGGAACAGCTTTGCTAGGGGAGCACAGGTCTTCAGTACAATTGCTGGAATGTTGTAAGGACCTATAACCTTTGCAGTATCCATTGTCTCCAACCGTTTCTTAATGTCACATGAAGTGAATTGGCTGAAACTGCTATCCTTAATGTTTGGGATCACTGGAAGAGTTGAGATGGATCGTGCACTCGGCACTTCTGACAAAATCGCTGCAACTGCTTCAGTCTTGGTTTTGGCACTAAAATAGAGAAAATTTCAGCTGAACTGGCAGCATCTGTGGAGCAAGATTAGAGTTAATGTTTCAGATCCAATGTCCTTTCTTCAGAACTGAAAGTAGCTAGGAAAAGGATGGATTTTATATAGAAGATGGCATAGGGTGGGGCAATAGGGAGAACGAACAAAAGGTGGTGATAGAGTCCACAGAAAGAGAAAAACAGTTGTACAAATGGAAGAGTGGTTAAAGGTCAGTCTGGGAGAATAAATAGCTGTGAATGGGGAATGTTAATGGCTGACAATGGGAAGTGTGTGGTAGCCGACGCCTGGTGTGTAGGAGGTAGGGGAAAGGTGCTGAAGCCCTGAAATTGTTGAGCTTGACATTAAGTCCAGAAGGCTGCAGGGTTCCCAAATGGAAAATAAAGTGCTGTGCATCGTATCTTTGCATTGATGTGTTGGGCTTTCCCATCATTGAGGATGGGGATATTCGTGAAACTTCCTCCTGCAGTGCGTTAGTAATTGTCTGCCATCATTTACAAGTGGTTGTGGCAGGACTGGAGAGCTTAGATCTGATCCATTGGTTGTGGGATTGCTTGGCTCTACTTTCATTTGCTGCTTTGCAGTTTGGCATGCAGGTAGTCCTATTTGGTAACAATTTCAGTTATGTCTGGTGCTGCTCCTGGCATGCCCTCCTGAACTCTCCATTGAACTGGGGTTGATCACCTGGCTTGATGGTAATAGTTGAGTGGAGGATATGCCAAGCCAGTAGGTTGTAGATTCTGTGTTTAGACAAATCTGCTGCTGTTGTTGGTCCACTGCACCTCATGGGATTCCTAATCATGAGTTGCTAGATCTATTCAAACACTGTCCCATTTAGCCCAGTGATTAGGCCACACACCACTCAGGCATGGTTAGTGAGTTTGCAAATGACACCAAAATACGTGGTGCATTCAATAGTGAAAGAAGTTATCTAAGATTACAAAGGAATCTTGATCAGTTGGGCTGAGGAGTGGCAGATGCGCGATATTGCATTTTGGTAAAACCAACAAGGATGGGACTTGTGCAGTTAGGGCCCTGGACAATGTTGAAAAGAGGTTAGGTACATAGTTCTTTGAAATTTATATCACTGGCAGGCTAGGTGGTTAAGAAGACGTTTAGCAAGCTTGCCTTCATTGCTCAGATCATTGTGTATAGGAGTTGGGATGTCCTGTTAAGATTGTACAGGACATTGGCGAAGCCACTTTTGGAGTACTGTGTACTGTGCTGCCTGCCCTGCTATAGCAAGGACATTATTAAATTGGAAATGGCACAAAAAAGATTTACAAGGATGTTGCTTTCAGTGGAGGGTTTGAGTTATAGAAATAGTCTGGAACGTTTTTCATTGGAGTGTAGAATTTTGAGGGGTGACCTTTTAGAGGTTTATGAAATCTTAAGGGCATCGATATGGTTAATAGCAAAGGTCTTTTCCCTAGGTTAGGTGAGTTCAAAACCAGGGGACATATTTTTAAGCTGAGGGGAGAAAAATTTATAAGGGCCACGAGGGGGCAACTTTTTTACATAGTGGGTCATGTGTATGCAGAATGAACTGCTATAGGAAATGGTATTTGCAGGTACAGTTACAACATTTTAGAAAACATTTGGATAGATACATCAATAGGAAAGGTTTGGATGGATATTTGACAAAATGTGGGCAAGGGGATTCATTTACTTTGGGAGACCTGGTTCGCATGGATGAGTTGGACCGAAGATCTGTATGACTCTATATATGATGGACAGTGGGACTTTGTCTCACAAGGAATGTGCGGTGGTCACTTTAACCGCTACTGCATGGACAGATGCACCTACAGCTGGGAAATTGGTTCGAATGAGTCAAGTTTGTTTTTCCCTCTTAGTTCCGTCCCTACCTGCCTCAGACCCAGTCTAGCAGCTGCATTGATCAGAACCTGACCAGCTTGATCAGTCGTGCTGCTGCTGAGCAACTCTTAGTGGGGGACATTGAAATCCCCCACCCAGAGTGCATTTTGTGTCCTTTGTAGTGCTTCTGTCAAGTGTTGTTCAACGTGAAGAAGTTCCGATTCATCAGCTGAAGGAGGATGGGGTACATGGTAATTAATAAAACAAATTGAGCATAATTTTAACCCTTTTAAGTCCTTCTGACTGGGCATATTCCTGAACAGGGGACACTCTGGCACTATATACCTAAGAGAATATCAATCCCATCTTTCCCAAGTTCTAACTGACCCAATAAATTAACTCACTGATCATCACTGTCACCCACAGATTACTGTGCGATCTACATGACTCTGTTGGCAGAGTTTTCCATCAGGTTTCTGCTTGTTCTGGCCATTCCCCACAAGTTGATGTCCTTTTTAACTGCTCTACCCTTGCTCTATAGAACTCACATCTACTACCCTCCTAACTTGCTTCTCCTTTCCATTTTTTAAATTGTTTACAGACCCCTTTTAAGATGATTTGAGTTTGTTTCTATATGTGCTGCTCATAAATAGAAATGGCAATGTTTGATGTTGAGCTGACAGTAAGTAGAAATGATGCTGGTATTGATGTTTGTTTAGTAAGATGAGGAGGTCATAGCAGATTTTGAACTTCTGACTGTTGGCACATACCTCTTCATGGGATTATTAACAAGTGCATTTCTTTAATTTACTCAATTTTCCATTCAAGGAATGCAACTTTTGGAACTCCAACAAATGGTAAAGTGCATGGTCATGGGTTTGGCCCTGGGGTCTGCCAGTTTGACCTGTGGTACTGATTTGAAGGTCAATTCTTGCTTCTGCCCATGTCCCATTAGCACATTCCAAACTTGCATTGACAAAACCTCAGCTTGTCGGTGATAGTTGGAATATGATCTGTACAGACCTGTAAAGGTGGGTTGAAAATATTCAGGAAAATAAAGGAAATGAGCAACCTGTCCAAAGAAACATCTGTATTTTCCTTTAGAACATAGAACATAGAACAGTACAGCGCAGAACAGGCCCTTCGGCCCTCGATGTTGCACCGACCTGTGAACTATTCTCAGCTCGTCCCCCTACACTATCTCATCATCATCCATTTGCTTATCCAAGGATTGTTTAAATCTCCCTAATACGGCTGAGGTAACTACATTGGCAGGCAGGGCATTTCACACCCTTCTTTGACCTCTGCCCATCCCTTCACAGGCTGAGATGCAATTCTGCCATTGCTGGGAGCCTTCTTTATAAGCTGCCTTTGTTCAACTGTGAGCTGCAAATTGAGAGTTAGCCAACTAAAAGAAACATTGCAAAGGAAGTACTACAGTGAATTTAGTCCCTTCCTTGTCCACACCCATCTAGAAAACACTTTTGATTGACCTCGCAGTATAGTGATTCCACGTTCTAACTTGGGTCACCTCTCCCTTCATGAGCCCTCCTTTATCCCCAGCTCAGAAGCAAAGGTCAATTAAAATGCACCTGCTGAGATCAGCTAACTCATTTTTAAAAAATCTGACAATCAACCTTGAAGCCTCTCCACACATTATGACTCACTGTACTATGCAATTATCCACTGGAGAAAAAGCTATACTTTTATTCTTTTTGAAATCAGTGAATAGCACTTTTTTTTACAGTGAATCTATTAACCTTTTCTATAATGTACTTTATTCAATAAAATTGTCTCATAACTTTCACATGCAGAGAGCTAATGATTTGGGAACTCTTGAACTGTACTAAAAATGTGTGCAGTATTCTGTAAAACCGATTCATCAAATAGTTACTTGTAGAAGGAAGCCAATTGGCTAATCCGTAATGATCTTCCTGTATTCCAGATTGTAACAACTGACTACATAATTTTTCCTTCTGATACCAACGGTCCTTTAGTCATTCACCTTAAATCTGGAAGATATTCGGTATCTCAGCTATGTCCTTTGTCACTGACTTCAGTTTTTTTATCCTGGGTAAAGACAGGTGTAAAGGATTTATTCAGCACCTCTGGTGTACCCTCTCTCTCCACACACTCTTGTTTTTGATCCTCAATGGCACCCATCCCACCTCTTAGTATTCCAGTGGGATCAGCTAAATTGCTCTTGTTAGCTGCCAGTCTCTTCCTGTAACCAATGCATTCTATATTTGCAGAATCTAGTCATTCTTTTCAAATTTCAATCATAATTTGAAATATGAAATTTGCCATAATTACTTCACTCGTGAAGCCAGAACATATGCCATTTTTGTAGAGATAGCGACATGAAAAAATTCAGAAATTAAAGTTTTTACAAGCCAGTTCCTGGCACAAACAAGACTGATTGATTATACCCTTATATTTGCAAATAATCTACCAAAATTCCAACTTGTTTACAAATATATTTCAAACATATTTTATAAGAAAAGCTATTCCTGAAGACAAGCTTGTCTGTCAAATGTGACTGATTTAATAATATTGTGATCTTCAGCTTGTTTTACGTTTATTAATGAAAGTTACCTGATTAAACCATCCTCTCTTCTAGTCCCTCCACTGAAATGATTCTACTCACTGAAGTATCTACCCTTTATTTTGTTTCCACACATTGGTTTAAATTTTCAATACGGGGTGGGTTTAAATGCTAGGTGCGGATTTCACTCATGTTTTGATCAAATGCAAAGTTCAGGGCAGTGCACACGCTGGCGAGACAAGAAGTAAATTAACTATGTTGACAAATGATTTTAATCTGAAAATAATTTAACTCGTAGTTTCCACACTCTAATTATACTTTGTCATGGAACCTGTGGTGTACATAATGAGTTTGCTCTATTGCTTGCAGGCTACATTCCCCCTTTTAATGCCACTGTTGTCCAGAGGTTACTGGATCAAGGTGCTGTTCTTATGGGAAAGACCAATCTTGACGAGTTTGCAATGGGGTAAGAACATAACCTGTCCGAACCATGTGTTGGCAATACATTATTTTAGGACTGAGGTGTGGAGAAATTTCCCTACCCCAGGTTGTGGATCCTCCATTGTTGAGTTTTTTGAGGCTGGGATAGAGATTTTTGCTGCTCGTAGAGAGAAATTTTAAAATAGAGATGAGAACTCAAAAGGTGCTGGAGGAGGAGGACATAGGTGTAAATGTGTACAAGTCGTTAAAGGCAGTAGCAAAGACTAAGAAAGCAGTTAATTGGACAGTATTCTGGACTTTATCAATAGGGGCAAAGAGTACAAGAACCAGGAGATTATGTTGAACTAATATAAGGCTCTAGTTCAGCTTCAGCTAAAATATTGCTTCTAGTTGAGAAAAGATTTAAAGGTATCTGAGAGAGTGCAGAAGAGGTTCATGAAAATGGTTTCCGCAATGAGGAATTATAGATATGACAATTAACTTGAGAAGCTGGGACTATTTTCCTTGGAGAAATGGAGGCTGAGAAGAGATCTGGTTAATTTATTCAGTCATAACGTGACAGAAACTAGGAAACAAATGTTGCCACTCATGAATGAATCAAGAATGAGCGAGCACTGATTTAAAGTAATTAGTAAAGAAAGCAAAAATGATCTAAGGACTAACTTCTTCAAGCTCTGAGTGGTTAGGATCTGGAATGTAAAGCCTGAAAGTATGATGGAGGCTGATTCAAAAGATTATCAGACAGTCATTTGAAAAGGAAGAATGTGCAGGGTTATGGGACCAAGACGAGAGAGATGCACTGCTCGTTCAGAGGAGCAGCACGGACACCCTGGGCCAATTGGCCTTTTTCAGTACTCTACAAATTCTATGGTTCTGTGAAACTTTGGGAACACAAGGCTGTGGAGAATGGGTAGGAAAATGATGTTGAATTGAAAGATCAGTTCTGAAAGGTGAAGCAGATTCAAGGAGGCAGACAGTCCATTTCTGCTCCGAGTTTTAAGTTCTTAACTCTTTCTTTCTTGACAATTTATGTAATGTTAATTTGCACTGTGTTGTATTTAAAAGTAGCTGTACTTGAAATATTCCATCTTTTTCAGACTTACTCAGTAACATTTTAGAATTTCAGAATTGTTGGTACAAATTTCTGTAGGTTCACTATCTCTGCTGTTGATCAATCTATTATAGTCTCATTTTCATTTATTTTCCCATAACCGCTACATTTTTTTGATGTTCGAATCTCACCTAATATTTGCTGGCTGTTGTGATTGCTATGATCTGCTTTGGTGTTCTATGGGCAATGATCTGACTAGCCATACTTAATACATTGCATTGTTGTAACGGCATGTTTTTTCTCCTGTTATCTCAGCTGTTTCTTAATTGCAGTTTTGAGATGACAGGTTCCCAACTATAACGAGGCCTCAATGGTGTCAGCCTTTACTTCAAAGGTGAAAACCTGATGAATAACTGTTCCCATAATGTCACAACATAACAAATATTAATTCCCTAGGAGCGGGAGTATTGATGGCATTTTTGGACCAGTGAGAAATCCTTGGGGATATTCCGAACAGTACAGAGAACGATTTGCTCATGACCAGAAACTGGAAGATTCCAATTGGGTTATTGCAGGCGGTAGTTCTGGAGGTAGTGCAGTAGCAGTGGCTTCACAGACATGTTTTGCGTGAGTATTCCAAAACATTTCTATTCCCCAGTCCCCAGATTTACATTTTTTAGAACTATTTAATAATTTCAAACTGAAGATTTTTAAAAAGTGCGGTACATATAATAAAGCTAAAATCAAACTTCAAAAGATCAGTTCGTAGTTTAGGCACTGTCCATTGGCACTTAGCTTTCACGTACAGGAGCTTTGCTGAAACACTCCATTTTAGTTAGCAGCATTTCTACCAGAATTTAAAGAAAGTAATTTGTGAAGAATAGTGACAACGCCACTATTTTCCTCTTCTTGAGAAAGTGTACAAGGTATCAGCAGGTAGGGACAGAGTTAAGTTTTGGCTTGTGTGAGACAAAGGCTCAGCTTGCATGACTTGGATCAGATAAGAACTTGCAGTAAACAATGAGGTGCTAGAGGCAAGGGTAGTAGGTTAACAAGGTGAAAAAACATTCATTATGTGAAGCCAGTTAACAAGGTTAAGAACATCCATTGTATAATTCCAGATGGTTTACTGTTTACTGTTAATGCACGCTGATTGTAACAGTCACCCAATCAATATAGATGTTGCCTTTGGAGGCTGCTCCCTGTAAGTGACTATATAATATATTAGGAATCTGCTGTTTGAGAGAAGACCGAGAACTTATGCCTCTGTTCACATCGGCGATCATTCTCTCTCCCTCCAGGGCCCAGAATAAAGATGAAGGAGGTAAAACGATACTGTGTCTGAGTGTTTGCTTCGATTGATGCGGGAATAGGGAAATGGGACGACACTCTTACAATGAGAATGTGGAGGTGGCCTGTTTTCCTCAGATGCTGCAAATGCATAACAAAAGCCATCCCACAATGCTGTAATAGGGAGTTTCATGGCAATAAGGGAATGGTAATAAATATCCAAGTCAGGATGGCAAATGATTTGAAAGGCATGTTGAAGACATGGTGTTCCCATGCTTCTACAGCATGTGTTGTTGAGGGTGAATGTTCAGGTGCATTCTAATGTAATTGGTCCATAAAATAAAATATATTCTTCGGAGTCTTGGGTGACCTACAAAGCAGGTAGTTCAAAGTCCTGGAGAACTACTACCTGTGTTTCATTTGCATATGCACTGTTCTTGTGTACTGCTGATGAAGCAGATATGCTGACTTAACAACCTATTTAACCATACCTGTGAAAATCAACAAGTATCGCTATCCTGAGCTCAGAATCATTAAGAAGCATTTTTACTAGGGTTCTGGCTCAAAACCTGTGACATTTGGTTCAAATTGAATCTTATTTCAGATGAATCTTCAGCGCTCCATCTGTTTCCATATTGCTCATTTCCCAGAATTTATCTTCAGTCTTATCATGCGTCAATTTTTGTTTATTCTCCATTTAGTTGTTTTATTCCTTTCTTTATGATGAATTCCTTAATTTCCAGTGAAGGGGATAATTTGACATTCATACAGTTAGATTTTAGATTAGATTCCCTACAGTGTTGAAACAGGCCCTTTGGCCCAACAAGTCCACACCGACCCTCCGAAAAGTAACCCACCTAGTCCTATTTCCCTCTGACTAACTTACCTAACACTATGGGCACGGGCACACAACACTAATTGTGCAACATTTCTCTCAGTTCTCTAGGTTCAGACACTGGTGGTTCCACACGCAATCCTGCAGCCCACTGCGGTATTGTGGGATTCAAGAGTTCCTATGGTTTGCTATCCCGTCATGGTCTCATACCATTAGTCAACTCGATGGATGTTCCTGGTATTATGACCAGGTGTGTAGATGATATAAGCACGGTACTAGGTAGGTTACTCTTCATTAAAATATCTCTGTATTTGTGCTTACTTCACACTTCAAAACCAAGTGTCAGAGGGTCAATAGCCCATATGAGTAATGTATGAAAAAGATTAATTCACTTCTGTTAAATTATAGGAACTTAAGAAAAAGTAACAGGAATACACTTAAGTCCATCAGGCCTGGTCTTCTGTTCAGTATGATCATGGCCAATCCTCTGCTTCACCTCCATGTTTTTTCCATCTGCTCTCCATATCCCCAGTACCGAAAGAGATCAGAAAACTCTTCCAACCATGCATAATGGAGACAAAAATAGAAATTGCTGGAAAAGCTCAGCAGGTCTGGCAGCATCTATGGAGCGAAATCACAGTTAATATTTCGGTTGAGTGATCTTTCCTCCGAGTAATGGAGCACCTGTAACAAAGTGAAAGTCGGCAGATGACCGTAGAGACCACTTTGCTGCTTGTAGGGCCTCTGTTGTTCAGTTTGGAGGCTGCCGGCATGTTGAATATCTGCTGACTTGTGAAATTTTCAATACCTTTTATAGATATGATGAGTCAGATAGCTGGCCCTCATTCACTTGATTCCATGTTGCTTTCTGTCATGTGTAAGATGTGAGTTAACCAATGAATACCAGCTGTTGATCACCATCTCAGCTAGGACCGATTAGCGCCTTGTAATAGTGCATTGTAAAAGGATCCCATTGAAACTGCACAGCTGTTTGAGCAATCCAGTTAATCCTATTCTGTTTCCCTTTGTCAGAACTTTTCTCTTTAAATTAATTAGATAATTATTTTCAAAGTTGCCATTGAGTCTGCATCAAGCACCTGAATGAGTCAAAATCCTTGTCACTTGTTGCTTACAAACATTCTTCATGATGCCTCTCATTCTCTTGTCAATCCCTTCAGCCACTTGGCCCATCAAGTCTGCATCGACCCTCAGAGCATCCCATCCAGTCTCTATAACCCCACATTTACCATGGCTAATCCACCCTAGCCTGTACATCCCTAGACACTATGGGACAATTTATTCACTCCGTTATTCACTCTTCATTCACTCCATCTAAACTCGTGATTTTAAAATACATCAAATATGTTTACTCTAAGTAACCTCACTTTATCTAATCTATCCACATAACCATATTAGCGTATTCCAGCCAGCATATTCCAGTGTTTAAAGATTTTTTTTTCAAAGTCGCTCTTTTATTTCCCTCCCAATAAGTGAATTTCTAGGACTACATACATAATTGTATGGGTGGTATGGCGACCTCAGTAGTTAACATTGCTGCCTCACTGTGCCAAGGGCCCAGGTTCAATTCCAACGGTCGGTGTGGTGCTTGCACATTTTCCACGTGTCTGCGTGCGTTTTCCTGTGGGTGGTTTGGTTTCCTCCCACAGTCCAAAAATGTGCAGATTAGGTGGATTGGCCATACTAAATTGTCCCATAGTAAATGTGGGGTTACAGAGAGTAGCTGGGATGCTCTGAGGGTCAGTGCAGACTCTGAGCCAAATGGCCTCTATCTGCACTGTAGGGAATCTATGATTCTTACTCCTCTGATTACAGGTGAGAAGAATTCATTTAAGACCTTACCCAAATTCACTGGCTCCTCACAGTTGCCCTTTTGGGTGTAATGGTACCCTTTCCCTGGTAATCATCTTGCTGTTACTAACAAAAAACCTTGGGAGTTTTCTTTCATCTTATCTGCCAAAGATATTTTGTAGCCACCTTTTGTCCTCTTAATCGCCTTTTCAGGCAACCTCCAATACTTTGTATACTTTTGAAAGGTCCCCCTGTTTTTTATGCTCTGTACATGACATATGTTTCCATCTTTTTCTTTATCAAACTCTTTATCCCTTGACATCCAATTCTTATTGTCCTTGCTCTTCATTCTTAGAAGAACATGCTGGCCCTGGGTGAGTGAGTGAGTGAGTGAGTGAGTAGGTAGGTAGGTGGAGCATGTGATGGGAGTGAATGAATGCAAAAAGGTTGAATTCTCACTATGCTACTTTTAAATAGGCTTCCACTTTTCAAATGTAGACAAAGTAGGCAAGTAGTTGCACTCAGGCTATATTTTACAGATCTATCTAATGAAATTGAAATTGGCCTTTGCCCAGCTCAGAACTTAATCTCTGCACTACCCTTATCTCTTTCTGTCATCACTTTGAAACTTAGAGTTATGGTCACTATCTCCAAAATGCTTGTACACTGAAACTTCAACAATTCAATTGACTTCATTCTCTAGGATTAATTCTAACACTGCCTCATCTGTAATAGGAATTCACACAAAATAGGGGTCAGAAGCATCTGGTCATGGCATTCATGCAGTCCCACCACAGGCTCTCCTACCTACCCACTCACTCGCCCATCCCTTTACTCATTTGCTTCTGATTTCCATTCACCCAGGTTTTTCTCTCCCCTCCCTCACCTCCCTCAATCTCATTTGTGGTTGAATGTCATTCCAGAACAATATAGAATAGCTATGAAGGTATCAACTCACACCTCTATCTATTCATAGAACCATAAGATGGAGCAGGCCCTTCAGCCCATCAAGTTTGTTCTCCATTCAATCAGACTATGGCTTATCTGAAAATTGTCAAATCCACTTTCCTGCCTTTTCCCAATAACTCCTGATTTCCTTATTGATTAAAAATCTTTCTCGGCTTTGAACCTACTTAATGGCCCAACCTCGACAGGCACTCTGAGATAATAAACTCCTTTTCATCTCGGTTTTAAATGTGCAGCCCCCTTTTTCTGAGATTATGCCCTGCAACTTAGACCTTTCCACATCTAACTTGTCGAATGCCCTCAGAATTTCATATGTTTCATTAAGATCACCTCACGTTCTTCTAAAGTACAACCTCTCCTCATACGACAGTCCCTCCATATCTGGAATCACCTAGTTGAATACATCCGAGTGAAGCTTCTGTGGACCCTGATGTCAGTAAATCCGAACCGTTCCCATGCCCCAGCTTTTCTTTAGCGTACTGTTGCTGAATCCACTAACTCAGTAGTGAACATATCGCCATCTATTTTGGCCAGAACAACTTCACATTAGAGGGACAGCTCCTTGCAAATGCTTTGAGTTATATTTACGGTGTATTTTGAACAACAGCTTGGCGAACCACTTGAGCCACAGTGCCTTTCTGGCTACCTGTTGGACAAGCATGTTTCTTTTACTATCAGTAAAACTGCCTGGTTTTGAAAGCCTGCCTCCTCATGTGCTTTATTAATTGCTTTCACAACTTGTCCCATTATCTCTTCTTAAAAGTACAAAGCCCCAGGTCTCTTGATCTCTCCCTACACCTGGTTTATAATAATTACATTTAGTTTCATCGTCCTGTTGCCAAAATATATTAGTTCACACTTTTTTCTCTGTTGGATTTTTCTCTACCACATGCACATCCATTCCACCACTGTCTGTTTTCTCTTGAATTTGAATTCTTGATAATTCCATTTTCATATCTATTTTATAGACCGATCGTGTTTACTCATTAGGTTCAAGCTTGCCCTCCAAATATCAGCATCGCACTGTGTTTGAACAAAAACTGTCAACTTCCCTCCATAAAAATGGAAAATAAAATCAACTTCTCACTTCTCCAGTAGACATCATAAGAGTAGTAACACAAATGGGCAAGCATTGTATATCAGATGGAAGTGAAAGTGGAAGATTAGGAAGTATAGCCAAAAACAAGGAAGTTGGACAATATATTTTTTAAAAACAGCTTTTAGAAAATAGCATCTAGGAGAAACCTTTCGAATGCTGTCTTCTGATCTGATGTTCAGTGTCCATTGTGCCAGCTCAGCCATTCACTATGTTCTGGTTACTTTTAATTTTGGGCTATGGTTTTAGTAATTTTGCTGTAATACTTGAATAGGTACACTTGCGGGGCATGATCCAAAGGACTCTACCACAATACAGGACCCCTTTGAACCCTTTGAATTACCTGATGAGATTGATGTAAGAAATCTGAGTGTGGGGATCCCAAAGGTAAGGCCTGTAACTAGGTTTTGTAAGATAACTTCCAAAAGTAATTTAATTTTGAAAAGCAGTTATCCAGTTTCCTAACATGTGTTGTGTTATTCTAATTTATTCTGATCAAAGGAGGACACTGAGGTAGTTTTTAAAGCTTTTTTTGATCAATAAATTGTGGTACGTTTGTATTGGAAACACTAGATGTTGAGTACACTATAAAAATCCCTTAACTAGAAGTAATATAATGGGAAGCTGGAAATCTAAAAAACAAAGTGCTGGAGACCCTTTGGAGAAATGGGTTGTGGAGAAGGGTCACTGGACTTGAAATGATGACTCAGCTTTCTCTACACAGATGCTGCCAGACCCAGTGAGGTTCTCCAGCAATTTCTGTTTCTGCTGGAGAAACTCAGTGGGTCTGGCAGCATCTCTGGAAAAAGCAGTGGAGTAATCTCTGAAGAAGAATCTTTGGACTCGAAATGTTAACTCTTTCTCTGTCCACAGATGTTGTCAGACCAGCTGAATTTGTCTAGCACTTTCTATTTCTAATATAAAGATCCCCTATCTCTCTCATTGAGTAAGACTACCAATTTGTGTCATAAAGCAACGGATGTTGACCTTCATTCTTACTAAACTCCCCCTAGTCAGTGCACAGAAGACTCCCATCATTTTAGGCTACACGCAGTTCTTGAAAATGAAATGTCAGAAGTCTAATTAACACTCCCAACTAGGTCCCAATTTTCCATTGAACCAAGTACTTCTCATTTAGATCTCTCAGATTTAAGAAATTTAAACAAATCTTGCTAGCGAGGACTTTTTGCAAATCACTTAGAGTCATAGAGATGTACAGCATGGAAACAGACCCTTTGGTCCAACCCGTCCATGCCGACCAGATATCCCAGCCCATATCCCTCCAAACCCTTCCTATTCATATACCCATCCAAATGCCTCTTAAATGTTGCAATTGTACCAGCCTCCATCACATCCTCTGGCAGCTCATTCCATATACTTACCACCCTCTGTGTGGGAAAAGTTGCCTGAAGGTCTCTTTTATATATTTCCCCTCTCACCCTAAACCTATGCCCTCTAGTTCTGGACTCCCCGACCCCAGGGAAAAGAATTTTCCTATTTTCCCTATCCCTGCCCCTCATAATTTTGTAAACCTCTATAACGTCACCCCTCGGCCTCCGACGTTCCAGGAAAAACAGTGAGAATAGCAGTATTCAGAGTAAGACAATCATGGCAATTAAACTCTGCTGAAACCTACCTTTAACCTACCAGAGGTCACTCAGTCAGCTCAAACAAAAGAGAATCCAGCCATTACCTCTTGACATTCAATGGCATTACTGTTGCTGAATTCCTCCACTCTTGGGACTTGAGGCTACCATTGACCAGAAACTGAACTGAACCAGCCATGTCAATATAGTGGCAACAAGAGCAGGTCTGAGGCTAGGAATCTTGCAGCAAGTCACTTGCCTCCTGTCTTCCCAACAGCTGAAACCATTGCATTTGGTCCCTGCTTTAAAATTTGTTCCCTAGCTGCTGACTTTGATTTTATTTTATTATTGTCAAATGTATGGAGATACAGTGAAAAGTATTGTTTTCCGTGCTTACCTGACATAGCTACATCAGAGTAATTGAACAGTATGCAGAATTGAGTGTTACAGCTACAGAGAAGGTACAAAGAAAAATCAACTTTAATGTTTGAGAGGTCCATTCATAAGTCTGATAAGACCGGGGAAGAAGCTGTTTTTGAATCTGTTGATACATGTTTTCAAGCTTTTGTATCTTCTATCCAACAGCAAAGTGTGCAAGAGAGTATAACGTAGGTAGGAAGGGTCTTTGATTGCATTGGCTGCTTTCCTGAGGCAGAAGGAAATATAGAGGGAGTCAATGGGTGAAAAGTTGATTTGAGTGATGGCCTGGGTTGTGCTTACAACTCTGTAATTTCTTGCAGTCTTGGGCAAAGCAGTTGCCATATTAAGCTGCAATATATCCAGGTAGGATGCTTTCTATGGTTAATCTATAAAAATTGGTAAGAGTCATCGGACATGCCAAATTTCCTTAGCCTTCTGATGAAGTCGAGGCGTTGGTGTGCTTTCTTTACTGTAGCTCCGTTCTTCTCACTGACAACTGCCTTGAGACTAAACCAAAATGCTCACAACCTTGCTGTTATATTTGACTCTAATCTGAGCTTCTGACCACATATCTGTGTCATCATGGTCCACCTCTGTAACATCGCCAGGCACGCCCTGCCACGGTTCATCTACTGATGATTTTGTGTCTTTGTTATCCCCAAGCTTGATTATTCAAATTCTGGCTGGCTTCCCACATTCAAATCTCAGTAAACTGGAAGTCACCCAATACTCTGCTTCCTGGGTCCTTATTTGTCGTAAGTCCAGTTTGCACATCACCCACGTGCTCACTAACCTACATTCATTTTCCAGTTAAACAACATCTTATTTTTGAAAGTTTCTCTTTGTTTTCCATATGACTTTAACTCTGCAACTCCATAGTCTCTCCAGTCCTACAACCCTCTGTTACATTTGCCCTGATCTGATTCTGATCTTTTGAGAATCCCTGAATTTAGTAGTAATTTAATTTATGATACCATCTTGAGCTGCTGAAACCATAAATGTTTGTTTGTTTTTCTCCTTTCGTTGAATAGGAGTGTCACTGACAACCTAGCATTTGTGGCCCACACCTATTTAGTCTTGAACTGAGTGGCTTGCAAGTCTGCTTCAGAGGGAGGGTACTAGTCACCACATTGCAGATAGTCTAGAGTCGCATGCAGGACAGATTGGATGAGGATTTCATTCATGAACTAGATTAGTTTTTACATTTCTATTAGTTTTTGATGGTCACCATTACTGATACTAACTTTGTAAATTGAATTTAAATTCTGTGTTGGGATTTGAACCACATTACCCAGAGTGTTAACCTAGGCCTCTGGCTTACTAGTCCAGTGACATTACTATCAGGCCGCCATCTTTTCCCTTATCTCTCTGACTCTCCAACTCATTTTCTTCATTCTGATGAACTTACCTCTTCGACCAAGATTTGGCCATCGAACTGAAAATCACCTCATGTAGCTCAGTGACTAATTTTGTGAATTCTCACGGCACAAAAAATTTGCAAGTTCTTATTAACAGGTTTTGAATTTGTTAAGTAATGTTTATGTTCCCCCTACTCATTTTGAACAAAACTGGATGACTGAGATTATTTTTATTATTATTTTTATTATTATTATTATTATTATTATCATCACCATCTCTATAAGAAAGCAGTAGAGCTTTTATTTTTGTAAATGTATAAGACTTGCTTAACTGAGAGTACAGTACACTTGCAGTTTACACCTCAATATATTTGGAATGAATGGCAGTCTGTTCACTTGGTTACTTTGAAGTCAGCACTGTAACTGTGAAATAAGTAATGTTTACCAATGCAATTTTAAAAATAGACAATTGTGCATTTCATTTCTCAGATCTTTTTATTTGTTTAATTTCTGTCATTTGCATGTGCTGCACAATAGCATCACATGCTACTAAAGTACAATAGTACTTAGTATTTGATGTATGAATAAGAGTAACTTGATCTTTAAAGGTGGTATAGTGTTTTATTGAAGCTATGCTGTGTTTGTGTACTCTTGTTATTGTGGATATACAATGGTTTGTCAGTGTTAGATAGGTCGATACCACTGTGTCAATACAAATAGGAGCAAATTCGGAATAGGCGCAGGCCACTTGACCCCTCGAGTCTGGTCCGTCATTCAGTAAGATTATAGCTAAGCTGTTTGTTGTCTCAACACCATATCACTGCCTACTTTGCCAGTCCTTGTCTCCCGTTAGTTCAAAATCTTTCTATCTCTGCCTTAAAACTATGCAATGATCCAGCTTCCACCACTCTCTAGAGAAGAGAGGTTCGCAGACTCATGACCCTCGGAGAGAATTAATTTCATTTTGCCCCTTTTAAACTATATCCATTAGACCTAGTCTGATGCATCGGAGTTCATTTACAAAACTCTTAACACCAACAGGCTTGTGATTTAGAATAATCATTCCTGCCCAGGTTAGTTTGTAGGCTTTGCTTCTACTCTATTTGATTCTCAATTCCCTTCTGGCCTCTGTGCAAGAGTTTGCTTGTGGGGGATGCTGAATGGAAGGTCTTGTGATAGCCCCTCCCATCTAAATCAGGAAAGAAATTGGAAGAATAGCCACCATGTCTGTTCTCACATAATAAATGAGATCAGAAAAGATATTTCTACCGGCTTCCTCCCCAAAAACATCTATCTAAAATAGTTTATACGGTCGGGACCTGAGCTCAGTACCCTTCAAAAGTCCTTCAATTCCTGTTTTAGTGCATCAGTCCAGAACCTTGACATTGAACAAATTTTAGATAATAGGTGCAGCAGTCGGCCCTTCTGCCCTTTGAGTCTGCACCACCATTCAGTATGATCATGGCTGATCATCCTTTAATCAGTATCCTGTTCCTGCCTTATCTCCATAACCCTTGATTCCACTATCCTTGAGAGCTCTATCCAACTCTTTCTTAAATGAATCCAGAGACTGGGCCTCCACTGCCCTGTGGAGCAGAGCATTCCACACAGCCACCACTCTCTGGGTGAAGAAGTTTCTCCTCATCTCTGTCCTAAATGGTCTACCCCATATTTTTAAGCTGTGTCCTCTGGTTCAGCACTCACCCATCAGCGGCAACATGTTTCCTGCCTCCAGAGTGTCCAGTCCTTTAATAATCTTATATGCCTCAACCAGATCCCCTCTCAGTCTTCTAAACTCAAGGGTATACAAGCCCAGTCGCTCCAGTCTTTCAACGTAAGGTAGTCCCGCCATTCCAGGAATTGCCCTCGTGAACCTACGCTGCACTCCCTCAACAGCCAGAATGTCTTTCCTCACGTTTGGAGACCAGAACTGCACACAGTATTCCAGGTGTGGTCTCACCAGGGCCTGTACAGCTGCAGAAGAACCTCTTTGCTTTTATACTCAATCCCTCTTGTTATGAAGGCCAGCATGCTATTAGCCTACTTCACTACCTGCTGTACCTGCATGCTTACCTTCATTGACTGGTATACAAGAACACCCAGATCTCTTTGTAAGAACACCCAGATCCTGTTTAGTTCTTTATAATTGAATTGTTGGTTGAAATTCTGTCTCAGAACTGTGGTTTAGTACCGATTTAATTTGAAAGAGGGGACAGATTTTAAATTTCTCCTTCAATTAATCAACCTCTTGCTTGTTTTGAAAGGAATATCATGCACCAGGATTGTCCAGTGAAGTCCTGAAAACCTGGATAAAGGCTGCAGACCTATTTGAAAATGCAGGTGCCAGAGTCTTTGAAGTCTCCCTACCTCATACCCAATACTCCATTGTCTGCTACCATGTCCTGTGTACAACAGAAGTAGCGTCAAACATGGCACGCTTTGATGGACTAGAATATGGTACGGAGCAACTATGGTATGGATAAAGATATGGTATAGGTTTACTGAATGTGATCTCAGTAGACAGTAGTTACCATACATGTGAGAATTAAGAATCAATATCTAATGGATAAATACATGATATCTTCACAGAGACAATAAGACATATTTAAAATGGCTGGAAAAATAACTTATTAATTCTGGAACCTCCAACCACTTTTTTAATAGAAACACAAGCACGGTTTGAGACAAAACCATGGCCTGAACTAAACGAAGCCCAGTTAGGAGGGCCAGTACCATCCATGGAGGTATTGTGTTTTGTGACTGAGGCTTTCCACTGGATGCCTCACTGATGCTTCAGCAAACCACTGATAACAGGACCACAGGCATTAGCCATGAGATGGTTATTCTCCCCCTCCCTCCAATTCTCAAGGTATCTCCAGCTCCTCTACTTTCATCCCCATCCCAGCACATCTAATCCATTCCGCCCACCAAGGTCAATCAGAGTGGAGAGTGTGGTGCTGGAAAAGCACAGCAGGTCAGGCAGCATCCGAGGAGCAGGAGAATCTGATCTCCAGAATCTGCAGTCCTCACTTTGACTACAGTCAATCACCCAGGTTTTATCACTTCAGCATTGACTTGCTGAGTTGGGTTTGCTGAATTTCCAGATGGTAATGTTCAGATTAAATTTGAGGGTACACTCCCACATTTTGATCATAAAAACCATAATGAACAAATTTAATTAACGTGCTTTTGCCTTATCATCAGAGGATGAGTCAGCTAACATGTTGTGTACAAACAACTGTTTGTTAAATACAACACCACCGCTTAATCTACCCTGATTGATTGATAACACTGCAGTTTCTGTTGCGGAAGGCTGATGCTCCAAAATTGAAGGGCTACAACACTATCATAGAGTCAATAGAGATGTACAGCATGGAAACAGACCCTTTGGTCCAACTCATCCATGCCGACCAGATATCCTAACCTAATCTAGTCCCATTTTCCAACACTTGGTCCATATCCATCTAAACCTTCCTATATATACCCATCCAGATGCCTTTTAAATGCTGTAATTTTACCAGCCTCCACCACTTCCTCTGGTAGCTCATTCCATACATGCACCACCCTCTGCATGAAAAAGCTGCCCCTTAGGTCCCTTTTATGTCTTTCCCCTCTCACCCCGAACCTGTGCTTTCTAGTTCTGGACTCCGCTACCCCCACCCACCCACCCACCCAAGTGAAAAGACCTTGTCTATTTATCCTATCCATGCCATTCGTGGTTTAATAAACCTCTGTAAGGTAAACCCCTCAGCCTCAGCTCCAAGGAAAACAGACCCTGCCTATTAAATCTCTCCCTCTAGCTCAAATCCTCCAACTCTGGCAACATCCTTGTAAATCTTTTCTAAATCCTTTCATGTTTCGCAACATCCTTCCAAGGAAAGAGACAAGAATTGCACGCAATATTCCAAAAGTGGAATAAATAATGTCCTGCACAGCCACAACTTGACCTCCCAAAGCCTATTCTCAATGCTGTGACCAATAAAGGAAAGCATACCAAATGCCACCTTCACTATCCTATCTACCTGCGATTCTACTTTCAAGGAGCTGTGAACCTGCACGCCAAGGTCTCTTTGTTCAGCAACATTCCCCAGAATCTCACAATTAAGTGTATAAGTCGTGCTCTGATTTGCTTTTCCAAAATGCAGCACCTTGCATTTGTCTAAGCTAAACTCTGTCTGCCATTTCTCAGCCCATTGGCCCATCTGATCAAGATCTCATTGTACTCTGAAGTAACCTCCTTTGCTGTCCACAACACCTCCACTTTTGGTGTCATCTGCAAACTTACTAAATATACCTCCTATGTTCACATCCAAATCATTTATATAAATGACGAAAAGTAGTGGTCTCCGCACCAATCCTTGTGGCACTCCACTGGTCACAGGCCTCCAGTCTGAAAAGCAACCCTCCACCACCCCCCTTTGTCTTCTACCTTCGAACCAGTTCTGTATCTAAATGGCTAGTTCTCACTGTATTCCATGAGATCTAACCTTGCTTACAGGTCTCCCATGAGGACCTTGTTGAATGCCTTACTGAATTCCATATAGATCACATCCACCACTCTGCCCTCATCAATCATCTTTGTTACTTCTTCAAAAAACTCAAATCAAATTTGTGAAACATAATTTCCTATGCACAAAGCCATGCTGACTATCCCTAATTTTTCTGATGAGGCATTTAACTGAGACTGCATCTGTCTTGTTGTCTAAAAGATCCTGCAAAACAATTTCAAAGAAGAGTGATGGAGTTCTCCTGGTCAATATCTATCCCACTACATATGTAATTAGAACTGATTATTGTACTCCTATTTAATTGTCACGTTTCCTACATTACAATAATGGACTTCAGGACGGGTTCATTCGATACAAAGCTCTTCAGGACATCCTAAAGATAAATGTAGATCTGTCTTTTGTTGTTTGACACATACAAACTCAATTAGGCGAAGTCAGAGTTCCTTAGCAATTGAACCAGCAGTAATTAATGAGTAGAGCTACTTGAAATGAGTAGCAGAGATTGCGCCAGCAACTGAGTGCATCACAATAAATTAACATTAATATGAGGAATGTTAATTATGGCAGCAATCAAATTCTCATATTGCTACAAATGGCTGCAATAGTTTGAAGTTAAACCCCAACACAAAGCTAATAAATTATCATCAGATGTTCAAATTATATACATGATCAATAATGTTCCAAGATTGATCTGTTTTTATCATTGCAATTGTTGATCTGAGTTGACCTCCCTTCTGTTTTTTGAGACACAAGTAAGTGGCAGGGTTTTCTCTTCCATTTGGATGGAGTTAGTTCCCTTTCGAGGTAAAGCCAGTTTTTGTACAAACAACAATATTGGAATTAATTGGCTTGCCCCCTACCATTGTTGACCTCAGAAACCGTACCATTAAATTACACACTTTTCCTGCAAACCTGAACAGTCTTAGCTAATCTTCTGTCTTAATATGCTGTATATTTGTGAAAAGTGCCTTCTTGCACCTGCTCAGTTCAATTTTTCACAGAGAGAAGAGAATCTTTTTCCGACAACACCTGCTAGAGGTTAAGCCATTTATTTTAATTTCAATGAGGAATCAGCACTGTGCAATTAACAATCCGAGTAGCAGATTAAAGAAGATTTTTTCCTTTTCCTGTTAATCATTCCCAACAATCAGTACATGTTTAGAACTCCTTTGAGCCACTAAACCAGGTCAGCTTTACATTACCTCCTCTTTCATCAGAAATCACAGACAGGTTGTGAAATGCTTACATTGCTCTTATTCTCTGGATTTGAGCTCCAAAATACCTTTTGACAGTAATAAGGCAGATTTTGTTTGTATGCTTCTACGTTGTCATTAAGTTAAAAGCTTCACAAACTTATAAGACATTGTCACGAGACTGAAGGATTAAAGTAACTTGCTCTCCACCCTTTCTGACTCTCATCCCTGGGGTGATTGATGTATGAAGAGAGACTGGATTGGTTAGTACTAAGTTCACTGGAGTTTAGAAGAATGAGGGAGATCTGCCAGAAACCTACAAAATTCTAACAGGAGTAGACAGGATAGATGCAGGAAGGATGTTCCTGATGAAGGGCGAGTCCAGAGTTGAAGGATACGGGAAATGCCATTTAGAACCAAGATGAGAAATTTCTTCACCCAGAAAGTAGAGAGTCTCTGGAATTCTCTGCCACAGAAAGCAGTTGATACCAAAACATGTATGTTTTAAAGCAGGAGTTAGATATAGTTTGTAGGTCTAAAGGAATCATAGGATGTGGAGAGAAAGTGGGAATAGTCTGTAACATGATTACCCATGATCATATTGAATGGAGAGCAGGCTCAAAGAACTGAATGGTCAATTGTTGCTCCTATGTTTTGCAGATTAGCTTTCAAATTCAAATTTCATTTGAAGAGCCTTCTTGTGGCACAGTAGTAGTGTGTCCTTCCCCCCCCCCCCCCCCCCCCCCCCCCCCCACTGGACTGGGAGGCACAAGGTTTAGTTGTTATACTAAAGGAGGTGGGGGGGCTGGTGGGAGAGAGAGAAAGAGAGGAACAGAAGGCAGCATTTCCTGACTTTTGCTGGTACCTTCTACCAGCGTGAAAGCACAAAGGTTGATTGGTCACATTACATTACCTGCATTATCCAAAAGATAGCCTGGTTAGCTCACATCTGCAGATGTTTTTAACAAAAAACAGAAGTTGCTGGAAAAGCTCATCAGGTCTGATGGCATCTGTAAAGAGAAATAAGTTAACATTTCGGGTCCGGTGACATGTTCTCAGATCACCGGACCCGAAAGGTAAACTTTGATTTCTCTTCACAGACACTGCCAGACCTGATGAGCTTTTCCAGCAACTTCTGTTTTTGTTTCTGATTTACAGCATCCACAATTTTTTCGGTTTTTAGTTATGCAGATATTTTTAGCCATGGATCCATGGCCCCAACTGATTAGGCTTTAATGACCTTTTGTACACTTTGTATCTTCATTTTCGATAAAGGAGGAATTAAGCTGATGTCACGTCTCCAGGTGGTCTTTGTAGAGCCTGCATGAAATAGAACCCGGTCACTGAGGGAGGCGAATTGGCAGCAATTTTCAAAGTGCTTCAGGAAAATGCCCTTTGACAAGTAGAAATTGTTAATTTTTCTTTAAAAGTGTGATCTGTGAATCCAGCCGATGACCCTCAAAACTCATATTTCATATCACATGCCTCCAACTATTTGTGGGGCTCTGGATTACTGGTGCTGAAAGAGCACAGCAGTTCAGGCAGCATCCAAGGAGCTTCGAAGTCGATATTTCGGGCAAAAGCCCTTCATCAGGGCTGTGTGTTTGTCCAGGAGCATAATCTAATAAACATTAACACCAAAGCAAAGCTGGAGACATTTGGATGGGTGCCGCTTGGTCAAAGAGTTAGGTTTCGTGCAATAACTTAAAGGAGTAGTGCAGTGGAGAACAGAGAATTTCAAGCTGAGACATTGGAAAGCACAGCTCCCAGTGGTGTGACACAGCAATCGGATAGATTTTAAAATTTGACACTATTCCATGTCCAGATGTGACATTTGTACGAAACAAAAAACAAAAGAAATGCGGGTGCTGTCAATCAGAAACAAAAACAGAAATTGCTGGAAAAGCTCAGCAGGTCTGGAAGCATCTGTGAAGAAAAATCAGAGTTAATGTTTTGGGTTGAGTGACCGTCCTTCATGACGTTTGTATTGTTGCCATATCTTGTTCATCTGTTTCGGCAGAAAATGGCATATTTGCATACAGCAGGGGAGTATGTGCAATGGCAGCTCTCGGCATTCTATCTTTATACTCATTTCAGATATTTTTGTTTAAAGGTCACCGCAGTGAAATCGAAAGTTCCACAGAAGCCTTGTATGCAGCAACCAGGCATGAAGGATTCAATGACGCAGTCAGAGGAAGAATCCTGGCCGGAAATTACTTCCTTTTAAAACAGTAAGGGAGCTTTCTAATCAGGTTATAAGCTGGCTCATGTTTACTCAGAGTGTGTGTTGCCAACGCCAGAGTGCCTGGCAAAGATGGCTGCTGCCTGCACAAGCACAGATGTCACCACGACGACAGAGGATACGTTTGCACATAGGATGGGTGGGTGCATGGGTAAAGTCACTGACACCCAGGGAACTGTCAATTCCCATCCTCTGCTTGCAACTCCAGTGTTGGGGATCTCGCAATATGGTCCCCACCATTCCCTTCCCCTTACTCCTGGCTGCACTCTACCCACTTGCTCCCTCCCACTCCCCTGTATGTATTTGGCAACTCCTCACACACCCCATCTCTCAACTAATTTTGGTTGAAATGGATTTTAATTCATTAGTGATTTGGCAAATAGGGTTAAGGAGAATCCAAATGGTTTTTACAAATACATTAAGGACAAAGGGTAACTAGGGAGCAAATAGAGCCCTTCAAAGATCAGCAAGGCAGTCTTTGTGTGGAGCCGCAGAAAATGGGGGAGATACTACACACAAGTATTTTACATCAGTGTTTACTGTGGCGAAGGACACTGAAGATACAGAATGTCGAGAAATAGATGGTGACATCTTGAAAAATTTCCATATATTTCCATATATGTGCTGGATCTCCTGAAACACATAAAGGTGGATAAATCCCCAGGACCAGATCGCATGTACCCTAGAACTCTGTGGGAAGCTAGGGAAGTGTTTACTAGGCCCTTGCTGAGATATTTGTATCATCGATAGTCACAGGTGAGGTGCTGGAAGACTGGAGGTTGGCTAACATGGTATCATTGTTAAAGAAAGGTGGTAAGGACAAGCCAGGGAACTACAGACTGGTGAGTTTAATGTTGGTGGTGGGCATGTTGTTGGAGGGAATTGTGTGGGATAGGATTTACACTTACTTGGAAAGGCAAGGACTGATTAGGGATAGTCAACATGGTTTTGTGCGTGGGAAATCATGTCTCACGAAAGTGATTGAGTTTTTTTTGAAAAAGTAACAAAGAGGATTGATGAGGGCAGAGTGACGTCCATAATCTATATGGACTTAAGTAAGGCATTCGGCAAGGTTCCCCATGGGGACCTTATTAGCAAGGTTAGATTTCATGGAATGCAGGGAGAACTAGCCATACAGAACTGGCTCAAAGATAGAAGAGAGAGGGTGGTGGTGGAGGGTTGTTTTTCAGACTGGAGGCCTGTGACCAGTGGAGTACCACAAGGATCAGTGCTGGGTCCACTACTTTTTGCCATTTCTATAAATGATTTGGATGTGAGTATAAGAGGTATAGTTAGTAAGTTTGCAGATGACACCAAAATTGGAGGTGTAGTGGACAACAAAGAAGGTTACCTCAGAGTACAATGGGATCTTGACCAGGTGGACCAATGAGTTGAGGAGCGGCAGATGGAATTTAATTTAGATAAATGTAAGGTGCTGCATTTTGGGAAAGCAAATCTTAGCAGGGCTTATACACTTAATGGTAAGGTCCTGGGTAGTGTTGCTGAACACAGAATCCTTGGCATGCAGGTTCATAACTCCTTGAAAGTGGAGTTGCAGGTGGATAGGATAGTGAGGAAGGTTTTTGGTATGCTTGCCTTTATTGGTCAGAGTATTGAGTACAGGAGTTGGGAGGTGATGTTGCAGCTGTACAAGATGTTGATGAGACCACTTTTGGAATAATACGTGCATTTCTGGTCTCCTTCCTATCGGAAAGATGTTATGAAACTTGAAAGGTTTCAGAAAAGATTTACAATGTTGTTGCCTGGGTTGGAGGATTTGAGCTGTAGGGAGGGGTTGAATAGGCTGGGGCTCTTTTCCCTGGAGCGTCGGAGGCTGAGGGGTAACCTTATAGAGGTTTACAAAATTATGTGGGGCATGGATAGGATAAATAGACAAAGTCTTTTCCCTGGGGTGGGGGAGTCTATAATTAGAGAACATTGGTTTAGAGTGAGAGGGGAAAGATATAAAAGAGACGTAAGGGGCAACCTTTTCGCACGGAGGGTGGTACGTGTATGGAATGAGCTGCCAGAGGAAATGGTGGAGGCTGGTACAATTGCAACATTTAAAAGGCACCTGGATAGGTATATGAATAGGGAGGGTTTAGAGGGATATGGGCCAAGTGTTGGCAAACGGGACTAGATTGGGTTGGAATATCTGGTCGGTATGGACCATTTGGACTGAAGGGTCTGTTTCCATGCTGTACATCTCTATGACTCTGTGACTCTAGTTAACTAAACATGCATTCATAATTTGCGCATTAGTTGTCCCCAGCACATAATTGTAGACTACTGTGCACAACTGAGGAAGCTGTCCTTTGCTGGAGATGCTGTATTCAGCTGTCTGGTTGGTAAGGAACTCAAAGGTCCCATCTTAAGGACATTCTCATGGAGTTCTGATTTAAAATGTTTTGCTTAACAACCAGCCCTGAAAAGATAACAAAATGAAACAAAGAGCTGCAGATACTGGAGATCTGAAACAGGCAAAAACAGAAACTGCTGAAGAAACTCAACAGGTCTGACCACATTTGTGGAGAGAGGAAAACAGACTTACCATTTCAAGTTCAGCAACCCTTATTCACAACTCCAGTTCTGAAGAGGAAGTAAAGAAGGGTGACTAGACTTGAAGCATTAACTCTCCACAGATGCTACCTGCTGAGTACCTCCAGTAATTTCTGTTTCTGTTTGTCACTGAAAAGATATAATTCAGCCCCAAGTAATTCACATGTAAAGCATGCTGCGACATTGAGAGGTGTATTGGAATGCTATATAAATGTAAATATTTCACTCTGGGGTTTTGAACTATTGCATCCAGCTCAGCATTGTGGTTCTTCATAAGGGTTGGAGGAAAAAATCACCTCAGCCACTGTCTATCTGAAATATTGTCACCCTGATGTTGAATCATTGTGTTGCCTGTCTATGTAATTTCTTTACAATTTCCTTTTTTTTGTTTCATGTTTAAATCTCTCAGGAATTATGATCACTTTTTTGTAAAAGCCCAGAAAGTGAGACGTCTCATTGCCAATGACTTTCTGAAGGTATTTGGATCTGGTATTGATGTGCTGCTTACACCCACGACCCTAAGTGATGCCTTCACGTATCATGAGTTTATCAAAGAAGATAACAGGACAAGAAGTGCCCAAGAGGATATTTTTACACAATCTGTAAACCTAGCAGGTACATGCAGCACTTTATCTGCCCAACACTCCAGCTTTACTTGGCTTTCTAGTTTTTACACATTTCATTGTATTTTTCATGAATTACTTCACATTGTATCAGTAAAGTCATTCTCAAGTGCTTCACACTTATTTAGTTCAGTCTCCTTTCAAAAAAAGTATTGGCTGTATCACTCTGAGCTAGATCTCCATTGTTGGTGTAATAGGGACGGGAAAGACTCTTGGTGGAATTTATATCGAATGCTGTTTCTTTTTCACAGAATATTTTCCACGGTAGCTTTGAACAGGGTTGAGGGAACACAATATCAGGAATGTAAAATTGCTAAAAATAAATATTTCAAAGAAAGTGAACAATTTTGCAGGGTGTGTCCCAACAGGGGTCTGAAACTTCTACAAGCCTAAAGGAAATATTAGTCTGATAGTAGACTGAAGAGACAAGAAACCCAGGAAACTTAACAATGAAAAAGCAACAAAAATGTCCATGGTTCCCAAGGGTGTACAGGTAGACACTGCGCAACTCATTTCACAGTTCACTGTGCAGATGATCCTGCAAAAAGTCATACATTCAGCTTTGGTTCTCTCCACTTGTCTCCCCAAATGGCTTAACACGATCCAGGCCAATGCAGTCTATTTGACTAATGCCCCATCTATCATCTTCAACATTGACTCTCTCTAACACTAATGCACAGTGGCAGCAGTGTGTGCCATCTACAAGATGCACTATTGCAACTCATTACGGCTCCTTCAAAAATCACCTTCCAAACCTTTTGATATCGATCCCTGTGAAGGACAAAGGCAGCAAACACAAAAGGATCACCACCACCATGTTCCCCTCCAAGCTTCTCACCATCCTGATTTGGAATTATGTCACTATTATGTCCTTCACTGTCGCTGAGTCAGAATCCTGGAGCTACTTTCTAAATACTTTGAGTGTACATACACCCCAAGGTCTATAGCAGTTGAACAAGGGGCACAACACCACCTCTCATGCTTTGGGGATAGGTATAATTACTGACTTTGTGAATGACATTTGCACCCTGAGAACAGAGAAAAAGTTGGGACTGTTAGCCTAGAATTGTATGCTTTGAGTACAAAGGCACTTCTGCAGGGCACTGCTGATGTCTGGAGAATAAGTGTATGCTGGGCAGACACTCATTGCTATTTATGCCACTGTTCAAGACAAAAACAGCAAATCCAGTAGCAGCTTCAAAATCCCAGCCCCTGCTGCAGCTGGAACAAGAGAAGTTAGCAGATTTTCTCATTGGTTCACAGAATGCAGGCGTCGCTAGCTAGACGAGCATTTATTGCCTGCCCCTAATTGTTCAAAGGAAAGTTAAGAGTCAGTCACATTGCCATGGGTCTGGAGTCACATGTAGGCTAGACCAGGTAAGGATACAGATTTACTTCCCTCAAGGACATTAGTGAAACAAATGGGTTTTTCTGACAATCGGCGATGGTTTCATGATCATCATGAGATTCTTAATTACAGATTTCTTTTTATTATTAAGTCTAGTTAGCAACTTGAAATCAATTTGAATGTTCATCCAGCTGGCATCTTAAATTAATCAGAATTATAACTCAAAAAGAACATTGGAAGCAGATCCCAAATATGTAGGTGAAACAACGAGTGATGTGAAATACCCCTTGGCCCAAGCTCCCTCCCACAACACTGTTCACTGACTTTCCCATTGGCCCTGTCTACTGACCATTCCCAGAGCCTCAATCCTGACTGACGCACCAGCTCTGATCAATGACCTCTTCCCCACCTCCCAATTGCTGACCCTTTTCCAACCCTCCATTTAAGTTCAGCAGGATCTCCATATCCTTAGTCTTAGCAATCTCTGCACCCTCCTGGTTTATCCACGCCCTTCATTATTAATATTATTCCTGGGAGCTAAGGACATGGAATTACTAACCTATGGAAAGCAGGTAGTTAAGGATTAATATCATAACAATGTAAACAGAGATTCTTGAGCTTTGTTGAATTGATTTTACTCAGTCTGTCTTTGGGTTTATTGGGATTTACAATGGAGCAGGTTATATAGGTTCACTGCAGTCCTGGGATAATACGGACCAGTTGGACAGTTTTTCTTCTTCAAGCCTTTTATCTGTTCATTTTTTTTATCCCCCTTGCCACCTCAGTCAGGAAATGCTCTGAAACAAAGCAGCAATAGTGAATGAAGTTAAGTAAAAATGTTTTGAGGACATAACAAATTTTAGTTTTTACCTCATTAATATCTTAATTTTGCTTTTCAGGTTTGCCTGCTGTGACCGTCCCAACTGCTCTATCAGAAAGAGGATTGCCACTGAGCATTCAGTTTATTGGACGAGCTTTTTGTGATAAGCAGCTCCTAACAATTGCCAAATGGTTTGAACAACAAATGAATTTTCCACATATCAACATCCAGGGACTATTAAATCATTACAATGAGCTTCATAAACCCCACAATTCAGTTGGAGCTATCTGAAATTACCAAAAGTTGATTGCTGTACAAGTTTGAAGGTGTAAAAGTTTGAAATGACTTTTTTCTATAAAAATTAAATTCAGCTGTCAGAAATACAGCATGTGTTTAATATTTGAGATGGAATGAGAAGCGTGTAAGTAAAACTTGTGGGTTTTTTTCTGGTGATGGAGGGACTGAATGTATGTAGATGTGATGTCACTGAGGTGGGCTGATTGTCCTGGATGATGTCAGGCTTCTTTAATTTTGTTGAATCTGCAGTCCTCCTTTTTGGGGAGGATTCCAACACACTCCTGACCTGTGCTGGCAGATAATGGATAGGCTTTGGGGAGTCAAGAGGTGAGTACTCACTCAGATTCCTAGCTTCTTACCTGCTCTGGAATCCAATCCATTCTGAAAGATGCAGCATTGGTTGTACCAGTTCCCTTGTAATACCCCATTTTCTGGAGAAACTGGGTCAGAAGTCTGCACAAATGACCCAAGATTCTCTAAAGAGATACAGTTCTGTGAACAGTTCTGAGCGGGAAGTATCCTCTCCTCTGAAATGAAGCACTCCATCTATTCTATCAGAACTTCTGAGATTTGATTTGAGATGAACCTGCTGAATTTTGTTCATCTGTCCCTGTAGCATTTAATAGCATTCATTGTTCCAACATTGTTCATCGGATGGATTGCAACCAAGGCTTGCCAGACTGTTTCCTGGAATATGAAGAGAGGTTGGATGAGTTCAGGCTCTAATCATTGGAGTTCAGAAGAATGATTGATTGGTGACACCATAGAAAGCTATAAAATTTTAACAGGACTAGACAGAGTAAAACAGGAAGGGTGTTCTTTATGTCTGGGGAGACCACACCTGGCGTCATTGTTTAAGGATGCTGGGTTAGCCATTTAGGACTGAGATAAGGAGAGATTTCTTCACCCAAAGAGTGGTGAGCCTGTGAAGTTCTCTGCCAGAGAAAAAACAGTTCAGGCCAAAACATTAAATGTTTTCAAGAAGGAGTGAGATATAGTATTTATAATTTATTAACTTGGATAGAGCATTGGCTAACCAACAGAAAACAGCGTCAGGATAAATGGGTCTTTCTCTCGTTGGCAAGATTTGACTAGTGGAGTGCCACAATGTTCAGTCCTTGGGCCCCAACTATTTACAAATCTATATTAATGAACTTTGGATGCAGGGAAAGACTAGATTTGCAGATGATGCCAAAATAGGTGGGAAAGTGAGTTGCAATAAATAATTAGGAAATCAGCAATATGGAAATGGATAGGTTAGGTGAATGGGCCAAAATTTGACAGATGAAGTTTAATGTGGATAATAGTTAGATTATCCATTCTAGTCAGAAGAAATAGAATGACAACTTCTAATCTAAAAGGAGAGAAACTTCAGAGTGCTTCGGTGCACAAGGATCTGGGTGTCCTCGTGCACGAATCACACAATTATTATGTAGGTTCAGCAGGTAATAAGGAAGACAAATGGAATTTTGGCATTTACTGCTAAAGAAATAAGAGTATAAAAATTGTGAAGTGTTTCTGCAACTGTACAAGGCATTAGGGTGACCACACCTAGAATACAATTCTGGTCCCCATTACTTGAAGAGGGATGTAGTTGCATTGGAGGTAGTTTAGAGGAGGTTCAGTAAATTGATTCCAGAGGCTTGTGAATAGAGACTGAGCATTTTAGGCCTATACTGTCTAGAGTTTAAAAGAATGAGAGGAGATCTAATCATATAAGGTGCCTAAGGGATTGACAGAGTAGATGTAGGATGTTTTCCCTGGGGAAATGTAGAAGGAGATTTCATAATTTTAGGGTAAAGGGTCGCAGATTTAAAACCGAGATGAGAAGTTTCTTCTCTCAAAGGGTTGTGAATCTGTGCAATTATTACCCCAAAGTGTGATGGATGCTGGGACATTAAGTCAACTTAAAGAGGAGTTAACAGAATTTTAATTAGTTATAGTTTAAAAGGTTGTGAAGTGTAGGAAAGTGGAGTTGAGGCTGAAATGAGATCAGTCATGAATGTGTGATGTTGGAGCAGGATTGAGGGCTGAATTACCTACCCCTGCTTCATAAGTTCTGTAGGCTAAAGGAGTTAAAGTGTATGGGGAATAGACAGGAACTGGATACTGAGTTGAATGATTAGCTATGATCATTTTGAAAAGCAGAGTGAGCTTGAAGAAGTGCTTGCTTCTATTCTTGCTTATTTTCTATGTTTCTAACAGCAGACGATATAGCTTCCATTAGGAGACGGTGTATCACTGAACTTTTTTGTTTTGCAGTTATTTTTACGGTCAACATCTTTTAAATGGGAGTCTTTAATGTTTTAATGCTGCCTATCTAAAGTATTCTATCAATTGGTTGTTTGGTTGTACAGATCTTGATTCTTGCTGAAAAAAGACACATTTTATCAAGGCTTTTCGCCTTGCTCTAATCAGCCAATTTAACATTCATAAATGTAGTTTCCAGTACATAGAATCTTGCCATATTGTGAGCCAAAATGTAAATTCCAACTTTATTGTTAACACAGTTTTTCACACATTCAGGATTATGTAGCAAATGTTGTCCAATTGCAAAATCCCATTTAATTTTGAACTCTGAGTTTTGCAAACAAAGGCTAGTTAAGGTATAGTCACTACTTTGCTTATTATCACTAACCAAAATGGTTTGCTATTTAATATGATGCAATATGCAAATTCATATTATTTGTTTGTGTGATAAACAGCAAGTCTTTTTGGCTCAACAAGAGCATTTGGCTATTAGTGAAAAGTACTGGGTGTTGCTATTTCATAATAGTAGCACAAAGCAGCTGATTTCACTTTGCTCAAACATTTCAGATAAGAATTTAGGCACAGGAGTAGGCTATTCATGTCTAACCCTGAGGTAGATTCAAAACCTTTTTCAGGTCCAAAAGTGACAGCCTTAGGCCATTCATAATTTCATGCAATTGATCTGAACAGGGTAGCCATTATTCTGCAGGATGACTTTAACATTTGGCAATTCTGTAGGAAAGCAAAGCTTGGTAGTTAACTATCAGTCATCATTAACTAATACCCATTTTATGTCAACATGACTACTAACCAGACGCCACTGGCATCTACACTAATACAGCAAAGATGTTGTTCTGTCTTTGGCATTGCACTTCTCCTGATGAGTGCAAGATGATAAGCTTTAACAAAATGTTTTTTTCAAAAATTTTAAATAAATGAAATTAACTTTAGAACGCTATCGAACCATTTACTACTTACATTAGTCTGTAATCATGGTTTCTTTGTTAACTGAGAAAAAAGTTAAAAGCTGTAAATACGTGTATTAGTTTTCTTGAATTTAAAAAAAATGTAATTTTATAAGCTTGCTTGAAGGCCAGCAAGCATACATAATTAACAGCAGCTCACAATGGTGATTAATTTAATCAGTTTCTTCAACTATTACCTTTAAAACTAACACAAAGGATGACAAATTCAACTAGCACTTAGTTTTGCAGTTAATTATGATTTGCGCTAAAGTTCCATGATCTTTCGTGCTGGTCTCATTGAATTGTGCTGTCAAATCCAGTAAAATGTGGTGGAAACTTGTGCTCACTGTTTCCAATTCCATATCAAATCGTCTTAGTACAACATGCTGGTTAAAGATAGACAATGAATATTACCTTTCCTGGTTACCAATTGCAGATTATCTCTCAATACACCTGCAGCAATGACCTCAAACAATTAATCCTCTGATTTTGGTGTCAGGCACGTCAAGGACATGAACTACACAATGACAGCTGCTGTGTGTTCAAAGAACACTGCCGACGTCAAAACATGGAATTAAAGCAAAACCTTCAAGATAAGCTTTCCTTTCTCATTGGAGGTTTGGCCATGAAACAAGTGTTCCACGTTTGTCTCTTAGGGTCATAGAGCCGTACAGCACAGAAACAGACCCTTTGGTCCAACCTTTCCATGCCAACCAGATATCTTAAATTAATCAAGTTACCTTTGTGAGTCAAACACCTTTTGTGGTATGCGTGATGCTGAGAGTTGCTGTTCAATAACAAGTAGTCTATTTGGTGGTGGGTGAAGGTGGGAGCTCAGAGATGAGCTCTGGTGGCTGACATTAGCCTGATCTTTATGGTGGTGTCTATGGAATGCATTTCCATCCATATAGATTTCAGAGCCAGAACAGACTTTGCCATTGCATTTTAATGCTCTGTGATGGGGAAGGAAGATTGGTGGATCGGAGGGCAACATCTCTCTCTCCCTCTCTCTCTCTCTCTCTCTCTCTCTCTCTCTCTCTCTCTCTCTCTCTTTTACTTTTTTTGCTCTTTATCTTGTCTTTCTGTGTTACTTATACGTGAAAATACAAATTACGAGCGGGACTGGGCCATCCGGCTCATTGAGCCTGCTCCACATTTAATAAGCTCGTGGCTGTGGCTGGTCTGATTGTAATCTGTACTTTGCGCCTGTCCCCGAAAATCTTTGAATCCCTTGTCAGTCAAAAGTCTACCTTGCTCTGCTTTAAAAATATTCAATTAATTCACCTCTGGGAGAGAGAAATACACTCTCCTCATTTGTCCTAACTGGGACGTTGCTTATTTTTAAACTGTGTCCCCTAGTTCTAAGTTATTCAGTATGTTTTAATAAGATCTCCTATCATTTTTCTAAATATTAATAGATACAGGCTGAAAGTGTACAATCTTCCCTCATAAAATTAATCCCTTGATCCTATGTATGACTCAGTACCTTCTATGAAATATTTTTAATGCTAATACGTGTCCCTTTAAGGAGGTAAAAAAGAGTTGTACACCGAACTCCAAATATAATCTCACTGACTGAGGCAGTACTTGTTTTCTCTTCCATTTCCCTTGCAGTAAGCAATCTGCACACTAATTTATTGGGATTTATGTACCAGGATGTCTACTTTCTTCTGTAGCATAGAGTTTTTCTCCAACGTCATGAGTCTACGGAACCCCCTTCCCCCAAGATAAGTGGAGGCAGAGAAGTTGAATATTTTTAAGGCAAAGATAGATTCTTGACTATCGTGATGGTCAAAAGTTACCGGGGTGGATGGGATTGGAGAGTTGAGGCAACAGAGATGAGCCATGATCTTACTGAATGGGATCAAGGAGCCACTTTTGTTTTGTATAACTAAAACAAGTGGCATCTCAGCTTCTTGTTTGGATTATAACTTTTAATCCATTTACCATGTCCCCATGAGAAGGTGTAACTTAGTTCAGCAAACTCATTCCTTCTAAAGCATTGATAGAGTAGATTGTCAAACTCCACTCCCCATCCTCCTGAACCAATCACCTAATTTCAAAACCATCATTACACTTATTACTATCTTGATCAATACTTAATGTGATGCAATCAGGAAGCTTCATGGTTATGGGGTGGAGTGTTAAAGCCATGAAGGTGAGATGAATGTTGCTTGACCCCAGTTTGCACACACATTGTGTTTGTGTTGGATCCCTATGAAGGTCTTTGTGAAGTTGACTGTGGATATCTAACGATAGTTTCTGCTGATTTTGCTTCTTTTTGCTTGGATTTGTCTTGCTGTGAAGATCACATCCACTGTATCTCTTGGTGGACAGAATCCACACTGCAACTTTGGAGAGAACGCTTCAGTCATTGGGAGGAGGCAATCAAGGAGAATATTTGCTCTCAATGTCCTTGTGATGGGGGCAGCAAGTAGTGACCGCAATAAGTCTTGCCTGTTTTTCTTTTGTAGAAAGTCACAATTATGGCATCTCAGAAATCCATTGGCATTCTCTTCTCCCTTCCAAATGATTGAGCCATGTATTCATGACAAACATGCTTCTTACAGAGGTAGCCATATTAGTTTTCAACTGTCAGATAGCATTTTCTCCCTCTTGAACTGGTGTGTACGGTGGTGGTGGTGGTGGGTAGTATGCTGTGAGATGTGGTCATGGGCGTCCACATCAAGGTGAGATCCATGAAATGCTTCTTCCAATAAGCACCAACTGCCCCTCTGTCTTTGATGAGGACCATCCAGTTCTTCACTGTCAATGTGGCAGGTTCGTGGGAGCTTGAGCTGTACATGGATTCCTCAGTGCATCAAGACCATTCTTTCTGTCCACCATCTATTCCTTAGATCACAAGCGTTTTTGTTGAAACTCAGACTTTTTGTTTTTAGACCTGCTGTCTTTCCATTTAGTTTTGATGGTGTTCCAGTGCAGGAATACCTTGCATTAATGATTTAGTTGCTCATAGACCTCCTGGTCATTCAGATCAGGCCAGCCTTGATTTTCCTGGTAGAGAGCCATATCGTCTCCTCACGAGTGCTATTTTAGGATGGACTTAAGGGTAGACCAGGCTTTGAACACTTAACCAGCAGGGAACAAAGTGTTACCAGATTGCCTATGAGGTACTGTTTCTACAAAGATTCCCAGAGTCCATCAACATTGCATTTCCTGTGGTGGTTTTTCTGTTGCCACTGCTGTTTTTCTGGCCAGGCTAGGGGAGACAGTGGACTACATTAGGTGATGGGCAGTCTAGAAGTCCTCGGGTGCTGTCATGGTATGAGTGATATGAATATCCTTGTGTTTTGCATGGACAATGTTATGGTCAAGCACATGCCAATGCCCAGAACGCAAATGCTGCTATGAGGTTTTATATTTGTCTGGGAAGATAAGTTCCTTTTTTTTTAGATTAGATTACTTACAGTGTGGAAACAGGCCCTTCGGCCCAACAAGTCCACACCGACCTGCCGAAGCGCAACCCACCCAGACCCATTCCCCTACATTTACCTCTTCACCTAACACTACGGGCAATTTAGCATGGCCAATTCACCTAACCTGCACATTTTTGGATTGTAGGAGGAAACTGGAGCACCCAGAGGAAACCCACGCAGCCACGGGGAGAGTGTGCAAACTCCACACAGAGTCGCCAGAGGCAGGAATTGAACTCGGGTCTCTGGTGCTGTGAGGTAGCAGTGCTAACCACTATGCTGCCCACACACCATGACCAGACCCAAGTTTTAGGTATTTTGTCAAGAAGAGGAGTCCGTTGATATTTGCTTTCCCAATGCCTTCCTTGCGAGTCGCTCTTTTCCAGACATTTGGGTCACTCCCAATTTGATGTTGAAGTCAACAAGGAGAATTAGCTTGTCTCAGCGGAAAACAGCGAGGCGAGTGGTGGATCAGGCAATCTACATATTCCTGCGCTAATATTTATTGAGCAACCTGTTTAAAAATGTTAGTACACACCTCTGGAACAGGTGAGACTTGAACCCAGGCCTTCTGGCTGAGAGATAGGGGCATTACCACTGCACCATATGAATCCCCAGTGCGTTGGCCTATGGTAATGGTGCAGACAGGAAACCTCAGCTCTAACGTTATTTACAGAAGGATTTTTGGATTTGGATTTCAGATAAATCATTGCAGTTGTTCACAAGCTAACAATTCTATAAATAATAAGATAAAGCTGAAAGCGTCTATCTTCATTCCACTACCTCCACCATGAGTCCTGTGTTAGACCCACCAATGTTAGAGTCACCACACTTCAGGCACTACATCTTTGTGGCTGGGCCCATCTCCCCGTCAGGATGCCGAGCCTTGGTCCGATGCTGCACTGATAATCTCACCCCACGACCAGAAGCACTCAGCCTTGCCAATAAGCAGGAATCCCCAGTTCCAGGCCTCTAGCAACCAGGAGGTGCCAAAATCACTTAGCCAGTATCCAGGAGTCCGCACTCTGGGCTGACCGCAACGGGCAGTTCCTGGCTCTGCTGCTCCCTTGGCGACGCCTGGAGTTCCTGCTCTGGGCCTACCACAACAGGAGTCTGGCTCCACCGACAGGCCAGGCTGCCAACTCACCAACTGTCGCAAGGGTCACCCAGCCACCTCAGTCACTGCTAGACTTCAATGCACTGAAATCAAAAATAAACAAACATTGCCTCACAAAATCTGAAACCGAAGCTGTTTAATTGTAAACCGTTAAGGCAAAAAATGAAATTGAGAAGTACTTTTCCAATGTTTATAAAGCTTGGGTCAGAATCTGCATTGTCTTATTTGTAGCTGGATTAATTCAAGCCACCAACACATTTTATTAAGCTTTTCCTTAGCAAAATAAAAATGTTCTTTAGGTTTGAGTTCAAATGCATTTATGGAAAGATCCTGTATTCTTCAAATTCATTTTGCTGTCAAGTGGCACAGTTCTATGGTTCTGTGGGTAGCAGTAAACCTCTGTACCTTCACACTTAAGGTTCGGTGGTAACTGCCCAGGGCCATGCAAAGAGGGAAGTTATTTATAGAAAAAGCTATTTACGGGGCGCACCGTTACCATGGTGGCAGGGGTTTGTGTTAACAACAGTTACCCCAACCAGGTTAGAAACCACAACCTTTAATCAAATCAAGTGTTTGTATTCTGATGTCATTTTCTATTTAACAACATATCTAACAACTTATTTTACAATACGTAGTATCTATATCTGAAGTATAATCCAGAAGCGTAATAAAATTCCTTATATGTTGACATAAACAATGAATATATAATAAATGACTTATGAAACTTTATTTGCAGGACCTTGTCTCTAATAAGATTAGGATGTACATGTTATAAAGTTTCACAAAAAAGTGCATTTCCAACTTTGATGTTGTGGACATGTTCGAGTCACTCACTTTTCATTAAATACTGTTGCCAAATTTGTGGATGACATGAAAATAGGTTGATTATGAGAGGGATGCAAACAGTCTCCAGTCATTGATAGATTAAGTAAGTGGGCAAAATGGAATATACTGTGGGGAAATGTTAAGTTCATTTTGGAAGGGAGAACAAAAACATTATTTAAATGGAAAAAGAAATTGCAGAAAGCTGCAATACAAGGTGACTTGGGGGTACTTGTACACAAAACACAGAATGCTAGCATATAGATGTAGCAGGTATTTGGGAAGGCTAATGGAAGGTTGATCCCTATTTCAAGGCATGTAAGAGTTGGGAAGTCTTAAGCCAACAGTACTTGGTGTGGATGAGATCACGTGTAGTATGTGAGCAGTTTTTGGTCCCCTTATTTAAGGACAGATACCACTTCATTGGAGGTAGTTCGGAGAAGGTTCACTAGGATGATATCTGGTATGGTCTTATGAGTCCAAGTTAAACAGATTGGGACTCGACTCACTGGAATTTCATAGAATGAGAGGTGATCTTATTAAAACATGCAGGATTCTTAAGGGGCTTGGCAGGGCAAATGCTGAGAGGATGCTTCCCCTTATGGGAGAGTCTAGGATCAGGGGGCATAGTCTCAGAATAAAGGAGCGCCAATTTAAGATTGAAATGAGGAAGAATTTCTTCTCTCGTGGGTTGCAAGTCCTTGGACCACTTTGCCACAGAGAGCTGTGGGGGCAGAGTGTTTGTGTGTGTTTAAGATTGAGATAAATTCTTGATCAGTAGGGAATCAAGGGTTGTGGGAAAAGGGCAGGAAAGCAGGGTTGAAGAATCTCAGATCAGCCATGATCCTAATGAATGTCAGAACAGGCTAGAGGAACTGAATGGCCTGCTGCTGTTCCAAGTATGATCTTATTATCCAGCTCGCTTTCACTTTACCACATGCTGAATGAAAAATCTTCTTCTACATAATGAGTAATTCAAATATGTAATTATCCAGATTTTATGTCATCTTTCGTGTTTTCATTATAGCCTTTAACATCTCATGTCTCCACTTTGGGAGGAAGAATAAAAAGATACAATATTATTTAAATGGAGGCTAATGCATGCTACAGTATAGAAGGATCTTACATCATCGCAGGTACAGCATGTAACTAGGAAGGCACTAATGGAATGTTGACCTTTATTGCAAAATGGAATGGAATATCAGAGTAAAGTCTTGCTCCAATTCTTCAGGACATAAGTGAGACTGCATGGTTTTGGTCTCTGATTTTACTTGTTGAACTGGGGAAAGTTCAGAAAAGGTTCATTAGATTGATTCCTGGGATGAAGAGATTGTCTCATGTGTAAAGGATGAGCAGGTTATGCTGACACTCATTGGAATTTAGAAAAAATGAGATGTGATCTTATTGAATTATACATAGATTTTTAGGAGTTTTGCAAGATAGATGCTGTTTCCTCTAATGAGAAATCTGTAATAGGAGTCAAAGCTTCAGAATAAAGATTTGGAGGTGCCGGTGTTGAACTGGGGTGTACAAAGTTAAAAATCGCACAACATCAGGTTGTAGTCCAACAGGTTTAGAGTCATAGAGTCATACAGCATGGAAACAGACCCTTCGGTCCAACCCGTCCATGCCGACCAGATGTCCCAACCCCAACACCAATTTATAGTCCAACAGGTTTATTTGGAAGCACTAGCTTTTGGAACGCTGCTCCTTCATCAGGTGGTTATGGAGTATAAAATCGTAAGCCACAGCATTTATAGCAAATGTTTACAGTGTGATGTAACTGAAATTATATATTGAAAAAGACCTGGATTGTTTGTTAAGTCTGTCATCTTTTAGAATGACCACGTTGGTTTCAGTTCTTTAGTATGTAAATCCCATAACTTTTTTAAAGTTACATTCTCAAATGAACATTTACAGTAGGTGCCATGTCAGCTCAGATAATGCAGGGAAGGTGTGAGGTGCCCTGTGGGAGGCTGTCTGTGCCCCAGTGTTCAGATTGATTCTAATCTTAAAAAAGGGATTTACAGAAACTTACATGGATTCATGCAGTTTTTGAGCAGAATAAAGTGTAATTCTGCAAGTACAAATTTGCCCCACAAACTTTGTGTGTGTGTGTGTGTGTGTGTGTGTGTGTGTGTGTGTGTGTGCGCGCGCGTGCGCGGGGTGGGGTAGGAGTGTCTATGAGAGAGTATGTGTGAGTATGAGTGCAAAGGGATATAAGGCTATGAGAGGGTTGTGTGTGCATGTGAGTGTGGGAGTATGAGAGAGAGCTTGTATATGAGAGAGGGTCTGCGTGGGTGTATGGTGTGCAGGAGAGTGTGTGTCTGTGCCTGTGTGTGTGTATAGTGCAGTGGAGTCACCTGTAGTGTGACATGAACCCAAGGTCCCGGTTGAGGCCCTCCCCATGAGCACCAAACCTGGCAATCAGCCTCTGCTCGGCCACTTTGCGTTGTTCCCGGTCCTGAAGTCCGCCTTGGAAGATGGTCACCCGAAGGTCCAAGGTCGAATGTCCTGGACCGCTAAAGGGTTCTCTGACTGGGAGGGAGCACTCCTGTCTGTTGATTGTTGTGCGGTGTCCATTCGTCCCCATTGCTGTAGCCTCTGCTCGGTTTCACCAATGTCCCATGCCTCAGGGCATCCTTGCCTGCAGCGTATGAGACAGACAATGTTGGCCGAGTCACATGAGTACCCGCAACATACATGGTGGGAGGTGTCCCCATGCGTAATGATGGTATCCGTGTTGACACTCTGACATGTCTTGTAGTATCTACTGTAACAGGGTTGTCCTAAAAGCCGGGCAGTTTGCTGTGAACAATGATCTGTTTGAGGTTTGGCGGTTCTTTAAAGGTGCAAAGTGGAGGTGTTGAGAAGGTGTCGGCGAGGTGCTCATCCTCATTGATAATATATGGGAGGCTGCGAAGAACACAAGCTGCAACTGACAGGGTACCCTACATTGTCCAGTACATCCTAGGAGCTGAAAAACTACGCCATGTTCTTTGCAGTCTACAACATATTATCAATGAGGATGAACACCTCGCTGAGACCTTCCCCACACCTCCACTTCTCTCCTTTAAACAACCACTAAACCTCAAACAGATCATTGTTCGCAGCAAATTGCCTGGCTTTCAGGACAACACCATACAACCTTGCCACGGTAGACTCTGCAAGACATGTCAGAATGTCGACACGGATACCACCTTTACATGTGGGGACATCTCCCACCATGTACATGGCAGGTACTCATATGACTCAGCCAACATCGTCTCTCTCAAAGATGCCCTGAGGCATGGTACATTGGTGAGTCTGAGCAGAGGCTACAGCAATGGATGAATGACCACCACACGACAATCAACAGACAGGAGTGTTCCCTCCCAGTCAGAGAACACTTTAGCCGTCCGGGACATTAAATCTCAGACCTTTCTCCAAGGCAAACTTTGGGACAGGCAGCAATGTCAAGTGGGCAAGCAGAGGCTAATAGCCAAGTTCGGTATCCATGGGGGTGGTCTCAACCGGGACCTTGGGTTTATGTCCATAAAACCATAAGACATAGGAGTGGAAGCAAGACCATTTGGCCCATCGAGTCCACTCTGCCATTTAAGCATCGCTGATGGTCATTTCAATTCCACTTACCCACACTCTCCCCGTAGCCCTTAATCCCTTTCGAGACCAAGAATTTATCAATCTCTGCTTTGAAGACACCTAACGTCCTGGCCTCCACTGCGTTCCATGGCAATAAATTCCATCGGCCCACCACTCTCTGGCTGAAGAAGTGTCTCCTCATTTCCGTTCTAAATTGACCCCTCTAATTTTAAAAGGTAAAAACAATGACTGCAGATGCTGGAAATCAGATTCTGGATTAGTGGTGCTGGAAGAACACAGCAGTTCAGGCAGCATCCAAGTAGCTTTGAAATCAACGTTTCGGGCAAAAGCCCTTCATCAGGAATAAAGGCAGTGAGCCTGAAGTGTGGAGAGATAAGCAAGAGGAGGGTGGGGGTGGGGAGAAAGTAGAATAGAGTACAATGGATGAGTGGGGGAGGGGATGAAGGTGATAGGTCAAGGAGGAGAGGGTGGAGTGGATAGGTGGAAAAGAAGATAGGCAGGTAGGACAAGTCCGGACAAGTTATGGGGACAGTTACTGAGCTGGAAGTTTAGAACTAGGGTGAGGTGGGGGAAGGGGAAATGAGAAAACTGTTGAAGTCCACATTGATGCCCTGGGGTTGAAGTGTTCCGAGGCGGAAGATGAGGCGTTCTTCCTCCAGGCATCTGGTGGTGAGGGAGCAGCGGTGAAGGAGGCCCAGGACCTCCATGTCCTCGGCAGAGTGGGAGGGGGAGTTGAAATGTTGGGCCACGGGGCGGTGTGGTTGATTGGTGCGGGTGTCCCGGAGATGTTCCCTAAAGCGCTCTGCTAGGAGGCGCCCAGTCTCCCCAATGTAGAGGAGACCGCATCGGGAGCAATGGATACAATAAATGATATTAGTGGATGTGCAAGTAAAACTTTGATGGATGTGGAAGGCTCCTTTAGGACCTTGGATAGAGGTGTGGGAGGAGGTGTGGGGGAAGTTTTTACAGTTCCTGCGGTGGCAGGGGAAAGTGCTAGGATTGGAGGGTGGGTTGGAGGGGGCGTGGACCTGACCAGGTAGTCGCGGAGGAAACAGTCTTTGCGGAAGGCGGAAAGGGGTGGGGAGGGAAATATATCCTTGGTAGTGGGGTCTGTTTGGAGGTGGCGGAAATGTCGGCGGATGATTTGGTTTATGCGAAGGTTGGTAGGGTGGAAGGTCAGCACCAGGGGCGTTCTGTCCTTGTTACGGTTGGAGGGGTGGGGTCTGAGGGCGGAGGTGCGGGATGTAGACGAGGTGCATTGGAGGGCATCTTTAACCACGTGGGAAGGGAAATTGCGGTCTCTAAAGAAGGAGGCCATCTGGTGTGTTCTGTGGTGGAACTGGTCCTCCTGGGAGCAGATCCGGCGGAGGCGGAGGAATTGGGAATACGGGATGGCATTTTTGCAAGAGGTAGGGTGGGAAGAGATGTAATCCAGGTAGTTGTGGGAGTCAGTGGGTTTGTAAAAAATGTCGGTGTCAAGTCGGTCGTCATTAATGGAGATGGAGAGGTCTAGGAAGGGGAGGGAGGTGTCAGAGATGGTCTAGGTAAATTTAAGGTCAGGGTGGAATGTGTTGGTGAAGTTGATGAATTGCTCAATCTCCTCGCGGGAGCACGAGGTGGCGCCAATGCAGTCATCAATGTAGCGGAGGAAGAGGTGGGGAGTGGTGCCGGTGTAATTACGGAAGATCAACTGCTCTACATAGCCAACAAAGAGACAGGCATAGCTGGGGCCCATACGTGTGCCCATGGCTACCCCTTTGGTCTGGAGGAAGTGGGAGGATTCAAAGGAGAAATTGTTAAGGGTGAGGACCAGTTCGGCCAAACGAATGAAGAGTGTCGGTGGAAGGGTACTGTTGGGGATGTCTGGAGAGGAAAAAACGGAGGGCTTGGAGGCCCTGGTCATGGTGGATGGAGGTGTAGAGGGATTGGATATCCATGGTGAAGATGAGGCGTTGGGGGCCGGGGAAACAAAAGTCTTGGAGGAGGTGGAGGGCGTGGGTGGTGTCTTGAACGTATGTGGGGTGTTCCTGGACTCTGGGGGATAGGATAGTGTCGAGGTAGGTAGAGATGAGTTCAGTGGGGCAGGAGCATGCTGAGACAATGGGTCGGCCAGGGTGGTCAGGCTTGTGGATCTTGGGAAGGAGGTAGCACCGGGCAGTGCGGGGTTCCCGGACTATGAGGTTGGAAGCTGTAGGTGGGAGATCTCCTGAGGTGATGAGGTTCTGTATGGTCTGGGAGATGATGGTTTGGTGATGGGGGGTGGGGTCATGGTCGAGGGAGCAGTAAGAAGAGGTGTCCTCGAATTGACGTTTGGCTTCAGCGGTGTAGAGGTCAGTGCGCCAGACTACCACTGCGCCCCCTTTATCCACTGGCTTGATGGTGAGGTTGGGATTGGAGCAGAGGGATTGGAGAGCTGCACATTGTGAAGGTGAGAGGTTGGAGTGGGGGAGGGAGGTAGACAGGTTGAGGCGGTTAATGTCCCGGCGGCAGTTGGAAATGAAGAGGTCGAGGGCAGGTAATAGGCCTGCGCGGGGTGTCCAGGTGGATGCAGTGTGTTGGAGGTGGGCGAAGGGGTCCTCGGAAGGTGGGCGGGAATCCTGATTGTGAAAGCAAGCTCGGAGGCGGAGGTGATGGAGGAATTGTTCGACATCACGGCGTGTATTAAATTCATTAATGCGTGGACGGAGGGTAATGAAGGTGAGTCCTTTGTTGAGGACTGATCATTCGTCCTCAGTGAGGGGGAGGTCTGGGGGGATGGTGAAAACTCGGCAGGGCTGGGAGCTGGGATCTGGTGTGGGTGTAGAGCTGGGAGTGGGGGCGGAACCTGTAACTGGAGTGGGTGTGATGGTGGGGGGAATGGGGGTGGAGTCATGAGCATGGGTAGTGTTCCCCTTGGGGTTCTGGGGGGTGGAGATGGTGACAGTGGGGTCTGTGGGGGGCATGTCAGCAGAATGCAGGTGAGTGGCGCTGGTGGGGGCGGAAGTGGTGGTGACCATGGCAGTAGGGGTGGTGGGAGTCACTGAGCATGTGGCATCAGTGATGATGTGAAGGGCAGAAGTGATGTCAGGGGTGATGCATGAGGAATTGTGAGGGGTGGAAGTGGTTGTGGGAGTGGCCGTGATGGGGGCGGAAGTGACATCGTCAATTAGTGTGGGGGTGGTAGCTGCATCAGCCGCATGGCTAATGGTGGAATAGATTCCGAGGCCAGGGGAATCTTCTGGAATGTTTGAGGAGCGCTGGTTATGGAGGTGGGTGGATAAAAGTTTGTTGTACTTACAGTTTTTGATGTTTGAGATGGAATTGAAATACTGTTTGTTGAGAGTATGAATTCTCCTGAGGATGTAGTACAGAGTGGGTCCTTTGCAATTCTGAGAGAGTGTGGCCCTCAGCTGAGGCAGGGCTGACTGGAGAGAGGTTAGGTGCCGGCGCATTGCTGCAAGCGTGGAGCGGAGGATCTTGAAGGAGAACTGTTGCTGGTGTTTTTGAATCTGTAATTAAGGCTGTGCCCACGGGTCCTAGTCTCCCTGCCTAACGGAAACAACTACCCAGCATCCACCCTTTCTAAACCATGCATTATCTTGTCACACTACAGGTGACCCCACTGCACTACACACACACACTCACACACACACACACCTACAGACCCATACACTCACGCAGACCATCTCTCGTATGCTCACACCCTTATACCCCTTTACACACACAGTCTCTCACAGACACTCAGACCCACTGTCCACACAACCCCACCACCCCCGGCGCGCACACAAACGCATGTACTTACAGAATTACATTTTATTTTGTTCAAAACTACATAAATCCACATAAGATTCTGTAAATCCCTTTTTTAGATTAAAATCAGTCTGAACATTGGGGCACAGACAGGGCACCTCACACCTTCAATGTACTATCTGGGCCGACATGACACCTATTGTTAAAGCTCACTTGAGAACATAACTTTAGAAAAGTTTTGCGATTTACATATGAAAGAACTGAAACCAACATGGTCATTCTAAAAGATGAGAGACTTAACAAACAATCCAGGTTTTTTAAAATATATAATTTCAGTTACATCAGACTGTAAACTTTTGCTATAAATTCTGTGGCTTACGATCTTATACTCCACAACCACCTGATGAAGGAGCAGTGCTCCGAAAGCTAGTGCTTCCAAATAAACCTGTTGGACACCTGGTGTTGTGTGATCTTTAAATAAGAATAAAAAGGCCTCCTGTTAAGAAGTAGATGATGAGTAGTTTCTTCTCTCAGCATGACCCTAATCTTTAAAATTCTTTCCCTCCTGGACTGGGTCATTGAATGTATTGAAGGCCAATTAAGATAGATTTCTGATTTACAAGGGAGTCAGCAAATTTTGGGACAGACTAAAAAGTATACTTGAGACCATAATTCAGATCTGCCGTATAGTAGGCGTGAAGGACTGAATGGTCTCCTCCTACTCTTAGGTTATGATTATGTCATTTACACTTAGAGACTGAAAACCTTCAGAATATAAATGAAGTGTCTTTTTTGTTCAATTCTTTCATTTATTTTCTGCTTACTTTAAACTGATTCTCCCAGTCCTGTGCTGGATGCAGCCATGAGGATTGGTAAGTATCATTCTTCCAGAGCTCTGGCAAAGCTACCCTGAAATCAATCACCAGCTGGAGGAGTTTGGACTAACTCACTCACCTCAGTCTTCCTTCCTTCTCTACACCAACCATGGTAACAACAGCCAGGTTTGGGTTAAAAGGAAATGCAATATTCTGTTTTATCAGGAACAGAAAATTAATAGCATTGAGTCAGTCACCCTTTATATGCCAGACCTGTTTTCAATTCTACTGACTCCCCAAACTGATCCTTAAATTTAAAAAAACATAATTTTGTGTCTAACACAATAGATAGAAGTTTATAACGTAATGAGAGACATAGATAGAGTTAATGATAGTGGTCTTTTCCCTAGAATGGGGGATTTCAAGACTAGGGGGCACATTTTTAGGGTGGGAGGAGAGGATTTTAAAAGAAGACGTGAGAGGTAAATATTTTACAGAGGGTGATTGACATGTGGAATGAACTTCCTGAGGGAGTCATGGATGGAGGTATAATTACAATATTTAAAAGGCATTTGGATGGATACATGAATCAGAAAGGTATGGAGGGATATGGGTCAGGAGCAAGCAGATGGGACTAGTTTAGTTTGGGATTATGTTCAGTATAGACTGGTTGGACCGAAGGATCTGTTTCCGTGCTGTATGACTACGTGACTCTATGTAGAAGCAGAAATAGGCCATTCAGCCCATCGAATCTACTCTGCCATTCAGTGAGATCACAGCTAATCTCACAATCCTCAACTCCACTTTCTTGACTTTTTCCCCATAACCTTTGATTCCTTTACTGATTAAATATCTGTCTATCTCAGCTTTCAATATACTTAATGAGCTAGGCTCAGCAGCTGGTAAAGAATTCCACAGGCTTATTACCCTCTGAGAGAAGAAATGCCTCCTTACCTCATCTTAAATGTGTGGCCTCTTGTTCTGCAATTATGCCCTTTGGTTCCACACTCTGCCACAAGGGAAAGCAACCTTTCTGTCTCTATCCTGTCAAGTACCTAACAAACTTGTATATTTCACTCAGATAATTTCTCATTTTTCTACATTCCATTGAGTACAGGCCAAATCTATTGAAACTTTCATCATAAGACAGTGTCAGCCTTATAAACCTTCTGTGCACTGCCTCCAATGCCATTATATCTTTCCTTAGATAATGGTGTCCAAAACTGTTCACACTATTCCAGCTGTGGTCTGATTAGTACCTTGTGTAGTTTTAGCTAAACCTCCGTATATTTGTATTTCAGTCCCTTTGAAATAAAGGCCAATAATCAATATGCCTTTCCTATTACCTGCTGAACTTTGATGCAAGGTTTTTTATGATTCATAAATGAGGATAACCAAATCCTTCTGTTCTGTAGCTTTCTGCAGCCTTCCTGAATTTAAACAGTATTTAGCTACCCTATTCTTCCTGCCAAAGTGCATAACCTCACATTTCCCACATTATATTCCATCTATCAAGTTTTTGCCCAATTGCTTAACCTGTCTATATCCCTCTGCAAACTCTTTGTATCATCCTCATCAGTTGCCTTCCCACCTATTTTGTGTCATCCACAAACTTGGTTATAGTATATTCATTTTCCTCATCCAAGTCATTAATATACATTGGAAATAACTGTGACCCCAGCACTGATCCCTGTGGCGTTCAGTGGTTGCAGATTGCCATCCCAACTCTCTGTTTTCTATTAGTTAGCCAATCCTCTGTCCTAATGAAGGGCGTATGCCTGAAACATCAATTCTCCGGCTGTGATTTTCCAGCACCACACTCTTTGACTCAATCCTCTAGCCATACTAATATCCTGTCTCCAATGCCACGTAGTTGTTTGTAACCATTTTCTGTATTGATTTTGGTATGTCAATAGCAACCCTCTTCATGACTGTATAGATTAGATTACTTATAGTGTGGAAACAGGCCCTTCGGCCCAACAAGTCCACACCGCCCCGCCGAAGCGCAACCCACCCATACCCCTACATCCACCCCTTACCTAACACTACGGGCAATTTAGCATGGCCAATTCACCTGACCTGCACATCTTTGGACTGTGGGAGGAAACCGGAGCACCCGGAGGAAACCCACGCAGACATGGGGAGAACGTGCAAACTCCACACAGTTAGTCGCCTGAGGCAGGAATTGAACCCAGATCTCTGGCGCTGTGAGGCAGCAGTGCTAACCACTGTGCCACCGTGTCACCCATATAGAGCTGACAGCACCTTTCACTATCACTCTGTCCAATGTTATACAGAACAACATGGCCATTTCACCATCACATTCCATTACTGAATCAACTAGCTGGGGGACATTTCACCATCACAGGCTTTTAGTACACAAAACAACTCTAAAAATAACTTATTTTCCAAATGATTTTTTTCTTATTCTTGAATACATTATTTTTCCAAGGTACTCCTCTTTCCTCTTCAAAGATAACCCTGGTAGAGTTTTTAGTTCTTCTCAGAAGATTATTGCCTGTTAAACAAAGTTACTATTTATACTTTCTACTTCAGATATCATCAGTGGCACTCTCTGAATGAACTTGGTAGTTTAGCAGCTATTTATATCCTTATTTATCTGCCATTGGGTTGCAATGATTTCACGTGTATTTACAATAAAGAGAGAGAGAGAGGTTGTTATCTTGTTGACCTACCCAAACACCTGAAGCGAGTTCGCATTCTGTTGAATCACACACTAGTAATACTAACAAATCTAATGAAGATTAGTCTCTCCTCAAATGTGCCACATTCAATCTTCATAGATGAGAATGTACCATGAAATGCAGGATTGGGTAGAGTTTTGGTCAGATAATGCACCTTCATATTCTTACTGGCATGAAAGCGGTGAGGTAAAGTCAGGTCAAGAATTGAGCTTCCTGATTTTCCATTCATTGTCATCCCGTTTTATGTATCTACTCTAAAGTCCAAAAGAGGAAATCATTGCACCAAGTGGTGAAAACACTTTTTTTAAATGTGTGACACTTGTTGTTTACAGTCATAGAGATATACAGCATGGAAACAGACCCTTCAGTCCAACTCGTCCATGCTGAGCAGATATCCTAACTCTATCTAGTCCCATTTGCCAGCACTTGGCCCATATCTCTCTAAACCTTTCCTATTCATATACCCATCCAGATGCCTTTTAAATGTTACAATTCTACCAACCTCCACCACATCCTCCGGCAGCTCATTCCATATATGCTCCATCCACTCTCTGCATGAAAAATTTACCCCTTAGGTCTCTTTTATATCTTTCTCTTCTCACCCTAAACCTGTGCCCTCTAGTTCTGGACTCACCCACCCAAGGAAATGACTTTGTCTATTTATCCTATCCATGCCCTTCATGATTTTATAAACCTCTATAAGGTCAGCCCTCAGCCTCTGACACTTCAGGTAAAACAGCCCCTTCCTACTCAACCTCTCCCTATAGCTCAAATCCTCCAACCCTGGCAACATCCTTTTCTGAACCCTTTCAAGTTTCACAACATCCTTCTATGGGAAGGAGACCAGAATTGCACACAATACAGTATTCCAAGAGTGGCCTAACCAAAATACTTTACCACCGCAATATGATCTCCCAACTTCCTTACTCAATGCTGTGACCAATAAAGGAAAGCATACCAAACGCCTCCTTCACTATTCTATCTAGCTGTGACTCTACTTTCAAGGAACTATGAACCTGCACCCCAAGGTCTCTTTGTTCAGCAACACGCCCTAGGACCTTACCATTAATTGTATAAGCTTGAACAATAAAATTTTGAGATCAATGAAAGTGGAAGTTGCAAGTTAGAAAAAACATACTGCTGAGAATAGAACTGGCATTGACTTTCAATGACCTAATTTTCATATTCTAACTTAGACCCACTTTTACACACAAACTTTATATTCCACTTCTCAGTCCTAATTAATGCAGAGTAAGTCAGAAGTGGAATGCACGAAAGGATAATTTAAATCCTGTTTGTCATTCTTCAGCTGAATAAAATGCATTATTAGCTCCAAGTATCTCATAAGGCATGATCTGTACAATGTGTTTTCATATACATTTCCCAAGGGTTCAAGCCTTGAAACAGACTCATTGCCGTCTTGAATGACAGCTTGCATCTGACTGTACGGCTTCCCATTGGGGTTCTGAGGCTAAAAAAATCGAATTAGAGTCAACCCTGCAAGGAGCAATAACTTGGAATAAAAATAGATTTAGAAAATTCTCAGCAAGTCTGACAGCATCTGTGGAGAGAAAAATCAAGCCAGTGTTTCAGGTTCAAGGTCTTTCTTTTGAAACTCTTTAGAATAATAATTTGGATTCATAGAGTTAGCCTCTGATTTCTAAATGAAGTGTGATGGATGATGAATATATTCATAGAATTTTAACCTTTTGGCCCATCAAGTACTGCCAAAGCTGCACAAAATCTCTACCAGTCCCACCTTCCAGCACTCGGCTCATAGCCTTGAATGTTATGAAATGTCAAGTGTTCACCCAAGTACTTTTTAAAGGTTATGAATCTACCCACCTCAAATACTCTGCCAGGCCCTTCATTTCAAATCTGAAAATGTGTTGCTGGAAAAGCGCAGCAGGTCAGGCAGCATCCAAGGAACAGGAGAATCGACGTTTCGGGCATCAGCCCCTCTTCAAGATTCTTGAAGAAGGGCTGATGCCTAAAACGCCGATTCTCCTGCTCCTTGGATGCTGCCTGACCTGCTGCGCTTTTCCAGCAACACATTTTCAGCTCTGACCTCCAGCATCTGCAGTCCTCACTTTCTCCTCATTCATTTCAAATTCCCACCATCCTCTAGGTGAAAAAAGGCTTTCCTCAAATCCCCTCTAAACCTCCTGGAGAGAAGAAGGCAGAGAGGTGACTTGATGGAGGTGTACAAGATGGAGAGGCATAGATAGAGTAGATAGCCAGAGACTTTTCTCCAGGGCAGAAATGGCTGTCACAAGGGGTCATAATTTTAAGGTGATTGGAGGAAGGTTTAGGGGCGATGTTAGAGATAAGTTCTTTACGCAGAGAGCAGTGGAATGCACTGCCAGCGGTGGTAGTAGAGTCAGAGACATTAGGGACATTCAAGCGACTGCTGGAAGAGTACATGGACGGCAGTAAATTGAGGGCTGTGTAGGTTAGGTTGGTCTTAGATTAAGGTAAATGCTCGGCACAACCTCGTGGGCCGGAGGGCCTGTATTGTTCTGTACTATTCTAAGTTCTATGTTCTGAAGTGCGGGCCACCTAGCAGAGATATTTCTATCAGCGATAGCCATGGATGAGGTATTGGAAGACTGCAGGCTGGCTATATGTTCTATGCTCTATGATAAAAGCAAGTGTCCTCTATGCCTTTTTAACTCCCCCATTAAGCTGTCCAGTCATCTTTAGGGATCAATGGACAAACACCCCCAAGATCCCTCTTTTCATCTGAACTTCCTAGAGTCCTGTCACTAAATCAATTAAACATAATATGAAATTTATTTTCATTTGCAGCTTTTCATACTAATTTATTTGTTGAGTATGTTTGAGTATGATGGAATCGTGCAATAAATCCATGCAATCTCTGATAATTAGCAGTGAGAATAACCAGGGTCTGATAGGCCCAGTTTATCATTCCTAATAACACACCCCTTTTTTTGTAAGGTCAAGCAATGATACACCATGATACAACAAAGTTTAACAAAGACTTCTGTCTTAACTTCCTGCAGCAAACACACCTCATGTGAATGCCTAAAACAAATGCGTAAGTGTGCCACCAAGCAGATCAAAAATATTAGAAAACATTAGGAGAGATTTAATTGTGAATCATTTCTGTTTTATGGTGATTGCTGGTTCCAGTCAGGTGGATTTCCTTTGATGCATCTTCCTGCACTTTGAAGTGAAACATAATTCATCATGATTCAACATTTGCAGCAAATCATAATTCTGCCTTAGTTACATATTAAAAATTAAAGTAGCTGTTAATAGTTATAACTATAAATTTTTTATGGAAAGTTTACACATTATGCCAATGAAAGGATACCAAAGGATCGAATGACAGATATAAAATGAAAAGTCAATTTTAACTCCACTCCATTTGCAGAACCTAGGCAAATGGCAGCTTTAAAACCTGACTTAGCTGCTTGTAACTTGACTCCTTTTGTGCCATTTCTGTATTTAACCAGCAGGGTTCCGCAGATGGATGAGGCATCTGTCAAAACCAGACAAGGAGCTCATGCATTTTTGGATGAATGAGGACCCATTCAAACAGGGCTTTGAGCTAGGTAGCTGCAGTGACATTTGTGCTAGGCTGAGAGAGCTTCGCAGCTGATCAGCAGATAGACCAGACTTTCATCAGTATTTGCAGTAACCTGAAAGAATTTGTGCTCTATAAGGCTACCTACAGCTTGCATCCTGAAGGGAATGTCCTTGGCCAACATTCTTCAGTTGCATCGTCAATGAGCTACCTGTCATAAGGTCAGAATGAGAATTTGTTTTGATGATTGCACAATGTCCTATGCCTTTTGCCATTTATGTGATACTGAAGCAGCCTGTGCCCATATGTAGCAAAGATCTGGGCAATATCCAGCCTTGAGTTGACAAGTGGTAAGTAACATTTATGCCACACAAGTGCCAGGCAATGACTATCTCCAACAAGAAAAAACCTAATCATCACTCATTGACTTTCAAAACCATTACCATTACTGAACCTCTCAAAAGAAACATCCTGGGAGTGGGGTTGGGAGGCATTATCATTGACCAGAAATTGAGCTGATCAAGCCATACATATATTGTGGCTACTTGAACAGATCAGAGGCTACAAATTCTGTGGTGTCTAACTCATATCCTGTCTTCCAAATGCCTGTCTACTATTAAGAAGATACAAGTTGAGGAATATTCTCTACTTTCCTGGATGCAGCTCCAACAAAGTTACCTCGATATATTGTATCAGGAGACAGTCACATCCTTTAGGATAGGGTTTTGATTGGTCAGTGGACAGGGAAAGGAGGCCATGACAATCAGCGAGACAGGTAAGGGGATATAGGCAGCAAGAATGCAGGACCCTCAGCCTTTGCAATTGTCCAATAAATCCTTGCTTGGCCAAATGACAGTGAGAGCGGCCAGATGGATAATCTAATTGACCATGGCATTGTGGTAGAGGAAGCCATTCAAGTGGAGGGAATACAAAAAGAAGACAGTATTCTGTACAGTAAATTCAATGAGGCCAGAAGGCTGCATTGCTTACCCAGTACCAGGGCTCAAGAGATCTGCTCGGAACTGGCCAGGATATTGGTGGGAGAGGATCCAGTTATATCATGCTACCAATAGCAGACATAACTAGGAAAAAAATTCTGTTTAGATTGTATGAAGAGGGCACTCAATTGGATAGCAGAACCTCAATGGTAATATTCTCCAATTGGCCATGCCAGCTGGCAGAGGGTATATTTAAAATTAATTATGTTAATAATGGCTGGTGTGGAAGAAGTGGGTTTCAGTGTGGGGCATAGATAACGGTCCAGAGGAAAGTAGAGAATATAACATTGGGACAGTCTGTACCCGAACTGTACTGTGGTCAATGCTCAAACAAACCATTCAACTCAGGATGTCAATAGCAACCCTCTTCATGACTGGAAAGAGCTGACAGCACCTTTCACCATCTAAGGTGATGGATAAGTTAATGTAGTAAATCAAGGGGTCGAGCCAGGCAGTAAAATAATAATATGGGAAATGAATGAGAGGAAATGACAGGAAGGGACTGAGAGAATAAATGAAAGAGTGTACCAGTAGTCAAGACAAGATGTTACAAAAATAACAAATCAAAACTAATGGCCTGAATGAATACATACAGCATATAGCATGCATAACAAAGTAAATAAATTACTAGAGCACAGTGAAGTAAATAGGTGGCCAAACAGATGGTGTAAAAGAAAGGTGAATGAATATGCTCTCACAGACATTACAGAAACATGGTTACATGGAGATCAAAACTGACAATTTAATTTTCTGGGATATTTCATCTTTCAGAAAGTCAGGAAGGACAGAAAAGGTGTTTGGGTAGCACTGTTAACAAGAAATGAAATGAGGACAAGTGTGAGAAATTATCTAGGCTAGGATGATGTAGAGTCCATTTGGGCAGAGGTTAAAAAACAACAAGGGAAACACCTCACCCTCAGCAATTTCTCCTTCGAATCCTCCCACTTCCTTCAGACCAACAGGGTAGGCATAGGTACCTACATGGGCCCCAGCAATGTCTGCCTCTTCTTCGGAGACATGGAACAGTTCATCTTCTGCAATTACACTGGCACTATTTCGCACCTTTTCCTCCTCTATGTTGTTGACTGTATCAGCGCCACCTCATGCTCCCGTGAGGTGGTTGAACAGTTCATCAACTTCACGAACACCTTCCATCCTGACCTCAAGTTCACCTTGACCATCTCTGACACCTCCCTCTCCTTCCTGGACCTCTCTGTCTCCATCTCCGGTGACCAACTCCATACGGACATCTACTTTTCACCTACCAACTCCCACAGCTGCCTAGACTACACCTCCTCCCACCCCTCCTCTGTAAAAACATCTTCCCTTATTCCCAATTCCTCTGCCTCCGCTGCATCTGATCCCAGGTGGAGCAATTCCACTTCAGAATATCCCAAATGGCCTCCTGCTTCAAGAACCACCATTTCCCCTCCCACATGGTCAACAATGTCCTCCAATGCATCTCTTTCGCTTCGCGCACCTCCACCCTGAACCCCACCCTTTCAACCGCAACAAGGATAGACTCACCTGGTCCTCACCTTCCACCCCACCAATCTCCAGATACATTGCATTAGCCTCCGCCATTTCCACCACGTACAATCAGACGCCACCAGCAGAGATGTACTTCACTCCACACCCCTAACAGCATTCCATAGAGATCATTCCCTCCGCAACTCCCTCGTTAGGTACACTCATTCCCCACACCCCACCCCCCCACCTCCCCCCCCCCCACCCTCTAACCCACCCTCCACTCCTGGTACCTTCCCTTGCTGCCGCAAGAGGTGTAAAACCTGTGTCCACACCTCCTCCCAAGCCCCTAAAGGATTCTTCCAAGTCCAGCAGAGATTTTCCTGCACATCCAAATACCTCATCTACTGTGTCCGTTACTGTTGATGTATTCTACTCCACACTGGGGAGACAGGGCATCAACTCACGGAACATTTCAAGGTACACCTCTGGGACATACGCAACAAACAAACCCACCATCCTGTGGCTGACTACTTCAACTCCCCCTCCCACTCTGCCTGGAACATGCTAGTCCTTGGCCTCTTCCACCAGCAAATCCAAGCCGCCCCATGCCTGGGGGGAGAACGCCTCATCTTCCACTTTGGGACCCTCCAATCACACAGCATCGCTGTTCATTTCACCAGTTTCCTCATCTCCCATCCCCTGACCTCATCCCAGATGCAACCTTCCAACTTGACACCATCCTCTTGAGCTGTACATCTTCCTTCCCACCTATCTGTTCCACCCTCCCCTCCGACCTATCACCATCACCCCTACACCTGCATCTGCCTATCGTTTTCCCATCTACCAGTCCCACCCCCTTCTATTTATCTCTCAGCCCCCTTCGCTCCTCCCTCCATATTCCTGATGAAGGGTTTATGCACGAAACGTCGTTTTGCCTGCTCCTCAGATGCTTCCTGATCTGCTGTGCTTTACCTGCGCCACACTTTCCAACTCTGATCTCCAACACCTGCAGTCCTCACTAACTCCTAGTCAATAGGGAGGGAAGCTAAAAGCAGGTAACTCTATACCGATTAGCCTAACACCTGTTGTTGGAAAAGTATTGGAATCAATTATTAATGAAGTAATAGCAAAACAGTTGGAAAATCACAATCTAATCAAGAAGAATCAGCATGGCTTCATGAAAGGGAAATCATGTCTGCCTAATTTATTAGAGTTTTTCAAGGAAGTTCTCAATCAGGGTGGATAGAGGGGAATCAGTAGATGTGTTGTATTTGGACTTTCAGAACGTGTTCAACAAGGTTTCTCATAAAAGGTTAAGTCTGAAGATAAGAGACATGGTGTTAGAGGTAGTGTGTTGAGAGGGATAAAGGATTAGCTATTGGACAGGAAACAGTGAGTGGGCATAAAGGTTTCTTTTTCACATCGATGACCTGTAACCAATGGGTTTCCATAGGGATCCGTTGGGGGACCACTGCTGTTTACAATATATATTAATGACGAGGAGAAAGGAAGCAAATGTACTGTAGCAAATTTACAGATGACCCAAAAATGGTGAAAAGACAAGTTGCAAGAGGAAAACAAACAGTTTTCAGAAAGATTTTGATAGGTTAAGTAAGTGAGCAAAAAGTTGACAAATGAAGTATAATGTCGAAAAATGTGAGGTTTTTCACTTTGGAAGGGACAACAAAAGAACGGTTTTATTTAAATGGAGAAAAGCAGTAGAAAGCTGCAACACTAAGTGACTTCCACATCGATAGTGCTGTCAGCAGCTTTGATCCTCTTATTTAAGAGAAGATATTATTTCATTGGAGGCAGTTCAGAGACAGTTCACCAAGATGATCTCCAGTATGGAGGGATTGTCTTATGAGTAAAGGCTGAATAGTTTGGGACTGTACACATTGGAATGTAGAAGAATGAGAGTTGATCTCATTGAGATATTAGATTCATAAGGGGCTTGACAGAGTAAATGCAGAGAGGATGTTTCCCCTTATAGGAGAGTCTAGGAACAGAGGACAGAGTCTCGAGATAAAGGGATGTTCAGTTAAGGAGGAATTTCTTCTCTCAGAGGGTTGAGAGTCTTTGGAATGTCTTACCACAGAGAGCTATGAGGTGGGAATCTTTGTATAACTTCAAGGTTGGCATAAGTAGATTCTTGATTAGGAGAGGCATCTAGGGTTATAGGGAAAGAGCAAGGTGGACTTGAGGAGTGACAGATCAGCCATCATCCCAGTGAATGGTGGAGCAGGCTCAAGGTACTGAATGGCCGATTCCTATTTCTATTTCTTATAATCTTCGGAAAAAATATTCCTCATGTGTGTATCAGAACTCAGGGACATTGTTTAAAAATCAGATGTTGACCATTTAGAATGAAGGTTAGGGGATTGTTTTTCTCTGACAGATGGTTGTGTGACTTTAGAACTTTGCTTCAAAAGGCAATGCAAGGAAGGTCATTAGATATTTTGAAGGCAGAGGTAGATTCTTGTTAGATTGAGGAAGCAAAGGTGACCTGCTGTAGGCGGGCATGTGGAATTCAAAACACAAATCGATCTGCCATAATGTTATTGAATAGTGGAGTAGGCTGGATTGGCACATTGACTACTCCTGCACATGATGCTTTTGTAAAGTTGCCTTCTGTCCAGCACAAATAGTCCAAATTTTATCATGGGTCACGCCAACCTTCCCCATGCTGTAATTCTCCTGTTATGGTATACATTCCATATTTCATTTTCCCTGTTCTCTGCCAAGCGAAGAGCTCCATATTGTATGAAAGTGTATTCAGGACACCAAAGGAAGACCATAAACCTTTTCCTTTCCCTTATTGGTGAGAAACCTTTGCAGTAGCCCCCACTGGACTGTAATGGTGCTGCCTCATCCAAACTGCTCTAACCGTGCTCAACAAGATATGCACCATGTGTATAAAACAATGTCCATTTAACAACCAGAAATGACAGTAAATTTAAAATGGATCACTATTTTTTTACTCACTCCTGGGGATGTGGGCATCTAGGGCTGTCCTGCATTTATTGTCCATTCCTAGATGTCCTTGAGAAGGTGGTGGTGAATTGCATTATTGAACTGCTCTAGTCCATGTGTTGTATGTAGACCCACAATGCCATTAGGGAAGGACTTGCAAGATTCTTACCCAGCAACATTTCCAAGTCAGGGTGGTGAGCGCCTTAAAGGGAAACTCAGAGTTAGTGCTTTCCCCAGTTATCTGCTGCCCTTGTCCTTCTAGATGGTTGGGGTTGTGGATTTGGAAGGTGCTGCCTAAGGATCTTTCTGCAGTGCATCTTGAAGATAGTACAGGCTACTGAACACTGTCAATGGAGGGAGTGGAAGCTTGTGGATGTGATGCTAATCAAGTGGGCCGCCCTGTCCTAGATGGTGTGAAGTTTTTGAGTATTGTTGGAGCTGCACTCATCCAGGTGCATGAGGTGTATCCCATCACACTCTTGACTTGTGACATGTGAATGACGGCTTTGGGAGTCAGGAGCTGAGTTACTTGCTGCAGAATTCCTAACCTCTAACCTCCTCCTGTACCCACTGTCTTTATGCAATGTGTCCAGATGTGTTTCTGGTCAATGATAACACCCAGGAGTTTGATAGTGGGGTGTTGACTAGTGAGTAGTGATGATAACACCATTTAAGGCCAAGGGCAGTGGTCAGATTGTTTATTATTGGAGATGGCCATTGCTTGGCATTTGTGTGGGGGCGTGACTGTTACTTGCCACGTGTCAGCCCAAGCCTGGATGTTGTCCATATCTTGTTGCATTTGAAAATGGACAGCTTCAGTATCTGAAGGGTCACAAGTGGTGCTGAACATTATGCAAACACAGGCAAACATCGCAACTCCTGACCTTATGATGGAGAGAAGGTCATTGATGAAGCAGCTGAAGATGTTTGGGCCTAGGACACTACCCTGAGGAACTCCTGCAGAGATGTCCTAGAGCTGAGATGCCTGACCTGCACAACTTCAACCATTTTCCTATGTGCCAGGTATGGCTCCAGCTAGCGGAGAGTTTGCCCCCGATTCCCATTGATTCTTATTTTGCTAAGGTTCCTTGTTGCTCCACTTGGATCAAATATGGCCTTGATGTCAATGTAATGGCTTAACAAGTTCAGGAACTGAGTGGCTCTGGCAGAATGCAAACTGGGTGTCACTGAGCAGGTAATGGCTGAGCAGGTGCTGCTTGATAGTACTGTTGATTACACTTTCCATCACTTTACTGATTGGCAAAGTTGTATTTATCTTGCTTTTTCTGTGCAGGACATACCTGAGTAAGTTTACACCTTGTTGAGTAGATGCCAGTTTTGCAAATAAACTAGAACTGCTTGGCTAGGGGAGTGACAAGTTCTGCAGTATAAGTCTTCAGTACTATTGCTGGAGTGTTGTCAGGGCCCATAGCCTTTGCAGTCTCCAGTGCCTCCAACCATTTCTTGATACCATGTGGAGTGAATCAAATTGGCTAAAGGTTGGTGTCTGTGATGCTGGGGACCACTGGAGGAGGCCAAGATAGATCATCCACTTGGCACTTCTGGCTGAAGATTGCTGTGCATGATTCATGCCTTATCTTTTGCACTGAAAACAAGAAGTGCTGGAGATCACAGTGGGTCAGGCAGCATCCATGGAAAGAAAGCAAGCTAATGGTTTGAGTCTAAATGACATTTCATCAGAGCTGACATGAAGGGGGCAGCATTTATGCTTTAGTTGGGGGGGAGCTGTTGGAGTGCAGAGGGAAAAAGGACGTTGATAGTTCAGATTAAATGATCGAAATGCGAGAATGGCAGAACAGTGTGTCTAACTGCCAAACTTCAAAGAACAGCCAATTCCACTGGGATAAGGGAAAGGGAGAAAGGGTGATAGAGAATGTAATAGGTCAAGCTAAAAGAAAGGGAAGGAATGGGTTCACAATTTGAAGGTGTTGAACTCAATATTCAGACCAAAAGGTGGTAAACTATCTAGTTTGAAGATGAGATTTTGTTTCTTCAGTTTGCGCTCTTCCATCTTTGAGGATGGGAAGATTTGTGGAGCCTCCTCCTCCAGCGAGTTGTTTAATTGTCTACCATCATTCACAATTGGATATGGCAAGACTGTAGAGCTTAGATCTGATCTGTTGGTTGTGAGATCGCTTAGATCTATCTATCACTTGCTACTTATGCTGTTTGGTATGTAAATGGCCCTGTTTCGGAGCTTCACCAGTTTGACACCTCATTTTTAGGTTTGCCTGGTGCTGCTCCTGGTATGCCCTCTTACACTCTCCATTGAATCAAGGTTGAACCTCTGGCCTGATGGTAAGGGTTGAGTGGACGATATGACAGGTCATAAGGTTGCAAATTGGGCTGGAGTACAATTCTGCTGCTGGTAACGGCCCACAGACCCTCATAGTTGCCCTGTTTTGAGTTGCTAGATCTGTTCAAAGTCTGTGCCATTTAGCACGGTGATATTGCCACACACCACAATGAGGGTATCCTCAATGTGATTGTGGGACTTTGTCTCCATGAGGATTGTGCAATGGTAACTCTTACTGATACTGTGATGGACAGATGCATCTGCAGCAGACATGTTGGTGATGTTGAGATTGAGTATGCTTGTTCTTGACCCTCTCAATTTTGGCACTGGTCCCCGGATGTTAGTGAGGAGGACTTTAAAGGGTTGACAGGGTTATTTCTGCCACTGGCTATTCTGGTGCCTGGTTCAATGCAGGGTAGTCTGTCCAATTTCATGTCTTTATTGAGAATTCATCATGATTGCGAGGCTATTTCAGAGGGCAATTGGGAGTCAACCATATTGCTCTGGGTCAGAATCCAAACACATGTCCCCAGAACAGTTTCTGGGTTAATAGTCTAGCAATAATACCAATAGGCCATCGCCTCCCCCTGCCATTGAAATGAGCTTGGCAAGTTTGGACACTGCCTCCAATCTTCTTGTGGTACGGGTTTGAATCTCATTTGGGAGATGGTGGAATTTGAATTCAAAAATAATCTGGAATAAAGAGTCTAATGATGACCATGAAACTGTTGCCAATTTTCAGAAGAAGCCATCTGGTTCATTCATGTCCTTTAGGGAAGGAAATCTGCCATTCTTACCTGGTCTGGCCTATATGTTACTGTAGTCCCACATCAGTGCAATTGCATCGCAGCAGCTCTCTGGGCAATAAAAACTGGCCTATCCAAAAATGTTCATGTCCTGTGAATGAATTTTTAAAAATCTTGATAACTCTTTGCTAACCTTCCCATACAGCAGTAAGTCATTCACACCTAAGAGACTGGTTAAATAATGCAAGCAAAATTTGCTTCAGGAGACATTGAACTTGCAAAAGTACAGTATTCCCAGAGACTCGGGGAAGAAGGTGTTTGCTTTTTCTTTCTCATTGTGGCACATGATGATCCTGATATTCCATTTCTAAACGAAGCCCCTCAGGCTTAATGCTGGTTCAACCATGTTACATTTTCACAGAAATTGTTTACTGTCAGCATCTGAGTGTGTTTATGCAGTTTAAACACTTTTTTTCTAATCTGACTACTTTCTTGAATAAAAATAAATAATACAATGAATCTTATGTGATTTTATGATTATTGCTAATGAAGTTAACTAAAACATTCTCCATCATTCTCATTCCAGCTGGAAATTCATGTGGATTTACAGGTTAACCCATGCCATGCTCAAATTACTCCCTAACAGCATCAATGGATGAACAGGCTATTTAGATAATGGCTGGCTATACTGACTGTGCTCACCGAATGGACATTGTCTATAGAGCACTGCTCTGAAGTGGCAGCACACAAACAGATATTTTACCCATTGTGAGCTCGCCCCAAGACAAATTTCAGTGTCCTTGATGATGTTACTGGCAACAAAATGGCATATTTTAAAACACTTCTTCTACTTTACTGAGCTTCAGTCGTTACTAAGCTATCTTGATTTCTCATGATAGGGACTAGGAATTTGGAAGAAAAAGCAATAGGTTAGAAAACAACTGGTTGCACAGTGCTGCTCTGGGTTGGGAACAAAATTAGAACTGGAGCTGGATTAACATTAAATTCTATCACGTTCCAAAGAATAATAACAATGCCTTCAAATGCTGACTTATAAATATGCAATTTACTATTTGAACACCTGTTTCTTCATCTGGCCAGCTCACACAATCATTTAGCAATGCATTAAGCCACATCAATTTCAACCCAAGTTCCTCAGCTAATCTTACTGTCCAAGTCTAATTATAGTCATTAATATCTAATCAGTACGTTTGAAGTAGATAGTCTATTCAAGTTTTTCACAATAAAAGTAATATGGTCTGCAGGCAATTTTCCCTTTATCACGTCTAAGTCGTTTACTGTTAAGGCAGCTGAGTGTATGGCATCTAAATGCTAATTTGTACCATCACTATCATTAAGCTTCCTTAGAATGTTAAAAGAAAACAGCAACAAGAGAAAGGGAACCCAGCACTAATATTTACAGCTCAAATAAACATTGTACTCTATGATTATTATATAATGATAGAAGTCTGGCTAAAATGTTTATCTATTGCCCACAGCTCGTTTCATCTAGGTGCTGGATCTTTGTGACATCAGGTTTTACATGTATGTTTCTAACATCCATCTCTATTTCACCACCTTATCTCTTGACCCCTTCACAATCTTTAAATGGTCAAACTGTTGCAAGAACAGCAATTTGTTACGTCCTACTAAATATAAGACTTAAGCCCCCATTACACACTCCAGTTTCAGGCCACCAACTTCACTTATTTGCTTGGCAACTGTCTGATACTGACCCTGACTATTTCCAACCTTGCTGACACATTTGACCCCAGCTATGCTTCTGACACAGAAACACAACATGACTAAGAGTGTCTGTGTCTACCTCTGAAACAATTGCTGACAATTGCACAATGTTCAGCACCATTTGTGACAAGTCCATGATCAACAAGATCCCAGACCATATTCATGATTGGGCCACACTTGCACCACACAAATGCCAGGCAATGACAATTTCCAATCAGAGACAATCTAATCACTCCCCCTTGTCATCCAATGGTGTTACCATCAATGAGTCCTTGGGGTTTGCATTGACCAGAAATTATGTGACTCATCACATAAACTCACCTGCTGATTCCCAAAGCTTGTCCATTTTCTACAAGGTACAAGTCAGGAGCATGATGGAATACTCCCCACTTGCCTGGATGGGTGCATCTCCAGTAACATTGGAGAAGCCTGACACGATCCAGGACAAAGCAGCCCACTCGATTGGTACGAGTCCAAAAACATCAATTCCTTCCAAGACCAATGTTCAGTAGCTATGTACTATCTACAAGATGCACCTGCAACAATTCACTAAAGATCCTTAGACAGCATCTTCCAAGCCAATGTCCCATCTAGAGAGACAGGGACAGTGGAACGTGGCAACACCACCACCTGCAAGTTTTCCTTTGAGCTGTTCACCACCCTGACTTGGAAAGATAACAGTTCCTTCATTGTCACTGGGTCAAAATCCTGGAATTCCCTCCCGAAAGGCATTGTGGGTCTATCATCAGCACGTGAACTGCAGAAGTTCAAAAAGGCAGCTCACCACCACCTTCTTAAGAGGAAACTAGGGACAGGCAATAAATGCTGGCCAGCCAGTGACCCCCCACATCCGATGAAATTAATTTAAAAAACTCTACCCTGCCCCCGTTCACCTGCTATTCAAACTATCACCTACATCTTTGTTACCTCTGCATGAGAACATTCCAGCACTGTCCCAGTTGCTTGCCACAATCTATTCTACATAAACTTGAGATCATCCAAATTTCTGCTGCTCGTGCCTAATTCACATTGTATTGCTCACATCATATCCCTGGCTTCCTAACCTAAATTAGCCCTTGGATAAACAACATTTTGATATTAAAACTCTCACCCTTTTCTCAAAACCATTTAGGGCCTTGTCTAAGTCTCTGCCTATAATCTCGTGCACCTTCACAATCCTTCATAGAATTATAGAATCCCTACAGTGCGGAAAGAGACCATTTGGTCCATCGAATCTTCACCACTCTCCAAAGACCATCCCACCCGGTCTCAGACCACTACCCTATCCACGTAATCCCACATTTGGCATGGCTAATCCACCTAGCCTGCACACCCCTGGACATACTGACAAGTTAGCACGGCCAATCCACCTAACTTTTGGACTATGCAAGGAAACAGGAGCACCCAGAGGATACTCACGCAGACACAGGGAGAATGTGCAATCTCCACACAGACAGTCACCCGAGGCTAGAATCAAACCCAGGTCCCTGGTGCTGTGGGGCAGCAGTACTAACCACTGAGCTGCCTTCCATCTAAATATCTGTGCACCTCCAAACTAGCCTCTTCAGTAGCCATGGGTTTACCTGCTTCATCATTGGCGGCCAGTCTTCAGCTGCCCAAACCCTAAGCAATATTCCCTTGAAGAGGTGGGATTGTTCCTGAGACGCTCTGTGCATGTTGATCAGTGGCTGATGCATTACTACTGCTTGCTCAGGCCTTGGAGGCCAACACAATGGTAGAAAATGTTAGAGGGAATGTTGGCCCTCATCTCTGGAAATCTCCTTCCTTAACCTCTCCTTTAAGAAGCTCCGTTAAAACTATGTGCAGCATTTTGGTCATTTTACTTCATGTCTCTTATGTGGTTTAATGTCATGTTTTGCCTTGTAGCAGTCCTTTGATTATGCTAGAGGTGCTGGATGAATACAAGTTATTTTTGTTGTAATCAAACATTCTGATTAAGATGTGTTGATGTTCAGGCATTAGGAACAAAATATATTTTCATAAAAACTTAAAAACTCCATGGGGAGGCTAACTAACTGGCTAAATTTGGTCAGTACATATAGAGGAATTATTTTGTTTTGGATTGATTTAACCGTTTATAGATAAATTTCCTCCTTTTGTTACTGCTGCAATCCAGGGTGTTGGCTCGAAATTTATAATATTTTACCAGCATGTTCCAGTCAGCCCTTGGATTTAAAGGAGATGGAATATACGGCTGAACAAACATATAATAAAGAGCCCAGAAAATTAAAATTCCCACAAAATGTTAAAATATGAAAATACAATAGCAGCCCTTAGGGAGCCATGAAGTCAGAGCTCTGATAACAAATTGTACTTTATTGTATAGCTCCAAAGGAGGCCGTTTGATCCATTGTTCTGTGTCAGCTCTCTGAAAATGCAGTGCAATTAATCCTACTTGTCTGTTCTTTCTCCAGAACCCAGCAATTTTTTTTTCCCCTTTACAAGCACTTACTCAAGTCTGTTTCAAAAGATATTATCAAATCTTCCTCTACAACCCTTTCAGGAAAAGCACTCCCGGTCAAAAATACAAGTTCAATTCAAAGGAAGATCTCCTTATTTCTCCCCTCTGATTCTTTTGTCAATTACTTTCAATCCGTGTCCTTTTGTTACCAACCCCACTTCCACCTGTCAACAGTTTCTTATTACGTGCTCTCTCAAAACCCTTCACGAATTTGAACATTTCCCTTCCATTCCCTCTTCACTTTCTCCACTCTTAAGAACAATTCCTTCATCTTTAGTCCCCCCACGTAGCTGGAAGCAATTCTTTTCTTGGCATATGAGCATTGCTGTCAATCCCTAATTGACCTGGAACTGAGTTTTTTTGCTGGGCCATTTCAAAGGGTGATCAAGAGTCAACAACTCTGCTATGGGTCTCGAGTCAACTGTAGTGCAGAAGAGGTAAAGATGGCAGACTTCCTTCCCTAAAAAAGATTACTGACCCAGATAGGTTTTTAATCAACAGACATTGATTGCTTACATGGTCACCATTACTGACAGTAGTTTTTAATTGAATTTAAGTCCCAACTGCAGTCATTGATGTGATTTGAAAATATGGCCCCATATCATTAGCCCAGGCCTCTGGGCTGTGACATTACCAATGCATGACCACACATCTTTAAGAAAAGGTTTACAGACATTTTTATGTATAGAAAACTCATTTATATCAACGGAATACAAGAATATACCATGGTAATTTGCCCAAAATAGCTTAGCTGATTGCTATACTGTGCCATTCATAAGTCTGGTCGCCAAAGCAATTTTGATGCATGTAAGTAACTAATCTTAAGATGTAGGTCTCCTTAAATCTGATGACCTGTTTACTGATCCCATAAATCACTGGCTGTTAGAAGAACTTAACAAGCTAGAGTCACGCCGCTGTCTAGCTAGCTCAGAAAGTCAGGACATCTGCGGAGGAAGAATAGACATCTGTCCTCATTAGATACAGAGAACTGCAGAACAGCGTCAAGCAATGAAGAACATGAATCAGAAAGTCATGCAGTAAACACCTATACAAGTTTGATTAACTGTCAAATTAGCGCAGGAGGATAGTTATCTGCTAGTAAGTGTAGTTATTATTGCTGTTCGTTAATGATAACTACTACTGTACTGCGGTTCACTAATGATAGCTACTGCTGTACTGCTGTTCACTAATGATAACTACTGATGTACTGATAGATTTAAAACAATTTATTTATATCTTGAAGTGTTATTTCCTTCCAAGTTTTAAGCGATGACAGTGATAAGTGAGAAAGCTTGCCTTTAACAAGCCAGGAGGTGAAGAAATATTTATATAACATTGGTTTGGCGTTTTTGTAACTGCTATTCTAATGTAACTTAAGACACAGAAAGGGCGTTAAGATTAACCACAGGAACATGTAAAATAGGAAAAAGACCTGCAGATGTTGGAGGTCTGAAACCAGAACAGGAGAATGGTAAGAATTGAAAAATGAGTCAGTCAGCAATCTGTGATTGCAAACAGATTATATTTGATGTTGGGAAGTGAAAGGGAAGCTAATTTTCAAAAAGGGGATCTCTTACAAACAGCAAAGATTCCATACTGATTTATCCAGTGGCAATGGAATTGATTGAGATGCCGCCAAGAGTACAAATGTTAACAGAGGTGGGATTTCCAAGCTGGGATAGGGATACGGAAGGAAAATAGTTTTGGATGAAAATCTAAGAACCTAGTTTCCCAAGCAAACTGTGAAATTTTAACTTTCCGGTGTGTGTCTGCTTTCATTGACAGGTCTCCATGTCTGGAAGCCAGCCTGATTGGCAGGCTTGGCTTTCAGTTAGACAGGGAGAATTCGGAGCAAGCTAATGGCCAGGTAAGGAGCCTGGAACTGCTAATCAGTACGTAGGCTGTGAGTATTTATTCCAACCCAGGCTTTCAATTTTAAAGAGTGTGAAGGAGCAAAGGGACTTGGCATAAATACACAAATTATTGAAGATGTCAGGGCAAAATAAGACGTGAATAATAAATAATACAGAATTCTGGTGTCACAAACAGAATGTGTATATTCCCTTTTCCTTCCTTGGTCTGTCTGTTCGTTTGGAAGAGACGTGTGTTTTCTTATGTCAGAGTCAGTGTGCCATTCAAAAAGATTCAGCAGCAAGCGTTTTGTGAGTTTATAATAAAGAAGGCTATTTATGATCATTGATATTATGCAATATTTCACTCTCTTGTCTCACCCACATTCTCACACATTCAGATACAGATGGAAATAATATTTTGGGAGGTTTTTTTTGCATGCTAAGGATGGACACTTTCTCAGAAATGGAAAGTTTACTGACAAAGGTTGGGATGGATTTTCATGTATAATTACGTTCTCTCATGTTCAATAACTATACGTGCGCAAGTAAAACACAATGCTTTGTCCACATCCTTCCTCCCCATCTGCTGGGACCTTACAGTGCCTGTGGGATATATTTAAAAGTCATTTTATTTTCTGGAAACCAGGAGCATCAATCAACCTTTGCTCATCACTGCCACTCACTCCTGGAGATTTCTGAGACCAGGGAGAAAGCAGCTTCATGATTCAATGCCACATCACGCACAAGCTCTCCTGAAGGCTCTTGATGATAGAAAGGAAGATTTTAGTCTGAGGAATGACAGTTTACAACAGCAGCCTGAACTGTAGTCACTACAGAAGTGAACACCTATGGATGGCACAGAAGAACCTGTCTTCAGCTTCTCAAGAGGATGAATGATCCATCAGGGTAGGTACCATTATCTACTTATCATTGAATCATTTCCATACTGGTATGGTACATTCTAAGTTTACAATTGCTGTGGACTGTCAGACAGGAAGTTGGGAGCCAAATGTCACCATCAGATGCTTCATGTGCGGCGGTGCTGCCTCTCACATGTGTGCAAGGTTTCACATTTAGAACATAAAAACAGCACCATCAGGTTACTGACCTCCCATGACGACTGGGAGAAGGAGAATGTCAAATCTGATAAGTTTTCACCAAAGATGTGTAGGTTGGGTGGATGCTAAGTTGCCCATAGTGTCCAGGGATATAGAGGATAGGTGGATTGGCCATGGGAAATGCAGGGTTACTGGGGAGGTTAGGGGGGCAGTTCTGAATGGGATGCTCTTCAGAGGGTCGATGTAGACTCAATAGACTGAATGACCCGTTTCCACACTGAAGAGATTCTATGATTCAAAGGATTGCATGGGACATGATCACTACTACAAAATAATGGTTTCAGGCTGTACACCTCACATATATCTGAGGCACACACTTCATATAATACTTAATGTTTGTCATCAACTGTCACTCTTTGATGAGACTGAACCATCATTCATTGATCACCCTTTAATTGCTAATGCCACCACCTCCGCCCCCCCCCCCCCCCAACCCCCCGCCCCTCCCCCAACCATGCCATATTCTTCTAACAGGAAATGCACGCAAACAATCACAGATCTGGGAATTGACATCTTTATCTGTATTTATCAATCCAGGTATCGTTCTCCTGTAATGCTTTTCCCCTTGTGCAAGAGAGGAATGTGCACAATAGGTAAGAGCAGGAACAGAGAAATCCTCCAATCTGCAAATCTGCAACTCCAAGAAGCACCTAAGTCTCCAAGATCTTAGTAACACTTTGGAGCAAGGGTGGTGGCTTATAGCACAAACAAATTTTTATACTTATCTACGTGACCTTCAGATTGCTCCCTGAAGCCAGGACCCAAAAACGAAAAGCCCTAACCCCACCCCCTGGCCCAGCTTCACTGTCTCCTTGCAGAACTCCTCGGTAGAGAATCAATCACAGGTCCCTAATGATGCATCATTATGGGCCTTCCTCTCCAGCCTTCACCAATGCAGGGACATGAACCTTGGCGAGAGGAGGCTTAGTTGAGTACATTACTGACATGGGACCTTAACTGGTGGAGAAAGAAACAAGGTCTCTGACATTCAGAGAGCTGCTGGAGGACAACTTCTCACTGATCCCATTACAGACTCTAAACTTATGTCATTAATGAGTTGACAGAAATCTAGACAAGGAGGCAACCTCTGGCAGTGATGCCAGAAATCATGCACAATCTGGACCGAAGAGCAGAGGAGTCCAACTAAGTTCTGTTTGATATCGTAGCTCTGAAGAGTGTATAGCCACCTCCATGAAATTTCTGGGTTGGGGTTATGTAAGGGCTTCAGGGCCCTAGAGAAACCTTGCAATGTTGTCATAGACCTTCATATCACTGATTATAAGTAGTACATTGCAGGTGTGGTTAAAATATACTACATCACACTACATTTCACAACAATAGATTACACTAGAGCACAACATTGAGAATCCTTAGAGCATGTGGACATAAACACAAAACCTGGTATATTTATGATTACCATCTACAGCAATTTTTAGTATTAACTCTGCAAAGCCTTCCTTACAAATGTCTGGAAGCAAGTACCAAAATTGAGAGAGCTGTCACATGGACAGGTCAAGCAACAATCTGACATAGTTATGTTCATGGAATCATACCTTACAGACAATGTCCCAGACACCACCATCAACCCTGGATGCATTTTGTCCCAGCAGCAGGACACACCCAGCAGAGGTGGCAGCACAGTGATATATAGTCAGAAGGGTATTGCCCTGGGAGTCCTCAACATCGACTTCAGACCCCATGAGGTCTCATGGCTTCTGGTTAAACATGGGCAATGAACTGCCTGCTGATTACTGTGTACTGTCCTCTCTCAGCTGATGAATCAGGACTTCTCCATGTTGAACAAAGTTTGGAAGAAGCACTGAGAGTGGCAAGAATGTAAAATATACTCTGGTGGGGGATTTCAATGTCCACCATCAAGAATGGCTCAGCAGCAGGACTACTGATTGAGATGGTCAGGTCCTAAAGGATATAGCTGCCGGACTGGATCTGTGGCAGATGGTGAGGGAAGCAACAAGAAGGAAAAACATAGTTGACCTCATCCTTACCAATTTGCTGGCTATAGATGCGTCTATCCAAGACAGTATCGATAAGGATGACCATTGTATAATGGATGCTGTTTTCTCATTGAGGGTATCCTCTACTGATTTGTATGGCATGATCATTGTGCTAAATGGGACAGACTTTAAACAGGTCTAGCAACTCAAGATTGGGCGTCCACAAAACATTGTGGTCATCATCAGCAGCAGAATTGTGCTCCAGCACAATATATAATGCTCTGGCCTAGCATATCCCCCACTCTACCACTACCATCATGCCAGGGGGACCAACGCTTGTTCAATGAAAATTGCAGGCTGGCATGCCATGAGCAGCACAGGGCATACCTAAAAATGAGCTGTTCATCCTTGAAGCTACGACACAGTGTGCCAAGCTGCAAATGATAGAGTTAGGTGATTCCACAACTCATGGATGAAATCTAAGATCTGGAGCCCTGCCACATAATGTGATGAATGGTGGTGGGCAACTGAATAATTTACTGGAGGAGGACCCTTCACAAATATCCGCATCTTCAATGAAGGAGAGTCGATCATATCAGTACAAAAGATAAGGCTGAAGTACATCCAACAAAATTAGCCAGAAATGTCAAGTAGATGATCCATTTTAGCCTCCTCTGAAGGCCTCCAGTATCAGAAAGAGTGGACTCTTACTGTCATGACAAATACATCTGCAGCAGGCAGATTGGTAAGGATGAGGTCAAGTATGCTTTTCCTTCTCATTGGTTCCTTCACCACCTGCCACAGATCCAATCTAGCAACTGTGTCCTTTAGGATCCAACCAACTCGATCAGTAGTGCTCACACAGCAGGTGGTGCATAATTGGATCGATGGAAGTGTGATGATTTTCAATCAACTAGATTCCAACAAACATAGCTTCAATCAAAGGTTAGCAAAACAAGTCACTGTACCACCTAGTTCATGGTGTTTTATGTAGTCACTGAATAAGTCTTATACATTAACTTTCTTCTCAGATCATTTAGACAAGAGTGGATTGTTCAAATATGCAAATCTCAGCTGAGGACCCAAGTCTACCTGGAAATGGATGACAGATCCTCTTGAATTAGAAAATGACCCTTATCTGCAATAGTGCACTTTAAATTCCAACTCACCTCCTCACTCCCCAAAACCTGTCCATGGTCTACAAGGTACAAGTTACAAGTGAATAGTCTCCATGTTGCACAGGACAAAGCAACTTCAAATGAACCAGATTCCAAGAAACATTGTTTCAATCAAAAGTTAGGAAAACAACTCACTCGTTCATGGTGTTTTATGTAGTCTTTGCATAATTCGTATGCATAAACTTTCATCACTGATCTTTTAGAAAAGAATGGATTGTTCAAAAAGGCAAATCTCAGCTGAGGACCCAAGCCTACTTTGAAAATGGGTGACAAATCCTCAGGAATTAGAAAATTATGCTTGGCTTCAAATGTGCACTTTACCCCAAACCCTGAAAACTGCTTCAGAATTACGTAGTTTTCTGTTAGAGTTATGTAATAGCAATTTCACGTAATCAGTGATCAGGAAGCAGAAAGACAAGCAGAATGTTAATCACCTTGCAACCACATTGGTTTAAAGAGACACATACACTGACAACATATTTACTCCAGTCATTCAGAATCCACTCTCCAGAGAATCAATAAGGTTGCTATGGGAACAGATATGCTGATCTTTGTTTTGATCAGACAGACTGAATGATTAGTAAGGGCTGTTGCCAAGTAGTCATTACAGCCAACATCTCATTGAGATGAACTTCATTGATAAAAACAAGAACATCACCGACATCCTCAACTCATTGTGGCCATGTGTGAGCCAGGGTCAGCCATTTTGAAAAGCCTCCCTATGATTTCACGGTCACCTGGTACCTGGTACCTGGGGCTTTCGTCATTTTGATCATCATCCTGCCTCGAAAAGCATCTGGCGAATTGTAGTTCAGGCAGATCTTCAGTCCCAACAGCACCGCCAGAAGCTGCTGGAATTATAGACAATTATAGACATAGATACAGCAGACTCTGGAAATGAAGGTAAGTTTATGGGACTCGTCTATCAGAGAGTGGTGAGGTGTAGATTGTGGAGAACAGGGCTCAATGGGTTGGGGCAGTTCTTGGCATTGGTTAGACTGCCTTATCAACTCTAACTGGACACCTTTACCACATGGCAAATAGTCTCTTGCGGCTGGTAAGATACTCAGTGAGTCAAATAGCATGAGACATTAGATTTTCAGCCATCCCTGGATTCGCTCGGCTCCAGCAGGCCATCGGCTGCACACATGGCTCTCAGAGATGTCTGGCATCATTCGGCCAGATTCCTGAATGGGAAGTGATTTCAGCCCCTCAATGACCAGCTCAGTGCGACCAAAGGCAGCAATTCCTGCAGGTGAGTGCTCACTATTCAGGGAATTATTACTATATGTACATTCTATATAACTATAATTCTGTGAATGGTTGCTCTCAGCCTGATGTCAAACGCCTCGATAATGCTGTCTGTGCAACTACTAGGACTGTATTTGAGGAGAAAGTCAATCTTCTAAAGATAGGCTTCTATTGTCTGGAGTACTCAGGAGAAGCTGATAAGTCCACATCTCCAGAACAGTAAGTGCTCATTGTCTCCTGCATAACCTTGCTCATTGATGGAGTGAATTCAGCAAAGAGTGATGGATCAGCTATGAATCTCTACATTCAAGGAAGACAGGGAGTCTGATGGACATGTTGAAACAGGGACACTGATAATGAGGATACCAAGGTACCCAGGGAGTACTAATAAAATATGGTGGACCGGCCTGACAGAACCACTAGTTGGATTTGAAAGTGAATGACTTAGTTTCTCTTCATCCAATCACAGCCTTCAATGGTCACGCTCTGTTTCCTGCCGCTAAGCAAATTTCAGATTCAGTTTGCAAAATTGCATTGGATCCTAGGGGCCCTTAGCTTCTTAGCTCATCTTACATGTGAGACCTTATCAAAGTCTTATTGAACTCCATGTAGACTACATCAACTGCACTACCCTGACCTGGTCACCTCCTCAAAAAATTCAAATTTATTAGACCTGATCTCTTACAAAGCCTCACTATTCTTGATTGATTCTTGCCTCTCCAAATGAAGATTAATTCTGTCCCTCAGAAATTTTTTCCAATGGTTTCCCTAACACAGATATTAGGCTCGCTGGCCTGTAGTTCCCTGGTTTATTACTACCGCCCTTCTTGAATAATGGTAGGACATTAGCTGTCATTCCAGTCCACTGGAATGCTTCTTTATGGCCAGAGAGGATTCAAAAATTAATGTTAGGACCCCTGCAATTTCATCCCCTGCCTTTCAGTCATCTTGGATGTATCTTGTCTGAATCTTGGAATTTATCTACTTTCAAGCATGCTAAAACTGCTAATAGATGGGGGAGATACTAAATGAGTATTTTGCATCAGTGTTTACTGTGGAGAAGGACACGGAAGATATAGGATGTAGTGAAATAAATGGTGACATCTTGAAAAATATTACAGAGAAAGAGATGCTGGATGTCTTGAAACGCATGAAAGTGAATAAATCCCCAGGACCTGATCAGGTGTACCCGAGAACTCTGTGGAAAGCTAGAGAAGTGATTGCTGGGCCTCTTGCTGAGATATTTGTATTATTGATAGTCACAGGTGAGGTGCTGGAAGACTGGAGGTTGGCTAATGTGGTGCCACATTTTAAGAAAGATGCTAGGGACAAGCCAAGGAACTATAGACTGATGAGCCTGACGTCGGTGGTGAGCAAGTTGTTGGAGGGAATCATGAGAGACAGGATTTACATGTATTTGGAAAGGCAAGGACTGATTAGGGATAGTCAGAATGGCTTTGTATGTAGGAAATCATGTCTCACAAACTTGATTGAGTTTTTGAAGAAGTAACAAAGAGGATTGATGAGGGCAGCGTGGTGAACATGATCTACATGGACTTCAGTAAGGCGTTCGACAAGGTTCCCCATGGGAGACTGGTTAGCAAGGTTAGATCTCATGGAATACAGGGAGAACTAGCCATTTGGATACAGAACTGGCTCAAAGATAAAAGACAGAGAGTGGTGGTGGAGGGTTGCTTTTCAGACAGGAGGCCTGTGACCAGTGGAGTGCCACAAGGATCGGTGCTGGGTTCACTGCTTTTCGTCATTTATATAAACGATTTGGATGTGAACATAGGAGGTACAGTTAGTAAGTTTGCAGATGACACTAAAATTGGAGATGTAGTGGATAAGGAAGAAGGTTATCTCAGATTACAATGGAATCTTAATCATGTGGGCCAATGGGCTGAGGAGTGGCAGATGGAGTTTAATTTAGAAAAATGCGAGATGCTGCATTTTGGGAAAGCAAATCTTAGCAGGACTTATACACTTAATGGTAAGGTCCTTGGGAGTGTTGCTGAACAAAGAGATTTTGGAGTGCAGGTGCATAGCTCCTTGAAAGTAGAGATGCAGGTAGATAAGATAGCGAAGAGAGTGTTTGATATGCTTTCCTTTACTGATCAGAGTTTTGAGTATAGAATTTGGGAGGTCATGTTGTAGCTGTGCAGGATATTGGTTAGGCCACTTTTAGAATATTGCATGCAATCCTGGATCCTGTAAAACTTGAAAGGGTTCAGAAAAGATTTACAAGGATGTTGTGAGGGTTGGAAGATTTGAGCTCTAGGGAGAGGCTAAATAGGCTGGGGTTGTTTTCCCTGGAGCGCCGGAGGCTGAGGGGTGACCTTATAGAGGTTTATAAAATCATGAGGGGCAAGGATAAGGCAAATAGACAAGGTCTTTTTGCTGGGGTAGGGGAGTTTAGGGCGAAGGGGAAAGATATAAAAGGGACTTAGGAGCAACTTATTCATGCAGAGGGTGGTGCGTGTATGGAATGGTGAAGGCTGGTACAATTGTGGCATTTAAAAGGCATCTGGATCAGCATATGAATAGGAAGGATTTAGAGGGATATAGACCAAGTGCTGGCAAATGGGACTAGGTTAGGTTAGGATAACTGATTGGCATGGACAAGTTGGACCAAAGGATCTATTTCCGTGCTGTACTTTCATACATCTCTGTGACTCTATGACCCTATCTACTCCCTCTCAATGCTAAGTTGTTTCAGTACAACACAGACTCTTAATAATCTTATAAAATGCCTTTGGATTTTCCTTTATTTGACCTACCAGTACTTTTTCATGTTCCTCCTTTAGTCTTTCCTCTAAGACTCAACTCGGTGGAACAGATCGCATAGGAACATAGAAAATAGGAATGGGAGTAGGCCAGGTGCCCCAGCGAGCCTGCTCCAGCATCCAATGTGACCATGGCTAATCATCCAACTCAGTATTCTGTTCCTGCTTTCTTCCTTTAATCCTATTAGCCCGAGGGATTATATTTAACTCCTTCTTGAAAATGTGCAATGATTTGGCCTTAACCAATTAAATGAATTTCCCCAGCTCAACACTGAGTGAAGAAATTGCACTTCATCTCAGTCCTAAATGGCCTATCTGGTATCCTTAGACTCTGACCCCAGGTTCTGGTCTCTCTGGTGGTTGAGAACATCTGTCCTGCATAGACCCTATCTAATCCTGTTCAAATTTTATAGGTTTCCTCCCCTCATTCTTCTGAAGTCCACTGAATATAATCTGAACTGATCTAGTGTCTCTTCTTACAGCAGCCCTGCCATCACAGGAATCTGTCTGATAATTGTACTCCCTCCACACCCAGAATATCCCTCCTCAGACAAAGAGACAAAAACTGCACACAGAACTCCAGGTATGGTCTCACCAAGGCCCCATACAATTCTGCTCCTGTACTTGAATCCTCTCACTATGAAGGTCAACATGCCATTCACTACCTGCTGCACCTGAATGCTTACTTTCAGCGACTGGTGTACAAGGCCACCCAGCTCTCATTGCAGTGCCCCTTTCCAAAGCAACTGCCACTCAGATAATAATCTGCCTTCCTGTTTTTGCTACCAAAGTGGATAGGCTTAATTTATCCTCATTATGCTTCATCTGTCATTTACTTTCCCACTCGCTCATCTTGTCAAAATCACGCACTGAAGCTTCTTTGCATCCTCCTCACAGCTCAGGCTCCCATCCAGCTTCATGGAGCTGCAAATTTGGAGATCTTACATTTAGCTCGCTCATCCAAATCATTAATATCTTTGTGAATAGCTGGAGTGGAAACACTATTCTCTATGACTACCTACTATTTAAAAAAAAATTCCTGCTGTTTGTATCCTGCCTGTCAATTAGTTCTCTATCCATGGCAGGACACTACCCCCCGATTCTATGCACTTTAATTTGACCTATTTTGTTGGCTGTCTTTCATTAAATATCTTCAGCAGGTCTTAAGTATACATTTTAAACTATCCATTATGATCAATCCATGCCTCAGTCACTCTGCAATTTTTACAGACGGAGCCCCAGAATTGGGCAGAATCCCTGTCCAATCAAGTGCGGTAGGTAGGCTCCCAACACTGGGGGGGACTAAGCAGAAGCCTTTCAGAATAGCAGCTTACAGTGGAGAATAAATGAATGGAGTTTGTTTTGACTTCCACCTTTGAATTACTGCCCTTTAACTATCAGGGAGCATTGCTAATGTGACTATAAACGATCACTCAAATCATTCATAATTGCCATTCAGTCTATTGACTCAATGCCCCATCCTTCAATTATTATAATTACAGCTAGGGTATCAGGACATTACACCTTAATTACCAGATACATTGTGATTATCAGTGAGTTATTGTATTGCTGTACGTAATGCAGGGAATCTGAACTTTATTGCTTAACCATTAGTAATCAGTGGAAGTAGTGACTGGTGAAATCAAGGTGCTTGCACTTCTTGTTTCCTCTCTGCCAATCACTTTCCTGCATTTGAAATCTTCCCCCTCACCCCATCTCCACCAGTTTCCCAGCCTTGATCTTCCATCTTCACTTGCTCAGGGTGGCCTGCTGTCTATAACTTGCTGGAGAAAAACTCAGCCACAGGGAAATCAACTGGTAATATTGTAACCATGACAACATTAGTAGAAGTTGTGTAAGAAGATATCATGTGATCAGGCATCACAGGCCTTGAGTCTTATTATCAGAATGTCATGTGATCAAACTTCCAGGGACACGCCCAACTCCAATTCAGCCTCAGAATAAACTCTACTTCCACCCACCTCTTCAGTGCCATTGTATGAGATGGAAACATATTTATGAACAAAGAAAGGGAGTGCTAGAAAAATGGAGAAAGAAAGTACTACCTAGTTTCTCTCTAAAAATAAGTGGCATAGACTCATTTATAAACCTCTAATTGCTATGCAGGTACTCAGGATTAGGCCAAATATAATTCAATTATTTATTTATAGTAGTCTTTTTAAGAACACATGGGAAAAATGTAAACCTTGGTTATATTCACCATTAGCCACATAACCCATAAAACACACAATTATGACAAATAATGGATACTGAAGTATACCTAGCTATCAGGAAACATGACATTTGCGCCACAATTTCATATGAATGAAAATGTTGAAACTGCAACTATACCAAGTCATGAAAAGTCTCCTGTCTCAGTGCACTCTCAGTATAACTCAATATATGTTCTGGGCTACTTTTGAGATATCAGATATATTGAAGCTTTGGTTTTGCTTTCTTTTTATGACAATATTTATGCACCAACTTTGACAAAGTCAATTGTTCCAAGATGCCTCATGAAAACATAATCAGATAAAATTTCATGTCAGGCTAGATAAGGATAGATTAGAATAGCTGACCAAAAACTTGATCAAAGGAATATATTTTAGAGTCATGGAGTCATAGAGGTGTTCAGCACGGAAACAGGTCCTTTGGTCCAACTCGTCCATGCCGACCTGATAGCTTGAATAAATCTAGTCTCATTTGCCAGCATTTGGCCCAAGTCCCTCTAATCCATTCCTACTCATATACCCATCCAGATGTCTTTTAAATGTTGTGATTGTACCAGCCTCCACCACTTTCTCTGGTAGCTTGTTCCATACACATACCATCCTCTGCGTGAAATGTTGCTCCTTAGGTGCCTTTTAAATCTTTCCCCTCTCACCTTAAACCTGCGCCCTCTGGTTTTGGATTCCCCCACCCCAGGGAAAGGAACTTGTCAATTTACCCTATCCATGCCACTCATGATTTATAAGGTCACCCCTCAGCCTCCAACGTTTCAGGGAAAGCAGCCCCAGCCTACTCAGCCTCTCCCTAGAGTTCAAACCCTCCAACCCTAGCAACATCCCTGTAAATCTTTTCTGAACCCTTTAGAGTTTCACAACATCCTTCAGATAACAGGAAAACCTGAATTATACACGGTATTCCAAAAGTGGCCTAACCAATATCCTGTAAGATGACGTCCCAACTCTTGACCAATAAAGACAAGCATACCACATATCTGCTTCACTATCCTATTTACCTGGGACTCCACTTGCAAGGAACTTTGAACCTGCACTCCAAGCTCTCTTTGTTCAGCAACACTCCACAGGACCTTACCATTATTCTATAAGTCCTGCCCTGATTTGCCTTTCCAAAATGCAGCACTTCATATTTATCTAAATTAAACTCCATCTGCAGCTCCTCAGCCTATTGGTCCACCTGATCAAATTCCCGTTGTACTCTAAAGTTACCTTCTTTGCTGTACATTACACCTCGAATTTTGGTGTCATCTGCAAACTTACTAACTGTACTTCCTATATTCACATCCAAATCATTTATATAAACAATAAAAAGCAGCAGACACAGCACTGGTCCTTGTGGCACACCACTGATCACAGACCTTCAGTCTGAAAAGCAACCCTCCACCACTATCCTCTGTCAAGGAGTGTCTTAAGGAGGCAAGAGAGAGATAGAGAGGCAGGGAGTTGTAGGGAGGGAATTCTACAGTCAAGGGTATGATCATCAATGGAGAAGCCATTTGTATTGGAAATGTACAAGAGCCAAAATTAGCAGAAGAAAGAGAAAAATTATAACATAGCAAAGATAAGTGGGAAAACGGAGGACTGGGAAGCTTTTAAAGAACAACAGAGGATTACTAAGAAGGAAATATGCAGAGAAAAAATTAGGTACGAAGGTAAACTGGCCAAAAATATAAAGGAGGATAGTAAAAGCTTTTTTCGGTATGTGAAAGGGAAAAAAATGGTTAAGTCTAAAATTGGGCCCTTGAAGACAGAAACAGGGGAATATATTACGGGGAACAAAGAAATGGCAGAAGAATTGAATTGATACTTCAGATCTGTGTTCACTGGGGAAGACACAAGCAATCTCCCTGAGGTAACAGTGGCTGAAGGGCCTGAACTGAAGGGAATTTACATTTGCCAGGAATTGGTGTTGGAGAGACTGTTAGGTCTGAAGGTTGATAAGTCCCCGAGGCCTGATGGTCTACATCCCAGGGTCCTGAAGGAGGTGGCTCGAGAAATCATGGATGTGTTGGTGATTTTTTTCCAGAGTTCGATAGATTCAGGATCAGTTCCTGCGGATTGGAGGGTGGCTAACATTGTACCACTTTTTAAGGAAGGTGTGAGAGAGAAAGCAGGAAATTATAGACCAGTTAGTCTGACTCAGTGGTGGGAAAGATACTGGAGTCTATTATAAAGGGTGAAATTACGACACATCTGGATAGCAGTAACAGGATAGATCAGAGTCAGCATGGATTTATGAAGGGGAAATCATGCTTGACTAATCTTCTGGAATTTTTTTAGGATGTAACTCTAAAGATGGACAAGGGAGATCCAGTGGATGTAGTGTACCTGGACTTTCAGAAAGCCTTTCATAAAGTCCCACATAGAAGGTTAGTGAGCAAAATTAGAGCGCATGGTATTGGGGGCAAAGTACTGACTTGGATTGAAAATTGGTTGGCTGACAGGAAACAAAGAGTAGTGATAAATGGCTCCCTTTCGGAATGGCAGGCGGTGACCAGTGGGGTACCGCAAGGATCAGTGCTGGGATCGCAGTTTTTTACAATATATATATTAATGATATAGAAGATGGTATTAATAGAAACATTAGCAAATTTGCTGATGATACAAAGCTGGGTGGCAGAGTGAAATGTGAGGAGGATGTTAGGATATTACAGGGTGACCTGGACAGGTTAGGCGAGTGGACAGATGCATGGCAGATTCAGTTTAATGTGGATAAATGTATGGTTGTCCACTTTGGTGGCAAGAACAGGAAGGCAGATTACTACTTAAATTGAGTCAAGTTAGGTAAAGGGGCAGTACAAAGAGATCTGGGTGTTCTTGTACACCAGTCAATGAAGGCAAGCATGCAGGTACAGCAGGTAGTGAAGAAGGCTAATAGCATGCTGGCCTTCATAACAAGAGGGATTGAGTATAGAAGCAAAGAGGTGCTTCTGCAGCTGTACAGGGCCCTGGTGAGACCGCACCTGGAATATTGTATGCAGTTCTGGTCTCCAAATTTGAGGAAAGACATTCTGGCTATTGAGGGAGTGCAGCGTAGGTTCATGAGGTCAATTCCTGGAATGGCGGGACTATCTTATGTTGAAAGACTGGAGCGACTGGACTTGTATACCCTTGAGTTTAGAAGACTGAGAGGGGATCTGATTGAGACATATAAGATTATTAAAGGATTGGACACTCTGGAGGCAGGAAACATGTTTACACTGATGGGTGAGTGCTGAACCAGAGGACACAGCTTAAAAATAAGGGGTAGGCCATTTAGGACAGAGATGAGGAGAAACTTCTTCACCCAGAGAGTGGTGGCTGTGTGGAATGCTCTGCCCCAGAGGGCAGTGGTGGCCCAGTCTATGGATTTGTTTCAGAAAGAGTTGAATAGAGCTCTCAAGGATAGTGGAATCAAGGGTTATGGCGATAAGGCAAGAACAGGATACTGATTGAGGATGATCAATCATGATCATAATGAATGGTGGTGCAGGCTCGAAGGGCAGAATGGCCTACTCCTGCACCTATTGTCTATTATCTAAGATGTTTGTGGAGCTGGAGAAGATTCTAAATATTGGAAAGGTAGGAGGCCAATTGAAATTATGGATCAGAAATTTAAAATTGATAGATTGGACTGGAGTGACTGGATCATGATGAGAATTGGGACAGGGTAAGCTGAGTTTTAGATTCAAGACTATAAAGGATGCGAAGGGAGAGACTGGTTAGGAGAGCATTGGAAAAGTCAAGTCTGGAGGAAACAATGAGACGCAATGAGGGTTTCAGCAGCCAATGAACTGAGATGGAGTCAGACTTGGGAGATGTTATAGTATTTCAGTGACAGAGTGCACATATGGCCAAGATCTCATTTTGGCATCAAGTAGGATGCAAATATTGTGCCTCAGAGAGAGACAAAGGATAGTGATGGAGTTAGCAGCTGGGGAATGAGATTTGTAATAGGAACTGAATCCATCAGTTTTTTACCTCCCAGTTAGTTGAATCGCTAGGAGTTAATATTCAAAATGAAGCATAACTAATGTAAAGCAGCATGGGGCAGATAGAGGCAGACGTACTGGTTGTCATTAACATACAGCATTAGGCAGTTACCTATGTGTTAAAATGCATTTGTCTGGAAAAATAGCACTAATTAGAAACTGCAGCCCAAGACTCCCGTTCTGTTCTTAGCTGTGCATATTCTGTAGAGATACAGATTTGAATATGTGTACGCAGTTGGATTTATAATTTAGTGACTATGTCACCTGGCATATGTAACTTTTGATCTCATCACACCTCAAACGGCTTGCTGCGGTTTAAAATTGTCATTGAAGACATACACAGTGGTTAATTTCAAATTCTAAAATTGTTCAAGACTGCCGTAATTCAGTGAAATCTGACGTATCTCAACTCCTATTGGATTCTAAACCTGCAAAGTGAATGCAAAGTTTATGCTACCCAGAGTGTGAGTGCTGTTTTCACAAAAAGCTCTCAGTAATTCAGGGAATGTAAATGAACTCCTCTGGGTCATTAATCACGACAGCTTCATTTGATTATTGTTACACATCTTGGAATTTGGCAATTATTCTGCTGCTTCAGTTTCTAATTTAATTGTACATAAATCTATTGGTTTATTTAGGACTGAAAACCTGGTTTAAAATTCAATATTTCACTGCATTCAAAGAGAATGACATGGAACCAAGGGGTGTAGAGGAGAAATTTTGTTTACACAGCAAATCGTTATGATCTTAAATGCATCTGCATATAAATGATGGTGGAATCTGATTTAATAACAATTTACAGAAGGGAACTGGGATTCTATACTTGAACTGCCTAAATTTGCTGGTTGCATGAAAAGAACAAGGAAGGTAACTTGATTGAATAGCTTTTTCAAAGAGCTGCCATTGACAAGACGGGCTGAATGGCCTTCTTCACGATCTTGATTCTATGTTCATTATATTATTTGTAAGTAAGTATGCAGAGTATCAAAATTAGGGCACTGTTAAACCTGTGGGTCACTCAGTCTTCACTGGCAGTTTACACTTCACAGTTTATGTTTGACTAGTCCACCACAACCTCAGTGGAGAGTTGTGGAAGCCTTGGGAAAATGCTGTAAACAGCAGTTCTGCCATTCCTATTCAGGGATTCTGTGAGCTGTTACAGCAGAGTTACAGGGGAATTGTGCCCCTTGTATGGAAAAGGTTCAGCCTTTGAGAAATTACAATGAATTTGACTGTCACTTTTGACCTTTCAGGTTAAGACTAATCTGTAACATTGTGATTGATGCAGGAGACGGAACACTGGTTCTGCGTTTAGGGTAACCTTTGTCACTCGGGATATCATCTCTACAGAAACAAATGAGGTTTATTGGGCATATTATGCCTCCATTAATATTATTATGCCTCCATTAATTTGAAATATTAGTGTGCCATTCAAATAATAAACAAATTCTAGTTAATGATATGAATAATGCATTGTTTCTTGTAATCTGATGTGCCCTATTCTGTTATATAACTAATCACTTTATCAATTCTATTGTTTACGATTGTTTAAACATAGTCAGTAGGCCTGTTGTGTTCTTGCAGAACATAAATGTACCAGAGGCTGTGTTTGCAGTGACAACAGTGTAAAAGGATCCCGAGTACATGCTTTGTTTGTAGACAGGGCTGACCACAGAAAGAGACATTATTAATTTGAATAGTAAATGTTGTTAATGTTAGTAACCTGGGAAACTGTGAGCTGCCTCCACAAAGTGAGAAAATTAATTTTGTCTGAGATTTATCCATTTTCAACATAACATGAATCGGAGAGTTTGGATTTTTCTTCCTTGAGTTTGCTTTTGCACTGAATTATTAACGTACTGAAGGATGGTCTGTTTGTTTTTCTGCCTTATTTCTACCATTCATGTTAATTAGAGGCTCCAACTCATACGGTTTATCATTTCATTTTCTGTACAAGACAGCATGACCAAGGAAAGCTCAAACAGCTGTGGATTAAGGGTTAGCAAAGGATTTAGGTGAGTGCTTGTGTGAAGGAGGCAGAACCATGCTCCGTAGAGTGTGAAAAATTATTCTACTCCCGGCTGGAGTTTCCTTGTGACAATGACCAATTACTTCCAAGTGAATTTACAGTAATGTCAGGCAGGAGCACGTCTACCTCTGCAGTCATTGTGGAGGAGGATTGTACCACACTGAGAACATCAGAGGATGCTGTGCTCTGAATTTTTTAGTCCTTCTTAAAACAGCAAGGAGTACTGGATTGTGATTGAAAAAGCAATGACAATTTGTTATCATTTGTTATCATTTCAGACTGATCTATATCCTATACTACAAGTTAAACCATTCTCAGGAGCCAGATTTGATCAATTTAAGTGCTGGTGATAAAGGATGTTAAAGTAAAGAAGAGTTTGCATCTCTATAACTTCTTTCATATGCTCAGGCCATTTCAAAGCATTTCACAGGTAATGGATTGCTTCGCATCATCGCTGACATTTAGTAGGTAGACCTTGCAGCCAAGATGTTGTAAGGTAAGACAAGCTGCAGTGAGGTAAATGACTTGCTAACCTGCTACTGGAGCTGTTAGTTGAGGGACAATTATTATTTGTAACACTGAGACAATCGCCATTGATTTGCTGGAATTTGTTTTATTATATCTTGAAATGTTGGAGAGTAATTTTTCCTTTACTAGTCTTGACTATTCTACCCTTGTTCGACTCGACTAGTGCCTGCTTCTCTTTACTTCTTTCAGAGATTAAGTGGCTGAGAGGGTGTGGTAGGACAGAAGGAGGAAGTAGTTGGGAAGATGGAGGAGTGGAAGAAGGATCAAATAATGCCAAAAGGATACTTCATGCCTTCTTTATAGCCAGTTGAGGTGTTTGTCTAAAGCTTCTGCCAAATACAGCACCTCTGACAGTACAGCACTCCAACACTGCACAGACGAGTCAATCTGAATTATGTGCCACACTGGCATTAGAAACTCGGTGTATAGCACTGTTAGATTCTTATAAACCCTCCTTTATGTTATACCAAAATGTTTCAGACCCAATGTGGTGTGGTCCCTCTGAGTAAAGTGGCCAATTTGAAGATTATTGTTTTAAAATGCACTTCCTCCTGTTTTCGGGTGAAGTGGTTGGGATTTAGGATCTCATTGAGGTAGGCAGCTTTAAACTTGCTGCTGTCTCTCAAATCAACAGGCATTCAGCTACCTCAATTCCGTACCTCCTTCTTCTGACTGAATGAAGGAACAACAAGGAGCTCAGCAGTTCCATGACATGTTCTAGTTAACTTTCACCATTTATAGGCAATCAACCCTCTTAAAGGGGAGCTTCTATCAAACTGCCTCCAGCTAGTTGAAGGTATAAACAACACAAATGGAGCTCTTAGGAAGGAGAACTTCATGACTCACTGATGCAGCACTGTAGGTCTTTGTGAAGGAGATGAAAAGAATGAAAGAAACCACAAGGTGTAGTTTACAAGCCTCTCAAGGTAAACCCTCAGGAGGAAATGGAAGCAGGTATGTTTTAAGTTCTGAAGGAGGGTCACTGTACCCGAAACATTAACTCTGATTTCTCTCCACAGGTGTTCTCAGACCTGCAGAGATTTTCTAGCAATTTCCATTTTTGTTTCGGATTTCCAACGTCCGAAGTTCTTTTGGTCTTTTAATGTTTCTTGGGCGTCACTTTCCCCAATCCACAATCATTCTTAACCTGAGTGATTGCTGGACCATATCTAAAACCACATTGTTGTAGGTCTGGAGTCACCAGGTAAGGACAGCAGATTTCCTTCCCAAAAGGACATTAGTGAACCAGGTAAGTATTTGCAACAATCAAACAGTGGTTACATAGTCAGCATTAAACTTGCTTTTTTAATTCCAGGTTGTATTGATTTGAAATCTCACCATGTACCAGGATGGCATTCAAATCTAAGCCTCTGCAACACTAACCTGGGTCTCTGGATCACTTATCCAGTGACATTGCCACTACGTCACCACCTCCCTTCAAAGATCATTTTTCATGGCATGCAAGGCACAGGCAGCTATGCCGTAAGCATTGGCCTCTCATGGGTAGTAAATGGCATGCTCTCTTCAAATGTTATATCCAATTCTACTTTCCCCTGTCATTTAGCCACCAGCCTAATACCAAGCATTCAGGTATTCACCCTAACACACCCTCACATTCACCTCTTGCCCACAGCTTTCTTCTATTTATACCTACATGTGAAATAATCATGGCTACTTGGCCAGCATTTATTACCCATCCCATGTTTCCCTTGAGAAACGGTGGTGAGATGTCTCTTGAACCACTGTAGTTCATGGGGTATTGGAACTCTCACAATAACCTTAGGGAGGGAATTCTATGATGTTGACTCAGCATCATTGAAGGAACAGTAATATGTTTCCAAGTCAGGATGGTGTGTGTTTCTTGGGGCTGGGATCTTTCAGGTGATGGTATTCCCATGTATCTTCTGTCCTGTCCTAGGTGATAGTGATCATGGGTTTGGAAGGTGTTGTCTGAAGAACCTTGGCGAATTTCTGTAGTGCATCTTACAGATGGTACACACTGCTGCAACTGAGGGAATGGATGCTTGTGGATGTGGTGCCAATCATGCGGGCTGCTTTGGATGATCGCAAAGGCACCTGGGACATTGTCTATAAGTTAGTCTATTAATTCAGACTATTTCTTGTTACTGGTTCCTGAGTGGCTGCATGAAACCTGAACCTATTCTTCACTCTCAGGGTAACAACATTCTCACACCCAGCATTGGCAGTCCAGCAGAGGTACTTGTAGTTGTCTCTCAGTCAAGATTGCTGTTGCCCATGCCAAAGTGGTGCAGTCTGAAGCCAGGCTTTCATATTATCCTTTAATGGTTTCTACACAGTCTGTCCCAATGACCATCAGCAGACTTCCACCAGCTATACTGCAAACACTGGAGTAGCTTTGCATAGAATCATGAGATAGACAAAGGCACCTAACAGACAGAACGTAGGGTGGATAAATCATTTTTCTTTGTATAATTGGTTGTGTTGTTGGAAAAAAAGGTTCTATTCATGGGTTTAATACCAAATGTTCGGTGAGTGCAATGAAGTTCCTTCAAAGATGGATAGAGAGTTGAGTGAAGCAATGGTAATGACAAAGTGATGTTGTAAGGGAACTAGAATATGATAAGGTGCTCAAATAGAGTCTGTTCATAATAAATGAGTCATGCTTTCTTCTTCTTATAGGAGATGCAGTGAACCACCATGGAACTTGGAGATTTGATCTGGTGAGTATTGGAGGGCTCCCCATGAGTTGTCCAAGCAATGGAGCTTAAGAACACTGATGGTCTGCTGCATGACAGGTTTTGGGGGCAGCATATTCCTCATTGTATTTTGGCAGTCCTTGTTTTTCAGGGTGGAGAGGAGACATGGTTCAGGGGCCTTCCACTGTCTCTAAGCAGACTGGTTCCTTGTGGTGCTCTGAAGCCAGTGAGAATAGCAGACTGCTGCCTCAGGATGCTTGCAGCTGCAGCCATGATAATGGGTATCACTGACATAACGGTCTGGGCTTGGCCATATTTGAGCTGCCTGTTAATAGAGTGAAACCATTTTGGTTGCTGCACCTCTCCCACTCCCCCAATGACATGTGCTGCCCTCAGAGATCGGCGTGGTGCAGTTGAGGGTTTTGCACCACGGACAATGTAATCACTGGCACTGGCATCCTTGCCTCTTGTTAAATGAGGGGCACAGTTTCGTGATCACTTCCTTGGCGCACCTCTGATGAAGGTGAAGGTGGTATTTCCCTCTCTGCAGCCTCTGCTACATTTGCCTGTTATTCTGAAACCCTCAGGGCACGGCAAATACAACTCCCGGAACTGCTGAGGCCTTGGGCAGGCAGGACTCAGAACTCCTCTAGCCTCCCTGTTAAGTGCAACAATAGCCCCTGGTGGGTGTACTAACTCACCACATCACCTCCAAAAACTTGCAATGAGCAAACATGAGTCAAAATCACTTCACCTATCTTTCATTTAAGCCCATTGAGGGGGTTGGCTGTTGCTCAGGGTTATCAGATTGTGGACTTGCACTTTCTGAGCTTTCAGAATGTGTGTTGAATCAGCCAGAATAGCCAACTGAGGACATAATCTGACTCTGGAAAAGTTTCAGCAGACACATGGCAGGCCCATAAAAGCAGAGATCCCAGCATTGGATGCCATATGTTCCACAGCAGAACACACCATAAGTTCTATAATACACCAGCTTGCTGTTCTGATATTTTGGCACCAGGGACATATGTCAATTTCCCTAGTTTGCCTGCAGCATTGAATTGGCCTTTAATGCAGGGGAATGGAGTGATTGAAGAAGAGTTGTATCAGACTGAAACATTAACTTTATCTTTCTCTCTCCAGATGCTACCAGACCTGCTGAGTTTCTTTAGTTTTCTGTTTTCATTTAAAGGTAGGGGGATACAGGGCATTGGTGAGACCTGTCCTGGATTATTGTGTACAGGTTTGGCCACCATACTCAATTTGCTGCATTTGTTACCCATCTCAAGTTTAACTGGAGCTAAATGGCTTGCCAGGTCATTTCAGAGTCAAGCACATTGCTGTGTGTCTGGAGTCACACATACACCAAACAAAACGGGGGGGGGGGGGGGGGGGGGGGGGGGGGAGGGGGAGGGGCAGATTTCATGCCCTAAAGTTCATTAGTGAATCAGATGGACTTTTTACAATGGTTGGTGATCATTTTGTGGCACCTTAACATCAAGGAGATTTTAACCTCAGTTGTTTGAAGTAAATTCCACCTGTTGCTATGGTGTGACCCATACCCCAAACTAGGCCTGAGGGTTACTAGCCCAGTGATATTACCATTATAGCACAGCATCTCTTCCACAGACTGGAGGCTGAGTTAAACACATTTTGATCCTGAGGTGGGTCAAGAGATATAGGGAACTGGCAAGAAAATGGAGTTAAGACCAAAATTGCACCAGCCATGATTGTATTGATTGGCAGAGCAGATTCAATGAACCAAATGACCTACTCCAGCTCCTATTTCTTATGATCTTCAGTGTACCATCAATTGTTGAGTGTTTCTCTACATATTCTTTTCAACGTTTACCTGTTGCTATGTAGAATGCTTGAATGTATCAAAAAGGCATTTAAGCTGGACTCTCATTTCATGGTTGGAGTATTGCAATGATATGCCTTAAGGGGGCATCTAAGAAAGAATCAATACTTGCCCCCCATATCCAATTTAAAATTAGTTTTCTTGTCATTAATCATGATCTATGCATATCAGGATTTATCTTGCAGGCCTGCACAATGGGGGCCAGGGTCCACAGTTCTTTGTTTTATACACCTTGAGAAAACTTGCTGGGCTTAGATCTCAACAATGAGATTCCTTCATGGCATCAACTTTGTCCTGTTTCTTCATGTGTTTACCTGTGTTCTCAGATCAACAATACTATTCCAGTCATAGTTTTCAGCTCAAAGATGGATGTTGAACTTGCGCATGAGAGATGTTGCTTGCTCAGGAGAACATGCGATCTTTCAATAAGAGGAAAACAGAAAATGCTGAAGAGTCATACTGGACTCGAAATGTAAACTTTGTTCCTCTCTCCAGAACTGCTGAGTCTCTTCAACACTTTCTGTTTTTATTTCAGATCTCCAGCATCCACAGCATTGATCTCAATTTTTCAATGAGATGTTTGATTGGTCATTAACTAGTGTGCTCAGTTCAATAAGCTCGCAGTGATACTATCAAGCGAACACCGGTGCCAATCCTCTGACATCACTCAGAGAATAATTCTCCGCAAAAGGCCATGAAGTTAATTTATTGGCGGTCATGGTGATAAATTACTTTATAATTGCTAGATAAAATAGTTGGTCTAAAAGGAGCTTTGTAATGGCTCCCCTCACTGATACATAAATAAATATCCCTGGGTGGGGCTAACCAGCTTTTCTGTTTTAGTTCTAAACTAGCTTAGTTCTGCAGTCTTCAGTCATTTAACATAGATCTGGTTACTGTCTCTTAGGAAGTAACAATGGATTAAATCTCACTTTATTTGGCTAAATGCGAGTTGTGCCAAGTTCGTTTGGAGAGTTTCTTTTTGCCATGAGGCCTAACATTCCTCTTGTCATTAGTTACCAAACTCACTTCATTAAATATCTACCCCAGCCCTGTGGTGCCTATACGTCTGATTCTTGGGCCATCTCACATGCATCATTCCTGGAACAACTCACCACTGAGCAGATATCCCAGAATTCACTGGAATTTCTTGCCTTTGTGCCATCTTTAAAAGACTCATTGTGCACTCTAGCAAGTCAGTCCAGTGCTGCCGTGGCTGGCTCCTGACATGGTATACAGGGAGAAATCGATTTACCTGCACTTCCACACATGTCAATTTATTGTGTCCATTCCTCCCAATATTGTCTCAGCAACCTGGAGGAGTGCACAGAAATGTGGGTAGAAGGTGAATAACCTTCTCCAGTCTGCAAGTCTAGGTGCCACTATCTTCTGGGGGAGAGACTGAGAGGGAGTGGCATTCTGACAGCAACGCAGAGTTCGGGAAGTTGGACTTGCCCACAGGAAATAGAATGTAGCAGGTTGAGGAGAGGAGGAAACAGGGGAATGCACTGGGGGGAGCTTAAAGGCCAGATACATGACCAATCTGGGAAACACTTTTGTGACACCAGAACATTCAGCGAAAAAGTGGATGCCAGTCAACTTTGGGAGTTCCCAACCATGCTGGTCACGCAGCGTGATCCCAGCAGAGCTTTGGATCCATTCAGCTGAGCGTCTACCTTACCGTTGGCATGCTCTCCATGGTGCTGACATTCTGATCTTTTCAATTGCAATTGTCGCATAATGACAAATCTTTAAACAGGGTGGATTCTTAATTGAACACAATGGTGATGATTTTCACTGCTTTCCATTCCATTGTGTACATTTTGATCAGTGAAGGCTGGAGGTGCTCTCTCATACAATGTCCCTGTCAGTTTGCCAAATTGCCTGCCATTGTAGCTGTAATTGAGAATGATCACAGCTGCAACATCTCAGCTACATGGACAAAAATCTGTTCAATTGTTGGATCAATATGAATAACAAGCTGGATCAAGGCCAGCCCTCATGTATGTCTGTTCTTTTATATCGCCCATCGTAGCTAACATGTTCTATTTTCAATCTTTTGTGCTCACAGGCGCAGGCATAAATTCGATCTTTTTTGCTGTTTGGCAGAGTAAGGGGAAACTGTGCTTTGTTCCAAGGAGACAATTGTTTAAAAGGAACTGAAGTGGGGGATACTCCAGAAAAGAAAACATTATGAACAACTGCTTGATTTGTTCTCAGTAATTGCTGTTTTGACTGACTAAAGCATCTTTTTAGCATAATTTCTTAACTGCTTGCTCTTGTCAGATTACAATGCCAAATCAAATATGTCTTTTTAATTATGAGAATGATAACACAACTTATTCTCAAAAGGACAAAACTGTAAATGGCAAACAATTGAAAATAGTCAGTTCTAAGAGAAGAGCCTCAGAGTTCCTACAAAAATAACTTTTATTGTGGACAGTGAAAGAAAGAACCATGCCCTGTTAAAAGATGTTCCTCCTGCCGATAGGCAGAGATATATTTGTGCTGTTCACCTCTGCTCCTCGCTTCTGGCTTCCTGTCACTCACAGCCCAACATTAAACCTAATGCATACCTAAATTATTCAGAAATAATCTCACATTCCTCTCACATCTCCGGTCTCCAACACAAGTTAATGCTTTAATATGATAACGTCACTGTCTGCATGGAGCAGTGTATATTCCAATGAGGTCTATTTCCAACTGAGTGAGGGTCATTCTGACTTTGGCTGAAGCAGTGTAACATATTGCAATGTGCACAAACAAAATACAATGTTGAAACAGCTGCCAATTGTTACATACCCTCCTTATTTTCACTTTGTATGATGTCAATGAGAGAAATGCACAATGAGCTGGGGTCCACCCAAAGTGCAGGTTTTGTTGCGTATGTAAAATATGGTCAAAATTCCATATTTTCATTCCAGAACATCCTCACCCTACCTCACTGTACCTCTGGTAGGAATACACAAAGGGCTGTAGTTTACATGTAGGTATTTTGTTAATCAGGGCCCTGTGTTTTACCTGGGAATTACCCTGGATGATGTTTTAGAGGGGGATCCTCAGCTCACTCCTAATGAGAGGGTTATTACAAGCAGAGGGAAGCTCCATGCCAAGGAGTTCCTGCTTCACAAGGTCTGACTTCACGTAAGCCTTCCTGGATTACCAACTAATGCCTGGGCCTTGATCCCCAAAGGAAAGAGTAAATACTTTGAACTTAACATTTGACAAAAGGTGCTGCTTGGAGAATACCTTAGTTCCTTCTCTGTGGGGAAGCTGCATTTACCTCCTTCCATCCAACAATGGAACCAACAGGATTTTCCAACACACTTGGCAGGCACCCCAGTTATCTACTCAATGGTGCAGCAACATGGGAGGCTATGAAATAGGGAAGGTAATGAACAGAAATTGAAAAACTGCCCAAAATGAAAACCCTAAAATCTCCAGCTTTCTGTCAGGAGAATGTGAGAGCAAGCCTACATTACAAACAGTGGTGACATGCTTAAGATCAATGCCAGTCCTTGGAAAGACCAGAACCTTCACACAGCATCCAGCATTAGGTCTTGAAGGCATTCAAGAGGATTGTATTTGAAAGTGAGCTATTGAATTATACAACTTTATTCAAATATAAGAGAATTCACCTTCAAATGTGTTATGTTCTTTGCATTGTATATCTTGAAAACATTTGAACAGTGCTATCTGAGGAGGTGTTCCCACATGCCTTTAAATTAGGTGTCAAAACATTTGCCTTCAAAAGCTGTCTCATTGTGAAATGCCACTTTTTATAGGTGCTAGGCTGAAAGCCAAAAGCTGAACAGTGAAAGCATTAAAATGACATGCATTGTCAGTAGTTTTCATTAGGTTAGCAGATCTGTGCATCATCAAGCAGGAAGGAAAGCCATCCCTTCAAAGTACAGGGACGTGGTAAGATTTTATGATGTGCCTTAAAGCAAAGTCTTTGGGGATGGTGAGTGGAAATAAATGAATATTGCTGACTTGAGCATAGGCTGACATTAATTGGACACATCTAGTACTTTGTTTCAAAAAATAAACCAGGCATTGTTTATTATTTACTCACAATCAGATTTATTGCTTAGCGCTAAATGCTCTAACGTATTAATCTCTCCACTGGATCTGCCACCACATTAAAAGTACATTATTGATACTTATGCCTGCCACTTTTCTATTTCAGACTTTGTGCAATGAATAATTTATGTTCTCGCAAGTGAAAGGCAAGTAAAATAACTGCCTCTGTTTTTTTGTGTGATACAAGAATCTATTACTATTCTCCATTTGGAAAAAAGGAACGGGGAGGATGCAAGTTCTCAACATCTTGTTCATCCAACTGCCAGCAGCACAGAATCTCTCGCTGCAGGACCAAAGGCAGCTCGATCATTACATGGAGCTTTAACCTAAGGGTCAACACACCTCAGGTGAGGGGAGAGGTCAAGAAAGTGATAAGCTCAGCAGATGTGGGAATTGAACCCATGCTGTTAGTGTCTGTCTGCTTTCTAAGTAAGTCAGCTGTCCAGCCCAGTAAGCTAACTGAGCCTCAAACAATGGCTCACCAAAGAAATAAAAATTTGTCAACTGATGCTGCACTTGCTCACTACATTCAAATACTTCCTTGCTATAAATAAAACCTAACAAGTATCAATTGAGGCCCCTTGCCAACTCAAACAATGGCATTAAATGGAATTAAAACTTGTTGCATGATGGCACAGTGGTTACCACTGCTACCACACAGCGCCAAAAACCCAGGTTCAATTCCTGCCCCATGCAACTGTCTGTGTGGAGTTTGCACATTCTCCCCGTGTCTGCGTGGGTTTCCTCCAGGTGCTCCATTTCCCTCCCACAGTTCAAAGATGTGCAGGTTAGGTGAATTGGCCATGCTAAATTGCCCGTAGTGTTAGGTGAAGGGGTAAATATAGGGGAATGGGTCTGGGTGGGTTGCTTTTCGGAGGGTCGGTGTGGACTTGTTGGGCCGAAGGGCCTGTTTCCACACTGTAAGTAATCTAATCTAATCATTTCATGGGATGTAAAGAAGCTGATTTTCATTGACCTGACCTTGCTGGATGGGTATGGCACATTGACATTTATTACATAGTTTACCCACCCTTACCAGTCAATGTACAGGCTCCTGATATTTCATGATCACTGAGATGATGGAGTAAGTTCTGGTTGAAACAGTTAGATATCTCATCAGCTCTTGAAAAAAACAATCTCAAATCAGTCCTTGTGTACCAATGAGTTGAGTGTGCATGGCGCATGCTCGGTGTATTTGACATTGTGTGCCTGACTATTGCTCCTCAAAGGTAAAAACAATGACTGCAGATGCTGAAAACCAAATACTGGATTAGTGGTGCTGGCAGAGCACAGCAGTTCAGGCAGCTGCTCGTTGGATGCTGTGCTCTTCCAGCACCACTAATCCAGTATTGCTCCTCAAAGTAAACCATCCAGGCTGCCCCAGAAACAGATGCAAAAATGCATTAGTTACAATGTAATTTCTGCTCTGTGATTGGCCATTGTCATATGACCTCTGAAGTATTTGCTTTCTGAGGAGACAGATAGGTCATGAAAGCCTACACAGGGAATGCAGGCAGCTCATTGGCTTGTACTGCTGCAATTCACCCTCAGGTGACTGTCTGCATGGAGGTTGCACATTCTCCCCGTGTCTGCATGGGTTTCCTTCAGGTGCTCTGGTTTCCTCCCACAGTCGAAAGATGTGGAGGCCAGGTGGATTAGCCATAGGAAGTGCTAAGTTACAGGGATAGGGTAGGGGAGTAGGTCTGAGGGAATGCTCTTTGGAGGATCAATGTGGACTTGATGGGCTGAATGGCCTGCTTCCACACTGCAGGGATTCTATGGTGTCAGAAGTGTGCAGCTGAAATTGTGTGGGTTTTAAGAGCTGTAAGAGCACCTGTTTCTATAAGAAACACCAGAAATTAATTTAAAATAAAACTTCAGTCACAATTTATGACTGCTGGATGAGTCAGTATGGCTGTGAGTTTTCCAGTTTCAGCTCCTGTGGAGATGATAGATGCCTTGAGACAGATTGGAACCTCTTCCAATCAATGGTATAATTACGATATCACCACAATGTTACAAAGAAAACCTGAACAACTCCAAGTAGCAATTCTATGATCAGCGAAGATGATACAGTGTTACAATCTATATTGCATCCGAGACCTTGCTGAGGAACAGAAAAGCTAGAATGGAGACTTTTTGAATGCTTTGATGATCCATTTTGAAGCCTCTATTAATGTCATGTATGTGTTCAACATCAGAGCTGAATAAGAGAAGAAATATTTGCAGAAGAGCAAGCAGAAAGAACATGACCAGAGTACAGGATGTAAATACTATGGAGACCACTGTATGAAAGGAAATGAAACATGTCCAGTGTCAGGGAAAACAGCGCTCGAACTGCAATTAGCTGAATTACTATCATGACCTATAAGGTTGGCTGCTGGTGAAACATTGGGCAATGATTCTTATGAATCATTGTACACCATAAAACAGCTTGGCACTGCCCAGACTTAAGATAATACATAGTTTGTCATCTTTGAACAGTAACTACTCAAGATGAACATCAAGTGAATATGAAATCTTAGATAGACACTGATGCTTTCTACAATATCATGAGCTTTGCAAACCTGGCTCTAAACATCGACCCAAAATTAAGCCATCAAAAGTAAAGTGGAAAGCGTATGATGGACCTATACTCACCCCAAAAGGACAAGCAAAACTGAGAGCTCAATCTAATGGAGATCAAGGAAGTAGACTCTTAGTAAAATCCACCCATCTCATCTGAAACAAATCTAAAGATTGGACATGCCCCAAAAGTATTTTGTAGCTTTTCACAGAGAATCAAATTATTAACTGCTGACATATCCTAAAACTTACAAAGATGTTTGTGGGTCTTGGGTATCTTCCTGGTGATTATTATCTTGAAGCAGATAAACTTTCCCTTTTGCATCTGCACAGGAGATTTCCAGCAGCCCTCACGTCCAGCCTGAAAGACAAGACAGAGGATTTGGAAAAGAAAGAAGGAAAGGAACCAGAATGGTGAACAGCTAAGTCTTTTCAAGAATCATGGGTAAAAGTGGCCAACTGCACAGGAACAAAAGGTTATCGTGCATAGCACTGCTCATTCAGCAGGTATCTGGTGAGAAGAGCTGCTCAAGGCTGCTTGACCACAGTAGATATTAACACTGTTATATTGAAGACAACAAACTAGGGAGGACAACAAACTAAATATCTGTTGAACTCTTGATGGATTATCTTAGAATCACAACGATTCTGGGCAGGAGACAAACTTTCTGAAATGTTTCTGGAGAAAACATATAAAAATAAGAGTTTTGAAGCTATCCAGAATGTAACCTGGGAATAACCATTGCAGAGGTTAACCATTCCTGCTCCTCCGCCCTTGAGCCCCACCCCTCCAATTCCCGCTCCTCCGCCCTTGAGCCCCGCCCCTCCAATTCCCGCTCCTCCGCCCTTGAGCCCCGCCCCTCCAATTCCCGCTCCTCTGCCCATGAGCCCCGCCTCTCCAATTCCCGCTCCTCCGCCTTTGAGCCCCACCCCTCCAATGACGATGTTCTCCATCGCATCTCCTCCACTTCCCGCTCCTCCACCCTTGAGCCCCTCCCCTCCCATTGCCACAAGGACAGAACCCCACTGGTCCTCACCTACCACCCCACCAACCTCCATGTACAGCGTATCATCTGTCGTCATTTCTGCCACCTCCAAACGGACCCCACCACCAGGGATATATTTCCCTCCCCTCCCCTATCAGCGTTCCAAAAAGACCACTCCCTCCGTGACTCCCTCGTCAGGTCCACACCCCCCACCAACCCAACCTCCACTCCCGACACCTTCCCCTGCAACCACAAGAAATGCAAAACTTGTGCCCTTACTTCCCTCCAAGGCCCCAAGGGATCGTTCCATATCTGCCACAAATTCACCTGCACCTCCACACACATCATTACTGCATCCGCTGCACCCGATGTGGTCTCCTCTATATTGGGGAGACAGGCCGCCTACTTGTGGAACGTTTCAGAGAACACCCCTGGGACACCCGGACCAACCAACCCAACCACTCTGTGGCTCAACACTTCAACTCCCCCTCCCACTCCACCAAGGACATGCAGGTCCTTGGACTGCTCCATCGCCAGACCATAGCAACACGACAGCTGGAGGAAGAGCACCTCATCTTCTTCCTAAGAACCCTCCAATCACAAGGAATGAATGCAGATTTCTCCAGTTTCCTCATTTTCCCTCCCCCCACCTTGTCTCAGTCAAATCCCTCAAACTCAGCACCGCCTTCCTAACCTGCAGTCTTCTTCCTGACCGCTCCGGCCCCACCACCACTCCAGCCTATCATCCTCACCTTGACCTCCTTCCACCTATTGCATTTCCAACGCCCCTCCCCCAAGTCCTTCCTCCCTACCTTTTATCTTAGCCTGCTTGGCACACTTTCCTCATTCCTGAAAAAGGGCTTATGCCCAAAACGTCGATTCTCCTGCTCCTTGGATGCTGCCTGACCTGCTGCACTTTTCCAGCAACACATTTTCAGCAATAACCGTTGCAGAAACAGGACTGTGAGCTCAGAGTTCAGGAAAGGACGGCAGACCCAATGGTGTCACTGAAACCTGGCCAACTCTCCCTCTCTAGTGTGAGTAATACATAAGTCTAAGTAGGGAGTCTGGTGCACCTTTGGTTTGTAACCAATGTAATTTTATACTGTAGCACTAAACAGATTGTGTGATAAATTTTTTAAAAGTAGATTGCAGTAAGAATACAGGCTGTAATCATCAGCATTGATCTGGAGAGGGCTATGGACAATATTGGGATTGAATTGAAGTAGATGTTGGAAGATTGGGGAACTGTGATTAGGCCCTAATACCACAGAAAATGGGAGAGTGCTCAGTAATGATTAAACCTGCACAGCATGTTGCACTGGGTCAGCCAGCACTAATATGATTGAAATCAGGAGCCTTTATTTCTACAGGCTTGCAAAAGTAGGAATCTTTAATGGAAGCAAGGAAACTAGAAACTTTTCCTTTTGTCAAATATGATAAAAAGAGGCTTGTAGCCTCGAGTTTCCCTTCAATGAACATCATTAACTGCAAGCACAATGTACACATTATCAAACTAAACAGTTAGAATGGGTATTGGTGGTCCTTGTTAAACACGTCAGAAGGTTGCTGCACTTATGTGAACTCTTTGTATTTTATTGAGTTGAGCATTTAGGTCTGGATTTTCCTAATGCTATTATAGCAATATCAGGGCAGGGACTTCCCTTACTGACCCACCTGTGCTTTCAGCCCCAGTTGCTTCTCTGTCAGGAAAGGTTGATCAAACTGTCTTCAAATGCTGGATTGATGTCGATCCCTCTTTGTTTTGAATTAAGAGCAAGTTGTAGTGTTTTCTTGATCAGGGTAGAGAATGTCAGATACTGTGATCTCTGAGTTGTTAACTGACTTTAAGGCAACAGTTGGTTTGAACAATAATAATTAAAATGCAATTAAAAGATATGCCAATGTATATATGTCAGAGAACAATAATCAGTTGATATGCCATTCTGCAGAAGAGAGCATTTAAACATATGAGAAGTTCTATTTGTTCATTCATGAGAGGAGATTTTGAAGCTATCCACCTATTTGAGAAAAAAACTCATGAGTGCAATTAATGAAGAGGAGGTAAGAGGTGTTTTATGATTTTTTTGCTGCAATAATAATCTAATTAAATTACTGTTTAATAACATATTATATGAAACAAACAATTTGTCATGTAGCAGGTCTGAGGAAGAGATATGAACCGTGACTGCTGGAACAAATTACTTTCGAATTTGATATAAATACAGAAGTTGCTATTAATATTGCATCGGTACAGAGTATAAAAACATTTCAGATCAATAATGATCCTTCATCCGAACCATTTAGCCTTCAATTGTAATCTGATTGACATTTGCACCCGGTCAGAGATGTAACCGATTTGAATTCTCTAGCTGAATCCTGTTAGATTTTGTTGTACATACTGCTGTAAAATTTACATATAATGATTGTATGCTTAATAAATCTGTGACATGTAGCTTTATATATTTGTGGAATATATTGTAGGTAAAAATTCATACATTTACATTTCATCTAATGTCTAAGGGTATGGACCAGGCTCCTGCATGATCTATTGCTCCTGAGGGAAATGTGAGGTACTATAAAAGGACACAGGAAGAGACAGGAGTTAAAATTAAAGGTGAAAAGAACCCCAAAGAGTGAATTTTTCTATATTGAAGGCCTCTTTTAACCAAAGCCTTTAACACGTATGCAAATGGACTATTCAAGAACAATACTAGGACTTCTCCTTCCAGGTAGGATACTGAGTGAAGTAGGACACTTACCAGATGGCAGTTCCAGTCGCAGGGAGAAGAAAATTTGAGGAGCTGGCTGAAACCCACTCATCACCTACATGCAATAAAGGTAAACCATATAGCCTTAGTGGATCTTAGGGCTGTAAGAACATAAGAGATATGTGCAGGAGTAGACCATGTGGTCCATTGAGACTAGTCCATATTCAGTACAATCATTGTTGGTCTTTCACTTCAACCTTACTTTCCAACTTGCTTCCCCCATCCCTTGATTCCCCAAGAGACCATAACAATCACTCTATTCCAGCCTTAAATATATTCAGTGATGGAAGATTTGCATCCCATTAGGGTAGAAAATTCCAAACATTCACAACCACTAGTAAGCAAGGAGAAATTGGTAGCCATCCTGGATGGGTTGGGGGAGATAATTAGGGATTGGGTTAAGAAAATCACTCTGGGCCTCACAAGCCAATCTTTACAACTTAATTATGGATGATTTGCTGTCACTGGCCATTGAAAAATGAATAATTAGCATGGATCTAACCATTGTCAAGAGTTTACTTGAACATTCATGGGTCTATCTGTTGAACCCTTGTTACTTCAAAGATATTTTTGTAGATGACTTTAAATATGTTCAGTTAATTGATCATTGTTTTCAACATGGCCAGTGGCAGAACGTTATTTCCATTACATAGACAGCAAGAGGAGTCACTCTACAATTATCTGAGGTGGAGATCACTTCAATATTGAAACATTGAAGGTTGTGCAGCCTATTGAGTCCATAGTTAGTCATTGTAAACGTCTGTGTTCAAGGAAGATACTGAGAAAATAAGATTCAGCACCAACATTCTCAAAGGTTGATACCTTTGGGAATACAATTCATGCTGTCAAAAATAAATAATAAATTATCATGAAAGCTCATAAAGCTTCCCCATGATGTGCATCTAACATCTTTATAAATCCAAAAGTACATTAGTTGTCAGTCATAAACTTCTCCATTAATTGGGAAGCTGGCAATACAATGTCTGCTGCTTAGATGTGCTGAACACTTCCATGTTGAGATGGCAGGCAACATGACAGATCTTCACATCGAATGTCATCAACCTTAATCCTTAACTAATTACTCCCAATGAACATAGCCTGAGAGATTAATCCTTATAGTACAGTAGAAAAACAAACCTATTGAATTTCTATCAAATAACACCCAAATATGGTCTGGATTAATCAGCGAACAATGATCTAAGACAGGATGCAAATGTGCTGACCCATTTTTTGAAAACGACAAGCTCACCTCAGTCTGATGTCTGCTCTAAACTCCTGTTTGTTGTCAATGCGACCTACTATGTATAGAATCAGCTGTAGCCAGAAAACAGTCCATACATGTATTCATCTCTCTGGAAATAGGGCACGTTGTCAAGATGCCGAATAATTGTAGAAAAGTCAGACTCTGTTTCACACTTACTCAGCTTAACAAGGAGGAAATCCTCTTTGTTTATCATTTTTTTTCTTTTCTGTCCCCCCTTTCTCTTGAATATAATAAGTAATTGCTGGAGTATATTCCACATGCACAGCCTGACCACTAGTTTTACATTCTAATCCTGTGGGAAACTTGACAGCGAACCATCAATTTTTCTTCCTCTTTTTGTCAGTCCAGATTTTGGAGATGCCTAGGCTGACCTGAATTCATCTAATTAATCATTTCTGATAGGTGCCCTGTGGACCACACAACCTGGAAAGTAGATCTAAAAAGGTGGAGTGTCGATGTTTCATGCTGTGGCAAATACTGTGACCAGAGGCACAAGGTTGGGAAATAATTAAATGCTTCTAGTTATGAAGTATGCAAAAGGATAGAGAAGGAAGGTATGTAAAATAAAGAGTCCATTACAAAACTAGATTACATATGAAGAATGAATATGTTTAGTTTTCCAGCATATAAAAGGGACTGTGTTCAGTTGGGACCACACCATTGAAGGCAGGCAAAATGGCAAAAAGAGGGTGAGACATGTAATGAAACAAGAAAGAGTCCCATAATAAGAGATGTTAACTATCCAGCAATAGATTGGAATGGGGGTATTGAAATTGATAGTGAAAATGCAGAGTTTCCACACTGATGTTAACACAGTTTATTTGGATCAGTTTGTTTTTATTTAACAATTAAAGATCTAGCTCCAGAAATGATGTCAAATTGGTAATTTGGAACAGTATAGGAAATGATTAGTTAGCATAATTATGTTTGATATATAAATTGAAATATTACACAGGTATAAATAATGGTGATGATCCTGTAAAAGCCAATTTCCACAAAATAGGAAGGAGATGAGCTGTGCCAACCGAGAAAGGGGAAGTGGCTAATGAAAAATTGTACAAGGTTGACATTTGGATATTTTCATATAAGGCAACATTTGCTGCAGCAACTACTTGAATTCCTTGCATGACTAATGAATTTAATATAAAGTATGACTTAAAAAGCTGAATAAGAAATGTAGAGCTAATAATGCAAAGTATATTAGAAAAGCAAAAGAAGATTAGAAAAGCTCAGAAACACTCTGAATACTGCAAACATAAAGGTAAAGAAAGCCACCAAAAGCAGAATATTTTCTAGATTCTGCAGTCCTCAGAAAAGTATCAGTCTATTCCCAATTGTGAGTGAAATGATGGACCTTGCCATTGCTGATCCAATAAGCAACACTGAGCAAAAGGTTAATCAGGTGGAAAAACTATGAGAATCAAAGGAAGTTAGCAAGGAATGTAAAAATGGGTAGAAAGAGTTTCTACAGGCATTTAACAATGAAAAGAGGAAGTAACATGAATGTTGTTCCTCAAGAGAAAGTGAATGAGGAGTTTATAGTTGATAATAAGGAAATAATAGATGAAATGTACAAAAACAATGTAGCTGACTTCAGAATGGAAGATGCAACAAAAATTCTAGTAAACTTTCATAAATCAGAAGGTGGAAGGGAGAGAAAAACTGAATGGAAGAGAATATAACCATAAACTAAATCTTAACGTAATCAAGCAGAGTCAACATGGTTTTGTGAAAGGGAAATGATGCTTAATAAAGTTATTAAACTTCTTTGAGAACATGACAAGCTGGGTCTATATAGTGTTGGCCACATCTGAGAGACAATAATACATACATAGATGAGGCTACAACAGAGAGACTTAGAGCTCTATAAAGCCACAATTCACTTATTAAATTCTTAAACGATAACACACACTTTTAACTATTAGAAATATCTCAATTACTGTCCTTCACTACCCTGATTTCTGCAACTAAACCCAGGAGAGTTTGCAACTGGCCAGGCTGAAACTCTGTTCAACATCTTCACCACATCTCCTGACATAAGCTGCTTGCAGAATGTGAATCTTCAAAATGTTACTGAACAAAGGGATTCCTTCAGTCTCTTTATACACAAGCTTCTCTGCCAAGTGTGTGCCTTATTTGGAATTATGCATCCACGTGACCAATCCTGAACATTTTGGGCAAGTGCATGAATTATTTGGACTTATGCATGCACGTGAGCCATCCCTCATTGGTTGAATGGTGGCTTAGTAGTTAGCACTGCTGCCTCACAGCACCAGCATCCCAGCTTCTATTCCTGCCTTGGGCAGCTGTCTGTGTGGAGTTTGCACATTCTCCCTGTGTCTGTGTGGGTTTCCTCCCACAATCCAAAATGTGTAGGTGAATTGGCCATACTAAATCGTTCATAGTGTGAGGTGCATTAGTCAGAGAGAAATGGGTCTGGGTGGATTGCTCTTTGGAGGGGTGGTATGGACTTGTTGCACAGAAGGGTCTGTTTCCACACTTTTGGGGGATCTAATCTAATGTTTTGTCCAAATGTATGCCTTATCTGGTAGAGACAACAATTCCTGATTTCCTGCAGTTTTAACTCTTAGCAGACCTGACTGACTCAGTGTAGTTCCATTCACATAACAGCCCATTGTTAAGCTTATCACTTCCTGTCAGTTCCTGTTATCTTCGACCTCATCCAAAAATGGATTTGCAAAAGACATTCAATATAGTGCCAAACAAAGGATACTGCACATGGCAAGAACTCATGAAGCTAGAGGCATTACAGCATCATGGATTGAGGATTGACGAACAAATAGGAAACAGAATGTAGAGATAAATGGATAATTTTGACGTCTGCAAACTGTACCAGTGTTTGCTGGGAATCAACTATTTACAGTCTATATTCATGAATTTGAGGAAGGGACCAAGTGCATTATTGCTAAACATACCAAGAATACAACGGTAGATATATATATAGAGAGAGAGAGAGAGAGAGAAAGAGAAGTGAGTGGATAAAAAACTGGTTGATAGAGTATAATGTGGATAATATTCAGAGAAGGACATAAAAGTGGAAGATTTTTAAAAAGAGAGAGATTGCATAATGGTGTGGTGCAGAGGGATTTGGCTGACCTGGTGCACAAATCCCAAAAGAGTTAGTGTACTGATGCAACAACTAATTCAGAAGGCAAATAAGATGTTAGGCTTTATTACAAGGCAGGTAGAGAATACTATAGGAAATTTTGTCACAATTGTACAAGACATTGATAAGCTTAAACCCAGAATACTTTGCATAGTTTTGATCTCCTTACTTAAGGAGAGATATACTTGTAGTTCAGACAAGATTCACTATTGCTGGGATGAATCTGTTGTTTCATATGGAGAGGTTGAGGAGTTTGGGCCTGTATTCATTCAGTTTATAAGATAGGCAGGTGAGGTTAAAATATGTAAGAACCTGAGGCAATTTGACAAAGCAGACCATGAGTGTTTTTCCTTTTATGAGTTATTGTGCAATAAGGGTGCCTAGTTTTAAAATAAGGTTTTCCCATTTCTGACTGAGATAAAGAAGAATTTCTCCTTTCTGAGGTTCCTTAAGCTTTGGAATTCACTGCTTCAGGCAGCAGCAGAACCTGCCCCACTGAATATTCAACGCTGCGTTAGACAGATTTTTGATCTAAAAGGGAGCCGACTATTATCGGGTGAAAGCAGGAAAGTGGAACTAAAGCCAGTCAGATCAGCCATCATCTTGTTGAACAGTGGAGCAAACTCAAGGGGTCTATTTCTTATTTCTCATGTTGTTCTAAGGACAGCAAATGACAAGGAGTATCTTGTATGTGGTCTTGTGTCTTTTTCATGTGGGAGAGTTGATGTTTTGAAGGATGGCACCCACTAGCTGTAGTGTGTGGATCTGGATTTGTGCTGCACAATGTTGGCCAGACCTGACTCAATGGTCAGAACTTTCCAAGTTTTAAGCGTAAATTTCCAAGTAGTAAACTAGATGCATGCTACGTGTAGCTTGAAATTAGCTTTGTGCTCAGAAAGGAGCCCCTTGACTTTTATAAATGAATTCAGCATTGCAATCACTGGTCTGCAGCGATGAGAAAAGCTTGGTCATAAATAAAATGAAACCTACATTTCAGCACAGGACAGAGCCTGATCCACTAGTGACGGTGTTATGAAATGCCACACAAATCAATTTCTGGCTAAATTAATGCACTTCAGCACTTCGGGGAGGTCCAGGCAAATCGGTCAGTATCATGTGATCAGAAAGCATTGGGGACAACTTGATGGAGAAATATTCTTGATTTCATGGATTGTTCTGCAAAGCAGGCAAATTGCTTTCAGCAACTGTCCAGAGGCTGATTACAATCCCAGGAAACAAGAACTCCCATGGAAGAGAACCAATTATAGAACTGAAAAGTTTATTGGTTTTTGCAAGGAAAATGCTTGCAGACTTTTAAAACATCACTCATGGGACCAAGGTGTCACTGTCTGGGCAATCATTTATTGCCCATCCCTAATTGCCCACAGAGAGTAGTTAAGAATCAATCGCATTGCTGTGGATCACATGTAGGCCAGAGGATGTGAGGATGGCAGCTTCCTTCCGTAAAGGATATCTGTGAAACAAATGGGTTTCTCCAATAATTGACAATGGATTCATGGTCATCAATAGACTCTTAATTCCAGACTTTTATTAAATTCAAATTTAACCATGGCGGGATACAGCCCCAGGTCCTCAGAACATTACCTTGGTCTCTGGATTAACAGATCAGTATTGCCTCTCCATAATGATAAAAATATAATATTCTTTAACCTGGATAGAGTGGGAGGTATTTAGGAAACCTTAATAATACTCATTTATTTCGGTAATTCTTCATTTTGGATATTGAAGCATTCTTCTACATCACCATTAATTGGGGATGCAAACAACTCTCATTAACCACAAGACTGCTGGCATGTGAAGGAAATTGACTGTCTGTGTTAAACTGCCCATAAATTTTCAACACTAACTCTGTATCTCTGCTAATAGTGTAATGGAAGCATAAAACTATCACTAAAGAACAAGAATAAATGTATAAGAGGCAATTGCTCACCTTGGAATTATTCCCTCTCTGTCACTGTGTGACACTGAAAGTGCAGGAATCTGTCTGTGCTATTGAAATGGGAATAGTTCTCAACATCTGCCCTGTCAAGTCCCCTAAGAATCTTACTCGTTTCAATAAAGTCTCATCTTATTCATCTAAACTTGAATGACTTCACGCCTAACCTCTTCCTCCCTGGAATGAGCCTAGTGAACATTCTCTGGACTGTCTCTCAGGACAGGATATCTTTCCTAAGATAACTGAACCCAAACTGTTCACTGTATTCCAGATATGCTCTGACTAGTGCCTTGTATAGTTTTAGTGAGATCTTCCTGAGTTTATACTGCATTCCCTTTGAAATAAAGGACAACATCCCAACTGCCCTCCCTATTACCCACTGAAATTGGATGCTATACTCCCAAATCCATCTGTACTGTAGCTTTCTGCTGTCTTTCTTCATTTAAATAATATTTAGCTCTTTTATTCTTCCAAGCACAGTGTTAATATCACATTTTCCCACATTAACAGGTTTCAATTCCTAGCTGGAGTTGTTGTTTGCTTCACTTTCAAAATGGCAAATCAAAATGATTTCTCTGTCCATTTAAATGAAGTTTAACTGAGGAGAAACATTGCTGAGTTTTTTTTCATTAAGACACAGGATGTGGGTGTCACTGGCTGGGCCAGCATTTCCTGCCCTCCCTAGTTGCCCTAGAGTAGGGCATGGCTTGAAATGCTGTGGAGCAATTGATGTAGGTGCACCACAACAGGGAGAGGGTTCCAAGATTTTGACCAAGTGACTTTGCCCAAATGGTGATTTATTTCCATGTTAGGATGGAGAGTGGTTTGGAGGGGAAGTTGCAGGTGATGGTGATCCCATGTATCTGCTGCCCTTGCCCTTCAAGATGGAACTGTCCGCAGGTTTGGGAAGTACTGTTTAAGAAGCCTTGATGAATTTATACAGTGCATCTTGTAGGTAGTACACGCTGCTGCTACTGAGCATCAATAATGGAGTGAGTGAACATCTGTGGGTATGTTACTAATCAAGCAGATTGCTTTATCCTGGATGGTGTCAAGCTTCTTTATTGTTGCTGGAGCTGTGCTCATCCAGGCAAATGGGGAATATTCCATGACAGTCCTGACTTATGCCTTGTAGATGCTGGACAGGCTTTAGGGAGTCAGAAGGAGAGTCACTGACTACAAGATTCCCAAACATTGACCTACTCTGGTAGCCACAGTACTTATATTGCTCATCCAGTTCAGTTTATAGTCAATGATAACCATCAAGATGTTATTAGCGGGGATTAGCAATGGTAATAACATTGAATGTCAAGGGATGTTTTTTAAATTCTTTCATGTTGAAGATGGTCATCGGGTGGCACTTGCGTGGCCCTTGAATGGCATGGATATTACTTGCCACTTGTCAGTCCAAGCCTGGATATTGTCCTGGTCTGCTAAATTTGGCAAGGGCTTCTTCAATATCTGAGGAGTCACAAAATAGTCCCTTTCAAGATCAAGGAATGCCAACAGACTTGGATGACCCAGTTTCACACTTTCTCCCTACAAATTTCTAGCAAATGCCGTATGGTGCTTGGCTTGGGGCTAATATCTACTGTTCTGCAGGATAGTTTTAATTTGAAATAAGACTGAATGAAATTAATTGCTAGATGATTCCACACTACTATGTTTCATTCTGCACATGTGTGTTTGTTGTTTCACCTAGCGTGGGCATTTCCCATAAACACAGTCTATCTGGATATGTTATCTCAGGAAGGTGGCATTTGTTGACCTTCCCATGAGCCTCTTGCCGTGAGCCAGCTCTCCAAGGCAGAAGGAATCAGGCTGCCTTCTGAAGTCACACTGGAGGTAATGAGAGTTACTGTAGGTCAAAGTGGCTTCACGAGGAACACAGCAGTTAGCCATTGCTGCCAGTCAGCCAACACCTAGGAAAAAGCGAGGTTCAAGAAGAAACATTACCTAAAGTGGCATTAAAGGATTTACAGAAGAGCTAGCCACGCAGTCTATAGGGATTTTTTTTAAATGTGCTCACACTGGATTTCCTATTCTTGAGACTAAGTGCACTAAAAGAGATATTGGCATGACACACACATTGGATGCAGAACCTCATCCTCACAATTTTGTATCGATGTACTATTATTAAACACACACACACACACACACACACAGAAATTACATTCATATCAGCAGCTTCTTGCTATGTTTCCTCTCAGAGATTTGTGAGTGGCTTTCATCATGAAAGAGAATTATCAAGGATAATTCAAAATTGAACTTGAGAGAGGAAGTGAGAGTGTTTGTCATTGACATCAAGACTGTATTTGACCAAATGTGGCACAATGAAGCCCCAGCAAAACTAAACTCAATGGCAATCTGTGGGATAACTCTCTAGTGCAAAGACAATTGCGATTTTTGGAGGTCAGTCATCTCAGCTTCACGATGTCTCTGCAGGACTTCCTCATGGTAGTGCCCTAGACCCAAACAACTACTTTCAGCTGCTTCATCAATGACGAGGTCAGATGTGAGGATGTTTGCACTATATTCAGTACTATCCACGACTCCTCAGATATTGAAACAGTCTCTGTCCATAAGCAACAAGACCTGGACAATTTCAGGGCTTAGGCTGACAAAAGGCAAGAAACCCTTCGATTGCACATGTCAGATGATGGCCATTTCAAATCAGAGAGAGTTACCACAGAAAAAAGAGAGCAAGAAAAGCCTGGAAACCAAGAAAAACAGCACATGCGAAGGAGAGAGAGCAAATTTGTGAATTTGATAGCTTGAATGAAACAAATCAAAAATCTGCAGACGATGTATTTCCAGTGATTATTCAAAAATCAAGCCTACTCGTGAAGCTTGACCTTTAGAATGTGTAGTATCAGTGCAAGATTACTGCATGAGCTTATCTTGAGCTTGAGCTTGAGTTTCTGTCAGTAGAGGCCTTCACAATAATCAGGCAGTTCAGATGTTTGTTGTATTCCCCAGTCCCTACCTACCATGACCAATGTCATAAAATTAGGGCAAAGAAACCAGTAGATGGTTACACTTAATGTTAAGATCCTAGGGAGTGTTGCTGAACAAAGAGACCTTGGAGTGCAGGTTCATAGCTCCTTGAAAGTGGAGTCGTAGGTAGATAGGATAATGAAGAAGGCATTTGGTATGCTTACCTTTATTGGACAGAGCATTGAGTATAGGAGTTGGGAGGTCATGTTGCAGCTGTACAGGAAAGTGGTTAGGCCACTTTTGGAATATTGTGTGCTATTCTGGTCTCCTTCCTATCGGAAAGATGTTGTGAAACTTGAAAGGGTTCAGAAAAGATTGACAAGGAGGTTGTCAGGGTTGGAGGATTTGAGCTACAGGGAGAGGCTGAACAGCTGGTGCTGTTTCCCCTGGAGCGTCAGAGGCTGAGGGGTAATGCTATCGAGGTTTATAAAATCATGAAGGATATGGACAGGATCTTTTCCCTGGAGTGGGAGAGTCCAGAACGAGAGGGCATAGGTTTAGGGTGAGAGGGAAAAGATAGAAAAGAGATCTAGGGGGTAATGTTTTCACGCAGAGGATGGTGCGTGTTGAGGAATAATTTGGCAGAGGAAGTGGTGGACGCTAATACAATTGTAACATTTAAAAGGCATCTGGATGGACATATGAATAGGAAGGGTTTGGAGAGATATGGCTGGGTGCTGAAAAGTGGGACTAGTTTGTGTTGGGATATCTGGTTGGTATGGACAAGTTGGACCGAATGTCTGTGTCTGTGCTGTACATCTTTATGATTCTATGACTTTCTCACAAAGGATTTCTGCCATTTCCAAATATGAATATGCACCACTGAGAACTCTTCTTTCCAACATCTATTTTACTATAAAGATTGGCAAAAGTTGATCTATAAAATGCAAAGGCTTAATAAAGAATTTATGAACAACAGTTGCACATGAAGGATTTTTGTCTGCCATTCATCAGCCACAGCTTTTATCTTGACAACTTTGATGCACAAAAGGTTCTTTGTATCAGTAAGAGGAACTTAGCTAAGGGACAGAGTGTAAGAGTTGGAAGAATACTGGGACTGGTTGTTCTCCTCAGAACAGAGTAAATTAAAACACGCTTTGGTAGAACTGTTTAAAACCCAGCATAGGGTGAGTAAATAATGAAAAACTATTTCCAATAGAGTTTTGGGACTAGATCAAGAGAGAACATGTAGAAAAGTTTCTGTATGGATTGAGTTGTGCTCTAAAAACACTACCTGAATGAGAGGTGGAAAAAAACATTTATTTTCTAATCAAACTGTTTGGAGACATTATGATACACTCCAGAGCAGGTGGGACTTTACCTGAGCCTCCAGGCTCAGAGATAGGGACACTACCACTGTGCCACAAGAGCCCTGAATCAATGGTAATATTCAAAAGAGGATTGGATAAATATCCAAACAGAAACTTCGCAAAAGCTTGTTGGAAAAGTGCAGGGCAATGGAAGCAATCCAGCAGCTTTACAAAAGAGCTGACTTAGGCACGATGGGCTGAATGCCCTCCTTCAGTAGCATCAACATTTGCTCTCTTTCACTTTTAAGAGTATGTCTTTTCAGGCTGATGTGAATCTGCAGGGAGATTGAACACATCAATTTTTGACTGCAGATCTTGGAGTATATGCGGCATGAGATGGTGTGATCCAAAGAGTTGGGCTTGTTCCCTTTTGCATGCTGTCATTGCTCTACCTCATCATTATAGCTCTGGAACTTGAAATGTAATATAGCTTGATGGATAGGTAGTCACCATCTGGGACAGTTAGCAGCAAGCTCTTCCCAGTCATTAATATCAATGTTGCTGCTCTTCAGAGACCGCATCAGAGTGTCTTTGAAGTCAAAGTAAAGTTCTGCAGATGCTGAGATCTGAATTAAAATCAGAAAGTAAAGATCCAAACAAGAGTCACCTTGGCACTCAAAACCTTAACCTTGTTCTTGTCTCCACAGATGAAGCCAGACCTGTTGAGATTCTATAGCACTTTCTGTCTTTGAAATGTTTTCTTTGTCTTCTGTTAGAAATTTTGGAATTTGAAAACAAGATTTTTAGCCATGCAGACATAGAGCTCAATCCATTGCGTTGAATTTGCAAGAATTTTGCCTCAATACTTGTGAAGATAACTTCAAGAAGGAAGATAGTGTGTGTTTGATGGTCCACCTATTGAATCACGAGGTTGTAGCAGAGACATTGCTGATAGGATTTCTCTAGCGTTCTTATGCATCACTGATTCACAGTCTAGATCTTACTGCAGAACAGGAGGTGGTGACAGAAACTGGTATGTACACAGGGACGTTTGTTGACCTCTGAAGGTTTCTGTTGTCAAGCACTCCTCGCTGTAATTTGTAGAATGCTGAGCTGGTGCAAGTAATATGCATTGGATTTTCTTGACGATGTTGGCCTTCGGAGAGAGGTGGCAGCCAGGACGTGGGAAGACTTTTAAAATATTTGTTCATGGGATGGGGGCATTGCTGGCTCGGCCAACATCTATTGACCGTTCCTAATTGCACTGGAGAAGGTGTGGGCAAGCTGCTCTCTTGAATGTCTTAAGTCCTTGGGGATGATTAGATGATAAGAAGGGAGTTCACAGATTTTGACAGTGATGGAAATCAGACATAGCTCCAAGTCAACATGGTGTGAATCTTGGAGGGAAAACCTGCAGATGGTAGTGTTCCCATGGGTATGCTACCCTTGTTATTCTGCGTGGTAGAGGTTACGAGTTTGGATGTTGCTGTCTTTGGGACCTGTGACAAATTGCTGATGCACATTTTATTGATAGTATACACTGTTGTGTTACCAGTGAAGACAGTAAATATTACATTTGGTGCCAATCAAGTAGGTTACTTTGTCCTGGATGGAGTCAATCTTCTTGAGTTTTGTTGGAGCTGCACCCACCAAGCAAGTAAGGAGTAATCAATCACACTCCTGACTTTTGCCTTGTAGATGGTGGACAGGCTTTGGGGAAGCAGGATAATAAAAAGAAAACACTCCAGAAATCTGAAACAAATAAAAGCCACTCGTTTCAGTCCATCTAAGTTGAAAGCTTGGACTGGTAACCCTCAACCTACCTGAGGAGATTTGTAACATCTTGCAGCATTCCAAACCACTCACCAAGGATTAGGTTTTAGAGGGATACAACAAGGTATTCACAAGATTAGGATGTCTTCCTAGAGAAGACCTCAGAAGATCTTCCCTTAAGCCAGACCAAAAGACTGCCAAAAAAAAGCAGAAGAACTGGAAAATAAAATAATAATTGAGAAAATAACAACAACTACCAAAAAATTAACAGCCTGACAGCAGTGAACAACCAGGGAAGCTGAGAGGATGCATTGAATCAAAGGATCTAAATAAGTCTCTGAAGAGATCTCATCACTTTGTGCCAGGTATCAAAGGAATTTAACTATAACTTGCAAAGACAACAGTATTCATTGCATTCAGGGCATTAACACAATTAGAAAGACATTGTGTTCAGATTTAGATAAAGTGCCTTTGCTTGTGAACATTTGTATCCATTCCAAATTGGAAGAGACAAAATGACAGTTGAGTCCAATCAAAAGCCATTTCAAAGCATTTTCCTTAAGCTACCACAATCTGCTGCAAAGAGTCCACAAAGAACATTACTCTAGTTACAGAGATAAAATCTTGATGTGACAATGTAAGCAAGAAAATCACTCACATACTGTAAAGAGTAGTGCTCCCTATCAAGAAGGTAGCGATTGCTACAACAGAAGGTGAAATCTTCTAGATTCAAGGTGAAGAAGCAGCTCAACATTATTTGAAAATCATCGACCCAACAGAGACATTGAACAGCATCTCTGAGAAAGGGTCACTCATCCTGACACATTAACGTGTGTGTGTGTGTGTGTGTGTGTGTGTATAGTGCAATGGTGGTCACCTGTAGTGTGACATGAACCTAAAGTCCCAGTTGAGGTCCTCCCCATGGGTATGGAACTTGGCTATCAGCCTCTGTGCTCGGCCACTTTAGGTTCATGTCACACTACAGGTGACCACCAATGCACTATACGCACACACATACATTCCTACACACACACACACACATATACACATGCACAGGCACTCCTATACACACACATACACACAGACACACATATACACAGACACAGACACACACACACACACACACACACACACACACACATCCTCTCAGAGACCACTCTATACTCATGCACACACATATACACTCTCTCTCACAGACACTCACAATCCCCCACCCCAGACTCACACACACACACACACACTCCCACACTCGTATATGCACCCCCTTACAGACTTAAGACACTCTACACTCACTACACACACACATACACTCTCTCTCACACTCACAACCCCCAATCCAGACGGACACACACACAGACAGACACAAAGACCCACATGCACACATATATTTTGCAGGGTGAATTTGTACTGCAGAGTTACATTATACTTTGCTCAAAAACTGCTTGAATTCATGTAAAACTCTGTTATCTCACTTTTTAGATTAGAATCAATCTAAACATCATGGCATAGACAGAGAACAAAGGGGGCTAATACCTTCAACATATTGTCTAGCTAACATCAATTATTACAGTTAACCTGAGAATGCAACTTTTAAAAAAATATTTTGTGATTTACACATGAAAGAAGTGAAACTATCATAGTATTCAAACAGATGAAAGATTCAACAGACAATCAAGGTATTTTTCAATGTATAATTTCAGTTACATCACACTGTAAATTTTTGCTATAAATTCTGTGCCTTACAATTGTGTCCTCCACAACTAATCACTCCTGACCCAGCCAGCAACTCCCACATCCTGTGAACGAGTAAAACCAAAACTATATCAGTGAAGGTAAGAAAAACAGACAAGGTGAAACAGGTAAAAAACGAAAGAACTGCTGATGCTGTAAATCAAAAACAAAGACAGAAATTGCTGGAAAAACTCAGCAGGTCTGGCAGCATTTGTAGAGAGATATCAAAGTTAGTGTTTCAGGTCAACTTTAAACGTTAACTCTGATTTCTCTCTAGAGATACTACCAGACCTGGAGACCTTTTCCGGCAATTTTTTTTTTGTTTGTAAAGCAGGTGTTAGATCCATAACACGTGCTAAAGAGCCCAATCACTATTTGACGGCCACAGTCCAAGATTGTTAGAGCTTAATTGAGACAGTCAGGGCTGGAGACAGGACTTTGGACTTCAATGGTCCTGGGTCCACAGTGAAAGTTTGGACATCTTACTTTAGACAGCATGGACATAAAAAAATGATTGTTTCTGTGTTTTGATGTGTCACTGGTACAGTTTGGGATTAGCAGACTGTAGTCCAGAGAAAGGCAATACGAAAAAGGTAACAGAGGGTTTCTCAGTGACAACATTTATATTCTGAAACCCAAGCAAAGGAAATCAATTTTGGAAAGGGAAGAAAGAACTTGAATTTATTTAGCACCTCTACTGACATCAGGAAATCCCAAACACTCCACAACCAAGCATACTTTGGGAGCAATTTTCCTCTCCCAGGAGGTGGCAAAACAGTTGACAAGAAGGGGAAATCCAGGGATGACTCTCTCTCACGCACTCCTCCACCTTTTCAGTAATTCATTAATTAAGCAATGGGTGACAAAATCCATGGACAACCTTCTCAGTCCATCACCAGTTATGGCCCTCGAGCAGTCAGCTAGTGGCCGGTTAAGAGCCTCATCACTCCACCTCCCTGACCATCTGCCTGCCTGGCAGAAGAGGAAGGTAGCTAGTTTCCTGACTTGGGAAGTGGAGTGATCCACCTGCTTGGTCAGGGAGGCTCTAATGGACCCAGTCTAAACAGTACCTGAATGGAAGACTTTAGGACCCAGAAGCTACTGGCCTCTGATTCTGGTGACCTGGCTTACCAGTGTGGAGGCCTGTGATTTGCTGAGAAACTCAGGGAAGCTCACAATGTCAGCTCTTAATGAGCCGATAGACAGACAACGTGGTGAGGTTTCGCTACATGGGGTGGGAGTGCAGTGAGTTAGTCACCGCCAAAGCCTCAAGCAAAGGGAAAGGTCCACCTGTTGGTTTTAATTGTATATGCTGTGTATGTATTGCTGGTGAAGTCAGCATTTATTCCCCATCTCTAATTTTTCTTGCAAAAGAAGATTGTGATGCAAGTGTGCAGGAGGTCTCCACTATGTATTCTTTTACTCTACCTTTCTATTCTTAAACTCCCCACTGCATGGCCCTGGGAGTAATCTGGAGAAGTCGTGTTTTACAATTTCCTCCCTAACTCCCTAAAATCTGTTGACAGACCCTCATTTCTCTTTCTTTCTTCACCTTTGGTCCCAACACAGACCACAACCTCAACCTATCGTCATGAGACAATTCTGGCATCACCAGGAATCTGGTATCTGTATCCTTCCTGAGAGAAGGAGACCCAAAACTGTGCATAATATTGAAGGTGAGGTTACAGCAAGGCTCTGTATAATTTTTGTAATACTTCTTTATTTATATATTCATGTCACTTGTGATAAAGGCCATTATATTATCTGCCTTCCTATCTGCTTGCTGCATCTGCAGGCTTCTCATAGAATCCCTAAGGTGTAAAAGAAGGCCATTCAGCCCATCATCAACACCATTCACCTTCCTAGCTATCTTCCCCCCCCCCCCCCAGCCCCACCCCCCTTTTAACTCCCAGCCCCCTTGCCACCGCACCTAACATCAAAAGATGTTAGATAAAGGTATTGAAGAGTAGAGAACAAATCATGGTTGAGGTATAGATTGGTTATGATTTAACAGAGTAGGCTGAACTAGCTTATTCCTGTTCGTACTTTCCTTGAAATATGTGTTTCCCAAATGTTTTCTCATCTGAAACCCTGCAACAGGTCTGGTGCACTCAGAATAATGTGCAATGAAATAAAAATAAATGTAAAAGTAATTGTCTCCAAATGAAAAGAGAACATCTTCATAAAATCAATGCTTCTTTCACCTTCGTCTAAATGCTATGTATTTTTGGCAAAGTGTGAGCTGTGTTGAGGTTCTTGGAGTGTTTCAACAAGAGACCTACTGTATCTTACCAAACCCACCTCCTGAGAAACCAATACATCCCTATGGCATCTCTCCTGTCCGATTCCATCCCCATTCCATCTGATTACCCTGCACCATTTGTGGAACTATGTGGAACTATGCCCCTGTGCCATCTCTAAAAGATCACTGTGCACCTGGTAAAGTGTTAATGATCTGGCATTGCCTCTTACTGGCAACATAATGGCCTAGAAGCCACTTACCTGTTCACAGCAGAAAGCCAAGCACATGCATTATACACTGTAGATTTCTTTGTTTAATAATTTGAGGTGAAAATAACATAACATTAAAAATATCAGTAGCAACCACCTGTGCGAATGATCCATCATTGCAAACTTGTATTCTCATAACAGAGTTTTGTCTGTCAGGAGCCTACAAAACAATGAGATGTATTCAGCTGATATCACATATTCAAATGAGACCTTCTTCTCAACTCTCCTGCCTGACATGAAGCAGTCAAAATATGAAAATTCCCTAACTGCACAGATATCAGCTGTGATATTGGGAAGCAGCAGATGCACTGTATACACCTCATTGTATTCATCACAGACATTTCTTTTTTGAAATTCACTCATGGAATATTGGGGGCTAGCAATTTGTTCCTAAGTCAATCTCTAAGTGCCCAGAGGACAGTTAAGGATCAGCCACGTTGCTGTCGGTCTAGGATTACATATTGGCTAGACAGACTTCCTTCCTTAAAGGACTTTGATGAACAAGGTGGATATTTAAAACAATTGAAACCGATGGCTACTTTTCAAAAATTCACATCTGTATTGAATTCAAACTTACTGCTGGATTTCAATCCATACCTCTTTGCAGTTCTGCATTTCCAATCTAATGACATTCCTCCTGCTCTATCACCTCCCAACATCAATAGCTCCAGAAGTTCTATATTCATTGTAAAGCACTTGAAAACGAGATGTTCTATACAAATGCAAGTCAGGCTTTCTTTCTTTCACTCTGCCTATTTTTTTATTCCTTAAATGTGGAAGCTTCTGGTAGATGTGATTCTATGCCTTGCACAGGGTAGATCTAAACATATAGGATAGCAAGTAACTTTAACCAACATCAAGTGATCGACATGACTGTCACTGTTAAGTGTTATTATTTTTATTATTTTATAATTGTCCCAAACGCATTAATGCACACATATCTGTTATAATTTCTTTTACAACCTGATTGGTGTGATCATTCATTACACTTTGTCAGGTCTGAACTGGTACAGAGTATGGGATAATAGTCTTTAAAGTATTTTGTAATAGCTTCTGTTTGCTGCAGGGTAGTCTGTTCCATTTTAGCTGAGCGCTGTCTACTCTAATCTAGCTAACTATTCATTATGTGGTGAGCTTTAATTGATGGTGCCAAATACAAGTATAAAGATAAACCAGCCACTGACTCCCACCTGCTGACAGATAGCCTTTTTCAGCCTATTGTGTTATGTTGAAAATCCCTGACAGCCCTCATTCCATTTCTAAACACATAAACCAAACCGTCTGAGCTTCTTAAGAGCAAGAGTAGACCTTTCAGCCCACCAAGTCTACTTTGCCATCCAATGAGTCATAGCTCTGTTGATAATCCTCAACTCCACCTCCCCCCAACTTTTCAACTCTACCCTTGATCCCCTTATGGGTTAAAAATCTACCTATCACATCTTTGGATACAATTAATCACCCAGCCTCAACAGCCCTCTCTGCTAAAGAGTTCCACAAATTCATCTTCCTCTGAGACATAAAATTCCTGCTCATCTCTTGTGAAAACACAATATGAAGCACAATGATAACTCATATTTATATAAAACAAAGAACTGCACAGAAGCTGGAAATCCAAGACAAAAGTTGAATTAGCAGTTTGAATGAGAAATCTGAGACAAAAGTTGAATGAGAAACTCAGCAGGTGCAGCAACACCTACAGAGAGAGAAGACAGATCTAACATTTTGAGTCCAGTGACTCATCAGTTCTGGAAATGAGTCACAAGACTCGAAACATTAACCCTGTTTTCTTTCCACAGATGTTGCCAGACCATGTGTTTCTCCAGCAATTTCTGTTTTTGTTTTTATATATGTATATATAAATATATATAACTCTTTTCTGAAGAGATGCATGAAGCCTCCTTTGTGAAGTTCAAAGCACTTAAAATTTATTGGATCAAACCTCTGTCTTGGATTTACTGGCACTGATTTCTGACCAGCAAGTTTAAACAAGAAGTGCACAACTGAGGCACTGGTTATAGCTGAAGGATCTGACCCAACATCTGGGCCGTGGGGATATGTGACTCAGGTATAAGCGTCACATGGCACATTGAACAGGCTCCAGTGAGATTCCTTAAGGTTCAACTCTTTCAGGGTTTCCTTTGCTAATGCCATCAAAATCTCTTCAAATCTCCTTTACACTTTCTCTTTAACACTGCAGAGTTCTATCTCAGTTTCCCTTTCTGAATATCAGATCGTAATATATCTGAAAATGCTGAAAATAGAGGGGGAAGCAAAGTTAATACCAAATTTTTGTATTTGTACATCAACATTGCTTACCTATCTATCTCAGTATCTATCATAACCTCTTTACTTCTGTCCTCCCAAATCTGCCATTTTAATCTCGTGCCCACACCACTTATACCCTCGGTTAGGATTTTAAAATATTTTGGCACTGCGGTGTTCATATCTACAAAATACCAGCTTTTCAACCCAACTGCCAACCTTTACCCCCATCCCCCCCATTCTGACCTCCAGTTGAAACTGAACTAGCTCAGGTCAAAACAGTTTGAGTATTCTGCCTTGACCATTCGGCACTTAGCTCCTGTTCTTCCCCATGGTGGGGCCTGTTAGTGAGTGGATGGGGCAGAAGGATTTTGGATGTTAATCAACAATAATCAATTCCATGATTCAATAACGTGTAAAAATTCCACAGTGTGTCACTTATCTTGGCTTCCCAAGGTCTGTTAGCTGTGGATGCATGTGGTTGAGCTAATAGATGAGACTGGGCCGTAAATATGTAAATTGCCTTTACTGGCATGAAGTGAGTATGATCTGCCAGGCAGGGTGTGGCACAGCAGAAGTGCCACATTCCTTACATCTAACTCACATGTAGTGCAAGCCTGTTACTGTGAGTTCATTCCAGACCAAGGTGAATAGAGGGTTCTATTCATCACAACTGGCTCTGCCATTTGTGTTCATTGGCCTTTCCTCAGTTAGCTGAGCTCACTGGGCAGTAGTGGTGTGGTACAATTAAACCCACCATCCCTGACCTGGGGATAGGACGAACAATAATGTCAGGATGCCCGCTTGCTTCATCACAGCCCAGCCATCCTCGCCAAGCGTCCCCCCCACCCTCTCCAAATCCAGTGACTTCTGCTGCAATGTGTATATGTGTAAGTACTTAATAAAGTTCAGGATCCTGTGTGAAGTTCCTCACAGCCATGGAGCATGTTATCCAGTGTTGGAAAGAGAGTGGAATTCTGTCTTATTCCATCCTGACACATCAGGACATTTGGACATTTCCTTTTCCCTTGCCTTAGCTAGGACCAACGTTGCCCACTCCTTCCTGACCACTACGAATAAATGTAGATGGCATCAGGGGATGGGCGAAAGACTTGATGGGAAGTTTCAATCCTAGTCCCTCAGATGAGGAATCAGAGTTGATGCAGCTGGATTTCTCATGTTGACAGCTTTCTTTCTCTTTCGATCTGTACGGAAAGTAAAGTGGGTAGAGTTCCCTCAAAATGCAGGCACATTAAACAAGCACTGACCACTCAGAAAACAATAACTTGTATTTGTATAGTGTCTAGAATCATTCCAAGGTTATTCACAATCAGGAAATGCACACTTGAGCAAAGGTGAGAATGAATCAGCTGTTAGGGTGATGGCACTATACTCTGCGTGAGACAATACAGAAAATGTACTTTGGAAAAGAAGAAAGTGCCAACATTGAAGCTCACAACATTAACCTGAACTAGCATCAGATCAATCTGTGAAGTTCACATATGAATATTTAACATACACATGGTAGGTTCTGATGTGTCCTTCTTTTAGACAGTCAAAAAAACACCATGTCTCCACTGAGGCTCCATCACTAGCTTTATGCACACCAGTGGCAGACAGGACTTGAAGCATCACGGCCTATCAGCCATCTGCTTTAGCATCTGGCAAGACTCTTGGGTAGCTGCGATACACAGCAGTTTCTTAAAATGAAGTAAACAGGAATGTACACTGAACTACCAAAGTAAAGCCTTTATTTTCCATTCTGTCAGCAAGTGACCCCTTTGAAGGGTTGTCATATAAAATGATTAGCAGCGAGAGGGAACGTATTGGCATAGCTCTGATAAATGCCATGCAGCTACATTGATAAAGGAGCAAGCATTTCTCAGTTGCCAACTTAACAGGTGCAGCCCACATTTCAGATGCTGACATGAACATTGATAAGGCAGTTAATATTTATTTAACATTGAGATGTCTCTTCATCATTTTGTGTTTCCTGATTAAGTTTGAGATATGGGGAGGCTACTTTGGCATCAAGTAGACTGTCATAGTTTGGCTGAGGTTTTAAAGGCTGCTATCATCTCTCACCTAGCTGTCTCAGGACAGTGTGATGTGTACAGCTCATTTCCTCAAATAATGAAGATGACTGCCTTGCACATTCACATTTAAAGGGGCAATCTCTTGAAAGAGCAACTATAGGAAAGTCAGTTGCATCAAAACTCAACATCTTTTCCCCAGCAACGTTCACCTTTTTGATGAAATAACATGCTGTCTGGTTGATGGCAAAACAAAGATGAGCAGCCTAGAGATATTGATCATTGACTAAATTGGCTTCAGAGCAACGATTCGATTTCAAAGATGGGACATTTGCCAACACAGGAAAAAAATCCAGTTACAGCTAGATTTATTATCGTGAAACTTAGGAGGCTAGTTGTCATAAAATGATATAAGCCTTTTCTCTATGGTACAGAACTAATGCAAATGCCCTCAAAGAGCAACTTATGTTCAATTCTCATGAGTGGGTTCCTCAATATAATGAGCAATGCACCAGGTGCAAACCTGAAAGGGGCCTCCTCCATCGCCACTCCCTCACCACCTGGTGCCTGGAGGAAGAACGCCTCACCTTCTGCCTCAGGACCCTCCAACCCCAAAGCGTTAATGTGAATTTCACCAGGTTTGCTCATTTTCCCTCCCCACCTTATCCCAGTTCCAACCTTCCAGCTCAGCACTGCCCTCAAGACCTGTCCTACCTGTCCATCTTCCTTCCCACCTATCCACTCCACCCTCCTTTTCGACCTATCACCATTACCCCACCTCCATCCACCTATTGCACTTTCCACTACCTTCAGCCCCCAGCCCCCCTCCCCCACCCCGCCATTTATCTCTCCAGCCCCCGAGGCTCCCAACCTCATTCATGATGAAGGACTTTTGCCCGAAACATAAATTTTCCTGCTCCTTGGATGCTGCCTGACCTGCTGTGCTTTTCCAGCACCACACTCTTGAATCTAAACTCCAGCATCTGCGTTCCTTATTGTCGCCTCGCAAACCTGAAAGGGTCAAGGCTATAAGTCAGAATGGAAAATTTCACACATGATAAATTAAAAGAATAAACAATTAAATGAACATTGCCCTAATTCTAACAGAACTTTACATCTTATTTACATAAATTTACCAAATTCTAGTTGAAATCTCTTTAATTATTTTTCACAGGGTTGCTGTTTGCATTTCTACTCAAAAATTAAAAAATTAAGATTACATGATTTTACTTGAATAATAGCATATATCTCTCAGCGCTGGGGACAATTCTTCTGACTTTAAAAAACTTTGACCCATGAACCAATTATTTAATTTGTGAACTAGAGGAATCAATGCAGATAGTATTGGAGGCTGCTTCTATCTATTTAACTATCCCAAGCCAAGGACACTTTCTCTAGAAACAGAAGGGAGACAGTGGGGGTAATGTGATTGATTACAGAGTCATAGAGATGTACAGCACAGAAACAGACCTTTCAGACCAACTCGTCCATGCCGACCAGATATCCCAACCCAATCTAGTCTCATCTGCCAGCATCTGGCCCATATCGATCCAAACCCTTCCTATTAACATACCCATCCAAATGACTCTTAAATGTTGCAATTGTACCAGCGTCCACCACTTCCTCTGGCAGCTCATTCCATACACGTACCACCCTCTGCGTGAAACAGTTGCCCCTTAGGTCTCTTTTATATCTTTCTCCTCTCACTCTAAACCTATGCCCTCTCATTTTGGACTCACTGACCTCAGGTAAAGACTTTGTCTATTTATCCTATACATGCCCCACATAATTTTGTAAACGTCTATAAGGTCACCCCTCAGCCTCCAACGTTCCAGTGAAAACAGCCCCAGCCTGTTCAGCCTCTCCCTGTAGCACAAATCCTCCAACCCTGGCAACATCCTTGTAAATCTTTTCTGAACCCTTTCAAGTTTCACAACATCTTTCTGATAGGAAAGAGACCAGAATTGCACGCAATATTCCAACAGTGGCCTAACCAATGTCCTGTACAGCCGTAACATGACCTCCCAACTCCTGTACTCAACACTCTGATCAATAAAGGAAAGCATACCAAACGCCTTCTTCACTATCCTATCTACCTGCGATTCCACGTTCAAGGAGTTATGAATCTGCACTTCAAGGTTTCTTTGTTCAGCAACACTCCCTAGGACCTTACCATTAACTGTATAAGTCCTGCTAAGATTTGCTTTCCCAAAATGCAGCACCTCACATTTATCTAAACTAAACTCCATCTGCCACTTCTCAGCCCATTGGCCCATCTGGTCCGATCCTGTTGTAAACTTAGGTAATCCTCTTCGCTGTCCACTACACCTCCAACCTTAGTGTCATCTTATTAACTGTACCTCTTATGCTCGCATCCAAATCATTTATGTAAATGACAAAATGTAGAGGATCCAGCACCGATCCTTGTGGCAATCCACTGGTCACAGGCCTCCAGTCTGAAAAACAACCCTCCACCATCACCCTCTGTCTTCTACCTTTGAGCCAGTTCTGTATCCAAATGGTGAGCTCTCCCTGTATTCCATGAGATCTAGCCTTCCTAATCAGTCTCCCATGGGGAACCTTGTCTTACTGAAGTCCAGATAGATCACATCTACTGCTCTACCCTCATCAATCCTCTTTGTTACTTCTTCAAAAAACTCAATCAAGTTTGTGAGACATGATTTCCCACACACAAAACCATGTTGACTATCCCGAATCAGTCCTTGCCTTTCCAAATACATGTACAAATATATATACTTCCAAATATATATCCCTCAGGATTCCCTCCAACAACTTGCCCACCACCGAGGTCAGGCTCACCGGTCTATAGTTCTCTGGTTTGTCTTTACCGCCCTTCTTATACAGTGGCACCACGATTGCCAACCTCCAGTCTTCCAGTACCTCACCTGTGACTATCGATGATACAAATATCTCAGCAAGAGGCCCAGCAATCACTTCTCTAGCTTCCCACAGAGTTCTCGGGTACACCTGATCAGGTCCTGGGGATTTGTCCACCTTTAACCGTTTCGAGACATCCAGCACTTCTTCCTCTGTAAACTGGACATTTTGCAAGATGTCACCATCTATTTCCCTACAGTCTATATCTTCCATATCCTTTTCCACAGTAAATACTGATGCAAAATACTCATTTAGTTTCTCCCCATTTTTTGTGGCTCCACACAAAGGCCGCCTTGCTGATCTTTGAAGGGGTCCTATTCTCTCCCTCGTTACCCTTTTGTCCTTAATGTATTTGTAAAAATCTTTTGGATTCTCCTTAATTCTATTTGCTAAAGCTATCTCATGTTCCCTTTTTGCCCTCCCGATTTCCCTCTTAAGTATACTCTACTGCCTTTATACTCTTCGAAGGATTCACTCGATCTATCCTGTCTATACCTGGCATACGCTTCCTTCTTTTTCTTAACCAAACCCTCAATTTCTTTAGTCATCCAGCATTCCCTATACCTACCAGCCTTCCCTTTCACCCTGACAGGAATATACTTTCTCTGGATTCTTGTTATCTCATTTCTGAAGGCTTCCCATTTTCCAGCCATCCTTTACCTCGAACATCTGCCTCCAATCAGCTTTCAAAAGTTCTTGCCTAATACCGTCAAAATTGGCCTTTCTCCAATTTAGAACTTCAACTTTTAGATCTGGTCTATTCTTTTCCATCACTGTTTTAAAACTAATAGAATTATAGTGCTCCCCCACTGACACCTCAGTCACCGGCCCTACCTTATTTTCAAAGAGTTGGTCAAGTTTTGCACCTTCTCTAGTCGGTACATCCACATACTGGATCAGAAAATTTTCTTGTACGGACTTAACAAATTCCTCTCCATCTAAACCTTTAACACTATATGGCAGTCCCAGTCTATGTCTGGAAAGTTAAAATCTCCGAGCATAACCACCCTATTATTCTTACAGATAACTGAGATCTCTTTACAAGTTTGTTTCTCAATTTCCCTCTGACTATTCGGGGGTCTATAATACAATCCCAATTAGGTGATCATCCCTTTCTTATTTCTCAGTTCCACCCAAATAACTTCCCTGGGTGTATTTCTGGGAATATCCTCCCTCAGCACAGCTGTAATGCTATCCCTTATCAAAAACGCCACTCCCCCTCCTCTCTTGCCTCCCTTTCTATCCTTCCTATAGTATTTGTATCCTAGAACATTAAGCTGCCAGTCCTTTGTCAAGAATAATGTGTAACTTTAAGAATAAAATACTTTATTTTTCATGTGTTTAAGAAAATGAAGACTTAGTAAGTAATTTCATTGGTGAGTTTCAGGATGTGTTACTGAATGTGTGAGATTCTATAGGTTGCTCCTAGCTATTCACACTTCCCTGTAGTAACCATTCAGCATTATTTCCTTCCCAGCTTATCATCAGCAATCCCTTTGTGTGCATCTCCTTTCTCTGTCTCAGCAATATCTCCATGTGTTATATTCACTCTTTCCCTACATTTGCACCCAACATTTGCAAGAATACCACAATTTCCCAGTTACTTTCAGTTCCAATGAAGGTTCACTAAACTGCAAACATTAACTCTATTTAACTCACTACAAGTGCTGCCAGACTTGCTGAGATTCTCTATCATTTTCGTTTTTGATTCAGATTTCCAGCTTCCACAGTTCTTTGGTATATTTGATTTAAATGCCTTCTCAGTTTGACAGTTCACTTGACATTTCCAATCAGCTTCACAACTACAATGAGTTTATGTAGTTTTTGTGCACATTCAGATCAACTTTTCACAAATCTAAAGGGCACATGACTTCTCCCAGAGGACAGCATACCCTTCCTAAACATGAACCAGAACGTATCCAAGGGGATAGGCGACTTACCTAAAAGGGTACCCTTCCTCTCCGAATAACTCTGGCAGATTTAGAACTTCATTTGAAAGTTCCAGAACCCTCAAATTGTCATTTGGACACCTTACCAGCAAAATTGGGATTTGACCACAGATGCATTTTAACATATGCTGCTGTCTCTGTGAAAGTACAGCCTACCTCAACACTCATGGTTTGTCAGTTCGGGAAGAGACTTCTGAAATTGGGTCCATTTTGGCCAAACTGGAAAACTTTCCAGTGTTACAAAAATTCAAACCTATAGAGACTCTTACCTTGTATACAAGAAGAATTACAATATAGAAGAAATGTTCTTTGGCACCAGTTTTTCATCGCCTAATTTAGATTAGATTCCCTACAGTGTGGAAACAGGCCCTTCGACCCAACAAGTCCACACCAACCCTCCGAAGAGTAACCCACCCAGACCCATTTCCCTCTGACTAATGCACCTAACACTATGGGCAACTTAACATGGCCAATTCACCTAACTTGCACATCTTTGGACTGTGGGAGGAAACCAGAGCACCTGGAGGAAGCCAACACAGACAGAGGGAGAATGTGCAAACTCCACACAGACAATCGCCCAAGGCTGGAATCGAACCTGGGACCACTGAGCCACTGTGCCGTCAGAAATGCAGTATCTGCTCAATACAGTCAATTAGTTCAAAGTTGCCACAATAACACTCCAATTGAAGATTGAAGGAGATGGTAATAGGAATCACAAGGAGTAAACTAAGGAATAATTCATCACATTTGGTTACAGAAAGATGTTTTCAGGCGAATCTGTTGATAACCTCTCGCACAGGCAATTACTTTGATTAATTAACAGGATTTTGAAAATGTAGTGCAGGAACGATTTAATCAAGTATTTTAGATGCCAAAAACGTAGCGAGGTAGCAAGTTCGTGAAAAACGTGGCACGTGGAATGATTTCATTTGGTGAGCTGCGAAATTTCAGTTTCCCAATGGTAAATTGATACATAAAGTTCAAGTCAGTGACACATAGACTTTTGCCCACCGACCCTCTGAAGAGAAACCCACCCACATGAGAGAGTTTGTGCTTGAAATACATTTGCAGACTGTGAATACTCATCAGTGTACATATCTTTCAAATAGAGCTGTGCATTCAAGACAGAGTTAGCACACACAAAAATCTTGTGGCCTTCAGTACACATTTGTTTAAAGATGCTGGACACTAGCTAACTTTGTCCTATTGTCAGGAATCAAATGATTACAGTGGCAGGAAGAATTTAGTAAAATCACAATGTTTTGACAAAAACTCTTTTGACAGCATTTTGCCATTAAATTGAAGGTTGGAATAGAGAGAGAGACGTTCATTATTATTGAGAATTTCTGAAGGCACTTTCAGTAGCTCATGAGTAAATACCTAATGGATGTGGCAATCAAGGTTTTCACACTTTCCTGTGCTGCATCCAAGCACTGTCCCAAAAGTTCAAACAAAATAAACAAAATTAAGAGGAAAACAGCATCTGGTATAATTGGTGTGGATGCTGCCATTGCATTTGATGCTGCTTCAGCAATGACCTTCTTTCCATCATTAGGTTCAAGGTGGGATCGTTTGCTGATGATTGCACAATATTCTACTTCAGTTGTGACTCCTCAGACACAGAAATGCAACAAGACCTTGACAATATTCAGACTTGGGCTGATATGTGGCAAGCAACATTTACAAGTTTCAAACAATGACCATCTTCAGCAAGGGAGAATTCAACTAGCACCCCTTAACATTCAATGGTACCAACATTGCTGAAGCCCCCAGTATTACTATCCTTGAGGTTCACTATCATTGAATAGAAACTGAACTGGACAAGCTACATAAATATGAGGGCTACAAGATCATGTCAGAAGCTGGGAATTCTGCAGTGAATAACTCACCACCTGACTCCTCAAAGCTTGTCCACCATTGACAAGGCACATGGCAGGAGTGTAATCGAATATTTCCCACTTGCCTGGATCTCCTTGGATCTATCTGGATGCAATCCTAGGATTGCAGCAGTTCAAGAGGCAGCTTATCACCCACCTTCCTCAGGGTAATTAACAAAGGCCAATAGTTACTGGCCAAACCAGCCAGGAAACAGCTCGTGAACCTACAGAAAGAACTGCCAATTAGATGGATCATATTATGTGATAAATGGCATCATATGAACATGGCAGAATTGCTGGGATTGTTTGTTTTTTAAGGGAAAGGAGCAGCCAAACTGTATCTTATGCTAAATTTCGCTTTTCATGACTGTCAGAGGCTAGCCGTTTCAGCTCCTGGTTCAGACCCTTGTTTCTACAAGATGTTGCATACCTTTTTGCAACTTCTGTACTTAATCACTATTTCTATTCACTGGTTCTACTTGCCTGCTATTTCAGAGTGCAATTATGAATCAACTGCTCTGCAGTGGGTCTGGAGTCACATGTAAGCCAGATGAGGTAAGGACAGCAGATTTACTTCCCTGAAGTAAATTAGTGAACCAGATGTGTTATTTGTTTGCAATTACTGAGACCAGTTTTCAATTCTGGATCCTTTGATTAATAAAACATAAATTCGACCATCTGCCCTGGTAGGATTTGGTCTCAAGTCCCAGAGTATAAGGCAGGTACTCTGGATTACTCACCCAGCGGCCTTACTGTCACTATGCCACAATCTCCCCATCTTGCTGAACACATGTTTCAAATATTCTCAGGCAAATGCATGAATCGGGAGATGGACGTTTTCTCCTCAGTTGAATTGTACCCATCTGTTTTACCTTAGCAATTTTAAGACAAATGGAAATCAAGGAAAATTGCCCTTCTGGTTGAAGTCATAGAGACGTACAGCATGGAAACAGACCCTATGGTCCAACCCGTTCATGCCGACCAGATATCCCAACCCAATCTAGTCCCACCTGCCACCACCCGGCCCATATCCCTCCAAACCCTTCCTATTCATATACCCATCCAAATGCTTTTTAAATGTTGCAATTGTACCAGCCTCCACCACTTCTTCTGGCAGCTCATTCCATAAACGTACCACTCTCTGTGTGAATACATTGCCCCTCAGGTTCCTTTTATATCTTTCCCCTCTCACCCAAAACCTATGCCCTCTCGTTCTGGACTCCCCCGACCCAGGGAAAAGACTTTGTCTATTTATCCTATACATGCCCCTCATAATTTTGTAAACCTCTATAAGGTCACCCCTCAGCCTCCGACGGTCCAGGGAAAACAGCCCCAGCCTGTTCAGCCTCTCCCTATAGCTCAAATCCTCCAACCCTGGCAACATCCTTGTAAATCTTTTCTGAACCCTTTCAAGTTTCACAACATCTTTCCGATAGGAAGGAGACCAGAATTGCATGCAATATTCCAACCGTGGCCTAACCAATATCCTGTACAGCTGCAACATGACCTCCCAACTCCTGTACTCAATACTCTGACCAAATGCTTTCTTCTGTCTACCTGCGATTCCACTTGCAAGGAGCTATGAACCTGCACTCTAAGGTCTCTTTGTTCAGCAACACTCCCTAGGACCTTACCATTAACTGTATAAGTCCTGCTAAGATTTGCTTTCCCAAAATGCAGCATCTTGCATTTATCTGAATTAAACTCAATCTGCCACTTCTCGGCTCTTTGTACCATCTGATCAAGATCCTGTTGTAATCTGAGATAACCCTCTTCGCTGTCCACTACATCTCCAACCTTAGTGTCATCTGCAAACTTACTAACTGTACCTCTTATGCTCGCATCCAACTCATTTATGTAAATCACAAAATGTAGAGGACCCAGCGCCGATCCTTGTGGCATTCCACTGGTCACAGGCCTCCAGTCTGAAAAACATCCCTCCACCACCACCCTCTGTCTTCTACCTTTGAGCCAGTTCTGTATCCAAATGGCTAGTTCTCCCTGTATTCCATGAGATCGAACCTTGCTAATCAGTCTCCCATGGGGAACCTTGTCGAATGCCTTACTGAAGGCCATATAGACCACATCTACCGCTCTGCCCTCATCAATCCTCTTTGTTACTTCTTCAAAAAACTCAATCAAGTTTGTGAGACATGATTTCCCACGCACAAAGCCATGTTGACTATCCCGAATCAGTCCTTGCCTTTCCAAATACATGTACATCCTGTCCCTCAGGATTCCCTCCAACAACTTGCCCACCACCGAGGTCAGGCTCACTGGTCTATAGTTCCCTGGCTTGTCCTTATTACCCTTCTTAAACAGTGGCACCACGTTAGCCAATCTCCAGTCTTCCAGCACCTCACCTGTGACTATCGATGATACAAATATCTCAGCAAGAGGCCCAGCAATGACTTCTCTAGCTTCCCACAGAGTTCTCGGGTACATCTGATCAGGTCCTGGGGATTTGTCCATCTTTACCCGTTTCAAGACATCCAGCATTTCCTCCTCTGAAATATGGACTTTTTGCAAGTTGTCAACATCTATTTCGCTACTTTCTATATCTTCCATAACCTTTTTCACTGTAAATGCTGATGCAAAATACTCATTTAGTATCTCCCACATTTTCTGCGGCTCAACACAAAGGCCGCCTTGCTGATCTTTGAAGGGACCCTATTCTCTCCCTAGCTATCCTTTGTCCCTAATGTATTTGTAAAATCCTTTTGGATTCTCCTTAACTGTATTTGTTAAAACTATTCCATGTCCCCTTTTTGCCCTCTTGATTTCCCTCTTAAAAATACTCCTACTGCCTTTATACTCTTCTAAGGATTCAGTCTATCTATCCTGTGCTTCCTTCTTTTTCTTAACCAAACCCTCAATTTCTTTAATCATCCAGCATTCCCTATACCTACCCGCCTTCCCTTTCACCCTGACAGAAATATACTTTCTCTGGTTTCTCGTTATCTCATTTCTGAAGGCTTCCCATTTTCCAACTGTCTCTTTACCTGCAAACATTTGCCTCCAATCAGCTTTTGAAAGTTCTTGCATAATATCATCAAAATTGGCCTTTCTCCAATTTAGAATTTCAACTTTTAGATCTGGTCTATCCTTTTCTATCACTATTTTAAAATGAATAGAATTATGGTCGCTGGCCCCAAGGTGCTCCCCCACTGACACCTCAGTCACCCAAGAGTATTTCCCAAGAGTAGGTCAAATTTTGCACCTTCGCTAGTAGGGACATCCACATACTGAATCAGAAAATTTTCTTGTACGCACTTAACAAATTCCTCTCCATCTAAACCTTTAACACTATGGCAGTCCCAGTCTATGTTTGGAAAGTTAAAATCCCTGACCATAACCACCCTATTATTCTTACAGCGAGCGGAGATCTCCTTACAAATTTGTTTCTCAATTTCCCTCTGACTATTGGGGGGGGGGTCTATAATACAATCCCAGTTAGGTGATCATCCCATTCTTATTTCTCAGTTCCACCCAAATAACTTCCCTGGATGTATTTCTAGGAATATCCTCCTTCAGCACAGCTGTAATGCTATCCCTTAACAAAAATGTCACTTCCCCTCCCCTCTTGCCTCCCTTTCTATCCTTCCTGTAGCATTTGTATCCTGGAAGATTAAGCTCCCAGTTCTGCTCATCCCTGAGCCATGTTTCTGTAATTGCTATGATATCCCAGTCCCATGTCCCTAACCATGCCCTGAGTTCATCTGCCTTCCCTGTTAGGCCTCTTGCATTGAAATAAATGCAGTTTAATTTATTAATCCTACCTTGTTCCCTGCCTGCCCTGACTGTTTGACTCGCTTCTGTTCTCAACTGTACCAGTCTCAGATTCCTCTCTATCTCCCTGGGTCCCACCCCCCTCCCTTACAAGTTTAAATCCTCCCGAGCAGCTCTAGCAAATTTTCCTGCTAGTATATTAGTCCCCTTCCAATTTAGATGCAATCCGTCCTTCTTGTACAGGTCACTTCGACCCCAAAAGAGATTCCAATGATCCAAAAATGTGAATCCTTCTCCCATACACCAGCTCCTCAGCCATGCATTCATCTGCTCTGTCCTCCTATTCCTGCCCTCACTAGCTCATAGCACTGGGAGTAATCCAGATATTACTACTCTCGAGGACCTCCTTTTTAAATTTCTGCCTAACTCTCTTTAGTCTCCCTTCAGAATCTCAACCATTTCCCTTCCTATATCGTTGATTCCAATTTGAACAATAACCTCTTGTTGGCCCCTCTCCCCCTTGAGAACATTCGGCATGCTCTCTGAGACATCCTTGATCCTGGCACCAGGGAAACAACACACCACTCTGATTTTTCGCTATTGGCCACAGAAAGGTCTGTCTGTACCTCGGACTAGAGAGTCCTCTAACACAATTGATCTGTTGGAACCCGGCATACCTCTCGTTGCTTTAGAGCCAGTCTCAACACCAGAAATTTGACTGGTACAGAGTACTTCTATCTCACATGATGGGATTTTGATGTAATATTCACTGGATTACTGGATCAGTTCCTTGGATCATGAGCTCAGGCACAAACTATTGCACCCTACAGATTAAATATTTATTTTTTTACTTCGTTCAGATACTGACTTTGTTTCTCCAGTATTTTCCATCTTTAATTTAATACAGAAATATGCATACTCATTTGAATGCCAATTTGAAACTAATTCTTGTTCCTTCTCCCATTCTTTGCCATGGAAACATAGAACATAGGAGCAGGAGTAAACCACCCGGCCCTTGGAGCCTGTTCCACCATTCAATATGATCATGGATGATTTTCCAACTCAGTCCTTTGTTCCTGCTTTCTCCACAATACCCTTTGATGCCGTTAGCCCTAAGAACTATACTTAACTCCTTATAGTCGTAGAGTTATAGATTCATACAACACAGAAACAGACCCTTTCATTCATCTAGTCCATGGCCAAACAGGTTTCCCAAACTAAACTAGTACCATTTACCTGCATTTGGCTCATATCCCTCCAAACCTTTCCTATTCATCTAGATGTCTAAATGCCTTTTTAAATGTATTAACTATACCTGCATTACTAATTCCTCCTGCAGTTCATTCCACATATAATCCATACTCTGTGTGAGAATGTTGCCCCTCACGTCCCTTTTAAATCCTTCCCCTCTCACCTTAAAAATATGCCCTCCAGTTTTGAATTCCCCTACACTAGGGAAAAGACCTTTGCTATTCAACATTTCTATGACCTTTTTAAAATTTTATAAACTTCTATAATGTCACTCCTCAGCTTCCTATGCTCCAGTCAAAAAAGTCCCAGCCTACCCAGCCTCTCCTCATAACTCAAACCCTCCAGTCCCAGTAACATTCTTGTAAATCTCTTCTGCAACCTTTCTAATTTAAAAATATCTTTCTTATAGCTGGGCAACCAGAGATGTACAAAATGATGCCTCACCAATGTCCTGTACAAATGCAACATGACATCCCAGCTCAAATGCTCAATCGTCTAAGCAAGCCTGTCAAATGCCTTCTTTACCACTCTGTCTACCTGTGATGCAACTCTAAATGAATTATATACCTGAACCCCAATATCTCTCGGTTCAATGACATTCCCCAAGGTTTCCTTTAACTGTGTAAGTCCTGCCCTTGTTTGTCTTACGAAAACGCAACACCGCATTTATCTAAACTAAATTCCATCTGACACTCCTCAGTGAATTGGCCCAGTTAATCAAGAGCCCTTTGTACTCTTATGCATACCATAAATTTTGGTGTCATATGTAAATTTATTAGCCATGCTTCCTTTACATACATCCAAGCTATTTATATAATTGACAAACAATCGTGGACCCAGCACCAACCTCTGTGGCACACTGCTGATCACAGGCCTCCAGTCTGAAAAACCTCCACCACCACCCCTCTGTCTCCTACCGTCAAGCTAATTTTGTATCCAATTGGCAAGCTTTCCCTGAATCTCATGTGATCTAACTTTATTAACCAGTCTACCATGCAGAACCTTGCCAAAGGCCTTGCTGAAGACCATGTAGACAATGTCTATTGGTCTGCTATTGTCTGAGTTCTTTGCCACATTCTCATAAAACTCAATCAAGTTTGTGACCCATGATTTTCATGCAGAAAGCCATACTAATTATCCGTAATCATTCCTTGTCTCTCCCAATGCATATGAATCATGTCTCTTAGAATCTCCTCAAACAGCTTACCCACCCACTGATGTTAGACTCACTGGTCTATTGTTACCAGGCTTTTCCTTACAGCCCTTTTTAAATAAAGACAGAATATTAGCCACCCTGCAGTCTTCTGACACCTCATCCATGGTTATTGATGATACAAATATCTCTGCTAGGGGGCCCGCAATTCAGAATATAGAACATACGACACAGAGCAGTACAGCACAGTGCAGGCCCTATGGCCCACGATGTTGTGTCGAACATTTATCTTAATCCAAGATCAACCCAACCTACACACCCTTCAATTTACTGCTGTCCATGTGCTTGTTGCTTAAATGTTCCTAATGTCTCTGACTCTACTACCACCGTTGGCAGTGCATTCCACGCACCCATCACTCTCTGCATAAAGAACCTACCGCTGACATCTCCCCTAAACCTTCCTCCAATCACCTTAAAATTATGGCCGTTCGTGACAGCTATTTCTGCTCTGGAGAAAAGTCTACACTATTTATGCCTCTCATTCGTTTGTAAACCTCTATCAAGTCATCTCTCTTCCTTCTTCTTCTCTCCAGTGTGAAAAGCCCTAGCTCACTCAACCCCTCTTCATAACACAAGCCTCAAAACCAGGCAGCATCCTGGTAAATTTCCTCTGCACCCTCTCTAAAGCATCTATGTCCTTCCTATAATGAGGCGACCAGAACTGGACACAATATTCCAAGTGTGGTCTAACCAGGGTTTTATAGAGTTGTAGCAAAACCTCGTGGCTCTTAAACTCCATCTCCCTGTTACTGGAAGCCAAAACGCCACAGCTTTCTTAACAACCCTATCAACTTGGGTGGCAAATTTGTGGGATCTATATACATGAACCCCAAGATCCTGCTGTACCCCATACTGCCAAGACCTGTCTTTAACCCTGTCTTCAACATTCAAATTCACCCTTCCAAAATTAATCACTTCGTACTTATCCAGGTTGAGCCTCATCAGTCCAGCTCTGCATCCTGTCAATGTCTTGTTATAGCCTGCAACAGCCCTCGACACTGTCTACTACACCACTGACCTTTGTGTCATCAGCAAACTTACTACCTACCTTCAATTTCTTCATCCAAGTCATTTATAAAAACTACAAAGAGCAGAGGCCCAAGAAAGATCCCTGTGGGACACCACTGATCACCAACCTCTAGGTGGAATACTTTCCATCTACTACCACTCACTGTCTTCTTTTGGCCAGCCAATACTGTATCCGGACAGTTAAAATTCCCTCTACCCATACCTCCTTACTTTCTGAATGAGCCTATGATAGGGAACCTTACCCAATGCCTTACTGAAATATATATACACCATATCCACTGCTCAACCTTCATCAGGTGTAGTGGACAATGAAAAAGGTGATCTCAGGATACAACAGGATCTTGCTCAGATGGGCCAAGATGGGCTGAGGAATGGCAGATGGAGTTTAATTTAGATAAATGTGAGGTGTTGCACTTTGGAAAAGCAAATCTTAGCAGGACTTATACACTTAAAAATAAGGTCCAAGGGAGTGTTGCTGAACAAAGAGATCTTGGAGTGCAGGTTAATATTTCGTTGAAAGTAGAGTCACAGGTAGATAGGATAATGAAGAAGGTGTTGTTATGCTTTCCTTTATTGATCAGAGCATTTGAGTATAGGAGCTGGGAGGTCACGTTGTGACTGTACAGGACATTGGTGAGGCCACTTTTAGAATATTGCATGCAATTCTTGTCTCTTTCCTGTTGGAAGATGGTTGTGAAATTTGAAAGGGTTCAGAAAAGATTTACAAGGATGTTGCCAGGGTTGGAGGATTTGAGCTATAGGGAGAGAGACAGGCTGGGGCTGTTTTCCCTGGAGCATTGGGGGCTGAGAGGTGACCTTATAGAGGTTTATAAAATTATGAGGAGCATGGATAGGATAAATAGACAAAGTCTTTTTCCCTGGGGTGGGGGAGTCCAGACCTAGAGAGCATAGGTTTAGGATAAGAGGGGAAAGATATACTAAGGGGCAAAGCGTCTATGGAATAAGCTGCCAGAGGAAGTGGTGGAGGCTGGTACAATTACAGAATTTAAAAGGCATCTGGAAGGGTATATGAATGGGAAGGGTTTAATGGGATATGGACCAAGTGCTGGCAAATGGGACTAGATTAGATTAGGATATCAGGTTGGCACGGACAAGTTGGACCGAAGGGTCTGTTTCCATGCTGTACATCTCTATGAGTCTCTGACTCTAACTTGTCTCGTCACACCCACAAATAACTCAATAAGGCTTGTGAGGCACTACCTGCCCCTCACAAAGCCATGCTGACTATCTTTAATCAAACTATGTTTTTCCAAATAGTCATAAATCCTGTCTCTCAGAATCCTTTCCAGTACCTTGCTTACCCCAGATGTAAGACTGACTGGTCTGTAATTCCCAGGGATTTCCCTATTCCCTTTCTTGAACAGAGGAACAACATTCACCTCCCTCCAATCATCTGGTACTTGTCCCATGGAGAGTGAGGATGCAACGATCATCGCCAGAGATGCAGCAATCTCATTCCTTGCTTCGCGTAGTAACCTTGGATATATCTGGTCTGGCCCTGGGGACTTATCTATCTTGATGGTCTCCAGAATTTTAAGCACATCCACTTTCTTAATATCAATCTGTTCAAGCCTATCAACCTGGTCCACGGTGTTCTCCCTAAATCAACAATGTCCCTCTCTCTAGTGAATACTGATTTAGGGTCATTTAGGGCCTCCCCTACTTCTTCAGACTCCAGGCACAAGTTCCCTCCATTATCCCTGATCAGCTTTACCCTCATTCTCTTATTCCTCACATAAGTGCAGAATACCTTTGGGTTTTCCCTAATCCTTCCTGCCAAAGCTTTTTTGTGCCCCCTCCTAGCTCTCCTCAATCCATTTTTGAGTTATTTTCTAGCTACCCTGTAATCCTTTAAAACTGTGCCAGATCCTTGCTTCCTCAACCTCAAGTAAGCTTCTCTCTTCCTCTTGATGAGAAGCTCCTCTTCTCTTGTCATCCAAGACTCCTTCACCTTACTATTCCTCGCCTGTCTCAGTGGGACAAAGTTATCCAATACTCGCAACAAGATTTCTTCCCTAGCTTCCCAGAATGTCTTGGGATACACTTGATCAGTTCCTGGGGATTTATTTACCTTTTGTTTTTTAAGACCTCCAGCACATTCTTTTCTATAATGTGCACTATTTTCAAGACAAAACATTGGCCTCAACTGTTTTCTGTGGTGGAGAATTCCACAGGCTCACCATTCCCTGAGTGAATATATTTCACCTCAGCGCAGTCTTAAATGGCCTATTCCATTTTCTTATCTTGGGAAATCTGATTCTGGACTTCCTGGTCTTTGGGAACACCTTTCCCGCATTTACCCCATCTAGTCCTGTTAAACTTTTATGGGTTCCTTTGAGATTCCCCCTTATTCCTCTAAACTCCAGTGAATATAATCCTAATTGGACAAGATTCAGTCTGTCTTCATAAATCAATCCTTCTAACCCAGGCAGAGCTCTTACACATAGAAAACAGTGTTTGAACCACAGTCTGCATTTAAAGCTACATAAATTAAATGTGTCACACAAGTGTTCTCACAATCTGCAGCCTTGAACCTGGCTTTGCATAACTCATTTGAGTTAAGTCTTAATTTATTAACTCCTAATAAGAGCTCTGTATTGAATTCCACAGGTGTTCTACATTTGACACAGCAGTACCTATCACATTACAGACTTGTTAATAGATTATATTCTCTAGTTTTGCACCATTTTAACTCTCTTTTAAAGTCAGAAGGAAATGAAGGAATAGAAAGCTCATCATAGTTTCTGTCTTTAAATAGCCTTCTGCCACACCGATGGAACAAAGCATTCAATTTGACAACTGACAGTTTAAGAACAGAGCAATTCCCTCAGGAAGCAGTGCAGTTCAGGTGTGTCTACTCTCATGTTTCTTACGATCTTATGTTGGGCTGACTCACTTAAACAAATTGTACAATTAATAAGCAACCAGCCTGCACTTTTGTAGCTCCCTAATTTAAGTATCGTAAAATGCGCAGATCCTAGTTAAAATGTAACACATGCCACTGGGTCATCATCAGTGCAAGAATCTTACTCCGTGTTTTGGCTGGAACTTGCGACTATTAAAAGGTCATGTGCATAATGAGCAGACGCATTGAGAAAATGCTTAGGTTTCGGTGCTAAATAAAACAGAAGTGCTGGAGGAAAGCAATAGTCCACCAGTATGTGGGAGAGGAAAAATCAGCATGTACTCTTCCCAGTTGTTGGATTCCATCTTTCATGCTTTTAACGCAGGTTTATAGGATTCATAACTCTTTTAGTTTGGGAGTCTTTTTTTTCCGAAGAATGCACAGTCCTTCGGTGACCTTTCCCTTTTGGCCATGAATATGAGTAAAAGATGGGCACCTTACTCCCAGATTTCTGGCCATTGACTCAATGGACCCTGAGCACGATGCCTGAGGGTCCTCTCAATGATGTGTGGCCAAGAAGCGTATTCTCAGAGATTTGTTTCCTTCATTTTGAACTTTCTAATGGTTTCTTCTCTCCCAGACTCATCTTCAATTCCATCACATTCTGTTGTCGAGAAAGACAAAGAAGATTTTTTGTATTCTGATTATCGTCCACTCTGACATTAGTTGCTTGCATTATTAAACCACTATTTCATCAATACCTGTTTCAAGGTTATGAATTCTCTCCTTCACATTGAAAGAAAAGCTGCATTGCACATGTAATTGTCTCCCCTCAATCTTCTGTACTTACATGTATCAATCTGAATTGTCTGGCTTGTACATTACTGATTAAGTCTCTACTTTGCATGGTCTGCTTGGAATATATCTATCTGATCACTCCAATTCCTATGTCCATGCTCAATTTTATGATCTTAGGTAAGTTTAACTGAAGCCTGTGTATTTGCTGTTTTGTGGTAAATACATTTTTAGATTTCTTATATATGTTTGTCTTAGCATCTTATCAGTTATTCTTTAAGAGCAGGTAAAATGCTACAATGTGTACCTATCTTGTGGATATCTGCAGTTGCACTATTCAAATAGTACATTTGTTGTCATATAAACAGTGTCTCTTATGTATACCTGATACCCTGTGAAAAAGACCCTGTAGCTGGCAAAGCAGAGAAGACCTGTGAGGAAGTGACCAATGACAACTGTTTTTGGAAACGATAACTCAAGTAACCAGATCACTGGGAGATGAGGAAAAATTTCCATTCTCAGACTGTTGGCTTGTGGAATTCACTAACACAGAAAGCTGCAGAGTCAGGGTCAAGACTTAAAGGCATCAAGGGGTATGGAGAGCAAATGGAAATATGGCCCGAAGACAAAGGATCATATTGAATGGGGAACAGGCTTGAAGAGCTGATTAGACTAACTTCTTGTTTCTCTGTTTCCAATCTTACATTTTTGCCCTCACTATATTTTCTCAGGTGACTCCCCATTGTTGGCATCACTCAGGAGGTGGAAAGCTTAGCCCTAAGTTTGCACAGGCTGCATTTTACCCTCAGAAAGAAAAGTCAGCGGGACATTGAGTCACACTGAGAAAGCCAGCGCTGCAGCTGTTACACACTGTATTAGATAATGGCATGGTCTGCAGATGTCAGTCAGCAGGAAGTGCCAGCCTGCCAGCTGATTGGTCAGTCGCTCTGCCAGTCACAGCAGTCCCAGAACTCAGTGGTGAGATTTGGAAATGTTGGTTACTGCTGGGAGCCAAATGGAGTACCTTGGCTTGATTTACCCCCACTAATCCTTTATTCTGATGTTAGTGGAGCTACTGATGCCATGCTCATGATTCCACACACATGTTAGCTCCACAGAGCTGAAGAAGAACACCCGTACGCTGTCTTCAAAAACAATGGCTACCCAAAAAGCATAGTAACTACACAACAGGCCACAACAAGAAGACATAATATGTCTGGGTACACTGGTCACCATGTCGTACATCAAGGACTTATTGGAAATGACCACCAGACTGCTCCGACCCCTGAGTATCATGGTAGTGCACAAAACCAACAACAACACTATGACAGCTACTGATGAGTATAAAGGATCCCGTACCCACAACTAATAGAACTAATGCCATGTACAAAATACCATGTAAAGACTGCCACAGACACTACATGGGGCAAAGTGGAAGAAAACTAGCCAACAGGGTAACAAACACCAACTAGCCACCAAGAGATATGATCAACTATCACTTGTGTCCTTACACACGCAGAAAGAAGGAATGAATTCACCTGGGACAATGTATCCATCCTAGGACAGGTCAAACCAAGACATGCACTGGAATTCCTGGAGGCCTGGCACTCAACCCGGAACATCATTAACAAACATATAGAGTTAAACCCCATATACCAACAACTAAGAAACAACCACCGGAAATGATACTACCCGTGTCCTCAAACTGGGACACATAAGTAACAAGCTGAACAGAACACCAATGCTTCACCAGAGGCATACTGATAATGTTACTAGGATGGTGACGAAATATCTGCAAACAAACTTTCTAGCTCAGCGAACAAGTCACCAACCACATCGACGACCTGAGCTACAAACCTTCTCAAGAATTCATTAGATTCTCTCTTGCTTCCTGGCACTTGTTGGTGTTAATATTACTTGCCACTTATCAGCCCAAATCTGAATACTCTCCAGGTCTTGCTGAATTTGGATGTGGTCTGTTTTAGGTCTGAGGAGTAGTGAATGGTGAATCAGGTGATCATCAGCACTGTTGATGATATCTTCCATCACTTTCCTGATGATTTTTAGTGTAAGCTGATCAGGTAGTAATTGGTTGGGCTGGATTTGTCCTACTTTTTGAGTATGGGAAGTATTTGGGCAATTTTCAACATGGTTGGTGGATGGTAATGTTGTACCCACACTGGAGCAGCTTGGCTAGGGATGTGTCAAGTACTGGAGCACAAGCCTTCAGTAACATTTCTGGAATGTTGTCAGGGTCCATCGCCTTTGCATTGTCTAGAGCCTCCAGGCATTTCTTGAGATCACAAGGAGTGAACTGAATACAGACAGACAGCCAATATTGGCATTTTCCCCTTGTGCATTTTAGCCCCACATTTCGATTTCCAGAAAGGACAACTTGCCATCAGAGGTGGTGCATTAGCCTGGGCACTCACAGCCTCGGGTCCAATTCTGTGATTCAAAATGTTAACACTTGGCACATTCGTACAACTTGTACTCTTAAAGCTGTCTTGACAATGTTTGACACGCAAAACTGAGTTTGATTTCAGTTAAGCGTTCATGCACCATTGGACAGATGCAGTCACAGCCAGATAATGTGGGGAACGTGGTGTATTCTCAAGGGATGCTGTGAAACATAGTGCTCAGATGGCTGCCACGTTTTCTGTGGGGACTCCATTAAGCAGCAACAGCATCCTCCAGAGCCAAAGATGGACACAACTATTTCCTTTGTCAGCAGTATCCATGCACTCCCTCTGAGCCCAGTGTCCCACTGTCCGTACATTAAGCCTTGATGGAAATTTGTACGCACAAGAAATAGTTAGCACAATAACAACAATAAAGGTGAGGCATGAGTCAAGATAGATGCTTTGCAAAACAAGACTCCAACATTACTTTGCAAAACAAAACTCCAAAAACAACTTGCAGTTATACAGCTCCTTCAGTACAGTAAAGTCTTCAAAGGCACATGTCAGAAGTATAGTTAAACAACATTTGATACCAAGCTGCAACCTGGGGAATTTACTCGGACAATCCTTTTCTGCCCAGCTCAGCCTGATATTTTCTAAAATGGAACTACATGAGGAAAGCTCCACTTTCTACTCTGTTTCTTCTCTCTCTCTCTCTTTCTCTCTCCATTCATACAGATAAAAATCTGTACCAAAATCCTGGAAAATGCACCAAGTGAAAGCTCGAAGATTGAAATTTTGTCAGGGGATGCAACTAAGTGGAAGTTTGAAGGAGGGGAGTGGGGTTAGGAAGAACTCCTAGAAAACAAATGTTACATCATTCAGTGGCCACCTCTAATATCACCACAGACTGACCTGTGTCAGTTAGTGATTGGAAAAGACAGAAGAAAGAGTAATAAAAATTTGTCTGTCACATCTGTTTCCGGCTGCTCATTATAACATGTGCCATTAATGGAACAGCTCACGGCTATTTGTCAAGATACCACCATCCTTGGCACCCTCACCATCTTTGAGTATATGATGTTCACCTGCAGAAGCATTGGCAACGAGGTGTTGCCCTTCACTGGCAAATTATGCCACAGAAGCCTCACTGCACTTCACTGGCATGGGGTTACTCCCTCACATACACAATCCGAACCTCTCACCCTTCTCACTGTTTAACCACTGAGTCACATATTAGACCCAACCGCAACTGTAACTGATGAAACACACTCTCGAGGTCACTTCTACTCTGTCCCCAATGCCCAATGTGGACCCACACCTTATAGGGGACATCACATACAAGCAAGCATCTGGACAATTCCAAACACAAGCTTTTATTTACAGGCAGCAAAGGTGAACACAAACAAAATGAACAGAGCCTGCAGTTCACCCTATGCAATGAAAATGAAACACTGGCATCCTAAGCAACCATTATTCTACAGTCAGTGATGGTCTGTGCACCCAGCTCCCATCTACTGCAAATGGGTGTCAGTCACATCCTATCTGTAGCACCCAACATAGCAGAGCTCTGTCACAGAGATGGAGAGATTCCTCCTCTCTAATGTCCTTGTCTTCATCCTTAAAAGACTGCTCACATTATCCCAGTTCCTCCACACAGCACAGCACAGCACAGCACACCAGGATGGCATAGCACACTCGGAGACAGTAAGGACTGTAGATGCTGGAAGCCGGTGTCAATAGATGTGAAGCTGGAAAAACGCAGCAGGTCAGACAGCATCTGAGGAGCAGGACAGTCAACGCTTTGGGTCAAAACTGGTCAGGACTGGGGAGAGAGCTGGGAGCCCAGAAGTAGACAAAGGGAGGGACCTTCCACGACTCCTACATCCTGGAGCATTGTTGTGTTCCTGGTGTGTTTAGGGACCAAGGAGTTTAGAAAGCTGATTACTGGGCAAGGGCTACCCACTGCGACCATGGCTGATGGCACCATTGCCACTGGTGCCATAGTCAGGGTTTTGGTGGAGTAAATCATGGAGCTGCTGAAGATGCAATTCCCCAGCCCCAACCCCGTTCCTCTATTTATCTCTGGGCTCCCCTCCCCCTCTCCAGCCCAGATGAAGGGTTTCAGCCCAAAACACTGACTTCCCTGCTCCTCGGATGCTGTCTGACCTGCATGCTTTTCCAGGTTCCCATCTATTGACATAGCACACTCAGCCTGTACTATACAGGACGGCCCTCCCAAACCATTCCGAGCAGTGGAACAGCATCTACAGCAGCTCCATCATCTGCTCCATCAGGACCCTGACTGAGGCATGGGTGGCAATGATGCCAGCAGCCAAGGTCACAGTGGGTAGCCCTTGCCCAGTAACCAGCTCTGTCAAGTCCCTGCTCTCTCAGACATGCACCAGGTACATGAGAGTGCTCCAGGATGTAGGAACCATGGCAGCTGCCAGGGCAGTGGGTACACACCTCCAGGAAGTGGTAATAGTGATCGCTGATCACCTGATCATTAATGGAATGGAATCCCTTCCTGGTGATGAATTCTGCACCCTCTCAGTGCTATGTGGGTGCAGTTGATGGTGCCCTGTACCTGGGGGAAGTTGATGGTGCCCTGTTTCTGAATCCCACTGCCCGGGCTGCAGCACTGACCTCGTCATCGCGAAATGAGATGATCCGGTGTGATCCTGCGCAGAGTGTATCAGTCACTGTCCTGATCCTTTTGTGGGAGCATGACTGAGAGATCCTACCCAGCTCCCTCAGCACTCCCTGGAAGGAGCCCCGCACATCAAAGTTCAGTGTTACAATGTCCTCCATTCGCCCCATAAATGTCAAGGATTGTATCTGATATTGAACTAGTCAGTTCTTATCCTATTGGAAAGAAAACCATGAAAAGAGGATGGTTTATTCATCCAATACAAATACCTGTTTTGTCGAGGTGAAATTTTGAGAGGTGTCACTCTTAAATTTCTAATATGCGTTGCTGGCAGATTATACACCTATCATAGCACACACTCAAAACAATGCTTACAGCTCACTTGTTATTTGTGCTCTGTTAACGGTGTTGATTTATACAACAAAGCAAAGACATTGATTACAACACGTGATTTGATTTTATGGTACACTTTTTATTTTGTCCTCTAAATTTACAGGCAAGATTTTAACTCATTCAAAACCTGTCCACTTTAATAGAATTACAAGCAAAAACCAAAATTGCTTGAAAAGCTCAGCAGTATCTGTTTAGCAGTATCTGTGGAGAGAAATCAGTGTTAATGTTTTAGGTCAGAGTTCTGAGCAAGGGTGACTAGACCTGAAACATTAACTCTGATTTCTCTCCATAGAAGACTAGATTGGGTTGGGATAGCTGGTCGGCATGGACGAGTTGGACAGAAGGGTTTGTTTCCGTGCTGTACATCTCTATGACTCAAAGTGGACAGACCTGCTGAGCTTTTCCAGCAATTTCCATTTTTGTTTCTGACTTCCAGCATCTACGTTTCTTTTGGCTTTTAGTTAGAATTATAATTGGGCCCTTAGTAGCTTCAATGCACTTAATGGGCGGCACGGTGGCACAGTGGTTAGCACTGCTGCCTCACAGCACCAGAAACCCGGGTTCATTTCCCGCCTCAGGCGACTAACTGTGTGGAGTTTGCACGTTCTCCCCGTGTCTGCGTGGGTTTCCTCCGGGTGCTCCAGTTTCCTCCCACAGTCCAAAGATGTGCAGGTCAGGTGAATTGGCCATGCTAAATTGCCCGTAGTGTTAGGTAAGGGGTAAATGTAGGGGTATGGGTGGGTTGCGCTTCGGCGGGGCGGTGTGGACTTGTTGGGCCGAAGGGCCTGTTTCCACACTGTAAGTAATCTAATCTAATCTAATCTTTATGTTCACATATGTTTCATTAGAGAAGGAATTTCATATTCTACAAGACAGTATTGTTATCTGCCCTTCTGTACGTGTCAAAGACATAGATAATGTACAGCAGGTATCTCAAATCCTTAGAGGAAAATCACCAGTGAGGTTTTTATAAGCCACAGCCAGGATATATGTTCCAATATTAGTGTCTTTTCTCATGCCAATGTCCCCAGCATCAAAACACAGGTTACCATTAACCAGCTGCATTGGGCAACCAACACCACCTGTAAGCTTGGCACAAGACTTTCAAACAAGCAAAAACAGAAGTCACTGGAGAAACTCAGCAGGTCTAGCAGCATCTGCAGAGAGAAAACTCAAGACTTTCAAAACCAGTTCACTGCTCCAAGCTTCTTCAAGGGTATCCTCAAAGCCTCTGTGCAAAAATGCACCATCCTTACGACTCATAGAATCCATACAGTGTGGAAGCAGGCCATATGGCCCATGGAGTCCACACTGACCCTCTGAAGAGCATCCCACCCAAACCCACCTTTTTATCCTAACCCTGCATTTCCCATGGTTAATCCACCTGAGAACTCTGGGCAATTTAGCATGGCCTATCCATTTAACCTGCACATCTTTGGATTGTGGAAGGGAACCAGAGCACCTGGAAGAAACCCATGCAAACATGGGGAGAATGTGTAAACGTCACGCAGACAGTCGTCCATGGGTGGAATCGAGCCCAGGTCTCTGGAGCTATGAGACAACGTGCTAACCACTGAGTCACCATGCCACTCCTTCATGAGAACTCATGGGAATCTCTTTCCCAAGACCAACCAACCTGGAGAATTGGCAAATGTGAAGGTGCCAACCACCTCGAGATTTCTGACTGACCCTGAGGCCAAGCTTAAACAGTGGAAGGAGGGTGTGGAAACCTGAGTAACCCACCCTGCTACCTCTTCAAACATCACTGACCCCACCAGCAACAGGGACTGAAGAATGGACTTAAAGAGCTGGAAAGGGACATGATAAAGCTTTAGTGGGTAGGATTAAGGAAAACCCGAAGGCATTCTACACTTATGCAAGGAACAAAAGGATGGCCCGAATGAGGATATGGCCGATCAGAGATGGTGGAGGGAACTTGTGTCTGGAGTAGCAGGGCTGGTGTAGCAGGAAGGGCTTCAGATATGTGAATCATTGGGATACCTTCTGGGGATGGTGGGACCTGTACAAGGATGGGTTGCACCTGAACCGGAGAGGCACCAATATCTAAGGCAGGAGGTTTGCTAGAGTTCTTCGTGAGGGTTTAAACTAGTTTGGCAGGGGGTGGGAACCGGAACTACAGATCAGATGATGGAGTTGTATTGAATAACCAGATACAGCATGGAGAGAGTCTGTGAGGAAGGGTGGACAGTTGATCGGGCAAAGTTGCAGTCAGTATGATGGGTTGTGAAATGTGTCTATTTTAACGCAAGAAGTATCAGGAATAAGGGTGATGTACTTGAAGCATGGATCACTACTTGGAACTATGATGTTGTGGCCAATAAGGAGTCTTAGATGTCACAGGGGCAGGAATAGTTGTTGGATTTTCCAGTGTTTAGGTGTTTCAAAATGAATAGGATTGGAGGTAAAGGAGGTTGGGGGAGTTGCATTACTAATCAGGGATAGTATCAGAGCTCCAGAAAGGGAGGTCGTCAAGGAGACAGTATGGTTGGATGTCAGAAACAAGAAAGGACCAGTTTTCTACAGACACCCCAATAGCAACAGAGACACGGAGGAGCAGATTGGGAGGCAGATTTTGGAAAGGTGCAGAAGTAACAGGACTGTTGTTATGAGTGACTTTAACTTCCCTAATATTCATTGCAACTTCCTCAGCTCAAATAGTTCGGATGGAACCGTTTTTTATTAGGTGTCCAGGAAGGGTTCCTGACTGAATATGCAGATAGGCCAACTACAGGGGAGGCCATATTTGGCTTGGTGCTTGGCAATGAACCGTGCCAGGTGTCAGATCTCTCGGTGACAGAGCATTTCGGTGACAGTGATCACAACTCCCTGACCTTTAATATACTCATGGACAGGGACAGGAGCAGACGGTACAGGAAAGTATTTAATTGGGGGAGGAGGAATTATAATGCTTTAGGCAGGAACTGGGGCACCTAAATTGGGAACAGATGTTCTCAGGAAAATGCACAACAGAAATGAGGAAGTACTTGTTGATAGTGCTGGACAGGTTTGTCCCACTGAGGCAAGGAAAGAACCGTGGGTGACAATGGATGTGGAACATCTAGTCAAGAGGAAGAAGGAAGCTTACTTAAGCTTGAGGAGGCAAGGATCCGACAGGGCCTTCAAGGGTTACAAGGTAACCAGGATGGAACTGAAGAATGGACTTAGAGAGCTAGAAGGGGGCATGAAAAACTTTAGTGGGTAGGATTAAGGAAAACCCAACACATTCTACACTTATGTGAGGAACAAAAGGATGGCCCGAATGAGAGGGAACATGTGTCTGGAGTCAGAGGAGGTGGGGAGATGCTTAATGAATACATTGTGTCAGTATTCACTACAGAGAGGGACCTTGACATTTCTGACAACAACATGTAACAGGCTAATATGTTCAAACAGGTTAATGTTAAATAGGAGGATGTGCTGAAAATTTTGAAAACATAAGAATTGATAAGTCCTCCAAGCCAGATGGGATTATACGCCATGTTAACTACAGGAAGTGAGGGAAGAGCTAATTGTGCCTTTGATGATGATATTTGCATCCACCCTGTCCAGTGGAGTAGTGCCAGATGAGTGGCAACTATTATTCTCTTGTTCAAGAAAAGGAATAGGGAATAATCCTGGAATTACAGACCAGTCAGTCTTATGTCTGTGGTGGGCAAATTATTGGAGAGGATTCTGAGAGACAGGATTTATGATTACTTGGAAAACCATCGTTTGAGTGGAGATAGTCAGCGTGGTTTTGTGAGGGGCAGGTTATGCCTCACAAACCTTATTGAATTCTTTGAGGATGTGACAAAATACATTGATGAAGGTAGAGTAGTGGATGTGGTGTACATGGATTTTAGCAAGGCGTTTGATAGGCTATTCAGAAAGGAAGGAGGCATGTGATACAGGGAAATCTAGCTGTCTGGATACAGGAATGGCTGGGGCATAGAAGATGTAGGGTGGTAGTAAAGGGCAAGTCTTCAGCATGGAGCTCGATGACCAGTAGCATTCCACAGGGATTGGTTCTGGAACCTCTGCTCTTTGTGATTCTTATAAGAGACTTGGATGAAGAAGTGGAAGTGTGGATTAGTAAGTTTGATGATGATATGAAAGTTGGTGGAGTGGTGGATAGTGTGGATAGCTGTTGTAGGTTGCAACAGGGCATTGACAGGATACAGAACTGGGCTGATAAGTGGCAGATGGAGTTCAACCTGGAAAAGTGTGAAATGATTCATTTTGGAAGGTCGAATTTGAAGGCAGAATATAGGGTTAAAGGCAGGATTCTTAGCAGTGTGGAAGCACAGAGGGATCTTGGGAGCTATGTCCATGGATTCCCCAAAGTTGCTACCCAAGTGGATAAAGTTGTTCAGAAGGCGTAAGGTGTGTTGGCTTTCATTAACAGGGGGATTGAACTTAAGGGCCACGAGGTTATGCTGCAGCTCGATAGAGCCCTGGTTAGACCACACTTGGAGTATTGCGTTCAGTTCTGGTCACCTCATTATTGGAAGTATGTGGAAGCGTTAGATTGGGTGCAGAGGAGATTTACCAGGATGCTGCCTGGACTGGAGGGCATGTCTTATGAAGAAGGGTTGAGAGAGCTTGGGCTTTTCTCATTGGAGTGAAGAAGGATGAGAGGGGACATGATATAGGTATAGAAGACGATGAGAGCTGAAAATGTGTTGCTTTCCAGCATCTCCAGCATCTGCAGTCCTCACTTTCTCCTCGAAGATGATGAGAGGCATAGATAGAGTGGATATACAGAGCTATTTTCCCAGGGTGGAAATGGCTATCATGACAGGCATAATTTTGAGGTGATTGGAGGAAGGTTTAGGGCAGATGTCAGAAGTAGGCTCTTTACACAGAGAGTGGTGTGTGCGTAGAATGCACTGTCAGTGGCGGTAGTAGAGTCAGATGCATTAGGGACATTTAAGCGACTCTTGGAAATGCACATGGAAGTTAGTACAATGAAAGGTATGTAGGTTAGTTTGATCTTAGAGTCGGATAAAAGTTCAGCACAACATTGAGGGCTGAAGGGCCTGTACTGTGCTGTACTGTTCTATGTTCTATCCAGCATTGATCTGCATAGACACCTCAGGAGCCACAACTCTGGAGTGAAGGAAGTCATTCTCGGCCCTGAGAGACTGCCAAAGAAGAAGGTGGCACTGGGGAGATGGGGCATGCTCCCTGACCCACTGTGTTGCAGAAACCCATGGAATTGACATTACGTTTAGAATGTGAATCTACTTTGTTTCCAAGTTAAGTTACAAATCTGTTTTACACAGTGTGCAATCAAAAAACATTTCCAATCTTCAAATCAGGACCCAACACCAACGATATTCAAATAACATTTTTGTTCATCCCATTAAAGGTCACCTGCTTCTCAGTCCGATCTATCACTTAATTCTACCTTGCAATGTATTTCATCGTCCAATATATTCCATCAAATCCCCTCTTCCAAGGTATCCCATTCCATGGGTGAAGTGACAGTATTATGGTAATGTCACTGGATTAGTAATCCAGATTAACATTCTGGGGAGAATGATTTAAATTTCCACCATGGCAGATGGTGACATTCAAATTCAATTTTTTTAAAAACTGAAACAAAAAAATGACATACATTCTGTGTCCTATAATCCTGCCCCCACTAGCTGCCTGATGAAGAGCAGCACTGCAAAAGCTAGTTCAGATAGACAACGCTTTATCCAAAATCCCAAAATCTGAAAAGCTCTGAAATCTGAAGGATTGTTTTTTGAAGCTTTTTTCTCATTAACAAGGTTGTTTGGTGTGAAAACAGTCAACCCAACTCCACACCCATTAGATGCGTGTCATTCAGATGCGACGTGTGGGGGCTTGGCCCAGCACTGGCAGACCTCAATTCTGTTTCTGGGCCCATTTCACTCACAGTGCGTCTGCTGTTTGTTAAGGTTTTTGAAAATTTTATCATCAAGCTTCACTTATTCTGAAATTCGAAAAGTTCTGAATTTCGAAAACAAGCTGGGCCCGAGCATTTCGGATAAAGGATTGTGCACCTGTACTTCCAAATAACCCTGTTGGATTATAACCTTTTGTTGTGTGATTCTTAACTTTCTTATCTTGGTTCAACAGAAGGAGCTGATTGGAGAGTATCTGGCAAGGTATTCTACTTACAGTAAACAGTTTATGAAGTTAAATTATGACAGGAGTTGGTGGGGAGAGCTACAAAGAAGGAAGTGTGTACATTTTATTGTTAACTAATCTCAGCTCAATGAAACGCAGTTCCCCAAGGGTAAGTGGCTGTGCCTGAGTCTCATTGTTTCCTACCATCATGCTATAAGTGATGACGTGAAAAATGGTTATGTCCACACCCAGAGTGGGAAGGTTAAGTGTTTCAACTGAGGAGATGACTTGCTTTCTTGAGTAATGTGAGGCTCTTCAAAGGAAAGAGTATTAAACAGACAGCGGTACAGTCCAGGTGAAGGACACCCGCAATGACAATATATTATTTAGGAACCTTTGACACTACCAACTGTATGACAACCCTATCCTTGCCCCACGCCCTCTTCATTACATCATGCAGCATTACAAATCAATGGCTGTCTTGAAGAAGGGTGACGGGACTCAAAACATTAAATCTGCTTTCTGTCCACACATGCTGCCAGACCTGCTGATTTCCTCCAATAATTTCTGTTTTTGCCACTAATGACTGTGATGCACAAGCAATGGACTGTGATCCAGAAAGATTCACCTTTGTTGCCAAAGTTGCTAGCACCTCCCACGATCCCATAGCTTGAGCAAGGTGCAGGAGCTGCTCACTTCACACCTTGGAACATAAACCTTTGTCTAGCAGTAATGATGACTGACCACCAACATTTCATTCTTGTTGTTACAGCAATAAGGCCTTCACTCACACAACTGATGCTGAAAAGTGAATGTATGTTGATAAATGTAAGAACATAGTTATAATGAAGTGTTTCCTTTGTGTCCTCAGAGCATCTTCTTCTTTCTTTCCCTTCCATTATGTCTCAGTGCTGTCCTGGGGTCCACAGTTCAGGTGGAGAGTGTCTCTCCTATAGTGAAGCCCTTTGACGTAGGAGTTTTGATAAGGGGACTCCAGGAGCATTTGTGCTATGATGACCCAGACATGTCCTGCCTGGAGGCCAGTTCACTCCCTCGGCTTGAACTCCCATTCCTAGCAGATGCCTGGTCTCAGGAAGTTGTCCGAGGACCAGTAACTTGGGGAATTCCTCCCTCAGCAGTCAGATGCTCCCAACTCTCATCCAAATAATGTAGCCACCAAGGTGCCAGTATCGGAGCTAGAGGGTGCTGGAGGCAGTCTTGTTGGTGCATCTTCTGAGGCAACTGTGCTTTGGAGGAGTAGCTATACCCTGAGACAGGCTTCTTGGATACTGATATGGTATTGATTTCACTGGTACCTGAAGGAGAAACAATGCAAATGGGTCATGAACAAGTCCAGACATGTGGAGAATACATTCACCATGGTGATAATGACAGATGAACACAACAATAGACAATGCATCTTACTTGTCTTGCCAGGACATGGAGTGCTCTACATCTCCAAAGGATCAATGCTAGCCTGCCAGGGTCAGAATCCTCCCTTTGTAGGGGGTGAGAGCTGAATACTGGGCACTGAACCAACTGTCATGTTTCTCACCTCCCAATTATAGGCTGTTTATTTCCAGGATAAGAGAAAGGGTGGGAATATGAGATGAAAGCATGTAACACTGCTGGTGCAGATGAGGAAGGTGGTGAGGTGTCCCAAATGAAAGAGTGGGCACTGCAGAGGGCATACAGGGTTAGTGAGGGTGGACTTCCAGAATGGGTGGAGCAAGATAGGGAAGATGCTGTACAACAATCGTGAGAGTGAGGTGAGAAAGTTTTTTTTTTACACAATGAATAGTTAGGATATGGAATGCACTGCCTGGAAGTGTGTTGGCCTGAGGCATTAAAGAGGGTATTGGATGATTATTTGGTTGGAAATGATTTGCAAGGATCTGGGAAAAAGGTTGGAGATTGGAACTACATTATAGAACCGATGTAGGCATAATGGGCCGATGGCCTTCTTCTGCACTGTAACCATTCAACTTTTGTAATAAATATCTATTAGAGTTGATCTTTCTCTGTACCTTCTCTTTGGCTCTAACACTAAATTTCACATTCTGTTCTATTACCCTGATGTCTGGTTAGCATGCAAAACAATATTTTTCATTGTATCACTGTTATTTATGTGACAATAATAAATCAAATCAAATATGCATTTAGTGACTGTTTTAAAAACACATTTAAACAGCTCAAAGATAACTGGACTGAGCAGCATCCTATCAGAAGTTTCTTTGAAGTCAAAGTCAGCAGGACAATCAACATCACACGAGCATCCTGATCGGGCTGCAATGTTAACAATTGCATTAAAACTGCCTCAAAGACAAAGTGCCTCCAAGAAAAAATCCTGGACAAAAAAAGTTTTAAGTTAGCCCTCTCCTATACAGAGATGTATTAATGAATTTTCAGTTAACCATTAAGATAAGCCATAGATTGCTGCTTATCTACAAATTAAATTTTGGCTGAATGGCAACTATTTTCCCCACTCGACTGCAAGTCCTGTCACATGACTCCCACAGTGATCAACTCAACTGCCTTTTGAACATACCATTTTGAAATAGCAGTCAACTGCCTCAGGTGACACCTACCTGCCTCAGGTGATATGAAAACCCTGAACTCCACACTCAAAAGGAAAGCCAATAGAAAGCAGCCAACAGCTTCATTTGTGTGCTTTACAAATGATCAACCTTCATTTTCAAAATAGAAAAGCAAAAATTACATTCATTAACAATCCTCAGAATGCCTTCAAAGAAATGTTAAGACAAGAAATACCTGTCATCTAGCCAATCAACCATCCCCACAAAGGCTCACTCCAGCTACACCTGACTGTACCTTAGAACCTGAGGGTTTCTCTATTTGTCACATGGACTGCACAGTGTCCTCGGGCAAGGCAAGGGACAGTGGGGTCTACCTCCCACCAGCTCGTCCTGGTGCTCAGGCATGGTGACCCTGGTGAGTTACTACTCTCCTAACCTAGAATATCTAGCTGTGAAATGTTACCCATACTACCTGCCACATGTTCACCTCCATTATCCTGAGAGCAGTCTGCATGCTACCCTACATGGAGTGAAGAGTACTCTCGATGAAATATACACTACCATAAATGGACTTCAGACAGAACACCTCAAGGCCTTATACATCACAGCCGGTGATTTCAACCAGTCAACCTCAAGAGTATGCTACCAAAATACCACCAAAACGTCTCCTACCAGAGGCCGAATGTTCTTGACCATTGCTACATAACCATCACAGATGCCTACTGCTCCATACTCTGTCTGCACTTTGGAAAAATCAGACCACAATGCAGCGCTCCTCCTCTAGCTTTCAAGCAGAAATTGAAACTTGAAGACCCAGTACAGAAAGTACTATGGTGCTGGTCTGAAGCAGCTAAAAGCTTCTACGGGATTGCTTAGAATCGGTGGACAGGTCCATATTCAAGAGCTCAGCAGCTAACCTTGATGAGTATTCCATTACTATTATTCCACAATCAAAAACCTCTCCCATCCCAGTTATAATCTTTTCCAACATCTTCCATTGGGCAGAAGATATAAAAGCTAAAACATGTCTACCAACAAATTCAAGAACAATTTCTTCCCCACTGTTATTAGACTTCTGCATGGACCTCCCAAATTTCAAATTTAATACTGATCTTGCTCCTTGTGTACCTTTTCTTCAGCTGCAACATTGTATTCCTCATTCTGTTCTATTAGCCTTTTACATTTTGTATATGTCTGTCTGTACTGCATGCAAAATGGAACTTTTCACTGTACCTAGCTACATGTGACAATAACAAATCAAAATCAAGAAGCTGTGCTCTCCCTTTATAAGAAATGTTTGTAGGATGAGTGCCTCACAGCAGACTTCCCATTTCCACAACAATGCAAGAATCAGTACAATTTCCACCAAAACATCATCCTTTTCATGTATAAAAAGCAAAGAACCAAATTTGCAAACACTATCATTTGTAACTGTGAGTTAACCAAGTTGCCCCTTGTGCAAACAACTGTTGTCCTGCATTAGCAAAGCTCTTTATTATTCCAGTTAGTCCCTCTTTTGTCATTCTCTTTACACTCACAGCACATATGCAGGGTATCAGCTTTTCCTCCAATGGTGTGGATTTTAATGATGTGTTGTCTGGTTCTGCTTCCAAATATTCTAAACTGACTCTGTTTGTTTGTCAGTTCATCAGTCACTGTGCCCTGCACAACACTGTAAATCTCTTCTGACATTTTCAGGGTTACTCGTCTCAAGCTTTCACCTTGCTTCTTCTGAGATGAGTGGTCTAGATTTGTGTCTAATATCTGGAATTTGAAGTCTTCATTCTCGTAACAGCATTGGTCCCTGAATATCAATCTGTCACAGAACTTTATCTTTACATTTGATTATTTTATTTTCATCTTTCAGGTGTTCAAATTCACAGGAATCTGTGATCTATGTAAACACAGCCACATAATATGATAGAATCCCAACAGTGTGGAAAGAGGCATTCAGCCTATCGAATCTGCATCAACCCTCAAAGAGCATCCCATCCAGGCCCAGTCCCTATCCCTGTATTTACCATGGCTAACCCACCCAGACTGCACACCCCAGACACTACAGGGTAACTTAGCATGGCCAAGCCACCTAAGCTGTAGATGTTTGTACTGTGGTAGGAAACCCGACTACCCAGTGGAAGCCCACACAGACACGGGCAGAAAGTGCAGACTCCACACAGACAGTCACCTAGTGTTAGAATCGAACTAGGGTCCCTGGTGCTGTGAGGCAGCAGCACTAACCACTGAACCACCACTTTGTCACAGTGAGCTGTAATATTGAATGCATACTTTTCACAAGCTATTCAAATTGGAGGTCGTAGTATATCTTCAAGGCTTTCAAAATTTACAGCAACTGGGTGACTCACCCAATGATTCAACTTTAGCCAGCTTCTTTGTTTACTTTACCTTTACAGTGACTGCCAGTTGCTTTTAACAACTTACAAGTGCTCTAGGCACTTCAGTGTTCCTCTTTTAGTAGCTGTGCCTCTATTGCAGTTCCCCAAGCTCTGAATCATAGTTGACACCATTTTGCATATTCAGAGGTGTACAATGCAGCTTATGGGCTATCTTTGTTTGAACTGCTCCTAAGGTGGCTGCCTAAGGTAATTGGTAGAGGTCGTGTGACTATGGCAACCCAAGAAGTACAGTTCTATCCAAACAGTAAATTTAATCATATATGTAAATGTATTACCGTTAACTATTGGTGAGGAAGGGGAAGGGAGTGTAGGAGGAGATATTGTAAGGTGATGGTTCTGAGAGATTTGATGTTGGTGGATACTTTAACCTCCACACAATCTGATAAGGTCCTGAGGAATTGGGTGGAGAAAAGCAGAAAATCTCAGAATTTTGCAGGTTTAAGACCTATATCTACAATTCTTCCGATAATCTTAGTATAACATCTAACTTAAATAGAATGGGACATAATGATTGAACATACCCCTTCCCCAGCCATTTATGATTCTATAGGTTAACTGCAACTCAAGTTTAGATCTCACTAAGGCTGAATTTCAACTTTTATTGAAACAAACAGAAAATGCTGGAGAAGCTCAGCTGGTCTGGCAGCAAGCGTGGAGAGAAATAGAGTTAACTTTTTCAGTCTGGTATGACTCATTCAGGTTTATCAACCTTTTACTCATCCTTTTCACTTTACGTATATGTTCCTGAAAATGACTTCACAAAGGGTTTGGAAAAGTTAATAGAAATTTGAAAAATTGGGCCTCCCCACAGTATCAATAACTAAATGGTTTTCTCTGAAAAATCTGACAGCCCAGCAGGTGACCAGATTTCCTTCTTCACATCTCTTTATATGTTAGAGTCATAGTGCTCGGGTCATAGAGATCTACAGCACTGAAAAAGGTCCTTCAGCCCATCGAGTTTGTACCAGTCAAAACCAACCGCCTAACTATTCTATCCCATTTTCCAGCACTTGGTCCATAATCTTTTATGCCTTGGCAAATGCATATCTAAGTACCACTTAAATGCTCTGAGGGCTTCTATCTCTACCATCCTTATAGACAATGAGTTCCACATTCTCAACTCCCTCTGCGTGAGAATGTTTTTCCTTACATCTCCTCTAAACTTTTGCCCCTTACCATAAATCTATGTGTCCTGATCATTGATCCCTTCATGAAGAGGAACAGCTACTTCCTGTCTCCTCTCTATATGCCTCTCCTAATTATAGACACCTCAATCATTTCACCTCTCAATCTCCTCAGCTCTAAGGAAAACAACCCAGCTTGTCCAATCTCTCTTCATAACTGAAGCCCAGGCAACATCCTGGTAAATCTCCTCTGTACCTTTTCCAATGCAATCAGATCCCTCTTATAATACGAATTCCAGAACTGCACACAGTATCTGGTTGCAGCCTAACCAATGTTTTATACAATTTCAGCATAACCTCCCTGCTGTTAAACTCTATGGCTTGTCTACTAAAGGTATGTATGCCACATATGTTTCTTAACCACTTTATCCACCTGCCCTTAAGGGGCCAGTGTACATGTAGACCAAGATCCCTCTGATCCTGAGTGCTTCCCAGGATTCAACCATTCATTATGTATTTCCTTGCCTTGTTTGACCTGCCCAAGTGCATCATCTCACTTTATCCAGATTTTCCTGGATTGAATTCAATTTTGTCTGGATTGAAACCAATTTTTTGTTTCCATATTTCCAGTATTTTCTGTTGGCACCCTCCAATTTTGTGCAGCTAAACAAAAATAACAATACATTAACTAAGAATAGCTGTCAAAAAAAGCATATCTTCTCAGAAGGATACAATTAGTCAGCAGCGTGAAAAACCTGAATTAAATGCTCACAGGTTATCACCACTTAAGGCAACTTTCATTCTACATATAACCATTGCTTTCTCATACAAAACCTGAATCACAGATTCAATAATTTGTTTCAGTAACTTCTTACCAAAATGATCTCGCGAAAAGAAACATTTGCTGTTTGTGTGATTTGCCAGATATAAAATGGATACAAGAAAAAAAGAACTTGTTTTTATGTTCTTCATGTATTAAAGAAGTCTATCTGAACTACATGCATAATAGATAGCCACCACATCCAACTGCTGCTCCTACTTACATTCTTTGTGCTTTTGTCAAAAATCATTGAAGATTTCATCATGAAGAAAGGTTAAAGCACTACATATTTAATTGTAGATGGGATACCTGATTGGCTGTTGAATATTGTGGCTACATTCTTGGCATCTGACTGTTAAAATGAACGCAAAAAACAAATGCAACACAAGAGCTAGCACCTGACCTTTATGAGCTGAAGAAACCTGTCTAACCTTGGAAGAATTGTTTGGACAACACTGAATTAAAATAGCTGGACTGGAAGGCTGGTAACATTGCTGCTCCAATTATTTATAACTATGTCCTGTTAAGAATATTGATCATTCAATTTGTGAGGACATTTTTAGAATACTTTAAGGTAAGGCTGATAACAATGCAGCTACTCTGGCTTAGTTAATAATTAGCTCGAGTTAATAAAAAGAACAAACCTAAAATTGGGCCTCTACTTATTTCAAGCTGAGGTCATAGCTTGTTTATTTCATTCCAGTACTGCAGGATGTAAAAACAAAATAAAACATAATGCGCAAAATATTTGGGAATGAATTTGATCCAGAGTGAGGGATTAGGGTCTGATAATCTTCCTAACATTTCCCTTTTATGTTATAAGATATGAATCCTTCCTCCTTTGAGTCAATGTGACTCTTTTCAGGTTAATGAGTAAATATAAACTTTAAAATCACAGCTGACTCCGAATAAAATGGAATGGAAAAAATTCTCCTGGGTGGAAAACCATCAAAATTCCACAGAATCCATTTGCTAGACATCTTTCCAGATGCTGAAGGAAAATTGTGCAGTTTTATTTATTGCGTTTGGCAAGGAACCAAAGAAACTGACATTTTTTAATCAGGAACAAGGGGGTGGAGTTTAATGCCCATCTACCAGCAGATGTTCTGCAGGATGAGGGGGAGACAGTGCACGTAAAGCAGAGTGTGTGGCTGGCCATCAACTCCCCGCCCCATGCAGCTGTCACTACAATACAATAGGCAGGTAAGGTATCAGCCTGGTCATTAGACCTCTGTCTATGTCCACCCATTCCACAATAATTTATAGAGCTGGGGGTGCTTTTGTGGTGCAGTGATAGACTCACTACCTCCGGAGTTAGGAGGTCCATGTTCAGTCGATCTAGATGTGGATCTTAATCAGGTTCGAACAGGTTGGTTATGTGGCTGGGAAAGCAGGAAAGCAGATGCCACTTCCCATTAATGAGAGGTTGGAGCCCAGGCAAGTGCATCAGGTTCTGGATTAGTGGTGCTGGAAGAGCACAGCAGTTCAGGCAGCATCCAAGTAGCTCCGAAATCGACGTTTCGGGCAAAAGCCCTACCTAAGTGCATCAGGTTGTTGGCTTCATCTGGGCAACAGACATTCAGCAGAGACAATCCGGCTACACAAACCTCTGGCAGCTCCAAGTTTACAGAGGAACACAGATTACTTTGAGGAGGAGGAAATGACACAGAAGGAGGCAGAAGACACAGAAAGGGGCTGCAAGTGCAAGAAGATGCCACCTTTCCATTGGGTTTATCCTAATGCTGTGGTACCTACCACAGGTACTTTGTGGATGAAGTAGAGTGCTGCCTCCAATCCTCTGTCCTTTAATGAGTCCAAAGACCTCTCTAAGTGGTCGTGGTTGAGAGTAAACTACTTTAGTCTGAATAAGAAGAGGCACTTGTCATCACAACTAGGGGTAATTTATGACACAAAAGCAATGGATATCAGTTACATTGGCTAATTTGGCATAATTACAAGACTATCAGTCCAGAGATGAGACATCTGTCTCCATTGGGATCTTATGCTACACTGCTCATTCTCCACCCTAGACTTTGTGATACTTAATGCAATCTCCAACATTAAACCTTTCTGACCTGTTACCTTATACAACAGGGTGCACTAGCCCTAAGGAGGTTGCAACTCTCTAGACAGAAGGTCTCAGAGATTTGCTGTGGAGTGCACAGTGATTTGACACCTTGTGGTAAATGTTACTGAGAGTCTTAATTTGCATGAGTTTGTCAGTACACTGCTCCTGCTCCCACTTTGGACTGTGCTGCATATGGCTGTCCAGGAGGGTTCCCACTCTCTCAATGACAGAGCTCATGCTGTTAAATCTCTGAGTCTTCTTCACAGAGCACATGGCTTGTCTAGACTCTCTCTATTCACGCTTGACTCTGACTTGGATAACCCAGAGAGATTATCCTCGTTTGAGATCCCCCTTGAGGTGTTGCATCTTTGCACAGAGTAGCACATCTGTATCCTTCCTCCAAAGGTTAAAAAGTCCATGCTATGGAGATAGACACTCAGCCCGCGCTGGTCACTGAAATAGGCAGGGAGAAAGTGAGGACTGCAGATGCTGGAGATCAGAGTCGTGAGTGTGGTGCTGGACAAGCACAGCAGGTCAGGAGGCATCCGAGGAGCAGGAGAATCAATGTTTCGGGCATAGGCCATTCCTGATGAAGGGCTTATGCCTGAAATGTCAATTCTCCTGCTCCTCAGAGGCTGCCTAATCTGCTGTGTTTTTCCAGCACCACACTCTTGACACTGAAATAGGCAGGACATTACAGAGCTCCCAGACAGCCTTCCAATATCTTGTGTGAACTTTCATTCATCCAAAATGCTTCTACCCTTACTCTATCCAGTGGAGGTGAGCCTACCTCTCCCTCCACATCTTGCTTATGAGTGATGTGCTGCTCCTCCAGGTCTCCCTGCTCTATCTCAGATTGTGGCCTCATTGAAGTGACTGTGCCAGTGCTGGTGCTGGTGTGGAGTTGTGCTGTGAACGTGTCCACTTTGGCGGCAAGCAAAGCAGCATAGCTGTAGAGGATTTACAGAGCTTTGAGGTACGGAGAGGTCTGGGTGTCCTCGTATATAAATAACAAAATGTTAATACAAAGACTCAGCATGTAATTAGAAAAATCAATGGAATGTGGTCATTCTTTGCAAGGGGCATGAAGTATAACGATAAAGATGTCTTGCTAAAGTTGTACTGAATATTGGTGAGATCACATATTGTGTACACTATAGTCTTGGTCTCCTTATTTGGAAAAGGACATCATTTAATTAGGAACAATTCAAAGGGGGTTCACTTGACTAAATCAAGGGAGGAAAGGATTATCTTTTGAAGGAAGCTTGGACAGTGAGGCCTGTAACCGTTGGAGTCTATCTACAGGAATGGGTGGCGACCTTATTGAAGGGCAGATGCTAAGAGAATAGATCCCCCTGTGAAGGGATCTAGAATTAGGAGGCACAGGTTAAGATGGCGATTTCTTTTCTATTTCAGAGACTCCAGAATCTGAAAAACTCTTCCCCAGAAAGTGGTGGATGAGGAACTCTCAGATATTTCTAAAGCAGTGGTAAGTATAGTCTTGATGAACAATGGAGCCAAAGGTTACCACAGACAGGCAGGAATATGGAGTTGAGACCACAATCTGAAAAAACATTGTCTTGTTGAATGCTGGAACAGGCTGGAAGAGTTGAATGGCCTACTCCTGCTATAATTTCCTTTTAGCGAGTTTTGAGAAGATTTGTAGCTCAGGTTGAGGTTTTGGATGTAGGTTTGCTCGCTGAGCTGAAAGGTTCATTTCCAGATGTTTCATTACCCTACTAGGTAACATCTTCAGTGGGCCTCAGGCGAAGCACTGCTGAAAATTCCTGCTTTCTATTTATATGTTTGGGTTTCTTTGGGTTTGTGATGTCATTTCCTGTGGTGATGTTATTTCCTGTGGTGAAGTCACTTCCGGTTACTTTTCTCAGGGGGTGGTAGAGTCTAACTCGATGTGTTTGTTGATAGAGTTCCAGTTGGAATGCTATGCTTCGAGGAATTCTTGTGCGTGTCTTTGTTTGGCTTGTCCTAGGATGGATGTGTCATCTCAGTCGAAGTGGTGTACTTCCTCATCTGTATGTGAGGATACTAGTGAGAGAGGGTCATGCCTTTTTGTGGCTAGTTTCTACAAAAGCCACTGAAAGATTCTTATTCTTTGGTGTCTGGCTGACTGCTTGTCTTGGTTTTTCATATGTTTCCTTAGGCTTGTAATTCAATAACAATTCTGTTTGTAATGACTTCTGATTCTAAAACTCCACAGTCATAGTTTTCCATTAATGTGTAGAGATCATTCATGAACATACCAATAAAGTCTCCTAGGTATTGAACTTTCTCGGTTAATCTTGTTCTCAGGTTCAATAAGCTGTCAAAAGCTTGTAGAACTTCATCACAATTATCTGAACTCTTTTAAATGCCTAGATAAGTTATATAATTATAAGCCATTGGTCTTATAGAATACAGTAGCATATTTACTTATTCCCTTGTGGTATTCAGCAATGTTGCCCAACACTGCTACCACATTCTTTGTGCTGCAGTGCCCACAACTACCAGCTCATGGTTGGTTTGTTTGCTGCATTTAAGGACCTTTTTGTTTTACAGTGGTAGAGGAAAAGCACTAATCAGTCTTAAAGTGAAAAGATTTGTGCCTTAAACAAGATATCAATTTTTGTATGAGTCATGTAAACTAAGTGATTTATGTTTTATAATTATTAATGTCAGTTACTGCAAGCTTAGATTTCTGGGGTTCAGCTAGTAATAGATGGGTTTTTTTCTGTATGTCATGAGTGAATAATTAGCTTATAAGTATTTATGCAAACATGGTGATTTACTTGAAAAGCAGTTTTTGAAGCCTGGCTATAAAGTAAATGTGTTTTGGTGCACTGATGGACTTTTGCTTATTTTAGGTGGTTTGCAATGCAGCATGTTAAACAATGAGGTCTCAAAGGTTTACTTAAGAGTTCTGAAATTTATTTTCTCTTAAAGCTTGGGGAGACAACCTTTACTTTCAATTTAACTTTGGATAGTGTTTTAGTCCTGAAAAGACAGTGGAACAGGATGAGCATATAAAGGAGTGCTCCTAAGAAGGAAGGAATATAGTGAGTTACCAGGTAAAATATACAAAAAAAGTTGTTTAATCTGAGTGCAAAAAAGCTCAAGCTATGTTTACTCCAGGAAGAAACTATTGCAGTTTCACTTTAATAATTGAAGACCCAAGTGAGTTAAACCTGCCAAGGTATTAGATACCCAGAGGCTGAAGTGAGTATTATATTTTTGTTGTTTGTACCACATCAGGAGTGGTGTTTTGAGAACTGTACCAGGGTGTTTAGATACTATACAAAACCTGTTTTGTTTCTTTTTAATTGATGAAGGAGGATTCTGATTATGATTAATAGGATTAAAATCTTTGAAAAGTCTAAATTCTTTGCATTTATATCATAGGCAGATATCTCGGATTATTCTAATTTATCTTTGTTCCTTTTGTAATAAACTTCTGCTTTTATTGTTAAAGCAAACCTGCAGCATTGTGGTGCTTAAGTTTTGACAAGAGACCTCTTTGGTAAAATCAAAAATAAATCAAGTTATAAACCATCTAGCTGGATCCCTATCTGGGGTCATAACACATGGTAGTAATCAGGTACAAATCACATTGAATCACTGATGGCTCCTCCCAAGATCACTGTCACCCCCACCCCCAACCAAACCCTCACCCAACCCATACTATCATAAGCTCTCATCCTCTTATCTGGCACTCTAACCCTCACATATCTACCACCCTATTCCTCCTCACCCAACTAGCACCGTAGTTCATGCACACCAGGCAGACTTAGTTTAGTAACTTTCTAACTGGCTGCAGGGCATCTAAAGCACAGAATATGGCACTTATTGCTAAAAATTAGGCACAGTTTCCATGTTGATTCACTTCATCGCAAATTGTGAGCATTCCTGGATTGGTCTTGAACTTTGCAATAGGAGAATTCAAGGGCAGAACTGTTCAGACATGAAGTGTGGTTTATTTTTGCCCATTCGAGATCAGAACTAAGTTTCACAATAATTTTAGAAAATTTGGACCATTGGTGCTGAGACTATTGGGAAAAAAGTGGATCATCAGATTAAGTGAAGCTGTCTGGAAGAGGAAGACCTTCGGAGCAATTACCTTATACAACACTTTCTTCAAGTGCTTCACCTTCAAGTGGCTAGGATTACAAATGTGACAAGGTGTCTCCTCTGAGGAGGCTGAATTGATTAAACAACTCTTCAGGGCAGTATAGCTGTGACTATGAAAATGAAGGGAAAGATCGTGGAGATGATTCCAAAAAACAGAGGGGGGAAGGAACACCAAAATGGTGCAATAAATATCGGAACTACTGATAAAAGAAGAAACAGAACTGAAAACATGTGAAGAAAATTTCAAGAAGAGTCAGATTAAAACAGACCTTAAGGATTATTTAAAAATTCATTAATAGAATTAGGATACTGCCAGGCCAGCATTAATTGCCCTTGAGAAAGTGGTGTTGGGACTCTTTCTTAAACTGATATATCTCTGTGGTGTAAGTACACCCACAGTGTGGCTAGGGAAGGAGCTTCATGAGTCTAATGCCATGATAGTGCAGGAACAGCAATGTATTTCCAAGTCAGGGTGGTGTATGATTTGGAGCAGAACTTGCATGTGGTGGTTTTGACGAGCATTTGCTTCCCTTCTCCTGCTATGTGTTAGAGTTAATGGATTTGGAAGGTGCTTCTTTCACTAATTAATTGATGGGATGTGCGTGTTATAGCTGGGCCAACATTTATTTATTGCGTCTCTAGTTGTCCTTGAGGAGGTGATGGTGAGCTGCCTTTTTGAACTGCTGCAGTCTATTTCATGTAGATACACCCACAATGCCATTAGGAAGGCAATTCAAGAATTGGATCCAGTGACACTGAAAGAATGGCACTATATTTCCAAGTCAGGATGGTGAGTGACTTGCAGGGGACCTTGTAGATGGTGGTGTTCCCATGTATCTGCTGCCTTTGTCCTTCCAGTTGGAAGTGGCTGCGTGTTTGGAAGGTGCTGTCCAAAAATTCTTGATGTATTTCTATGTGCCTTGTATACGTTATACACTGGTGCTACTGAACATCGGTCATGGAAGGAGTGAATGTTTGTGAATATGTTGCCATTCAGGTGGGCTGTACTGTTATGGATGGTGTTAATACTTCTTGAGTATTGTTGGAGCTGCACTCATCCAGGAAAGTGTGGAATATTCTATCACACTCCTGACTTACATGTCGATGGAATATCGTTGAGGAATCAGGAAGTGAGTTACTTCTGTAGGGTTTCAAGCCTCTGACCTGTTCTTGTTGGCACAGTATTTATATGGCTAGTCCTGTTCAAATTGTGGTCAATAGTAACCCCTAAGATGTTGATATGAGGGATTCAGCAATTATAATGCTGTTGAATATCTGGGAGCAATGTTTAGTTTCCCTCTTGTTAGAAATGGTCATTGACTGTAACTTGCCATTTTTCAAGCAAGACTGCGTATTGTCCAGATTTTTCTCTTAAAGGAGGGTTGAAGAGTTGCCTGTTATAGATAATACACACTGATGCTATTGTGCACTGCTAGTGGAGGAAGTCAATGTTTAAGGTAGTAAAAAGGATGCAAATTGAGTGGGATCCTTTTATTTTAAATGGTGTTTGCTTATTTCTTATTGTTGGAGTTATAGTCTTCCAGGGTGCATAGAGTAGAGAGACATACTCTTATCACACCCCTGACTTGTGTAATCTAATTAGTGAACAGGAATACGGTAGGTCAGTCTGTTCAAAGGCAATTAGTGATTTACAAAAAACACTAGCCTTGCCACCAGCACTTACATCCCAAGAACAAATTTTAAAAAGGTACTCACCATAGAATTCCCAACTCTGACCTACGGTTGTAGCCATGGTATTTATTAGGCTGGCTCTGTTACATTTCTGTTCAATATAATCTTCCAGGTTAAAATTACGACCTTCAGTGGTAACAATTGTCTTGGATGATTAGATTGTCTTTTAAAGGAGATTATCATTGCCTGGCACAAATGTTACTCACCACTTACCAGTGCAGGCCTGGATATTGCCCAGGCCTTGCTCCGTGCAGGTAAGGACTACTTCAGTATTTGGAGACTTACAAGCCATTGGAACATTGTACATCACCAGCAAACATCTTGGAAATATGCCAATCGGAAATATCATGATCGGAATAATAAGGCAGCAAATCCAGGAATGGAGCATTGAATCTGGGACAGGAATTCCTGAACAGATTAGGTGGTATTTGTTTGGACAAAATGGAATAAATGTACCCCCATATAGTATCTGGTATTATGGCAAGAGGCAAGTGCATACAACAGAACCAAAATACAAAAGAAGCAAAGGATACAGGCAGATGAACAAGAAAAGAAGAAAGTAATAAAACACAGATCACAAGGATGAAAGATTGAAAGGAGTGATATTACCCAATATAAGGAGGGTGTTTTAAGTTCAATGCATGCAAATTCACAAAACATTTTGAATAAAACCAATGGGATAAGAGCACAAATTGTTATGGGGAAACCTACGGTATAACATCTTTACCTGAGATGTAACTAGGGTTTGGAAGAAAGAGAGTAAGGTAAAAGAGCTGGGGTCAAGATATTAATCAGAGATTCCATTTTACACCAAAGCAGAACACAGAGTCAAAGAGTCACACAGCACAGAAACAGACCCCTAGGTCCACTCATCCATGCTGACAATGTTTCCCAAATGAGCTAATTCCATTTACCTGAGTGAGGCCCATATTCCTCTACATCTTCCATATTCATATATCTATCCAAATATCTTTTAAAAATTGTAATCGTACATGTATTTACCTCTTCCTCTGGCAGTTTATTCTATACATGCACCATGGTCTGTGGTGGAAAATATTGCCCTTCAGGTCTCTTCTAAATCTTTCCCCTCTCACTTTTAACCTATGCTTCCTAATTTTGAACTCCCCTACCTGAGAGAAAAGACCTTTGCTATTCACCTTATCTCTGTCCCTGTTCCAATCCTCGAAAACTAAGTGGGGAAAATAACTAACGAAGGAACAGCCTCCTCACCTCAGGACCCATAACTCTGGGTTGCAGAATTACACCCTCAACTTCAAGGGAAAACCAGAGTTACCAAAAACTCCAAAAAAACCTACAACCACAATGTCATAGATTTTTAAAACCTTGGAAGAATGTGAATTATCTAAGTGAAAAAATATCTAATTCTCCAAAAAGTCTAAGTGATGGTAGAAAAGGTTATTAAAAGGTCACCAATATTTTGGGTTTTATAAGGCGGCGTTTAACCAAGTATGACAGGAAAGAGCTTTGAGAGGTGAGCTTATAAATGGCAAGTTAACATTTGTGCCACCCAGGTCCCAGGCAATGACTGTGTCCACCAATAGAAAATCTAACCACCTCCACTTTCATTTAACATCGCCGAATCCTTCAGTATCTGCTCATGGCAAGACATTGGGCATGTTATGGTCTGCAGCCAGGATAGGGAGTAAGAATTGTGGAGCACATAGGTAAAGAATTTGATGGGGCATCTTGAAGAAGAAGGCTAATGGATATTCACAATGGGTTCATGGTGATTCAAGATGCACTGCAGTAACTTATTATTAGATCAGCAATGGTCTTATTGAACAACAGTGCAGGTTCAAGGGCTGACCAGCACAGTCCTTCTCCTGATTTGTATATTTGTATCCTCTACATAGAACATAGAACATCACAGTGCAGTACAGGCCCTTCGGTCCTCGATATTGCGCTGACCTGTGAAACCAATCTGAAGTCAATCTAACCTACACTATTCCATTCTCATCCATATACCTACCCAATGACCATTTAAACATCCTTAAAGTTGGCGAGTCTACTATTGTTGTAGGCCGTGCGTTCTAAGCCCCTACTACACTCTGAGTAAAGAAACTACCTCTGACATTTTAACTATATCTATACCCCTCAATTTAAAGCTATGTCTCCTCGTGCTAGCCATCACCATCCAAGGAAAAAGGCTCTCACTTTCCAACCTACCTAACCCTCTGATTATCTTATATGTTTCAATTAAGTTGCCCCTCAACCTTTTTCTCTCCAATGAAAACAGCCTTAAGTCCCTCAGCCTTTCCTTGTAAAATCTTCCCTCCATACCAGGCAACATCCTGGTAAATCTCCTCTGAACCCTTTCCAAAGCTTCCACATTCTTCCTTTAATGCGGTGACCAGAACTGTACATAATACTCCATGTGCGGCCGCACCAGACTTTTGTACAGCAGCAGCATAACCTCATGGTTCCGAAACTCAATCTTTCTACCAATAAAAGCTAGCACACCATATACCTTCTTAATAACCCTATCAAGTTGGGTGGCAACTTTCAAGGATCTATGTACCTGGAAACTGAGATTTCTCTGCTCATCTACACTACCAAGAAGCTTACCATTAGCCCAGTACTCTGCATTCTTGTTACTCCTTCCAAAGTGAATCACTTCACGCTTGTCCGTATTAAACTCCATTTGCTACATCTCAGCCCAGCACTGCAGCTTATCTATGTCTCTCTGTAGCCCACAACATCCTTCATCAGTATCCACAACTCTACCAACCTTAGTGTCATCTGCAAATTTACTAACCCATCCTTCTACACCGTCAACCAGGTCATTTATATAAGTGATAAACAATAGTGGACCCAAAACAGACCCTTGCAGTACCCCAATAGTAACTGAACTCCAGGATGAATATTTCCTATCAACTATCACCCTCTGTCTTCTTTCAGCTAGCCAATTTCTGACCAAACCACTAAATCACCCTCAATCACATGCCTCCATATTTTGTACAATAGACTACCATGGGGAACCTTATCAAATGCCTTACTGAAATCCATATACACCACATCAACTGCTTTACTCTCATCTACCTGTTTTGTCACCTTTTCAATGAACTCAATAAGGTTTGAGAAGTACGACCTACTCTTCACAAAACCATGTAGACTATCCCTAATCAACTTATTCCTTTCTAGATGATTACAAATCCTAACCCTTTCCAACACTTTACCACAACAGAAGTAAGGCTCACAGGGTCTATCATTTCCAGGGTTGTCCCTACTCCCCTTCTTGAACAAGGGAACAACATTTGCTATCCTCCAGTTTTCTGACACTATTCCTGTAGACAATTACGACATAAAGATCAAAACCAAAGGATCAGCAATCTCCTCCCTGGCTTCACAGAGAATCCTAGGATAAATCCCATCTGGCCCAGGGGACTTATCTATTTTTACACTTTCCAGAATTACTAACATCTCCTCCTTATGCACCTCAATCTCCTCAGTCTAGTAGCCTGTACATCAGTATTCTCCTCAACCACATTGTCTTTTTCTAGTGTGAATACTGATGAAAAGTATTCATTTAGTGTTTCTCCTATGTCCTCTGACTCCACACACAACTTCCCACGACTATGCTTGATTGGCACTGATCTTACTCTATTTGTTCTTTTATTCTGATATAGCTGTAGAAAGTCTTAGGGGAGATCCAAGATGGCGGCGACTCAGCAAGTCTGAGTCTATAGTCCTCCTCCCAAGACCTAGGCAAAGTGGGCCACCCTCCTCCACCACACTCACCAAATCATTTAAAATAGTTTTTACTTAATGTAATTAGTGGTTCAGTACTAAATTTAAACAGTCTAGTCTCCTGTAAAAATGACTAGGGGGAAAGGAGCCCGCAGTTCTCAGCAGGCAGGAGCCCCTCCCCCACCCTCCCCAGCTGCAGCTGAGGTGTCCGCAGCCACCCCGGGGGACTTACCTACGGTGGCAAGCCTCGCGGAAATAATCTCTAAACTCGATGGGAAAATCGATGCTTGATGCATTGAAGAGTCCCGAAGTCGATGGAATTCATTCTCGGCCACTCTACAAAAGCACGGCCGAGACATCGAAGAAATTGAGTGCCGGTCGGAGGGACGGAGCTAAAGGCCGCAACCTCCGAGGCAATTGCAGAATCGGCTATGGATCAGGTCCAGACTCTCGAGCAGCAAGTCTGGACCTTAGAGAATCACATTGATGACCTTGAGAATCGAGGTCGTTGAGAAAATATTTGTTTGCTGTGCCTTCCCGAACAGGAAGAAGAAGGCCAGCTTACAGGGTTCCTTGAACAGTGGCTTCCACAGCTTTTAAATCTGGAGGCTGGATCAGGCCGGGTAAGGGTGGAATGGGCCTACCGGGTTGCAATACATGGGCCCGGCTTGAACCAGCGCCCCCGCCCGGTCCTGTTCCGGCTGCAGAGCTATAAGGTGAGGCAGATGCTCTTGGAAGCCTCCAGAAATCTTGGGAAAGATCTCCAAGCCATGACTGAAAAAAGATCCAAGATTATGTTATTTCAGGACTTTTCCCCAGCTCTGATTGGAAAGAGGAAGGTGTTTGATGAAGCAAAGAAGCGTTTAAGGGATTTAAACATTCAATACTCCTTGCGCTACCCAGCTATACTACGCTTCAGCCATGAAGGGTCCGTGTATAACTTCGGATCACCGGAGAAGGCCAAGGAACTTTTGGACTCTCTTAAATAAATCATAAGAGTTAATTGATGTTGTTTTGCCCTCCCCCACCCCGGTTTATCCCCTTTTTTTCCCCTTTCATTACCTTACTGTTTAATATTATCTCCGGGGGCTGGGAAGAGGCGTTTATTTATTTATTCTTTACTTAGCGATTTTCTTCCCTTTATATATATATATATATATGTATAGGCCGGGGGTTCTAGTTAATGTAGATTGGGGGAAGGTGGCTTCCTTATCCTATTTTATGTCTGTCCTTAGGAGAGGGGTTGTTTTCCCCTATTATTTTGTATTGCTATATTTAATTATTATTTGCTGAGACTGTAATTTTAGAGTCATATATGTTCATATATGGTATTAACATTACCAAATATATCCAGGTGTTGGTGTGGGTGGGGGGAATGGGGGATAGGGTACTCACTGTTAGTTCTAGTTCAGTAGTATACTTGAATTTTCTTTATCCTATCGTGGGGTGCCTGAGTCAAGGGTGGGGCACTGGTTGGGAAAAGTTATGATGAGTTTTTTGGAAAGGAAGTGATGCCCCCTGGGAATAAGGGGGAAGATCTCCGTTTAAATACATTTTATACTTTTTTATTATTTAGAAATTGGTTTTTATTATATTGATCTGAATGTATTAAAGAGCTTTTATTTTTGTGAATTTTATATGCTCTACGCTCGGGATGTTTTGGATAGGCTTTCTTCTCCCAGGGGGTCTCGGACTTGCCCGGTAATTATGGGTAATCGATCAATTAAATGGTGCACCTGGAATGTCACGGGGAGTAATTCACCAATCAAAAGGAGGAGAATATTATCAAACCTCAAGAAAGAGAGATATAGCTCTCCTATAGGAAGCACATTTATTGGATAAATAACACCTGAAGTTACGACAAGGAGGAGATTATTTTCCGTTCTCTCTTTCTGTACAGGGCAAAACATTTTGGTAAACTGCGTGGCTGAGGGCCCTCATGGACTTTCGAGTTGGCACAGAATAATTATGGAATATACTCCCCCGGACCTCCTTACAAATATGGTGCACCAGGAGAAAAACCAAATTATCCCATAAAATATGGCAGCCCTTCTTGAATTACACAAATGCAGATATCTCGGTCATTCTACAAGGGCCTTTATTTAATTGAAAGGGTGAACCTGGCTGGTCCGGGCCCCCTGAGAGAGGAATCCCTCATGAATACGGGTTTTGATATGATCTGATGTTAACACATTCCGAGCATGTATATCCCTACTCAATTTATGTGTTATCCGTTGGGCTTTTGTTTCTCTTGAATAATGTAAGAATGTTAATCATACACACTCGTTAGTTGTGGGTTAGATGAGTAGTTAGTTGAGTTTTGTTTTTTTTCCTTCGGTATTTCTTTTTCCTCTGTTTGATAGATTTTGGTTATCATTTATTTAAGATTTAATTGTATATCAATGTTTATACTTGGGTTTTTTTAGTTTTCTTTTGTAAACTTGTAAAAACATGTTAAATTTTCAATAAAAAATACCTATATATAAAAAAGAGAAAGTCTTAGGGGTTTCCTTGATTAAAGGAAAGACTTTTCATGTCTTTTCATGTCCTCTCTTGCTCCTATTAGATCTCTCTTTAGGTCTTTCCTGGCTAACCTGTAACTCTCAAGCACCCTAACTAAGCCATCACATCTCATCCTGACATAAGCCTTCTTCTTCCTTTTGAAGAGAGGTTCAACTTTCAACTCTGTCTGACATTTCCTGCATGTATGCTCTAGCATCATCAACAAATAGCCATTCTTGTTACCAAAGAAAACCTGTAGCACCGAAATAACAAACATTATTGAGGCCGTTTAACACCTTTACTGTTCAATTCTGGTGCAGACACAAGATCTGCAAATTGTAAGAAGGGTTTTCTCTCAAGTGGGGCAAATGCAAAAGGGAAAGTACTTTGTAGATGCTAATTGCCCTGTACTTAAGAATTCATGAATTCATATTCAGACTATGAATTTGTATTAAACTCATACTGATCCACATACAGACCTCCTCCCCACTACACAAGCACCTTTCCTTGACTTTGATTTCTGCATCTGTGGTTGGTCAAGAACTGTATCAGGTTTCCTTGGCAACAGCCTGAATGTTACTGAAGAGAGATTTTTAAAAATCTTCAGTTGCAGCACTGGGAGCCTTCTGCATTATTAATAATCAGACTTGGATAGAGTTCGACAAGTAATTTTAAGCATAAGACTGACACAAAGAAAATACACTGCAATCCTTCGTGATTTAGAGGCTGGATGAGATATAACTGCAGACATGTCACCTACCATTAAATGAGCAGCAGTGACTTTGCTCGTGTTGCCCTGCCTCACAGAGCAGACCCACAATCTGAGAAGATATGAAGCAACGTCCTTCAAAGATGTGGATTTGTCCGTCACAGTGGGGTATTGTTTTATCTCCAACTGTCATGGTTATTTTCTTCTAACAACTTTGATGCTTTGATGCAAGAACAACCAAATGTCAAGCTTAATTAATAAAATATGACAAGATAGGCTGCACTAGACTGAAAGAGAAAGTGTGAAACTCACTTGCCTTTTGAGGATCCTGCAATTAGACTTACACAGTGCTCAATTGTCACTTCATCAGAGATTGTTTTTAATACTCAAATGTCATTATGAGTTAGACTTCTGTTACAGTCTGTGTTTTTTTCTAATTAATTTTTTTTTGGGATGAACACCATTTGAGAAAACATCAATGGTGACTTGCTTTCTTTGATTGAGCCTGTGCTTTCGTTCTTTACTGACAATAGATAACCCTGACCCAGCTGGATGATGAAGATCATCAGGAGAGAGAAGACCAATAAGCAACACACCCGATAATAAAATACCAAGCAGGGTTGTGGCTGAATTACAGATCTACATGAACAGTCCTAAGGTGACTGTTCAATGAATGTTATAAAAAGAAGCTTTCGTTAGGTTGTTTCTTAATTTGTATCTATAGCTAGTAGATTATAACAATAATTTAAGACTTGGATTTTACCTTCCCTGACAACAGCTGGATCTGATTTTAATCATCGTTGGAGAAAGTGAGGACTGCAGATGCTGGAGATCACAATCAAAAAGTGTGGCACTAGAAAAGCACAGCAGGTTGGGCAGCATCTTAAGAGCAGGAGGATCGATGTTTCAGGCATAAGCCCTTCATCAGAGTCTGATTTTAAGCCAAGGAGATCTCCAGGCATTCAGCACTAGTGATGCTATTAAGAAGACTAACCGTGAATCAAGTTGAAGTGCTCTCACAGACAGCCAGCAGGATAGTAAAGTACCCCACTTCTTCAAATTTTTATCTTCATTTTCATTCATCCAATCGTGTGTGCTCTGTCCAAAGAACGCATAAGCCTTCTTTCAGAGCTTGGCGTATTGATGCTGATGTTACAATCCTGAGCCAGTTTTTAAAAATGTGTTTATTCATGTTGCTGGCATAATGCCATCTATGCCCACTGCCACTTGTCCATTGACAGTACAGTACAGAGTCATCCTACTAACCTCCTGAAATACATCTGGTTGCTCTTAAAACACTGCAATACACGTCAGATGGTGCTTTTGGGAAGGGAATTCCAGAATTTAGACCCAGTGGCAGTAAAGCAATACTGATATATTCCAAATCATAGAGTGTGTCTTGGAGAACTTGGTTCTGTATTGAAATTGGGAGCTAAAGGTCCTTGAGTCAACCATTAGCAGACAATTTAGTTCCTTCTTACATGATATTAGGCTAAAACAACTTACACTGTGCTATACATTTTTTGTTCCCACATAATAATGGAATTTTGAAATATTTGCTTCGGATTATTTCCAAAACGACAGCACTCTGTAAATGTGAAGTATCTAGACAGAATATCAGGATCAGTTCAACCAAAGTTGGAAAGGAGGGCCATTGGAAATCTGAAAACAATCTGCTAAACTCTGCTTATTCATTTCCCTTATATCTAGTTGTGCTTTCTTATCAATAAAGATAATATTTCACGAATAATGAGAAAGATATGAAAGTCACAAATAAAGAATAAACAACTTTTCAACTAAGCCACAACATCACAATTTTTTAATGTATTTTTTCCATTGGACTAATTGAATTCATCCTGAAGAACTACCATCATGAAAGGTAAAGTGTTAGCAAAATACTTTATTCATCAACAGATCGTTAAACGTACATTCAAAATTATCTGCATCAGTCAGTTGTGCTAGCTGGCAATCAACATTATTTCAGAGAATTAAGAAAACCTCAATGCTTGGAACAGAAGTTTTGCGATATGTCCTCTGTAGCATCACATGATCCCAAGGTTCTAGCAATCACTGCATGCATAAACCTCTTCCAGCACCATCTGTAATTGCATAGCTGTGAAGCTGCCAGTGCTTTTTGCCAACACTGTAACATTCCCTTGTCTATCAAAAGTGGATCATCATATATGAATTAGTTAGAAATGGTTCTGAGAGCCGGGCTTTCGTGCTCACTTTCCCTTTGTGTATTCATTATGCAGACGCCACAGTGTAGTTCATAAGGTTCATGATTTGCCAGGTTTTGTTACAGCAACAAGAATGCTGATGTGGTTGGAAACGGAACCTCCATGCACTCTGATTACACACACCAACCAGAGAACCACACTAATGTTATGCTTCTTTCATCCAATTGTGCCAGGCATTTGCTATCTGATGTCAGCCTGCATAATTTAATGCTGAATTTTGCTGGGAAATGTATCATAAGTTAACAGGTAGCTCTGATTTTCTTTAATTGGCTTCAGGCAGTCCCATTAGTAGACAGTTAATTGTATTGAAGCTCATCCCAATTAGATCCCGTTGGTGTTCACAGAATTTGCAAGTATTTATGCATTAATGAAACACTGTCATACAGTCACCATATAAAATCGGGATTCGGAGCAACTGAGTGAAATGTTTATGGAAGTCCATTGACACAGACTGGAGTTAGATTTGGAGCTACATTTTGAAACTATTTCAGAACCTTCTATCTTGCTTTTATCTCCTTCTTTCCTGTTTACCTTTCTTTCAGAATGTTTTCACAACATTCAGCAATTGCTTAGCTATTGCGGTGATGTCAGAACAATGCATTTCCCATTGGGAACCTTTCATTTGTAAAATGGAGTAAAGCTTCATACCTAGTAAATCATTCACCGCCAAAGAAACAATGACAGAACCTTATAAGGGTCTGAGCAACGTGACCTATGAGGTGATTTGGAGCAGATTGGTTGACAAGTGACAACACCTCCACATCTTTTTCCTCAAAATTACCATCAGACCTTCTTCTGCGACTGATCTCCTTTTTAATCTCCATCCTCATAAAGCCAGTCTGCTCTCATATAATCTCTGCAGTGCAGAAGGAGTCCATTTAGCCCACCAAGTCTGCACTGATGGGCCTCCAACCCAGACTCACCACCCTACAATATGCCCATAGCCCTGCATTTCCAAAGGTCACCTATCTTGCACAATTTTGGAGTGTGGGAGGGAACCGGAACACTCAGCAGAAACCCACAGACACGAAGAGAATGTTCAAACTCCATATAAATAGTTGGCTGAGACAGGAATTGAATCCAAGGTCCCTGGTGATGGGAGGCAGCAGTGCTAATGACTGAGCCACCATGCTACTCTCCTCAATCCCCTCCCTTTTATATTTTCCCTTTCTTAATCTATTTATCTCTCCTGAATTTCTGGTTCCAGCCTCATAAATCTCTCCCTGTCTTTTTTGTCAAATTCAAGTCCTTTTTATCTCCAACTCCTGCTTTTTAAATTTTTTATCTGTCTCATGCTGCCTTAATTCTTCCTTATGTTCGGGTTGTTTTAACTGTTTTGAATCTTTGCTAACTCAAGTGACTCACCATCAGTGTATCTTGTGAGGCTAGGAATACTGTGGCAAGTAACTCACTTCCTGACCCCCCCAAAGCCTGTCCACCATCCAAAACACACAAATCAGGAGTGTGATGGAATATTCCCCACTTGCCTGGATGAATGCAGCTCAATAACACTCAAGATGCTTGAAACCATTCAGAACAAACCAGCCTATTTGATTGGCACCACCTTCACAAGCATCTACTCTCTTCACCATCACTGCTCAGTCGTAGCAGTGTGTACCATCTATGGGATGCACTGCAGAAATTTGCCAAAGATCCTTTAACAGCACCTTCTGAAATCCATGACCACTTCCCTCTAGAAGCATAACAGCAGCAGATACATGGGAACACCACCACTTGCAAGTTCCCCTCCAAGCCGTTCACCATCCTGGCTTGGAAATATATCTCCATTCTATCACTGTCACTGGAAGTCCCTTCTAAGGGTTAACTTACAGGGCATGGACTGTACCGGTCAAGAAGGCAGATCACCACCACCTTCTCAAGGGCAACTAGAGAGGGGCAATAAATGCTGGCCAGATAGCGATGCCCACTTTCCATGAATGAATAATAAGAAAAGTCCTTCCTGCATTTCACCCACTGTTTGAAAGCAACAAAGAAATGTCAGTGTTGAAAGAGTTAAACATGGAGCAAAGCAATAAAGATATTGCCTTTCTTTCACATGGAGGACTAGCGACCTGTTTGCCAACCCAGGAAAACTGTTTTGAGTGGATAATGAATGGTTATCATCCAGACATCAACCCAGCAAGGACTTGATGCTGTCAATATATTCTGACACTTGAAGCTGGACAGCAGCTGCTTAATTCTCTAGACAACAAATAATAATCAACCAAATTGTGCTGTCTTCAAAGCAACCATCATGTTTAATTTCAATTTTCGATCGAGGTTGCATTTTATAGCAGGTTTGACTGTTCTGTGTGAACCTTTACTTGAGCAGTAAGTCTGGCATCACTGGAATCACTAGACGAATATCAACTAACAAAGTTAGTTACATATGTGAGTCTACACTGAAGGTTTAAGGAAGAGAAGGTTGAAGGGTAGGAGAATGGAAGGAGAGCGAAGAGAGTGGAGAAGCCAGAATGGGTGAAGAAGGAAACAGATAGAGAAGGGGACGCAGATTTCTAACCTGGATTGCCATTAGTGACAGATCAGAAGATTGAATAAAACATAAACATGAAAGTAAAGAATGACTAAAAGATTAGTAAAGAAGAAGAAATTAGTGCATGAAAGAAAAACAGCTAGAAACATAAAAACAGATAGGAAGAACTTCTGAAAATATTTAAAGAAGAAAAAAGTAAGAAAAGTAAGAGCTGGTCATCTAGAGAATGAGTTTGTGGAATTAAAAAGTTAAACAGGGATGTGTAGATGAATTGAACAAACATTTTGCACCTGTCTTCACTGTTAAAGACAAATAACAACCCAGAAACAATCATAAAACAGACTATAAAAGAGTGTAAAAAACTTAAAATAATCACAATTACCAGTGAAAAGGGGAAAATTAATAAAATTAAAATCTAGCAAGTCCTCTGCCCTTGATGGGCTTTGTCCTAGAGTCTGAAAAGGAGAGAGGAGACATCTAGATTTTAATTTTTCAAATTTTCCTTATTCTCAAAAGATCCCATTGATGAGGCAAAGAACTGGCAGATGAGTTGATAATAATAATAACAATGAGAACCCCCTTGCCTCTTCCTGGGCAGAATTGAATGTTGCTCCCTGGAACAACATTCTTTGGATTGGGGAAGGGTTGGTCATTTAAGTATTGCAATGAAGCTGTCTGCCTTCATTTTACAATCGTGGTTTGTTTGACCAATGTTGCTACATTTCCCAGGCCTCAGGCAACCCAGCAGGTGAAAGGCAGCAAGAAAGGCTGAATCCATGAGCACCGACTATGTCACATTGTTTGTGGGTCAGGAGAAGCAGTTGTGTTTTCTCAAGGTTCAACACCATACACACCTAAACCACCCATACCCCACCCTGCTCCAGTCGCATGTCCCAATCCATCAGCCATTATACCAGCTGATCAGTGTCAGAAACCTCAGAGCTATTCCCACCCCTTGTCCTTGCTATGATCAGAACTCCTCTGTAATCAGAACCCACCTTCCACAACAAGGTCAACCTGCTCACTTCAGTGGGGAGCTTGTCTTCCTCACTTGACCAGTTTCCTGCCGCTGAAACAGAAAATTGTCAGTAAAGGATTTGAAGGAACCCACATAAAGAACCCAACTCTTTTGCATTACCTGACATCAAAACGGTCACCAAAGACAACTCCTCTACTTAAAAATGCACCTCCAGGCTTAACATTTGGGCTTGAATTTGTGAACTAGAAAGTTTCCACTGAATGGTATTAATATTCTTCATATGCTGTGAAGGGTGAAGACTCAAATCTACAAATTTCTAGACTTCCAATTACTGAGACAATCACAAATAAAAATACAACCATTTGAACTTTGATCTCTGCAATGAGATCCAAAAGAGCACGCACTTTCCTTTATCAAGTAATTATATTTTCTTTCAGAAATATCACCTGCCTTTGTCTCCATGAGGTCAAGTCGTTAGAGTTAATGAGAGCTCTCCTTTGCATCTTCTTTAGCTTCTGTAGCTCATACTTAACAGAGGAAATTTTAAATATACTTCTTTAAATTAAGCTATCAGCAGTAGTGCGTGAAAATGTCCAACTGATTTACAGTTCAGAACTTTGTTCTAAGTTAATCACAAGGGAAAAACAGAAAGGGAGAGAAAGTTGAGTGGGGAAACTGCTCACGGCGACTGGAGAGCAAGAGATCAGTGAACAGGATGAGGTGATCTCAGAGAGGCCACAGTGGAGTTGGGAGGAAATCTGCAGAGTGAAGTCTACAAGGTGTAGTCCAGATATTCACCAAAGATGCATCTTCCAAACTCATGACCACTTCCATATAGAAAGACAAGGGCAGCAGATGCATGGGAAAACCACCACCTGCAAATTCCCCTCCGAGCCAATCACCATCCTGACTTGGAAGTATATCGCCATTCCTGGACTATTGCTGGGTTAAATCCTGGCATTGCCTGCTTAAGGGCATTGTGCATCTATGTACAGCATCTGCAGTTCAGCGGTTTAAGAAGGCACCACCACTTTCTCAAGTAGGGACGAGCAATAAATACTCATTAGCCAGTGATGTCACATTCTTTGAATGAATTAAAAAGAATGGGGTTCAGATGGGTCATTGGGCATGAAACGCTAACCCTGTTTCTCTTCACAGATGCTGTCAGACCAGCTGAGTTTCTCCAGCATTTTCTGTTTTTGTTTCAGATTACCAGCATTGGCAACTCTTTGTGTTTATTGAAAGGGTTGAGTTTGTGATAGTTGGTGGAGTTGGGAAGTCACCCTCCACAGGTTGGCAGGAGGATGAAGCAACAACACTTTGTGATCGCTGCTCAGAGTTGGATTATCATTTATATGAGGGAGCTCATCAATATCTTTCTTGTGATAATAGAGCAAAGATAGAAAGGGTTCCAAAGAGACACTTTATCATGAACAAAATGAGCACTTAACACCTGAATCTGGTACCAGCTTGGAACACAAGTAAACCCCAACGTACCTGAAAAATGAAGAATTGGGCAGAATTCTTTTTATTATTCCTTTACAGGATGAGGCCAGTGATTATTGCACGTTTCTAATTGCCTAGGGGACAGTTAAAAGTCAATATTGCTGTGGACCTGGAGTCACATGGAAACCAGAACAAGTAAGGATGGCAGTCTCCTTCCCTAAAGAGCATTTCTGAACCAGATATGTTTGTGGCAATCAAGAATGGATTCATGGTCATCAATAGACTTATAATTTCAGGCATTTATTGGATTCAAATGCCACCATCTACCCTAGTGGGATTTGAACTCAGGGCCCCAGCCCATTACCTGGGTCTCTGGATTAAACAGTCTAGTAATAATACCACTAGGCTATTGCCTCACCTTACTTTAGCCATCAACTGTCCTGGCAAACCACTCAGTTCATGGGCAGTTACAGACAATAAATACTGGCCCAGTTGGTAATGCCCACATCCGATAAACGAAAACAGTAAAACTCCTTGAGAAAATAAATCATCTGTTTCTGACATTAATATCTCATTTCCGTCATTTCGAAATCCACCATTGCTGCAAAAAGTGCTTCACATTATTTAAGCTGTTCCTCCTGCAGTCATCTACATGCGCAGCTGAATAAAAGATGACAAACCTCTCCCCAGCTGGACATTCACACCAGTGCTTTGGCCTGATTTTAAATCTGCAGAAAGTGGGTGGGGTTATCATGGGTTTAAATTAAGCTCTTTGTTGTGTTCCTTATGACCTGTTTAAATTGTCTTTGAGTTGACATCTCCTTTAAAATGATGTCAGCTTTTCACAAGATGCTGGTCAGCAATTGTTAATTTTTTCGGTTGGTTTAAGTGACATTGCAACAGAAAGGTGCAGTTTATTTTAATATTTGGAAAAGGTTGAGCTGCAGCATTTTTCAGCTGTCAGGCCTTAGAACCTTGGCTTGTTGAAGTGGCCCAGATTGTTGGGTGAAGGATTCTATTGCCAGTGGTAAGATTCCAAAATGAAATGATTATCACGAAACAGCAAAGATCCAATTTGAAAGATATTTAATTCTGCAAAGACGATTACTACACCATGGAGTTATTTATTATAAATGGCCATTGAAACTAAGACTCAGAGCTAGCTTTTAAGTTGCTGACTTGGTGTGAGTGGCTGAGGGATTGTCACGCAGGGGAAACCCAGGAACAAGAGCAGTGCATCTGCCAGTGGCTTCTTACACAGGCACTATATTGGCAACATGGGACTGAACATTCGTTTTCAGACCCACTCACAGTGAGCAAAGCCTGGCAGCATACTGACATTTTAACAGTGTGCTGTAGATGGCTTAATGCAGCCATTGAATTTGTATCTGACTTTCAGGTTTCCTCAAACAATCACAGTGAATGACAGTGAACTGCATCTTTTTTTGTCTCCCCCCTCTGTCTCAGTTCAATTATTTTTAGATACCCTGTGAATGGGAAATATATCCTGGCTTAGCCTTTGATTGGTGCATTCCATTATCCAGTAAAAATAAAATTGAATCACTCTATTTTTTGCAACAAAACAGGTGTGAATAATTATAAGAAAGTGATTAGGATGTCGTGTGACACAGGTAATGTCCCTGCCTCAGGACCAGAAGCTCTGGGTTTGAGCACCACCCCAAGATTTGATGACCAGGGAAGATGCATTGATCAAGTGGAGAAATTAGTACATTATCAATCTAACAAACCCTTCTGCTGTGCACTCATGGCAGAAGGTAAAAGTAGGAGAGGTTCCTGGTGATCCATTTGGAAAGAAAGTTGGATCCTCCACCATCACTATTCATAGTTCCAATCTACAATATCCATGTAAAAATGTACATTACTATACCAACTCAGACTGCCTGAGAATGACTATTAATTACAATCCATTGGAGTATCTCTGCTGCAGTATGGGTCATCTATGTCCCCATCCAAGGTCCAAGGTGAAACAGTATAGGGGCAATCGCCCTGTTCCAATAGAGCATAGCCAAGTGGAAACCAGACATGTCTAAAATTTCAAAAATTACTTCTCAGCCCAACAACTTTGAATTAAGCTTTTGACGCTAGTAAGCAAGAGGGCAGTTGAAAGGGTCTGTATTTATTGACATGTTCCTCTGCCATACCTTCAGCTGCTTCCATTGCTGCTGCTATCTCGGGTTAATTTCATTGGAGAGATGCAGGAATCCTCAGAAAACAGAGCACCCATGAAATCAGGCTCTAAAGGCTCTGTAAATGAGTTGTAATTAACATGGGAACTGACAACCCGTTGCCCCTGAGGAGTTGTGCATACATAAGCTCACACCTTATAGTTATGTGTTGATGAGATACAGCCAACTCCGAATACAAGTGCACTCTGTTAGAATCTACACTTCAGTTCTTCCATATTTATACACTCCTGGATGTTCAAGAACACCTTGAAGACAATTTAACAGAGAATATCTGTAAAAGAAAAATACAAAGGATATAAAAGAGGAACAGGCAAATGGAGTGGAAATTGAGCAATTGAAGAGCTAGTAACTATAAAGGCGCAAAAGGCTGAATGTGTCATAATTGTTAGGTGTCAATCAAATGGATCTGAGCTGTACCAAAGCACGTCATGGCCGTGTAGCTCAAATCTGCAGCAGGCTGTCAAAGTGACACAAACAGTCCATAATAATAACTTATGTAGGCAGTGATAAACATTCCACCCATAGAAATGACATAGAATCTGCAGTGTAAAAATAGCAACTTCTGTAAAAAACATGGAATGTCTGCAAATGCACTTCTAACTCAACACAACCCATAGAGAAACAAGGCAGCCAGCTCCAATGGTCTTTACACCTCTTCCAAGTTGATTTACCTCTCCACACCAATGTTCCCTCTAAAATGTGACCCCATTGCACAGACCTCCATGTGCAGTAGTGGATTCCAGCAGCAGAAGTCGATGGATTAGCGTCGCGATTAGCATCCATGGGACCTGCCATCCGCTGTACACCTTAAATGGAATGTCGCTCTCCACCTCACCTTTCTCCCTCGTGAATGCATTATATTTTCCCTTAAATGTAGCATTTGCTATCCTCCTTAATTATCCTTGACCTGAATGGTTTGTTGAGTCACTTCAGAGGGTTGTTAAGAGTTACATGCAGAGCAGACTGGGTAAGGATAGCAGCTTTGCTTCCCAGCAAGCAGATGGATCTTTGTGACAATCAGTGAAAGTTTCATGGCACTGCAACTGAGACCTAACTTTCAATTCCAGATGTTGATTGATGGAATGTCAATGCCAGTAGATGCTATGATGGAATTTTAACCCAGGCCAGCAGGAACCCCATTCCTGATGAAGGGTTCCAGCCTGAAACGTCGATTTTCCTGCTCCTTGGATGTTGCCTGACCTGCTGTGCTTTTCCAGCACCACACTCTCAACTCTGATCTCCAGCATCTGCAGTCCCCACTTTCTCCCTGCAGTGATTTAGCCTACCATACAAACCATTTCTTTTTACTTAGTGCTTTCTAAAACTGTAAACTGAAATGAAAAAGATTTGTTTTAAAACCAATATTTCAAAGGATTGCTGCATGTTTTGAAAGTCATGTAACCTCACATGTGTAATGAGTTGTTGAACAAGCAGTAATTGAAGTGGTTGCAGCTGAACAGGAGTCAAGGGGTTCTGTGTACAATTGCATGAGGGTGGTGACAAGGAACTGATTGGTCTACAGATTAGTGACAGGTCATCAATGACAAAAGCATTTTACCATGGCAACAACTCTATGATTGGCTCCCAGTAACTAAGTAGCTTGGGGCTAGGAACATGATGGGAGGAGAAATGTTTTGATCGTCACTGACCCTGGAGCTGTCTCTGTTCCCTGTTGTGAAAAACCATTTTAAACCTCAAGAAAAACAGATCATCTTTTCTTTTGCAGTTGTTGCAAGCTGTGACTTCTGAAAGATAAGTCAGAGGTCTTTTGTAAGTGAACCACCACCTCATGGCTCTTACAAACCAGTGGAAGAATCTAGAGAAAGATGACCGAAAAGCAATGTACAGACCAGCATAAAGATCCTCCCAGCAATCAATGAATAGGAGTCATGGAAAAGCCTTCCCAGTTTTCCTCTGTCCCGAACTTATTTTTCCCTATCTGTTTGTCCATGTGTGTTTGGGGAAGTTTTTAAGGGAGTTAAAGATTTAATTAGAAATGCCTTTTACCAACTGTTTGTAAGTCTTTACCTGGAGTAAATTGTAACTCTTGTTAAGTACACAAACCTGGTCTGTGTATCTTTATACCTACCTGGATCTGGAAATCAGGCAACTTGGGAAATTCCATGTATTTATTTGGAAACCTTTAACTTTGTGACAACTGTGGGAATGTGGGGCTTGAAGTACAATGTTTTACCCCAGTTTCACTGCGCCTCAGAACTAATCCTAATCCTAACCCATTACCACACAACCCAATCTGTCCAATTGGTTTCAATTCTTCTATGTGACAATAATTCCATGCTTTTAACTTAGCAGAGTCCAAATTCCTGCTAAACACTTTAATTGATTGGTCAATAATTTTCTTGTACTTATTCACACTTGTGTATTATGGGTGCATTCTCTTTTGATTTTATATTAAGAGGAAGTGGGCATTGAAAGATAAACCATGTTTGTCCTGAAGAAGGTGGTGGTGAACTGCCGTCCTGAATGACTACAATCCCATTTGTTTTAGGTACACGCACCTTGTCATTAGCACAAGGGAAAATGGGATTATGACCCAATGACACGAGAGAAAAGACAATATATTTCCAAAGTTAAAAATTACACTAAATCAGGTTACGATCCAACAGGTTGATTTGGAAGCACTAGTTTTCAGAGCTCTGCTCCTTCATCACCTGTTGGACAAGTAGTTTGGAGGGAAACTTGCAGTTGGTGGTATTCCCATGTGTCCGCTGCCCTCACCCTTCTAAATGGAAGTGGTCATGGGTTTGGAAAGTGCTGTCTAAGGAGCTTGGGTGAATATCTGTGGTGCATCTTGTAGATGGGACACGCCACCACGACTGAGTGTCAGTGATGGAGGGAGTGGATGTTTGTGGATGTGGTCCCATCAAGTGAGTTGCTTTGTCCTGGATGTTGTCAAGCTTCTTGAGTATTGTTGGAGCTCTACCCATCCAGGCAAGTGAGGGGTATTCTATCACACTCCTGACTTGTGCCTTGTGGACAGGCTTTGGGAGTCAGCAGGTGAGTCACTCGCTGCAGGATTCCTAACCTCTGACCTGCTCTTGCAGCCACTGTCATTACATGGCTTGCCTTAATTAGTTTCTGGATGATCTCAGAATACTTACCTGAGGTTCCAACACTATTTCCAGACCTCCCTTCATTTCACATACTGACATCTACTCTATAAAATCCTTTAATAAGCTTATTTTAAGAGGCAATTGCTGCATAGAGGTGGTGTGTTACAGATCGTTCAGGGAGTTGGAATTACTGCAGCAATGTAGATTTTTACATGTATAGTGTAGTCTGGAGCTATGAATAGTGACTATATAGGCTCCAACTTTCTTTCTACCCCACTGGCTGACCATGAATCTCTCCTAGTTTTATTATCTATGATTGGTGCATTTTGGAAACTATTGCACCCATTGATGAATGCATCTTCCTTATCATCAAATCCTGAGATAGTGCTCAAAGCCAAAACTTTGAGCCCAGAAGCAGGACACTTACTGCGGCAAGATGCACTTGTCAGTGTGTCGGACAAAGAATATTTAGAAACAAAGAAATAGGATATTGAAGGATAATCTGAATATGTCTTACTGTCAAATGTGACTCAGTTGGTAGCACTCTCACTTTTTTATCTTTGGGTTCAAGGCTCACTTGAGGGCTTGAGTTCAAAACTTCAAGGCTGATAGCCCACTGCAACACCAACAGACTGTGATACTGTCAGCCGTGCTGTCTCTAAGATGAGATATTAAACTGAGGCACCACCTCTAGGTTGATGTAAAAACCTCTCTAGTATTATTTAGAAGAAGAGCAGGTTGGTCATTCCTATCGTCCCAAACAATAATTATCCCTCAATTCAGCATTGAAAAGGACAGATTATATGGTCACTGTCACATTGCTGTTTGTTGGAATTTGCTAAATGCAAGTTGCCTGCTGCATTTTCTGCTTTGTAGCAGGGGCTATCCCACAAAACCCCTTCATTTGCTGGACAAAGCTTGAGGATTTCTGGTGGTTGAGAAAACAGCTATATAAATGCAAGTCTTTATGCCAAATAAATGCAAAGGAGTATGGAGAATAGACTGGGTAAACTGGAAGTGGTATACAGAGTGGAAACTGATGGAAAGATGGAAAGATGCAAGAAAATAAATGATGATTGAGGAGTTTAGCTTCAAGGCTTTCTTTACTTTTGCAAAGTAAGGGGCGTGTAAGATGGGTGGTGAAGTGGTGTTATTTGTTAGAAAAGTCACAGTATTCCATATTGTTAGTTGGCATGCCAACCTGACTGGCAGTCAGCAGTCCTTAACTAGGCAAAGCTTTAGGTGACAAAAAAAATCATGCCAGGCAAGTGACAAAGATAATTGGAAAAGACGGAGGAAACAGTGCTACGTAAAAAGGAAGTTTGTATAAGCGCAACATTAATACAAATGATTCCTTTTTAAAAATACATGATAAGAAAGGAAATGTAGACAGCTACATCAATCATTTTGAATTGCCATCACTGCTGCATTGTTAGACTTGAATCTTTTAAAGACTAGTAGAGCCATAGCACCGTCCAAATAAAAGAGCAGTGGCCTAATTAAGAATTAAATTTAAGTCTGACTCAGATGCCTGGGGCGTGATCTGGAAGAGTCAAATCCCCTACAGAGCAGCTCTGCAACTGTAATTAATAATAATAGCCGTTTCTTCCATGGCCAATACCACGGGAAAGCTTACCTCGATGGTAATTGCTATGACCTTCAGTGACTGAAAGGCCAAGATCTTGATTAACAGACTCTAGAACATTTAGAGTACAGACATTCTGGGAGGAGCAAACTCCTTCCATTGTCCGCACATTGCTTCAGCAACATGGCTTCTCTTGTTTTGAACTTGTAGGAGGCTCTCTTGGTTGTCATGCATCAGCTGTCTCTGTTGGAAGCCTTCCGCACTCACACTCATTGGTCAGTGTCAGCTGGGGAGAACTGTCATTGTAGCTAGTCTCTGAAGCTTCTGCAGGATGCGCAATGATCTCTCTTACAAGATCATAGTCTCCGTTAAGTTCCTGCCATCAGCATTCAGGATAACTCCATATGTGACAGCCAGCTGCCCAACACAGTTGGCATTACATAGTATGCAATCAATCTGAGGCAGGTTGGTTCTGTTGAGGACATCATTCATAAAGTACTGTTTATTCTTACTATTTATTGTTTACCGTAAAGACAAATAAATTATCCAATAAGAAGAATTAGTGTGGATGCTTTCTTTTATTTTTGTTCTCATTTATTGCTCTGTTGCATGCAATATGCACACAGTTCTGAGCACAGTAACCTTTATTAAAAAGAAAAAAATGCATTATTCATCACTCCAATTAATTATTAAATTATCAAAGCTTCTATTTTGTATGCTACAACATGACTGGCTCTTAAAATATTGTTGTCCCTTCCGTTAATAAATTCCAGACCAAATTCCACCACAGTATGTGCCAACAATACAACAAAGTTTGTCATCACAACTACGAGGGGATTTCAGTGAATTTGAAATTCAGACTCAGCGCTACAATAAATCAGTCACATCTATCATTAGCATGCTAGTGCAACAGGTCTTCCAGCATTTACCCTTTCAACGGGCAAAGTATTTAATCTGCAGGCAGAATTTTCTATGTCAAATTGGGACTGAAATATAATGATGTCCTAACGTGCCTTTTTTTTATAAATAATTTTATTAAAAACATTTTCAAATCTCTTACAAAACAGCTATATATAAAAACAGTTCCAAAATACAAAAAGATAGAGGTAGTACAACAATGTCATATCACAATGGTATTAATGATAAACTACCAGAACAAACATACCTACTTAAATTAAATTACAATCAAATTAAATAAATATTAAATTAAGCTGAATTCGAGTTATCTTAAATTAAATTATATCACATTACTTTACCTCCACTAAAGCTCCCACTCCTGGGAGCACCAGTCATTGTACCCGTATTATTTTTTTCCCCCAGCTTCCCCCTCCCAAGGCTATTTCCACCCTAATTAATATTGCCAACAAGTCTGTATCAATATAATTTAGAAAGGGCTGCCACATCTTGTAAAACTGCTCTGTTTTGTGGTGCATCATATTTGCGAGGTAGTCTTGGGGGAGATGCTCCATCACCAGCCTATGCCACCAACAAGACCTGGGGGGTTTTCCAACATCCAATTCATTACAATGTTCTTCCTCACACAGTAGGTAAAAATGTTACACAGTCTTTTCCCATGTTCCCCCAGAGAGGGCAAATTTGGCAACCACAGGAAGAAGAAATACTGGGTCCACTTTGAATTCAATTCCCAGGATTTCCTTCAGCTCCCTTACGATACACTCCAGTATTTCTGGATCTTACAGCATGACCAGTAGCAGTGTGTAAGAGTGCCTATACTAATGTTACATTTGGGACACCCTGGAGGCGCTCCTCTCTTGAACTTAGCTAGCCTCTCTGGTGCCATTTGAGCCTTGTGTAAGATCTTCAATTGCATGGCCTGTTATTGAGATTTTCTTGACCTTTTCCCATTATTTCTTCCCATGTTTCCAGTGAAATATCCTCTCCCAGTTCCTGATTCCATGTTCTACAGAGTGTCTCCACATCTCCTAAGGCACATCCCTTCTGTAAATGATACAAAGTACAAACTGAAAGAGTGCCCGTGCACTGACACCCTTTTCTCCACGTCTGACTTGTAAGGCTGAGCCAGGAGCATGGTCTTCCTCTGTAGATAATCTCTTATCTGAAAGTACTGGAAAAGGTCCCTATTAGACAATCCATATGTCTGACTTAGTTGGCTAAATAACATCAAGACTTCCCCTTTGAATAAGTCTCCCAAACAAGAGACTCCCTTATTTTCCCATAGCTTAAAGCCAGAGTCCATTGCCGCAGGTTTAAATCATGGGGCTCCCACCAATGGGGTAAACGGCAAGATCTTAAGCCAATTGCCCTCGTCTGGTCTCATTATCTTCCAGGCTTTCACCGTATTTAAAGTGATTGGATTCTTTCACTGCTCGGTCACAGATTTCATCTTATCCATAAATATTAAATTAACTAGGGGACATCTCGACTGCGAGGCTTCAATGTCAAGTCAAATCCCCCATAACCAGTCACCTACATATGCTAACAGGGCATTTATTTGATATCTCTTCAAGTCCAGAAGGTCATTATACAATACCACCACCCAGACTGAGCAAAGGCATCCCCCAGACCAAAAGGGTCTAAGATCCCAAACAGGTCCAGCCACTCTATCCGGTCAAATGCCTTTTTTGTGTCTAGAGAGACCATCAAACCGAGCACCAATCTTTACTGGCATACCTGCACTATGTTCAGTACCGTCCTGATATTATTGGAGGAGCTACGGCCCTTGATAAAACCCGTCTGATCTTAGAGTCATAGAGATGTACAGCATGTAAACAGACCCTTTGGTCCAACTCATCCATGCCTACCAGATATCCCAACTCAATCTAGTCCCATCTGCCAGCACCCACCCTGTAACCCTCCAAACCCTTCCGATTCATATACCCATCCAAATGCCTCTTAAATGTTGCAAGTGTACCAGCCTCCACCACTTCCTCTGGCAGCTCATTTCATACACATATCACCCTCTGCATGAAAAAGTTGCCCCTTAGGTCTCTTTTATATCTTTCCCCTCTCATCCTAAACCTATGCCCTCTAGTTCTGGACTCACCCAACTCAGGGAAAAGACCTTGTCTATTTATCCTATCCATGCACCTCATGATTTTATAAACTTCTATAAGGTCACCCCTCAGCCTCTGACACTCTAGGGAAACAGCCCCAGCCTGTCTATAGCTCAAATCCTCCAAACCTGGCAACGTCCTTGTAAATCTTTTCTGAACCCTTTCAAGTTTCACAACATCCTTCAACAACAAGGTGATGTGATGGATGGCAGTTATACGAAGGGGAGAAAGTCTCAGATACAGTCACATTGATAGGTTAACTCCAGGAAAGGTAAGAGAGGTAGGCAGCTAGTGCAGGAGTCTTTTGTGGCTATGCCCATTTCAAACAAGGATATTATTTTGGAAAATTATTTTGGGGGTGATGGATTCTCAGGGGAACATAGGTCAAACAGCCAAGCTTCTTGTATTGAGACTGCCTCTAATGCAATGAGGGGTACGTCGGGTTCCAAGAGATCAATCGTGTTGGGGGATTCTGTAGTGCAAGGTACAGACAGATGTTTTTGTGGCCAGCAGCGAAAAAGCAGAATGGTGTGTTGTTTCCCTGGTGCCAGGATCAAGGATATCACAGAGAGGGTGCAGAATGTTCTCATGGGGGAGAGGGGCCAGCAGGAGGTCATTGTACACATTGGAACCAACGACATAGGAAGGGAAAAGGATGAGATTCTGAAGGGAGATTACAGAGAGTTAGGCAGGAATTTAAAAAGGAGGTCCTCGAGAGTAGTAATATCTGGATTACTCTCGGTGCTAGGAACTATTGAGGGCAGGAATAGGAGGTTAGAGCAGATGAATGCATAGCTCAAGAGCTGGTGTATGGGAGAAGGATTCACATTTTTGGATCATTGGAAACACTTTTGGGGTATAAGTGACCTGTACAAGAAGGACAGATTGCACCTAAATTGGAAGCAGACTATACTGGCAGGGAGATTTGCTAGAGCTGCTGGGGAGGATTTAAACTAGTAAGGTGTGGGGATCGGAACCAGGGAGATAGTGAGGAAAGATTTCAATCTGAGACTGGTACAATTGAGAACAAAGGCAAGTCAAACTGTCAGGGCAGGCAGGGACAAAGCAGAGAATAAGGTAGGACTGATAAATTAAATTGCATTTATTTCAATGCAAGGGGCCTAACAGGACTGACAGCTTAATGTTCCAGGATACAAAAGCTACAGGAAGGACAGAAAGGGAGGCAAGAGAGGAGGGGGGTGGCGTTTTTGATAAGCGATAGCATTACAGCTGTACTGAAGGAGGATATTCCTGGAAATCCATCCAGGGAAGTTATTTGGGTGGAACTGAGAAATAAGAAAGGGATGATCACCTTATTGGGATTGTATTATACACTCCCTAATAGTCTGCACAAAATTGAGAAACACATTTGTAAGGAGATCTCAGCTACCTGCAAGAAAAATAGGGTGGTTATAGTAGGGGATTTTAACTTTCCAAACATTGACTGGGACTGCCTTAGTGTTAAGGGTTTAGGTGGAGAGAGATTTGTTAAGTGTGTACAAGACAATTTTCTGATTCAGTATTTGGATGTACCTACTAGAGAAGGTGCAAAACTTGACCTATTCTTGGGAAATAAGGCAGGGCAGGTGACTGAGGTGTCAGTGGGGGAGCACTTTGGGGCCAGTGACCATAATCCTATTAGTTTTAAAATAATGAGGGAAAAGGATAGACCAGATCTAAAAGTTGAAGTTCTAAATTGGAGAAAGGCTAATTTTGATCATATTAAGCAAGAACTTTCAAAAGCTGACTGGGACTGCCTTAGTGTTCACAGGTAAAGGGACGGCTGGCAAATGGAAAGCCTTCAGAAATGAGATAACAAGAATCCAGAGCAAGTGTATTCCTGTCAGGGTGAAGGGAAAGGCTGGTAGGTATAGGGAATGCTGGATGACTAAAGAAATTGATGGGTTGCTTCAGAAAAAGAAGGAAGCATGTGTCAGGTATAGACAAGATAGATCGAGTGAATCCTTAGAAGAGTATAAAGGCAGTAGCAATATATTTAAGAGAGAAATCAGGAGGTCAAAAAGGGGACATGAGATAGCTTTGGCAACTAGAGTTAAGGAGAATCCAAAGGGTTTTTACAAATACATTAAGGACAAAAGGGTAACTAGGGAGAGAATAGGGCCCCTCAAAGATCAGCAAGGCGGCCTTTGTGTGGAGCCACAGAAAATGGGGGAGATACTAAATGAGTATTTTGCATCAGTATTTACTGTGGAAAAGGACATGGACGATATAGATGTAGGGAAATAGATGGTGACATCTTGCAAAATGTCTATATTACAGAGGAGGAAGTGCTGGATGTCTTGAAATGCATAAAATTGGATAAATGCCCAGGACCTGATCAGGTGTACCCAAGAACTCTGTGGCAAGCTAGGGAAGTGATTGCTGGGCCTCTTACTGAGATATTTGTATCATCGATAGTCACAGGTGAGATGCCGGAAGACTAGAGGTTGGCAAACGTGGTGCCACTTTTAAGAAAGGTGGTAAGGACAAGCCAGGGAACTATAGACCAGTGAGCCTGACGTCGATGGTGGGCAAGTTGTTGGAGGGAATCCTGAGGGACTGGATATACATGTATTTGGAAAAGCAAGGACAGATTAGGGATAGTCACCATGGCTTTGTGCATGGGAAATCATGTCTCACAAACTTGATTGAGTTTTTTGAAGAAGTAACAAAGAGGTAGATAGACTTCAGTAAGGCGTTCAACAAGGTTCCACATGGGAGACTGGTTAGCAAAGTTAGACCTCATGGAATAAAGGGAGAACTAGTCATTTGGATACAGAACTGGCTCAAAGGTAGAGTGCCACAAGGATTGGTGCTGTGTCCTCTACTTTTCATCATTTATATAAATGATTTGGATATAAGCATAAGAGGTACAGTTAGTAAGTTTTCAGATGACACCAAAATTGGAGGTGTAGTGTAGAGTGAAGAGGGTTACCTCAGATTACAACAGTATCTTGATCAGATGGGCCAATGGGGTGAGAAGTGGCAGGTGGAGTTTAATCTAGATAAATGTGAGGTCCTGCATTTTGGGAAAGCAAATCTTAACAGGACTTATACACTTAATGGTAAGGTCCTAGGGAGTGTTGCTGAACAAAGGGACCCTGAAGTGCAGGTTCATAGCTCCTTGAAAGCAGAGTCACAGGTAGATAGGATAGTGAAGAAGGTGTTTGGTATGCTTTCCTTTATTGGTCAGAGTATTGAGTACGGGAGTTGGGAGGTCATATTGCGGCTGTACAGAACATTGGTTAAGCCACTGTTGCAATATTGTGTGCAATTCTGGTCTCCTTCCTATCAGAAAGATGTTGTGAAACTTGAAAGGGTTCAAAAAAGATTTACAAGGATGTTGCCAGGGTAGGAGGATTTGAGCCAAAGGGAGAGGCTGAACAGGCTGGGGCTGTTTTCCCTGGAGCATCAGAAGCTGAGGGGTGACCTTATAGAGGTTTACAAAATCATGAGGGGCATAGATAGGGTAAATAGACAAAATCCTTTCCCTGGGGTCGGGGAGCCCAGAACTAGAGGGCATAGGTTTAGGGTGAGAGGGGAAAGATATAAAAGAGACCTAAGGGGCAACTTTTTTACACAGAGGATGGTATGTATATGGAATGAGCTGCCAGACAAAGTGGTGGAGACTGGTACAATTGCAACATTTAAAAGGCATCTGGATGGGTATATGATTAGGAAGGGTTTGGAGGAATATGAGCCAGGTGCTGGCAGGTGGGACTAGATTAGGTTGGGATATCTGGTCGGCATGGACGGGTTGGACCAAGGGGTCTGTTTCTGTGCTATACATCTCTATGACTCTAAGTCTCAAGATCTATCAATACCTGTCAAGGAGTGTCAAGAATTGTCAGCAGCTGTCAAAATTAGTCTTTTCTATATTTGAGAGAACCCCACCCAATATTGTGATCTATAATATAGAACTTTCAATAATAGAACATTATGTTTTCCTCCTGAGTACATGGTTCCTTGTAGAGATTAGGTACACTGATATGGTGGATGAAAGGGAAAAGTCTTCAAACTGGATATGGGCACTAATTGACATAGAGTGTAATGAGGAGCCATGAGAGATGGTGATAGAGGACAACAGGTCACATGAGTTGACATGTATAGAGCATGAGAGTGTATGGGCATGAGATGAGAGTGAGGGTGGTGTGAGGGGTAAGTACTAGAGGAATATTTTATATTTAATTCTTTTACTTTAGTTTTTGGCCACAGTGCGATAGCCCTGAGACCGGCCTTCTACCCAGCCCCACCTTGGGAACTGGCAGCTTCCTCAGCTCTTCCCAGGTCACCCAGCTTGAATTCCAATCCAGCACTATCCCACCCACCAAGCTGGGATGGAAATAAGAAGTGCAGTTGGTTAATTTTAGAAATCTCAATTGTGGAACCGGGTACTCTCCTGTCATTGCAGACCCTACTCAGACCAAAAATCAGGGTCTTAGAACCAGGCAGAAACTCCAATTGACTGGATGTTATGTGCAGTCTCCAATAATTAAGGATCTGTGTTGGGATGTCAGTTCTTCACCATGCTTATTAACAGAGTAATGATGGGATAGAAAGCAGCACATCCAAATTTGCCACTGGCACAATGTTAGATGGAACAGAAAATTACATGAAGATTTTGATTGCTTCAGTGAATAGGCAAGATTGTGAAGAAAGGATTTTAATACAAATAAATTCGAGGACATCCACTTTAGACCAACAAAGGTTAGAAAAGGATATTTCCTAAATATTGAAAAGCTGGAAACAGTGAATGTTCGTAGAGACTTCAGCTTCCAGACACAGGACATCAAGGTATGATAATAGGTGTAGAAATTGAATTGAATTGAGTTGAATTTATTGTCACGTACCAAGGCACAATGAAAAACTGTCTTGTGAGCAACACAGACAGATCACAGAGCTAAGTTGCACAAGTAAGTAAATAATAGGTAAACAGTAGCAAAAACAAAAACACAGGTAATAGTGTTGAAGGCTGAACTGTAGTCAATGAGGAAGATTCTTACATAGCTGTTCTTGGTGTCAAGATGTTCTAGGGAGGAGTGAAGAGCAAGTGATATGGCATCTGACATGGGTCTGTAGGTCCGAATGGCAAATTGGAGTTGGTCAAGAGTAGTGAGGAGGCTGGAGGTGATTAATGCCATGACCAAAGCACTTCATGACCACCAAAGTTAGGGCCACTGGACGGTCGTCATTGAGACATGCTGCATGAGCCTTTTTAGGCACAGGGATGGTGTTGGCCCTCTTGAAACAGACAGGGACAGTGGCCTGCTGCAGGGAGAGGTTGAAGATGTCTGAGAAGACCTCTGTCATTTGATCTGCGCATGCTCTGAGTGCACGGCCTGGTACTCCATCTGGTCCCATCACTTCTTTGGATTAACACGAAGGAAAACTGATCTGACCTCTGACGCAATGACTGTTGGGATAGGTTCGTCAGGAATTGCTGGAATAGGTGTTATGTCTCCCTCGAAATGCTGCTCAAAGCAAGCATAGAAGTGTTGAGATGATCTGGGAGAGATATGTCATCGTCTGCTATCTTGCACTGTCTCTTTTTAGAACCTGTGCTGTCATTCAGTCCTTGCCATAGTTGCTGGGTGTCTCTCTGAGGTCTCTAGTTTGGATCGGTATTGGTCCTTGGCCATCTTAATGGCTCTGCTTGGAGATCATACTTGGATTCCTTTATATTTAACTGGGTCTCCTGATCTGAAGGCCTCACGCCTGGCTTTTTAGCAGGTTCTGAATGTCCTGATTCATCCAGGGTTTCCTGTTGGGGAAGACTCGGATTGACTTCCTCGGTATGCAGTCCTCCACACGCTTGCTGATAAAGTCTGTGACGATGGTGGTGTACTCGTCCAAGGTACATGCGGTCTGTTTGAACATGGTCCAATCAGCCGATTCCAGACAGCACTGGAGTTGATCCTCTGCCTCTTCCAACCAGCACTGGACCTGAATCCACGAGGGGGTCTTCTGCTTTGTAAGCCAGGAGAAGAAACACGGCATTGTGGTCAGAGTTCCCGAAATGATGGGCAGGGGATGGAGCAGTAGGTATCATTCACAGTGATGTAGCAGTGGTCTAAAATGTTCGGGCCCCTGGTGAGGCAGGTAATGTTCTGGTGGTAATTGGGCAACACCTTCCTTCGATTGGCTTGATTGAAGTTGCCAGTCACAATAAACAGGGCCTTGAGGTGTTTCATCTCCAGGGTGTTAGTGGTGGAGTGCAGCAAATCCAGAGCTTCCTCAACCTTTGCTTGTGGCGGTATGTACACAGCAGTTAGTATAGCAGTGGTAAATTCCTGTAGTAGATAGAAGGGGCAGCATTTAATGGTGAGGAGTTCAAGATTTGGGGAGCAATGGCTGCCCAGGGTTGCAATGTCCGTGCACCACAAGTTGTCGATTACAAAGCAAATCCCTCCACCCTCCACCCGAGGATGCTGTATGGTCCATATGATGGACAGAAAAACCATCAGCCTGAAGTGTGCAGTTGGGAAAGGACAGGTTGAGCTGGGTTTCTATGAAGCAGAGTGTGCTGGAAGCTGAACAGTGATCTGAGTTCGTCCATCTTTTTCTTCAGAGATTGCATGTTTGTGAGGATTAAACTAGGAAGGAGGGGGGAGGTATCTTAAAACCACTAAGTCTCAGTTTTATTAGCAGGTTGGCACACTTTCCCCACTTCCTCGCAGATTTCTTACATTTAAGTGGTCCGGTGGTCTGGTGAGGTGGATTGTGACTGTTTCCAGTTAAGTGGTTCTTCCTCGGACCCTGTGGAGCAGGTAGGTTGGTGTATTTTTGCAGAGGATCTACTTCGGACCCAGAGTAGCAAGTAATTTACTGTGTGTTTTTTTTACCGGAGGGACTTTGCTTAGGACCCAGTGGAGAAGGTATGTTTCTGCTTGTGTTCCAATTTGTCCAGTTAGTTCCTGGTTTCAGTTGTTGCATGGGGCTGTTGGGAAGGTAGCTGAGAGTGCCGATAGGTAGATGGAGGTGGGGGTAATAGTGATAGGGCAGAGAGGAGGGTGGAGCATGTCAGTTGGAAGGAAGATGGACTGGTAGGACAGCGCATGAGGGCAGTGCGGAGTTGGAAGGTTGGAACTGGGATAAGGTGGGGGGAGGGGAAATGTGGGAACTGGTGAAATCCATATTGATGCCCTGGGGTTGGAGAGCTTCGAGGCAGAAGATGAGGTATTCTTCCTCCTGGCGTCAGGTGTTTAGGGAATGGCGATGGTGGAAGCCCAGGATCTGCATGTCCTTGGCGGAGTGAGAGGGGGAGTTGAAGTGTTTTGTGCCCTGTCTCCCTTTCGTGCTCCAAAGTGCTTTGCTGGACTTGCATCTTGAATTGAACAAGTGATTGCTTCTACCCAGACAGCCTGAAAGGTCACTGCATGCTGTCAGCAAATGCCAGTCTCACTAAGGGTTGGAGATTCCTCCCTGGTTCAGTCTGTCTGTTAAAACTTGCCCATGATGGCAACGTTACTACATGCACGAGCCTCGAGGAGCCTTGAGTGAGATCTGTCTGCCAGGAGGGAACAAAGAAAGGTGCAAAGGTACGACAGGTCATCCTATCAGAGGCAGCACCCTTACCACCTCTTCCTGAGTGGCCTCTACATCACTGTGTCTGCTCAAACACCATAACTCACAGGAATCTCCTTACACCAGGCCTCGCTGTGATTCTTCCATTCATTTTGGTCACTGCTTGTCTGTCATTATAGCATATAGATGGAGCATGGAGACAGAGACACAGTGGCCTAGTGGTATTATTGCTGTACTGTTAATCCTGAGACCCAGGTAATGCTTTGGGGACCCAGATTCAAAATCCATCATAGCAGATGGTAACATTTATCCTCACAGCACCAGGGACCCGGGTTCGATTCCAGCCTCGGGTGACTGTCGTGTGGAGTTTGCACATTCTCCCTGTGTCTGCATGTGTTTCCTCCCACAGTCCAAAGATGTGCAGGTCAGGTGAATTGGCCATGCTAAATTGCCTGTAGTGATAGGTGCATTATTCAGAGGGAAATGGGCCTAGGTGCATTACTCTTCGGATGGTCAATGTGGACTTGTTGGGCCGAAGGGCCTGTTTCCACACTGTAGGGAATCTAATTTCTGAGGGCAGGCTACATTTGAAGAGGAGATTCCATAGCTGTCTGTGCTTGGTAAAGTAAAAGGCTTTTTTGGTGTCAAAAATGGCCATCTATAGCAGTGCATAAAATACCTGACAGACTGAGGGGGATGGGGTTTCAATTAGGCCTTGAGGCCTACAGAATGTCCAGGAAGCTTCAATCAAGGGGACAACCAATCAGAGAAAAGACAACCCCTCCTCCCCTGACTCCAGCTCCACCACTATGTTTAGAACTGAAAAAGTACCTGAGGACCTCCTTATCAAGTCCCAGGCTTATCCTCGTGCATATTTGCTCAGACTGTAGAGTCCGCTGTGACTATCTGTCTTTACCAAAGAAGAAGACGGTATCCCGCCTAGTTGAAAGAAGAAGGAATCCAAACACTTAACTCATTTAAGATTGCTACAGTGGAGGTACATTAGACTCGACTTGCAGTTGATAAGGCTCTCGGGCTGGATGAGATAGATCCTAGGATACTGAGGGAAATGAGGGTGGAACTGGCAGAGGCATTGGCTGTAATTTTTGAATCATCCTTATACATAGGGTTGATGCTAAACTGAAGAATTGCAAATGTACACCCTGCTTCATGTAAAGGTATAAGGATAAGCAAAGCAATTACATGTCAATCAGTTTAACCGGGTAGTCTGGATGCTCTTCGAAGCTGTGAGTAGGGTACAATTCAATCTGTGCTTGAGGAAGTGCAGGTTGATGAAGAAAAGTCAGCCTAGATTTGGTAAGAGTAAATTGGAATCAATGTGGTCCCTTTCACCTCATCATTGTTTCTACCATATTCCTTAAAAAAAATGCAGAGGTTGTGCTAATACTTGTTTTGTTTTACAGGAGACTTCAATTCTTATCCCATGTCCCTTTGATCTTCCTATAGCTGTTTATATTCTGATTTTTATGGTATTCATCCAACTGAACTGAAATTGCTTTTAAACCATTCCATGTTCTAATAATGCACTGTGTAAAAACAATTTTTTTTTGTAATGATAATCCTCAGTCAACGTCCTTCGTTACTATTTGGTTTATCAGTTCAGCCACTCGACTACCATTTGAAAATGCTTTTAACATTTTGCAAAGCCCTATATCATTTTTTTTTCTATTCAGCATGAAGCAGAATACCATGATGCTTTCACCATTAAAACTTTTTGCTGGTAGCAAGTCTTTCCTTGACTTTAGCGATCTTCCCATAATGAGTCCCCAGAACAACATACCTACTTGTTTTCATGTATAAGTTCAAAATTATTTTACTTGTGCCTTAGATGTGATGGTGGAGCTTCTTCTGAAAAATCAGATCCATGTAAATAAAATTTTAATGTAGATGCAAAAATAAACCAATGAATACAAATAGGTGGAACTCTATAACAGCAAAGAACCTATTTAAAGCTGCGTCAGTATTTGAATTATTTTGTGTAGGCAAACACAAAATATTACAGAAAATACAAATAGACCGTGAACATCTGTCCACTTCCTCAGGAAAAGATTAATAGACAGTCAAGTCACATGAAATAAGAAATTAAAATATATTAACTTTCTAAGTAAATACAGTGAGATCCAGAAATTGAACAATTTTCACCATCTTCAAGGCACAAGTCAAGAATATGATGGAACACTCCCCCTTTGCCTGGATAGGCATATCACTGAGAACTGTGAAGAAACTTGACAACTCCCAGAACAAAGGAACCCACTTGATTGGCACCAATCCTCAGCACTGGAGTCAGAGTGCGATAGTCTACCTACACCAATTTGATCATTGTGCTAATTTAAGTTAACTTAATACTTGCTAAGTTTACTTTTGACTATTTGCCACTTTTACTCAATCTCAAATAGAACATAGAGCAGTACAGCTCTTGATGTTGTGCCGGCCTTTTATCTTACTCTAAGATTGGACTAACCTGCATACCCTTCATTGTACTATCTTCCATGTGCCTATCCAAGAGTTGCTTAAATATCCCTCATATATCTGACTCTACTCCCACTGCTGGCAGTGTATTCCATGCACCCACCACTTTCTGTGTAAAGAGCCTATCTCTGACCTCTCCACTAAATCTTCCTCCAATCACTTTAAGATTATGCCCCCTTGTGATAGCCATTTCCGTCCTGGGAAAAAGTCTGTGACTATTCACTCTATCCATGCCTCTCATCCTCTTATAGTCCTCTACCAAGTCACCTCTCATACTTTTTCACTCCAATGAGAAAAGCTCTAGCTCCCTCAACCTTTCTTCATAAGACGTGCCTTCTAGTCCAGGCAGCATCCTGGTAAATCTCCTCTGCACCCTCTCTAAAGCTTCTACCCCTTTCTTATAATGAGGCGACCAGAACTGAACACAATCTTTCAACTGTGGTCTAACCAGGGCTCTATAGAGCTGCAGCATTAGCTTGTGACTCTTAAACCCAATCCCCCTGCTAATGAAAGCCAACACACCATATGCCTTTTTAACAACCCTATCAACTTGGGTGGCAAATTTGTGGGAATCTGTGGACATGGACCTCAACATCCCTTTGTTCCAAGTTTGTGAGAAGATTTGTAGCTCGGGTGCTCGTTGTTGTGGTTCTGTTCGCCGAGCTGGGAATTTGTGTTGCAGACGTTTCGTTCCCTGTGTAGGTGACATCCTCAGTGCTTGGGAGCCTCCTGTGAAGCGCTTCTGTGATCTTTCCTCCGGCACTATAAATGACAGCAACGAGCACGCGAGCTACAAATCTTCAACCACTATAAATGCCGGAGGAAACAGCACAGAAGCACTTCACAGGAGGCTCCCAAGCACTGAGGATGTCACCTAGACAGGGGACGAAACATCTGCAACACAAATTCCCAGCTCGGCGAACAGAACCACAACATCCCTTTGTTCCTCCATACTGCCAAGAATCCTACCTGTAAACCTGTATTCTGCATTCAAATTTGACTTTCCAAAATGAATCACTTTACACTTTTCCAGGTTGAATTCTATCTGCCACTTATCAGCCCAATTCTGCATCCTGTCAATGTCCCATTACAACCTATAACAGCCATCCACACTATCCACAATTCCACCAAACTTCATGTCATCAGCAAATTTATTAACTCACCCTTCCACTTCCTCATCCAAGTCATTTATAAAAATCACAAAGAGCAGAGGCCCAAGAGCAAACCCTGCAGAACACCACTGGTCTCCGAGCTCCAGGCTGAATACTTTCCATCTACCAACACTCTCTGTCTTCTATGTGCCTTCTCTATCCAGAAAGGCAAATTTCATGGTATTCCATGGCTCCTTACTTTCTGAATGAGCCTACCTTGGGGAACCTTATTAAATGCCTTGCTAAAATTCATGTACACCACATTTACTGCTCTATCTTCATCAATGTGTTTTTGTCACATCCCCAAAGAATTCAAAAAGGTTTGTGAGGCATGACCAGTTCCTCACAAAGCCATGCTGACTACCTCTAATCAAACTATGGTTTTCCAAGTAATCATAAATCTTGTTTCTCAGAATCCTCTCCAATAATTTGTCCACCACAGATGTAAGACTGACTGGTCTGTAATTCTCAAGATTATCCCTATTCCCTTTCTTGAATAAGGGAATAACATTTGCTATGCTCCGATCATCTGGCACCAATCCAGTGGACACTGAGGACACAAGGATCATCGCCAAAGGCACAGTAATCTCTTCCCTCACTTCCTGTAGTAACCTAGGTATAGTCCATCTGGCCCAGGCGGTTTATCTATCCTTACATTTTTCAATATTTTCAGCACCTATTCCTTCTTAACATCAACCTGTTCGAGCATTTCAGTCTGTTTCACACTGTTCTCAGAAATGTGAAGGTCCCTCTCAGTAGTGAATACTGAAGCAATGTATTCATTAAGGACCTCCCCTACCTCCTCTGACTCCAGACACAAGTTGCCTCCACTAGCCCTGATTGGCCCTACTCTCATTCTGGCCATCCTTCTGTTCCTCACATAAGTGTAGAACACCTTAGGGCTTCCCTTAATCCTACCTGCCCCTTTCTTGCTTTCCTAAATCCATTCTTTAGTTCCTTCCTGGCTGCCTTGTAACCCACTAAAACTCTGTTTGATCCTTGTCTCCTCAACCTTAAGTAAGCTTCCTTCTTCCACTTGGCTAGATGTTTTACATCCATTGTCACCCAAGGTTCCTTCACCCTACCATCCCTTCCTTGCCTCAGTGGGACAAACCTATCCAGCACTTTCAGCAAGTGCTTCCTAACCTCCACATTTCTGTTGTGCATTTCCCTGAGAACATATCTTCCCAATTCAGGTGCCCCAATTCCTGCCTAATAGCATTGTAATTCCCCCTCCCCCAGTTAAATACTTCTTCATACTGTCTGCTCCTATCCCTCTCCATGACTATAGTAAAGGTCAGGAAGTTGCGATCACTATCACCAAAGTGCACCAAAGATCTGACACCTGGCCAGGTTCATTGCCAAGCACCAAATATAGTGTTCCCTCGAGTCAGCCTATCTACATATTCAGTCAAGAACCCTTCCTGGACACACCTGATAAAAATTGTTCCATCCAAACTATTTGAGCTAAGAAGGTTCCAATCAATATTAGGGAAGTTAAAGTCACCCATGACAACAATCCTGTTACTTCTACACCTTTTCAAAATCTGCCTCCCAATCTGCTCCTCTGTGCCTCTGTTGCTATTGAGAGTCTGTAGAAAACTCCCAATAAAGTAACTGCTCCTTTCCTGTTTCTGACATCCACCTATGCTGACTCTGTAGACAAACCCTCCTCGACAATCTCCTTTTCTGTCGCTGTGATACTATCCCTCATTAGCAATGTCACTCTTCCACCTCTTTTACCTTCCCCCCAATTCCTTTTGAAACATCTAAATCCTGGAACATCCAACAATCATTCCTGCCCCTGTGATATCCAAGTCTCCATAATTGCCACAACACCACAGTTCCAAGTACTGATCCATGCTCTAAGTTTGTCACCCTTATTCCTGATACTTCTTGCATTAAAACAGACACACTTCAGCCCAGCACACTGACTGCACCTTTGCCCTATCAAGTGCCTATCCCTTCTCACAGACTCTCTGCAAGCTGTACCTGGTGTTCACTACCTACTCCATCATCTGATCCATGGCTCCGGTTCCCACTCCCCTGCCAATCTAGTTTCGAAAACAAGGAATTCCTCTTCATACAAAAACAAACAGGCGAGAGAGATTCAATGTGTCAAGCAACATTTAGATTTAGATTACATTACAGTGTGGAAACAGGCCCTTCGGCCCAACAAGTCCACACCAAAGCGCAACCCACCCATACCCCTACATTTACCCCTTATCTAACACTACGGGCAATTTAACATGGCCAATTCACCCTGACCTGCACATCTTTGGACTGTGGGAGGAAACCGGAGCACCCGGAGGAAACCCACGCAGACACAGGGAGAACGTGCAAACTCCACACAGTCAGTCGCCTGAGGCGGGAACTGAATCCGGGTCTCTGGTGCTGTGAGGCAACAGTGCTAACCACTGTGTCACCATGCCACCCACAGATCTAAACATCTGTGGGGAAAACAAAAGTTGACAAATTGTGTTGGGACAGTTCCTCAAATCTTTTGCATTCTGAGGAAGAGTCTATACCTAAAACATAGATACCATTCTGCATAGATGCAGTCTGGTTTAAGTATAGTCCTGATTCAGAAACGCATTGCTGTTCCTTCAGTGACCCTGAGTCAAATTTCTGGAACTCTCTCCCTAACATCATTGTGAGTCTATCTACACCAAACAAGAAGACAACTCAAAAGCAGCGATCATTGAGCAGTATATGTTGGTTTAGCTAGCAATGCCCAAACCCCATGAATGAATTTTTTAAAAAAGTTGAATAGGAATTTTTTTTATGTTTTTAGCAAAGAATTGACAAGAAACATTAATTTTGATGATGCATTGATTTCCTTGATGCCATGAAAACAGGTGTTTTATTTTAGATAGAATTGATTCACATTTATTTCAATGCTTAATTTATATCCCAGTGTCACCCCTTTATTGTCAAATATCAAAAGCTGAATCTTAATTCATTTAAAATTTTCCAGTTTCTATTTGTCTGTTTCTCTAGTCTAAGAATTTCCAGTTCAGTTAGTTTCTTAGATTCACTTCCTTTAAAAAAGTCCTTAAAACAGATTCACATCTCGTTATAAAAAGAGTTACACCAGCATGCAGTTGGTAATAATTTGGTAATTGCTATTGATAAATTGATAAATAAATAAAAATTGCAAATATTTGAAATGCATGGAGATTACAATTCAGCATGAGGACTTTAAGTTAACAAGAAATGGTTGATGAATCTAGAAAGGGATATAAAGTAACATGCATGATTGAGGGGGTGGGTTAAGGAGAGTGGTAAGGGTATTAAAATAAAGGGCCTGGGAAACAGGGGAAGCACCAAGGTGTGTGATTCCCTTTGAATAAAAGCAAAATACTGCAAATGCTGAAAATCTGTAACAAGTACAGAGATTGCTGGAGCAACTCAGCAGCATTGGCAGTATCTGTGAAGACAGAAAAACAGCGTTAACATTTTGGGATTGTTCTGATGAAGAGTCACACCTGGCTCAAAACATTAACTCTGTATCTCTCTCCACAGATGCTGCCAGACTTGTTGAATTTCTCCAGCATTCCCTGTACATTTGTTGCCATGTTTTGTATCTCGGGACCTCTATTAATTAAACCAGTTGTAGATTTAGAACTGGTGTCATCACTGGGTTACTCTGAGATACATCAAATAGATGGATATGCAGCAACCAAGTGAATATATAACATAAATCATCCAAACTCAGCTATACTGACTTTCACAGATTGAACTTTCTGTGTCTATTCTCCTCTTTCTGAGAATGTCTAACCTGTTCTTGACAATGGCTTCATGGACTTCCTTGTAATGTTGCACCAATAAATTCATTCAAATTCCTTTCTTTATTTTCACCAAGTTATTAACAGAGTTATTTTGAATAACATTAATTATTAAAATAGCAGAGACAGTCCTCGAGCAAAGTCATTATCACACCACATAGTTTGAGCATAATAAGAGATTATACTTCCTCATTAGGGCACCACTACTTAGTGTGCCTTGGAAAAAGCAATCATTACAAAATTATTTGATGAAAATGAATTATTAATTTGAATTTGAGACCTTTAAAGAAGCATAATGTTTGATTTTTCAATACAGTACTTACAGTGTGTTCTTACTTGGTTACTCCTGGTATCCATATCACAATCATGTTGCTGACCAGAGAGATATGTTCCTGAAGCATTTCATCTTGAGGAGAAGAATATGGCAAATTTCTAACAATCACAACAATTTACACGACAGGAGAAATGTGATGCCAATTGGATGGCAACATAATCACATGTGGTATTACCTGAATTATCAACTGCTCGTAGCCATCTCATCAGCTGAAGTTTACAGACTGCACAAAATGTTGCAAAACGTCTAAAGATGTCTACGAGGTTACTTTTCCTTTAACACTACTTTGTACAAATGTATTTTGAAAGCTAAAATTATTAAATGTTCGTGATGGTGCTGAATTAAAGGTCATAGAATCATTGAGATGCACAGCACGGAAACAGACCTTTCAGTCTGTTGTCCATGCCGACCAGATATCCCAACCCAATCTGGTCCCACCTGCCAGCACCCGGCCCATATCCCTCCAAACCCTTCCTATTCATATACCCATCCAGATGCCTTTTAAATGTTGTGTCTGTAATTTTAAACACTGTCATGTACTGTTACAGTTGGAAAGTGCTAATAATGGAAAGGCACAGTTATTGAGCTTGAAGGGTCTCAATGTTAAAAGAGAAAAAGTGGAATTAACAAAAGTGATAATATCAAAAGCCTGACAGCTTCAAACAATGAGTGAAAATTTAAAATCAGTGGAGAATATAATCTCCAGAACATTATCTCCAGAATATGGCATGTTTAGATTACTTACAGTGTGGAAACAGGCCCTTCAGCCACACCGCCCCGCCGAAGCGCAACCCACCCATACCCCTACATCGACCCCTTACCTACACTACGGGCAACTTAGCATCTTTGGAGTGTGGGAGGAAACCGGAGCACCCGGAGGAAACCCACGCAGACACGGGGAGAATGTGTAAACTCCACACAGAGAGTCGCCTGAGGCGGGAATTGAACCCGGATCTCTGGCGCTGTGAGGCAGCAGTGCTAACCACTGTGCCACCGTGCCGCCCACAAAGGGTCATGATTGCCATCTGTTTATGAGTTGAACTTTAAGACATATCCAGATGATTTGCTAACCTAATATATCAGTTTGCTGTTTGAAAGTGTTATTGACTTACCTGTCTGCACTTCAACTTGTATTCAACATCAATTGTGACAGTACTCTCCAAACTGTCAGAAAAAATGTAAATGTGTATCTGTCTCCCTGAGCTGACAGGCCTCGAACATGGGATATGGCTCAGTTGTTTTTAAAAGCATCCTTTATGGTGGCATCAAGTTAAAAATTCCCATGGAAGACATGAGCAAAATCTAAAGCACATGGGACACTCACTATCTGAAACTGTTCTTGAGAGTTTTCCAAAAGCATACTTAACTTTTTCGTGAAGTCAAAGTAGTAACAATAACTTGCACTTACATAGTGCCTTTAATATTGCAAAATGTCACAAGGCACTTCACAGACTTGCAATCAGACAAAGTTTGACATTGACAAAGGGAGGAGGTTTTCGATGGCTGACCAAGGCAATAAGTTTAATGCCAAAATGAGGTGGAGTCAGAAGGTCTATACATTTGTTTTAAAATTTTGTCACAAACAAATTGTACATGCCCTGTTGGATCGGTTCAGAAACTGTTCCCCGCCAATAAAGACCATAACACTGTAAGAAATAGGAACAGGAGGAGGCCCCTCAAACCTGCTCCAACATTCATTAGAATCATGGCTGCTTTGATCTTCCTGAGGATTTGAGCTATAGAGAGAGGCTAAACAGGCTGGGGCTGTTTTCCCTGGAGTGTCGGAGGCTGAGGGGGTGACCTTATAGAGGTTTATAAAATCACGAGAGGCATGGATAGGATTAATAGAGTGCAGGGAGAGAGGTGGGGGTGGGGGGTCCAGAACTAGAGGACATAGGTTTAGGGTGAGAGGGGCAAGATATAAAAGAGACCTAAGGGGCAACATTTTCATGCAGAGGGTGGTACGTGTGTGGAATGAGCTGCCGAGAGGGAGTGGTGGAGGCTGGCACAATTGCAACATTTAAAAGGCATTTGGATGGGTATATGAATAGGAAGGGTTTGGAGGGATATGGGCCGGGTGCTGGCAGGTGGGAATAGATTGGGTTGGGATATCTGGTCGACATGGACGGATTGGACCGAAAGGTCTGTTTCCCTGCTGTACATCTCTATGATTCTATGTCCACCTCCCTGCCTTTTCTGATTTTTTTAAGCAGACAAACAAACATCTCACCTTGTAGCTTTTCAAATGTTCAAGATATTTTACCAAATTTGTCTTCCAACAGATTTCTGAGATAGAGCTGAAATCCAAGTACTATAGTGCAGCTGCTGAAGATCTGAATTAAAAAAACAAACTAAGCAGGTCAGGCAGTGTCTGCGCAGAGAAGAACAGATCACATGTTCAAGTCCAAACAGAGAAGAAGAGAAGAGTCAATGGACTCAAAAGGTTAACTCTGTTTCCCACTCTACAGATACAACTAGACGTACTAAATTTCTCCGGTGCTTTCTGTTTGCTTATCTAAGATAGAATTTTTCCTTTGAGTGATAAGTAAGTAGATTTTAACATTTCATGCTACATTAGGGACCAGTTGTTCAAAAGTAGGCAAAAATTGAAATCCCAGTAAATTACTAAGAGAATAAAACCATGGGATTCCATCAAAAATAATATATATTAGTATATAAGACTCAAAAAGAAAACAGTAACTACTACATGTTTTATTATCTAACATCCAGATGCAACATGACTACAAGACAAATTATAGTAAAACTGAGCACTAAAAGGCAGCACAACCAAGACAGATTCACCTAAATTTTTCAGCAACTTATTCAGAAATCATCATCATTCATAATCACAAAATTCTTTAAAATGACTCTTTAAAATCACAAGGAATTTCATCTCCTTCAAAAAATTAGTTTGATCACTAACGGACAGCAACTATATTCCAACCAAGTTCCATGGGTAAAATGCTCAGCTAGATCTCTGTCAAATTTATTCACAGGTTAAGCCATCTTGGTCTTCTTTTCCAGCTGACTGACCAGTTGCCAAAACTGTACTCTCCTGTGTTGATCAGGCTGTGCTCCAGCATCTAAACACAAGCACATCAGTCGTGTCTCAGCTACACTGCTGCCAACTTCTACTTTTGGGATTCCAAATACTGCTCCTGGGCATCTCTGTGCCCTAGTTCCATCAGCAGCACGGAGCTAGTGGCAGAACTTTAGCTGCATGTAGCTGACCCTCCTCTCTGACTGCTGCCAGTTGATTTTGTAACAGTGTTGTTATGGCATCCTCTGCAGTTGCCCCTGCACATGTGTCTCTCCTTTGCTACTCTCCTTTACAAAGGCAAAAACACATTGCTAAACATTGTTCTATCTGCTTGATAAAGCATTTCCTGCAATTATTCCCAAAATATTCTTCCAAGGCTGCTAATCTTATAGAAAGTGGAAAGGCTTTTTTAAAGGGTGTAACTGATCTAATACTTTCAGTTCTGTTGTCTGTTCATTTACATAGGAACAAGAACAAACCATTCAGCTCCTGATGTCCACTCTGTCATTAGTTAAACCATGGTCAATCTGATTAGCCATGTAAATAGGTTTGTCTAAGATGACCTTGCAATTTATTAAGTCTCACCTTTGCATGATACAAGTCTAACTGCCTATATCCTATTGCATCTTATTAATTCTTAAATGAAATCTGTGCTTGAGCATTATTCTGAGCCATGCATTATCACTGCAGTATAGATTAGGTTAGATTATCTACAATGTGGAAACAGACCATTCAGCCCAACAAGTTCACACCAACCCTTCAAAGAGTAACCCACCTAGACCCATTTCCCTCTCACTAATGCACCTAACACTATGAGCAATTTAGTATGGCCAATTCAACTAACCTGCACATCTTTGGATTGTGGGAGGAAACCGGAACACCTGGAGAAAACTCACGCAAACACGGGGAGAATGTGCAAACTCCACACAGACAGTCACCCGAGGCGGGAAACGACCCCGGGTCCCTGGTGCTGTGAGGCAGCAGTGCTAAACACTGAGCCACTGTGCATTAGCAACCAAGTGAACCTCCTCTGCATCCCCTCTTGTGCCAGTACATTGTTTCTTCAGTAAGGAGACCAAAACTGCACAAAGTATTCCAGGTTTGGTCTCACAAGTGCCCTGTACAGCTGTAACATAACCACCCTACTTTTAAACTAAATCCCTTTAGCAATGAAGGACAGAATTCCATTTATCTTCCTAATTACTCTGTTGCACCTGCAGACCAACGTTGTGTGATTATTGCACACACCCAGGTCCCTTTGCAGAGCACCATGCTGCAACTTTTTACCATTCAAGTAATTGTGCTTTTTACTGTTACTCCTACCAAAATGGATGACTTCACATTTATTAACATTGTATTCCATCTACCAGACCTTTGCCCACTCACTTAAACTATGTTCCTTTGTAAAGTTTCCCAGTCCTCTGCACACTTTGCTCTGCCACTCATCTTAGCGTCATCTGCAAACTTTGACACATAATAATCTCTTTTCATAATTTCAGAAGTTTGAATCTCAAATTTCTTTGCCAATCCCCAATCAAAGAGCACTGTTCCTGTACAGGACTAGAATTGTCAGGAATTGCATGACTCGAAGGAATCCATGGGGGATACCCTGCAGGGCATTGTCCCCACAGAAGGACCAAGAGTGAGAGATCTGCATGTCTACATCTCTGGTTCTCCAGTTAGCCACAGCAACTGGCACTTTCTGAGTAATTGAAGCAGGGAAACCTCATTCCAGTACTGCAGCCAGGCGCTGGGAAAGATCCTGCAGATGCATGACTGCATTGTCACCACTTTCAATACCTGCCGATACTTTCCGCATGTCTCTTTTCGGAAGGTCATCCTTCTTATCCTTGCAAATGCATCATGACCTCAAGTTGTAATGTTATAATACTTCCTCCACATGTTCACCAGGTTATGAGTACCTATTCTTTGCGACATATCAACAGAAGTCAATTGTCACTAGATTGGAAAATGGCCAGCATGGTGCCCATATCCCAATACATGGTAAAACAGACATAGGTGATTACATTAAAATAATGGACCTGATTATCAAGAGTTAAGCTGAAGAAGATCTGCGTAATAACATTGTAGTTACCACGATTAACGTGAAATGAGAAGGAGAGGATCCTGCTGATCTATTCCCCTTGATATGATTTTATTTGTGTGGTGTACTTTTCAAGTACAAAGATTTTGATAACAATTCACACCAAAGGCTATTAACCAAATACAAAGCTGTGGAAACATAGGAATAAGTAAGAAACTGGCTTAAGGATAAGAATTCACTTGGTAATTTGATAAGGCAAATCAGGACAGGACTTATGCACTTAATGGTAGGGTCCTGGGGAGTGTTGCCGAACAAAGAGACCCTTGGAGTGCAGGTTCATAGTTCCTTGAAGGTGCAGTCACGGTAGACAGGGTAGTGAAGAAGGCATTAGGTACACTAGCCTTTATTGATCAATGCATTGAATATACGAGTTGGGTGGTCATGTTAGGCCACTTTTAGAATGCTGCATTCAATTCTGGTCTCCCTACCATAGGAAACTTGTTACTAAAATTGAAATGGTGCAGAAAAGATTGACAAGGTCATTTCTGAGATTGGAGGGTTTGAGCAATAGGGAGAGGCTTAATGGGTTGGGGCTATTTTCCCTAGAATGTTGGAGGCTGAGGGGTGACCTTATAGAGATTTTTAAAATCATGAAGGGCACGGATAAGGTGAATAGCCAAGGTCTGTTTTCCCAGGGTAGGGGAGTCCAAAACTAGAGGGTGTAGGTTTAAGGTGAGAGGAGAAAGATATAAAAGTGACCAAAGGGACAACATTTTCACGCAAAGGGTGGTGCATGTATGGAATGAACTGCAGAGGAAGTGTTGGAGTCTGGTACAATTATAACATTTAAGAGGCATTTTCATGGGTACGTGAATACAAAACGTTTGTGGGCTAACTGCTGGCAAATGGGTCGTGATTAATTTAGGATATCTAATAGATATGGAAGTGTGAGATTGAAGGGTCTGTTTCCATGCTGTACAGCTCTATGACTAATATTGACTTAGATATCTCAGTCTAATGGTTTAATAGACCTGTATCAGGGATTGATTAACTCTGTGGTGCAACTCATTTCAAACAGCAAAATAGAATGTAAATTCTGAAAGGCATTACAATATGTTAACCTTTAAGTTACATCTTTAAAATAACCCCGAGTGAGCTTTTGGAACCTGAATCTTACAGTTTCTTTGGCTCAGTGTCAGTATCAGTGAGCTTCCAGGAGACATGCACAACTCCAGTAACAAGGGCCACGTCTCCATTGTTCATTCAGTCTCTGCCTCAGTCTGTGCAGAAGATGAAGTGATCGCCTCCACCTTCGACAGCACCTTTGCAAGTTTCACAGGTGATGAGTCACTTTTGAGAAGCATTCCTCCCTTTTTAAATAATCACCAGTAACTTCTGCATCATTGAGCTGCCACTGCTCAATTTGCAAGGACCAATGGCCTGGTACAAATTGCCTTTGACCCGCATTTGAACCCAAAGTACATTCACTTTGAATACATCGCAAATGGAGGATAAGTGATTACAAATTACATGCTAATGCAGTTTGCAAGTGCATCTTTCATGTCAGAGTGACCAGCAGATGCGGATCCTGCCCATCAAACTGAGACTGACTTCACCCTCTTGGGCATTACCCCGCCCAGTTTCTAGTTGGTATTAGCATCCAGTCATGGCAGCTCATTTAAGGCACAAGGCTCCACCTGATCGCCAGGTTCCCTCACCCCCTGCCAGTGCCTCTATGTGCCATTTTACCTTCCTACTCCAACAGCCCTTTTCCACCCATCTACTCCATATGCAGACTTGACACCCATCCTTTAGCCAACCGTGTCTTTCAGTGCTGTTTCCCCCACCCCGACTACCTTGATTTTATCTCCATCACCATCCTTCTCAAACCTCAGCACTGAGGAAGGGCTCTTCACACCTCTTGCCACAATTGACATGATCCTGTAGCAACAGGAAGCTATCAGTATCCCATTTTAAAGCTATCCACCACCATTTTATGTGGTCACCCATATCCCAGCCTATCTTCAGGAGCCTGGGAAAAATCAGCCCGGTCTCTCTCTTTTTCATTTATGTATTCACTGCTTTTTGCTGGAACCGATGGCCTGTTCTGCTTTTAAGAATTCCGTTGCTTGCATTAGTCTCAAATAAATAGGACACGGCAACATTTCCCCAATTAGGCTTCAACTTTAAAGTGAAAATTAAAAACCTTTGTAATCAGCATTGCAAATATTCTTCGATGCAAAATAAGTGCATGGTGTATTCCACTGAGAATTTAATTTAAAATTGTGATTAATGCTCACCGATCTTGCTGTAAGCTGAAGAGAGAAACAAATATATATTTAATATGACATGTTAGAACTGCTCTTCTAAGCTCTTCTGAATAATACTGTACCTGTTGGCAATAGACAACAGTATAACTGTTTGAGCAGCAGTTGGACGATCAAAGCTTTTTGCCAAAGATCCCTATGACCTCACTTATCAGAAGCCTTCAGACTTGTGTGACTGTTTTCATTTCTGATCAGTCCACTCTTAAAGGTTTTAAACATTGTAGTCTGGAGATTCGAAGAATGATGGGGGTGGGGGATAAGATTTCTTAGAGGCCCATATAATTTAAACAGTGATAGACAAGATAAATGGAGGCAGGATTTTACAAATGATCAGGGAGTGCAGAATCAGGGGTCACAGTCTAGGGGTGTGGGTAGACCACTTAGGCCTGAGATGAGGAGAAACCTCTTCACTCAGAGAGTGGTAAGCCTATGGAATTCTCTGCCATATAAAACGGTTGAGGCCAAAACAGTGACTACTTTCAAGAAGGAGTTAGATGTAGTTCTTAGGTCAAAAGGTATTGGAGAAAGCAGGAACAGAATAGGGAGGCCTGCCATGCTCATTTTGGATGGTGTAGCAAGCTCAAAGGGCCGAATGGTCTTCTCCTGCTCCTATTTTCTATGGTTGCTGAAATCCCCAAGTCTTGTCCTAGTTACTGCTTGGGAGTGCCTCCAGTCCTGGCCAGATTGGAATTTGTTCTCTCAATGAAGTTACATGGAGTCAGTGGTCAGCCATGTCATCACTGTCACCTGACAGAGCAGTCAGAGCAAAACATAGCTTCCCTCAAGTCAAAGGGAGAGGGGGAGTCCTCTTTCTCTATACCATATAATTCTGTGATCCCTTCTATAAAAAGGATCATCCTACTCCTTTCAAAAGTCCTTGTTTCTTCAGGGATAGTGGTCAGCAATGGAACAGCAGAAGCCAACAGCTTGGGTTCACTTGGAGACAGCCTTCTCTCATGATTCTCAGATCACTGACCTACACTGCAGCCAAGCTTCTCATGGCTGGGAAAGTGGGAAGCCCCTGCCTCCACGCTTTTGGCATCAGGACTATTACACTGAGGTTCCGAACCTTACAAGGATGACTGGGAAATCCCTGGAATGAAGCTTATGACAGGAAGCAATGACACTTGGGAAAAAAAAATCTGTTGGCTCCCAATTTCAGGCATGGGACTACCGATTTGCGTTTGGCCATCCCCGGGCCTATGGAGAAAGGTGAACTTGATTCTGCCTCTGCATAGGGATGATGGCAGCAGGAATATCAATGTGGAAAGTGCTTAATTTCTGCACTCATGGGAAGAAAGCTGTTTCTGTCAGGACAGGGACTGACTCCAGGGGGAATCTTACCAAATGAAGCAACAAACAAAGTGAGGAGATGCCGATGTTTCCCGCTGAGGTACCTAGCAGGCTTCAGGTACGCTTCCTAAACTCAGGGCAGAAAACTCCTCTGATTGGGAATCAGAAGACAGGAGCAGGAGTAAACCATCTGACCCCTTGAGCCTGTTTCTGCATTCATTATGGTCATGGCTGATCATCGATATCCTAAATCTTGAACCCTTTAACCACAAGAACTAAGTCTACCTCAAACTTGTAAACACATAATGTTTTGGCCCCAGCCACTCTCTGGGTGAAGAAATTTCTCCTTAGCTCAGTCCTAAAAGGTTAACCTCTTATCTTTAAGCTAGTTCTGGACTCCCCCACCATTGGGAACACTATTCCTGCATCTAACCTGTCTAGTCCTCTTAGAATTTCACATGTTTCAATCAGATCTCCCCTCATTCTTCTAAATTCCAGTGAGTACAATCCTAACCAATTCAACCTCTCCTCATACATCAGTCCTGCTATCCTAGGAATCCATTTACAGCCCTTCGCTGCTCTCCTCTTATAGAAAGAGCATCCTTCCTCAGTTAAGGAGACCAAAACAGCACACAATACTCCAGGTGTGGCTTCATCAATGCCCTGCAGCAGGATATCCTTGTTCCTGGACTCAAATTCTCTTGCAATGAAGAACAGCATACAGTTTGCCATCTTTCCTGAAGACAAAAGTGCTGGAAATCACAACAGATCGTGCAGCATCTGTGGAGAGATCACAAACTAATGTTTCAAATCTAGATGACTCTTCATCACAAAGAGTTTGCCTTCTTTACTGACTGCGTCATCTGACTACTTACTTAAAGTGAATGGTGCATGAGGACACCCAGATCTCATTGAACATTCCCTTCTCTCAATTCCCAGACATTCAAATAGTAGTCTGTCTTCCTATTGTTCGTACCACAGTGGATAACTCACATTTATCCACATTATATTACATCTGGCCACTCACTGAACCTGGCCAAACCACACTGCATCATCTCTGCATGTTCCTCACAGCTCCCCCTTCCACTTTGCTTTGTATCATCTGCAAATTTTGAGACATTACATTTTGTTCCCTCATCTAGGGTCCAAGTACCAATCCCCGTGATACCCCACTAGTTGCTGCCTGCCATTCAAAAAAAGATCCATTTATTCCTATTCATTGTTTTCCGTCTGCTAATTAATATTCCAAACATCTCAATACATTAACCCCAATCTTATGTGTTTTAATTTTACACATTAATCTCTTCTTTCAGTCCTTGTTAAAGTTCAAATAAATCACATCCACTAGCTCCACCTGATCAACACTACCAGTCCTTCATTGAAAATTCCAGGAGATTTGTCAAGCATGATTTCCATTTTGTAGATCAGTGCTGACTGTATCTGATTCTACTACTTGTTTAAAAGTGCTCTGCTATAAATCCTTGATAATGGATTCTAGTATCTTCCCCACAACTGACATCACTGACTGGTCTATAATTCCTTGTTTTCTCTCTACCTCCCTTTTTAAATGCACTTAAAATCAGACAATTCAGCAATTCACCTCTAAGGGACAACAACACAGTACTTCAACAGATGTTGCAAATGCAAAAATAAGTCAAAAGCCATTTACCTTCAAGTTGAGTGACTGTCCGTACATGTAATGCTATTGAGGGGTCCCTCATGTGGCTGAGCACATGCAGGGAGGGCAGTTAAGGCTTGGTATTCATTTTAAAAAATTAATTCTGGAAATCTGAAACAAAAACAGAAATTGCTGAGAAAGCTCAGCAGCTCTGGCAGCATCTGTAGAGCGAAAGCAGAGTTAACAGTTTGGGTCCAAATGGGCAGAACCTGCGTCCATTGACAGTGGTGGCATAATGGCAATATCATTGGAATAGAAATCCTGAAGCCCGGATCTGATATGTGGCAACTGGTGGAACTTAAATTCAATTAATAAAGCTACTCATCAGTGATGACCTCTATCATAAACAATTGTTCACTGTTGCCCTGATAAGGAAGGAAATCTGCCATCCTTACTGAGTCTGGCCTACTGAGACACCAGACTCACAGCACAGTGATTGATTCTTAACTGTCCTCTCAAATGCCCTAGCAAGTCACTCAGTTCATAGGTAATTAGGGATGGGTGACTAATACTAGCCACAATGTTAGCGTCCTATGCATGAATAAAGAAAACAAATATTGTTTGAGATATTGTTTCACATCACAACCTGACTGCTGTCAAAACTTCCAGCCCCACAGCATCATGCTCCTACTGTGCTAGTACTGTTGCCATTGTAGTTCTGCATTTTAGTAGAGGTTGGAAGTTCTATGCCCACTATTCTCGACTCCAGAGGTGTAACAGAAACAATATTTTCCAGCAATGCTTTCCCAGTGTTTAATTCTCTTGACTGTTGTTGTTGATTTTATTACGGTGACTTGTAGGTAATCCTAGTCAATGGTACATATAACTACATCAGTTACTCACATTCCCAATGTCTGACCTGCACATCTCAGGTAACACATTAGAACCAAATAAGAATTGACAGAATCAGGAATCAGTGAGGAGCTAACAAAACTTCTTTACCGACGTACAGTTTGCCAAATTCCTGCTGGGATAATGGTGGAATTCTCAAGGAATGTGATGCTTTAACTTTTAAGAATGTGTTATCTGAGTTTACATTGATGTTGCCTATTGTTGATAGTGTCTTTATTATTATAAAATGTTACATCATCAGTCTAGCCACACCAGCGGGAACTGACATTATCTTTTATTTACAGAGATACAAAGAACATATTATCTTTGAGTTATAATGAATCTACTAAAAGGTGTGTGAACAAGTCTAATTCCCTGTGACTCCAAAATTCCTCCACTGAAAATTTTGCTATTTCTTTATGTTAATCATAAGCTGCTAATTAAAATTTAAAAATAACATGCAAAAGAGAACAACCCAAGGAAATAGAATTTTTTTTTAGTGACAATGTACTTCAGTCTCAAAAGGTGCCTAAGGTATTGATGCGGTGATGTACAAGAATATGTGATCTGAATGCCAAAAGAAAAATATAAATGGCAGAAGGTGTGCCTAAACTGCTCAATTTCGGGAACGTGTAGAGCTGAGGATTCGGAGCACTATCGGACGTCAAGCTGGTGATGAAGTGATAGCTTATTCTTTGTATTGAGGCAAGAAGTAATGTCCTTTGCAGCTTACATAAGCATATTGATCTTAGCAAGCCTGCCTTGAACCATGCTGGCAAACCATATTCTCAGAACTGCACTCCAACTTGTACGAACCCATGCTGACCAAATCAAGAGTAATATATAATGGGCTGCTGACTCACTTTCATTTATGTTATAGCACCTCATCCATTCAAAAATATAACTTCTTGAATTAATAGCTGCATTCCTAACTGCGATACTTTGGCAACAAAACCCTTGTCACTTTAACCCTGTCACTGTGCCTTTGCTTTTTTTATTATTGCTTCACGGGATGTGGATGATGCTGGCAAGGCCAGTATTCATTGCCTACCCCCAGTTGGCCTTAACGGAATGGCTGAGAAGGGCATTTTAGAAGATCGTTTAGAGCCAAGAAAACTATGGGTCTAAATTCACATGTGGGCCACACCAGGTAGGACAGCAAATTTCCTTCCCTAAAGGACACGAATGAAACAGACGAGTTTCTACCCAATTGAATGATAAACGTCAACATTAATGCAATTGGTTCTCAATTCCAGATTACTTGAATTTAAATGCCATCTGGTGTTGTTTGAACCCAGGTCCCCAAAGGGTAGGCCTGGGTCCCTGGATTCAAGGAATCAGACAAGCAAGAAAGCATGCTCTAGCATTGTCTTTTGACTGAGCAATGTGTTTTGGTTATATAATGGGAGCATTTAATCACTTTCAAGACTTTATCAAAGGAAAAACACATCAGGTATTTTAAGTAATGACCACCCCAGATTTTGCCATTTATGCCAAGACAGTATCATTAGAATGTGCTGGATCAGTGCTTCAGGGTGAAAGTGAGGATTGCAGAACCTGGAGCCTTGAGTCAAGATTAGAGTGGTGCTGGAAAAGCACAGCAGGTCAGGCAGCATCCGAGGAGCAGGAAAATTAATGTTTCGGGCAGGAGCCCTTCATCAGGAATGAGATGATGAAGGGCTCCTACCTGAAACAATAACTTTCCTGTTCCTCGGATTCTGCCTGACCTGCTGGGCATTTCCAGCACTAGTAAGTGCATCAGTCAGCTTTTATGATCCAGTTGCTGTTTAACATTGCAGTGCGACTCAGTTATAAGGCACAACTGAGGGCAGTGTGAACGTGTCAACCATGAGCCGTACTGTCACAACTTTGCCCTGTTACTGCAGGAAGCCGATGGGAAAGTTGATGTGTAAACGAGCTGGGGCAGGTGACCAGTGTCACTCACAGGGCGCTCTGCCAAGGTCTGGCAGCTTGCTGATCTGATCAGCATATCTCTCACCATTCTCATCAGTAATAAAGCACTACAATCTTACGGGTTTTAAGAATAACCTTTTCTTAGTGTTTAAAAAAAAGCCTGCCAATTTTTTTCCCCAACACAATAATATCTCAATTCAATAAATGTTTCAGAAAGATGTAAAAGATGTTGAGCCAAAAACAAATGCTGCATTCTAAAGGTAGAGTAAGCAATTTGCAAACTCTGCCTCAGGTTAACAATGAGTGCCTGTTCATCCTTTGCTCATAGAACGAAACAGTGTAAACTGTGCATCGGTACAGCTATGTTTTCATTTAATTTCTTTGCCACTAAAATCTAGGGCTGTAGTTAGTTCAGTTCCAGAGGGATATATGGGCGAGCAACCTAGGTTAATTCAAAAATGGAACTTTGTGGAATTGCAAAACAACATTCCCCCTGAACTGATTGCATATGCGCTCTCCAAACAGCCAAGCTTCCTATTGGGCTCCATGACGCTCTCGGCAAGACACTCCAAAGGGCTTGACACAGTTCAGAGATGCCTCAATTCTATCAATACGCTGAGGTCAAGAGGTTTAAGGAATCAGACAAACAGGGAAGCAAGCACTGGGCTTGTTCTTTGACTGAGCAATGTGTTTTGCTTATATAATGGTAGCACATAATCAAGACTTAATGAGATGGAAAAATACATCAAGCACTTCAAGTAATCAAATGGCTCAGATAATTGACTTTCTGCGCTATCGATCTAAGATACAACTATGTTGCCCTGACCTTAATTCAAACTGCAAAGAAGGAAAATACAGTGGCCCCTTCTTTGTTGTCAAAATAGCCTCAAATTAATGATTAATATAAACTTTAATTAGTGCTTAGGGCAGTGTGTTCCTTGTTGGGAATGTGGCTGGGATTTGATAAACTGAGTTGGAAGCAAAATGTACTCTGTGAGGTAAAATCCTACCTAGGGAATTCTACAGAAACTGGAAAACTGTCTCTTTGAAGAAACATAGTAAGTTACTCATCTGTCATGAATGATGTGTCAGTATTTGAACATTTTGGTTTTAACATAATTATGTAAAGTTGTGGCCCTAAAGGATTGGGGCAAATTAATGCATACATGTGTGTGATTCACTAATAACTTTGAAATATAATTACTGGTAGCTGGCAACAAGGAAGACAGTGTGTTAAATTCTTGTAAGCTCTGCAGTCTTCATTTCATTCCCATGTGACAGCAGCATGTGACAATCATCCACTGGCATTGAAATGAAGCCAAGTTCTCACTGAGCTGCCTACAGTGCTTTGATCTGACGAAAGGAAAGGATAAGTCCCTAGGTGCTATTGTATACCACTCTAATAGAAAATTGATGAAAAGTGGCACCATTCCCAGCTTCCATTGCAAAACTGGTTGGATTTGTGATGCGCTCACTCCTTTTTGGGAAGGAGAGTAATTTATATTTAATCTTTTCTAAGGCAAGATTAATCGACGTTTTCCCCCCTTTGGTATCAGGTTCTCCTACTCGGCCAGTTATTCCCAGAGGGCTGGTGCGTTGAGCACCTTTCTCTCCCTTGATCAGGAAAAGTTGTTCCGCAGAGTGGCTCATGAGTATCTGTACAGTACTCTGCAAGCTTTCAGATTCAGCACGCACGTTGCCTCCCAGATCTGACTTGCATATGCAGCTCCAGGGTATCTAGTGAAGGGTAACAGGTCCCTGACGGTGTCCCCTGCTTTGGGCCGAGGGTTGGGGTGGGTACATACAGAGTTTGGGAGCTGGTGGACGGGATTGAGGGACAGGATTGGGGGCGGCCGGGGTGAGGCGAGGTGGGGGTGGACACGGTTTGGGGCGGTGGGCGCAATGTGCTGCTGCCTCATCTCCTGAACGGGGAGCAGACATCACAGAAAACTCCGAGCCCCAGAGGAAATCAATTAACCGAGTAATCAATTATCTGAATGAAATAGTGCCCGCCTATCATGTTCGGATAATCGAGGTTTCTCTGCCTTCGGACTTCTGCCCAGCGGAGGAGCTCTGGTGCTTCACGTGGAGTGTTACTCACCACCTCCACCTGGGAGGCCAACTTTGCCCTGCTGCGGAGTCCTGGCCATCGAGGGTGCAGGCCAGGACCGATCCGAGTGGTATCTTACAGGGCGTGAGTGTTGAGTCAGAAACCAGCTGGTGGCTGCCATGTTGTGCTGCTGGCTGATCACTTTGGTTCCCCCCCTCCCCAGTCCCCCCAAGATTTGTCAGAAACATTCATTAAAAAAAAATTGAATGTTTCTGAGATTAAAGGCAAGCCTGGGTTAAAGGGCCTTCTCATCAGCCTGGCCAAGATGGCTATTAACAAGTTCAGTCAGCAAAGCCAAGGTGGGGTTCATTATTCCTGACCTTCTGCCCCTCTTTTGCTGTTACGTCTGTTCTCGGGGGTCCCTGGAGAGGGAGCACGTGGTGCACACTGGTACAGTAGAGGCTGTCAGTGACTGATGGGCACTGCAGCAGCTAGGGTTCATTATCATCCCAGAAAATGGTATTTAAATTTAGTAAGTTTCAGTTTCATTACATCAGATTCCATTAAACTGTTAATTTTGTATTTTGATGGAGTGCTCCAGCAGGAGCAGTTTAACTACTTTTTGATGTTCTGTTTAAAATCCCATCCTGTATCTGGCCTGGCAGGTGTTGACAGAGGCAACATGGAGAAGCTTTACTGTCAGTTTGAAAGTGTGGAGGGCATTTTACACTCTATCTTACCTGTGCTATCCCTCTCCAAGGAGTGTTTGATGGGGACAAGGTTGAAAGAACTTCACTCTGTACCTAACCCCGTGCTATCCCTGTCCCGGAAGTGTTCCATGGGAACATGTAGTCTATGTCTAACCTTGTGCTGTTCCTTTCCTGTGAGTGTTTGATGGGGACAAGGAGATTTATTTTCACTTTAAAAGAACGGAGGAGACTTTACAATCCATTCAAAAGAGTAGAGGAAGCTTTACATTGTATTTCAGCTTGTGCCGTACCTATCCTGGGAATGCAGGAAAGTGGATATGAGGAATGTTGGAGAAGGGTCAAGAGGCTGCAAAGTCTACTCTTGTTCCTATTTCTTATGGTTTTAACAACATTCAAAGATTTTGCCTCCCTGAGCCATAACTTACAGCCAACGCCCCAGATCTAGCCATGCTTTGGCATGCCCTGTCTCAGAAGCAGGACAGACCCAAAGGAAATGGCTGAATAGTGAAGCACGATTGGGAAAGAGTGCCTCCGGGAATTCTTTCAGCTATAAGACGTTGCATTTTATGTCATAAAATCTGCTGATTACCACATATCTGCTCCACCATTCCCACTCCTCCACTGACAAATCCATAGCTCTTCCAACATGGAGAAGCACTGACAGGAAACAAGAACATATTTGAGGTAGAGGATTTTGTGGCACTAAGTAGCACTATAACTGAGCAAGCTGGCTGAATCCTCAAAAACATCTTTTCCGACTGAGTGCCTGTGATGCGTGATGAGAGAACCAACAAGAAGGAAAAACGTACTTATCCTCAATGTAGAATAGACTGAATTGTATCATTAGGAGAAAGTGAGGACTGCAGATGCTGGAGATCAGTGCTGAAAATGTGTTGCTGGAAAAGCGCATTCCTGAAGAAGGGCTCATGCCCAAAACGTTGATTCTCCTGCTCCTTGGATGCTGCCTGACCTGCTGCGCTTTTCCAGCAACACACTTTCAGCTCTGAATTGTATCATTACTCTGGGTATAGCCACTGACCATGTCTCAAAGGAACTGCGCCATAAGAGAGCATATACAACTGGAACCTGGGTCAGTAGGCCTCCAAGTAAGGTGTCTTCTCCTATCATCCTCTGGATATAGTTATATTCAAAAAAAACCCCTGCTGCTGTTCACTCACAGGAGCATTGATCTCTCATAGCTTGAGTCACCAATCTACCTGTTGCAGATGCATCAACCCTTGACAATATTGGTGGAATGAGCATCAGTCCTTGTGTAAATTATGTCCTTAGTGTACACTGGAGATACCCTTCATTGAGTTGTGTGGAGCTGAATCAGAGGATTTTACTTACGGTCTCTGCCCTGTTGCTCACACTCTTTCCTATCACCAGTTCCAACACCAGCTCCAGACAGAATGACGGTTCTTCCTCCTTAAGAGGTGGGAGTTGGCTTTAATTAGTGTGAGGCTGACTTTAAATGGTGCTAATGTCACACAAACATGAGCCTCTTGCTGGGGCCAACTGTAACTCAGATAGAGACAAAAAAAGTGCAGACGCTGGAATCCAAATTAGCCATGCAGGAGGCTGGAAGAACATTGTAAGTCGGGCAGCATCAGGAAGTGGAGAATTCAACGTTTCAGGTGTAACCCTTCTTCAGGAATGAAGAGTTATACCCAAAGCATTGACTTCTCCACCTCCTGATGCTGCCTAGCTTGCTGTGTTCTTCCAGCCTCCTGCTTGTCTACTACCGTAACCCAGAAGCAGGTTTGAAAGTTTCTGCATGTGTTATCATGATAATTAATGGATTGCACCAACTCAGCAAGCCACAAGCATCAGAGTACAAGATAAAGTTAAATTAGATGTTGTGTGATTCACACCCAACTTCAGTTGAGGGGTTTAGCCCCTTTTGTTTATATATCTTAATACATAAAGGCACTTGTAGGGCTGGTTAGCCTCTGGCTGAATTCCCAAAAAATATTCCAGGAAAGAGAGACATAATGTGAAAGCTTTCCATCTTGGACTCATCAAGACAAATGCAGTAGTCTGGGGATACATTAAAAGAGATCATGCTTCAAGTCATTTAATCAGAACTGGCAAATAATCAATAGCATGAAACAAGAATTTTGTTTCCCTTTCCACAGAAGCTGACTGATCTGTTGAGGATTTTGAGGATTTTTTTTGTTTGTGCTTCAGCAGCACTTAATCTGCTGTGACTTGCCTGGTAGCATCCTGCGTTTTGAAAGATGCCATATAAATCCTTTCAACCTACTGCATTGAACTCCAAAGAACAGTCATATCAGACTTGAAATGTTAACTCTGTTTCTCTCTCCACAGCTGCTGCTGAACCTATTACATTTCTCCAGCATTTCTGTTTCTGCTTTATACCTATTCATTAGTGTCCATTTTCCTGAATCCTTTATACTAGTTCAGTGGTATCACTCAGTTTACAGTACACTTAATCCCACTATCCATGCACTTCTTTTTTATTTCTTCGGTTGCAACCCTGTTAATTAAGAAATTGAAGCTGCAATATAGCAGTGAGTGAACATTAGGTTAATCCTGATCAACTCCAATACAAGTGGCACAAAGCATCAGCCAGCTCTTGGTGCCAATATACATAATAGAAAAGGTTTCCTGACAAAAAAGAATGTTTGACTAAAGAGTGGGAATGACTGCAGTTAAAGCCGTTTCAGAGGAGTCTGGTCGCCACATTACCAAAAGGATGTGGACGCTTTGGAGAGGATGCAGAGAAGGTTTACGAGGATGTTGCCTGGTATGGAAGGTGCTAGGTATGAAGAGAGGTTGAGTAGGTTAGGTTTGTTTTCATTAGAAAGAAGGAGATTGAGGGGGCACCTGATTGAGATTTACAAAATCATGAAGAGTATAGACAGTTTGGATAGAGATAAGCTTTTTCCCAGGGTGAAGGATTCAGTAACGAGAGGTCACGCTTTCAAGGTGAGAGCTGGAAAGTTTAAGGGGGATACACACGGCAAGTACTTCACACAGAGGGTGGTGGGCGTTTGGAACACATTGCCAGCCGAGGTGGTAGAGTCAGGCACGGTAGATTCATTTAAGATGCATGAGTAGGTGGGGAGCAGAGGGATACAGATGCTTAGGAATTGGGCGACAGGATGAGACAGTAGATTTGGATCGGCTCATGCTTGGAGGGCCGAAGGGCCTGTTCCTGGGCTGTAAATTTCCTTTGTTCTTTTTTGTTCTTTGTTAATTTAAAAGAGTGAAATGTTGCTTTGAAAAGTGCCATGGATCCACGGAAAATGGGAAACAATGAGCAATCAAGAAAGTGATCAGTAGAGAGAAAATCACAGAAGTAATCCATCAAAGAAATAGGAGATGAACAATAACAGTTAAAAGTAGAGAGCCCATTGTAGTTTTGTTACTGCCCTTTCTGGGGTTTTAAATTTATTCTTTGCTCTGTGCCTTTATTTGACCCTCTTTTCTTTCACCTTGTCCTTGTAGTTCCTTGTCGATTTTGGGTGTACCAGGCCAGAAACTGAACAATGTGATTAAACTGGGATGGTCCAGTGTGCTAATTCCAAACGAAATTAACCGAAAAAAAGAAAAAGCTGACAAAACACTTCTGGTAAGAAAATTTGTATCTGCTCCCAAAACATCGATAATTCAAAACCAACCTAAATACAAGCTTAGGATTTCTGAGAAAGAAAGATTTGCATTAATAGGGACTTCTTTCACAATTCAGGACTTTCCCAAGCCATTGAAGTACTTTTCTGAGGTTTAATTGTTTTATAATGACATGGTGCCTCAGTGGTTAGCACTACTGCCTCTCAGCACCAGGGACCTCGGGTAACTGTGTAGAAGTTTGCGCATCCTCCCTGTGTCTGCATGGGTTTCCTTCAGGTCCTTGGGTTTCCTCCCACAATCCAAAGATGTGTAAGTTAGGTAAATTAGTCATGCTAAATTGCCAATAGTGTCCAGGGATGTGCAGGCTGGATACATTAGCCATGAGAAACGCAGGGTTACAGTAATGGGGTGGGCCTGGGTAGGATGCTCTTTGGAGGATGGTTGTGGACTCGATGGGCCGAATGGCTTGCTTCCACATTGTAGTGATTCTATAATGGAGGAAAGACAGCAGTGAATTTGCATGTCACTTGTGATATGTTACCAAGTGCAGCCCAGAGGTATTGATGGAGGAGTAAATTCTAATACCAGAGATGTCTTACTTCTGTACATGGAAATCAGGGACAGGTCCAGACCTGCCAGTTTCAGTTTACCAAAGGATGGGTTTTGAGAAGATTGTGGTAATGACTGCCAGACGTCTCAGATCCCTTGGCATCATGGTAGACCACAGACACACTAAAACAGCAACGAATGAATTTGAAAGACCCTATACAGACTACAAGCAAAACTAATGTCATTTCCAAAATTCCTTGCAAGAACAGTAACAAATAATACATTGGACAAACAGGCAGAAAACTAGCCACCAGGATACATGAACATCAACTAGTCACAAAGCGATATGAACTATTCTCACTAGTATCTTTACATAAGGATGAGGAAGGACACACTTCAACTGGGACAACACATCCATCCTAGGACAAGCCAAACAAAGACACGCACAAAAATTCCTAGAAGTATGGCATTCCAACTGGACCTACATCAATAAACACATTGACTTGGATCCAATTTACCATCCCTGAGAAAAAGAACTGGAAATAACATCACCATAGAAAATAATGTCACCACAGGAGATGACATCACCAACCAAGGAAACTCAAACATATAAATAGAAACTGGGCTACACCACCAGTGCTTTATCCACCAGGCTCATTGAAGATGTTACCTAATATGGTGACAAAGCGTCTGAAAACAAACCTGCCAGCTCAGCGAGCAAACCTACATCTTTTACCAAAGGACCTTCATGTTGAACACCAGGTATCAACATCTCAGGGCACGCTCCAAGGGCACCTGCCACATATACTTCAGGCCCACAGATGTTGGCATCTACTATGTGCCAGCCTCTAAGAACCCTAATGGTACATCTCCAATCCACTTACTAGATGCTCTACACTTCAATACAGAACCTTAGACTGCTCCAGCAGTTGTAACGCTGTATTAAAGGACACAGTGTACTCAGGAACACACACCAAGCCCGTGGACTGCACCAGGCTGCATCTCTGGGCTCCTCACTCACTGTCATAGCACTCACTCACTCTGAGCCTGTCTGACTGCTCCCAGCAACCCTGCCTTGGATTGTCTTGCCTTGCCCATTTGCACTTAGTTCCCTCAGACAGAGCAACAAGATTTACTTCTGCCTTAACTTGCCATTTAGCACAAACACTAAGGCAGTCAGCTTGTCATGATTGTCAACAGGCCACTGTTGAGTCAAGGGAGATAGCCTTAGTACAGGCAGTCCCAGGCAGCATAGTAAGTCAAGAGCAGCCTATGATACAAGGCCAGAGGCTTGGACACAGTTAGTCAGACACTCAGGGTGGAATTAACATCCTCTCCTCATAAGTGATAAGGAGACATATGTGAAGCTGTTTAACTCCTGGAATGAGAGAGAGGCAGGTATGAAGAGAGATGACACTGGGTAGCACTGCTATTACTTTTGGTGCAAGTGGGGAGGAGTCCCAAGCAAGAGAGGGCGCGAAGGGTTATCGGTGCCAGGCTTTGGGGTGGGGAAGAGCAAGCGAGGGAAAATGTTGCTGGTGATAGTGAGAGTGAGAGAGTGAGCCTTAGGGGAGCTAGGCAGCAGAGATAGAGTGAATGTGAAGTATAAGAGAGAACATAGAACATAGAACATAGAACAGTACAGTGCAGAACAGGCCCTTCAGCCCTTGATGTTGCGCCAATCTGGGAACTATTCTCAGCTCGCTCCCCCCCCCCCACACTATCCCAAAATCATCCATGTACTTATCTAAGGATTGGTTAAATCTCTCTAATGTGGCTGAGTTGATTACATTAGCAGATAGGGCATTCAACGCCCTTACCACTCTCTGCGTAAAGAACTTTCCTCTGACATCTGTTTTAAATCTATCACCTCTCAATTTGTAGTTATGCCCTCTCATACAAGCTGATGTCATCGTCCGAGGAAAAAGTATTTCACTGTCTATCCTATCTAATCCTCTGATCATCTTGTATGGCTCTATCAAATCTCCCCTTAGCCTTCTTCTTTCCAATGAGAACAGACCCAAGATTCTCAGCCTTTCCTCGTAAGACCTTCCCTCCAGACCAGGCAACGTCCTTGTAAATCTCCTCTGCACCTTTTCCAATGCTTCCATATCCTTCTTGAAATACGGCGACCAGAACTGTACACAATATTCCAAGGGTGGCCGCACTAGTGTTTTGTATAGTTGCAGCATGATATTATGGTTTTGGAACTCAATCCCTCTACCAATGAAACCGAACACACCGTATGCCTTCATCACAGCACTATCCACTTGGGTGGCAACTTTCAGGGATCCATGCACATGGACTCCAAGATCCCTCTGCACATCCACACTACCAAGAATTTTTCCATTGACCCAGTATTCTGCCTTCCTGTTATTCTTCCCAAAGTGCATCACTTCAGATTTAGCTGCATTGAACTCCATTTGCCAACTCTCAGCCCAATTCTGCAGTTTATCCAAATCCCCCTGCAGCCTGTAACATTCTTTCACACTGTCCTCTACTCCAACGACTTTAGTGTCATCTGCAAATTTACTAATCCATCCACCTATGCCTGCGTCTAAGTCATTTATAAAAATGACAAACAGCAGTGGTCCCAAAACAGATCCTTGTAGCACACCACTAGTAAACAGACTCCAGGCTGAATATTTTCCATCAACCACCACTCGCTGCCTTCTTCCAGAAAGCCAGTTTTTAATCCGAACTGTTAAATCACCCTCAATCCCATGCCTCCACATTTTCTCCAACAGCCTACCATGTGGAAGATAGGCTTTCTGGTGTAATTCCCTCCAAAGTACTCAACACAACTGGACATAGCCCCAAAGGCATAAGTTTGACCAATGATTTCGAGCTGATCCAGCTGGGTAAGGGGTCTTTGTTTCATCTTGTTCCAACACCAGATCTTCTCCAAAAGCTAGATTGATGACTTGAATTCGAAGGTATTAGTCCATTCAATTCAAACTTGTGGTGATCTGTGGAAAAGATAAATTGTGTATTTTCTTGTCAACAATGTATTGTACTATGCTATTAATAATAAATCAAACAGCAGAGCAACTAAATAAATGAACAACAACTTCATCAGCCGTCACATTGACATTTGCTCATTGATTTCAGACAATTACATTTCCCTATTAACTTCCAACACTGTCAGCAATTTGATTTTTTTTTGTCAGGTTCCTTCAGCGGTACTTCAAGCAGCTGCTGCACATGCACAGAATGGTCAGCAACCGCAAAACGTGTGTTTTGTGACCGTTTGGACATCCACTGTAGTTGCACCTGTCGATGAGGCTTTGTCTATGTTCACAACTGCAGCCTCAGTGTATTGTTGCTGTTGTATTTTTGTTATAAAGTGGTTTCTCTAAGAACGTTAGGAAAAACTGAAAGGGTTGATGGTGCGTGTTTCAGTGAGCTGTCAATTGTCTCTCCTATGTCTTCAAAGGGCAGCCGACAGTTCTTCCATGTTAAATGCTGGCGCAAACTGTAATGTCACTTGGTGCATCCTTGCTTTAAGTCGGCCTCAAGTTTAGTTACCATGGCAACCAACCCGCCAGGGATCTCACCTCTGCCGCATGGAGAGAGGAGACACTGTGTGTCCTTTCACCACTGACAGGGCTTCAGTGTTAGTTGGCTGGATGGCTGGTTTGTGAAGCAGTGTGATGCCAATAGCGTGGGTTCAATTTCTGCGTCAGCTGAGGTTACCACGAAGGACTCTCTGTCTCAACTTCTCCCCTGGCCTGAGGCACAGTGACCCTCAGGTTAAGCCCCTCTGGGTTGGTACTGAGAAGGGAGCAGGAGCAGAAGGGCAGGGGGTTGGGTGTGGCACCACAGACGTGGAAGAAGTGCCGAGAAAGTTTAAACCGACCTATATGCTTTGTTAAGGTGCCTGAATGCACCCACTACATTATAACGCTCAATCATCAGCCCAGGAACACAACAATCTACCAAAACCTCTGTCACCCATCCAGCAGCTCACCCCAGCACTTGGGACTTACCCCCCAGTGTCCTTACACTGTACCTCACCCACACACATCTTGAAAGCTCCTCAGCTGAGCACAGAACTCTCGCACCCTCTACATAGCTCCAGCTGTACAGCAATGGCAGCTGTCATCCAAATACATTGACACACTCCAAGGACTTTCAGCAAGAGTGAAGTGTGGAGACACACTGTTACTCGGTCTACACTCACAGCCAGCAGATCAGATCCAGACTGACATAGGTTTGGGGTCTGCACATGGACATTCAATGGGCATGAATGGCAACAAGGAAAAGGGGTAAGTCAGCCTATTTGTGGACCAGGGAAGGTGAGGTTGCACACCAGCTCTGCCTCAGGACACTTACTTGAGGACCTCATTGGGGCTGATTGCAAGACATTGCTGAAGACATTGCAAACCAAATCGCTTGGTGCATTGGCCGATATCCTTCAGTTGCTGGCTGGAAGCATGGTGGAGTCCAGCTTCAGTCTCGCACAGAGCTTTCCCCACTGCACCGGCACTTCCAGACTGGCCTACGATGGAACAACTGCTCATCCGTGTCTCAGTCTCTACTGGAACACAGGCAGAGGCCTCCCACTGTTATGCAATTGTCATGCAATCCTTGGAAACTGACGGTCAGCTGTTGTCACAGTTACTGACCTCAAAAGGATGTGCAGCCTTGCCCCACAGTTCAACAACCAATCAAATGACAAGATACACTGGCATGCTGCCCCAGGGGTGGTAATACCTTCATTGTGTATGAACTTGTCGACTTCTCTTGGGGTGAAAGCATTCAGTCTCCAACAGCTGACATTCTGCTAGTGCCTCTCAGTTAGTTAACCCAGACTGCTTCAGCCCAAAGCCAGGTCTTCCACACTGCAAGTTGCTCAGGGCTATGGCTATCCTCCCTCCAGTGTAATTCATTTTCCAAAGGCTGTTGCAGAAAATCTTAAGATTAAAAAATATAATATTCCTGGATAGGAAATAGGCTAAATAATGGGAAACAGAGGGTAGGCATAAACGGCTCATTATTTGGTTGGCAAGATATAACAAGTGATGAGCCACAGGCATCAATGCTCAATTTTATATAAATAATTACATCATTTATATAAATGATCATCAGGAAGGGACCAAGGATATTTACTGATGCCACAAAAATAGCTAGGCAAGTAACCTGTGAACAAGACATCAGGATGTTCCAAAGGAATAGATCTACCAAGATCTGAAGTTTAGTGTAGGAAAATGTGAAAATATCCATTTTGGTAAGAAAAATAAAAAAAAACATTATCTGAATGGATTGCAGAGCACTGAGATGCAGAGTGATCTGAGCATTCTAGTGTGTAAATCACCAAAGTTAGTATGCAGTTTCAGCAAGTAATTAGACAAGCTAATTCATTATTGTTTACTGCAAGAGGAATTCAATACAAAGGTAGGAAGATTGTGCTCCAGTTATATAGAGCATTTGTGAGTCAGCATGTCGAGTACTGTATGTAGACGAGGAAGGATATAAATGTATTTGAGGGATTTCAGCAAAGCTGTGCTAGATGAATATCTGGAATGGCAGATTGTCCAATGAAGAAAGGTTGGACGGGCTTGGCTTGTATCTACAGAAGTTTAGAAGAATGGGATGCAATTGAAGGTGGTTGAAATGTATATAATTCTTGTGGGTCTTTGATAGGATGGATGTGGAGACAATGTTTCCTCTTCTTCAAGAATCTAGAACGAGGGAGGTCACCTTTTAAAACCATAGGAACCCGTTTACACAAGGACAGTCATAAGTCTTTGGAACTCTCTTTCTCAAAAAAGAAATAAAAAGTAAAATGTGGCAGCAGAGTCTTTGACTATTTATATGACATGGAGTAGATAAACTCTTGATATGCAAGGGGTGAAAGTTGAAAGGTAAAGAGGTTGGGTAATCAGATCAGTCATTATCTTATTGAATGGTGAAGCAGGTTCGAGGGGCCAAATGGCCTGCTCCTGTTCCTAATTTGAATGCTCAGATGTTCCAGCAGACATGCTGCAATCATTGAGTCAGTAGCACTGTACAGGAAGATGACACCAGGCAGAGAATGCCCTGTAATGGCTCAGGACAAGCAGCATGTGGAGGAGTTCCCAGAAGGCCAACCACAGCAAGGATGAAAGGCATGAGCATCCCAGTCCTCAGCAGAGGAAATGGAGCCGGCTACCTCTACCTCACACTCACCACTGTGAAGTGAACATGGATGTGAGGTGTCAAACCACTAATCACACTTTTTATGTTACATTGGTTACATTGAAACCTTCTCTATCGTTTTGTCATTTAATAACAGTTAGTCATGATTTCAATTAGACACATATGTTTTTAATGCTTCTTACTAAAACTACAAGTTGGGTTGGGGGAATGGGAGGGGCGATATGAGGCTGGATGTGGTAGAGTGCAGGGGAAGTGGTAACTTCTCAATAATGCCTCCTTCATCCTCCTGATCTTTCATGATTTCCTCCTCACCATCATCCACTGAGGAAGAGAGGGATTCTGGGTCCTGTTATTCTTTCAGCTCCAGACTGCCTTGTATATCCCTTTTGTGCATACACAACACAGAACAGCCTGACTGATCCTTGTGTGAGGGTTCCAGTGGATCCTTGCAGGTTTGATTCAAGAGTTGGCTCTGCTCATTGTATCTTTCTGCATCTGTGCTTGGGTTTCGGGTGGGCTCAAGTGATCACTTCCTCAGAGCATACCTCGCTGTTTGTTGGAGACATACCGAACAAAAGGAAGATGCTTGTTATTATAGGGGGTCAATCATCTCAGGTCCAGGATATCTCTGCAGAAGTTCCTCAGTGTACTGTCCTGGACTCAACTATCTTCAGCTGCTTCATCAATGATGCTCCTTCTATCATAAGGTCAGAAGTGGGATGTTCACTGATGATTGCACAATGTTCAGCACTATCCATGTCTCCTCCGATACTGAAGCAGTCCATGTTCAAATGCAACAATATCCAGGCTTGGGCTATCAAGTGGCAATTAACAATTATCCCACAAAATGCCAGACAATGACCATCTCCAATAAAAGATAATCTAACTATAATGTTTAATTGCATCACTATCACTGAAACTCCATTACCAACATCCTAGGGGTTACCACTAACCAGAAACTGAACTGGACTCACCACACAAATTTAGAGATTCTAAGAGCAGGTCAGGGGATAGGAATCCTGCAGCGAGTAACTTACCTCAATCAGAAGAAGTATTTTCTGTGCAGGAACATGGTTAGCTGGACTGTTGTTGTATTGACGACAGCAATAGAACAAATTCCAATGCCCTCTCAGCCTTTGCTAACTACTCTGTGTTACAATGTATGTAGACCACCCAGTCCTCCAGGATAGGGCATCTATGATCTACTAGGTGGCTGGTGAGTTGCCAATTGTGTCACGCCGGATGATCTCCTCAGCAGCTTCAGATAAGGACTGTGCACCCTCCTTCAGCACTGGCACTTTGTCATTTGACTCATGGGCATTGTACCTAATGTCTGAGTATCATCTTGTTTCCCTTGTAGCCCCTTGCCTTTGGACATCCCCCCCAAAATGGGTAGGTGCATCTGCCGCAGCTCTTCCTCAGAGCCTCTCTGGTATCAGAGGAACCTGCTCCCATTTCCGGTGCTCACTTACCAGCGAGAAGACCCTGTGAAGGCTCCTGTCATTCCCAGTTGACAAAGACCATTATTTTCTGTGATGGGAACCCTGTGCCATTGGTTGAGAAGCTGGGCATTGTTTTCTGGTTTAAGTTTGTTGATCACAGCAGACATTAGCTCCCATGGCTCTTCATCATGTTCATGACAATTATACTCTGATGTCTCTCAGACTGTGCATGTCCCCCGGTCCTGCTCAACGACAGTTTCAAACTGCTCTTTTGAGGCCAGCTATTGAGCTCGACAGTGAAGTCATCATGCTCATTAACTGTTAACAAGTTAACCAGAGCTATGCTGGTTTCAGCCCTCCCTTTGAAAGATGGATCATGTTCTGGAGGTAGGGAGGCAATTTTCAATTTTCATCAACAGCCATGGTCTCTCCCAGTGGCAACTGAACATCAAACCCTGAGAATATGCGAGAAAGAAGATAACACTTGAATTGTGGAAAACACCAGCTAGTGTGCTGGGTGTGCTTCTGGTTAGCACTTTCAGGAAGGATATAGTTGCACCAGACAGAGTACAAGAAGAATTGATGAAAATAGTGCCAGGAGGAGAGTATGTTTGCCACAAGCAGAGATTAAATAGCTCAGGGTAGTTTTCTTTGGACGAGAAGAAGTGGAAGACAAATGCAATGGAGGTGTCTAAAACTTTGAGGGCCCAGATCAGGTGATCAGGATGTACCCGTTTCTATTAACAGTGAGTTCAATAAGATTTACAGCAATTGATAAAACAGAAGGAATATTTCTTTCACCCACTGTCTTAAAGGGCAGAAATGCATCAAATCTTTTAAAAACTTGCAAATGTACCAGGAAGGGTGTAACTGACTGGGCTATGGATGAAGAGTTAGAAAATGTAATTACACAGAATAGCTCTGTGCACTGATGTATATGGAAAATAAAGAGCATGAAAATATGGGAAGGGTTAAAGCATGAAGACCACTGGCAATTTGTGATCTGTGAAAGGCAAGATGGAATAAAAATTGTGGAACATTCTTACACCTATTAGCAGAGTAAGGTTAAGGCTGAAAGGTCACTATGGCGTGAAGAAATAACACAAGTTGTGGGCGGCATGGTGGCACAGTGGTTAGCACTGCTGCCTCACAGCGCCTGAGACCCAGGTTCAATTCCCGCCTCAGGCGACTGACTGTGTGGAGTTTGCACGTTCTCCCCGTGTCTGCGTGGGTTTCCTCCGGGTGCTCCGGTTTCCTCCCACAGTCCAAAGATGTGCAGGCCAGGTGAATTGGCCATGCTAAATTGCCCATTGTGTTAGGTAAGGGGTAAATGTAAATGTAGATGTAGAGGTATGGGTGGGTTACGCTTCAGCGGGGCGGTGTGGACTTGTTGGGCCGAAGGGCCTGTTTCCACACTGTAAGTAATCTAATCTAAGTAATCTAAAAAAAAAGTAATAAAGCAAGTGTTATTATGACAGGATTGGGACTGTAAATATTTGGGACATGACATTAAAATATCTAATTAATAGTAGAGTCAGCTTGAGACAGGAGACTATTGTAATAGATGGAACAGCTAAATGTCTATCATGACGGGTTAGTTTGCAATGGAAGATCACTGTAGTAGAAGTGATAATAAATATCTAATCATGACATTAGGAAAATATTAAGTAGGGTCTGGAATGAAAGACCATTGTAGCAGAGTTAGCAATAAATATCTAATTGTAACATTAGAATAACATTAAGTAGAATGTACAACTAAAGAGATAAGGGGAACTAACATCACTGGTTTATTGTGTAGCTAAAGTGAGGTACTTTGATGAATATAGTTGGACATGCTGATAAGCTAACAGAAACATGATTAAAAAAATATAAAAATCCACAGACCCTAAGGTTCATGGGCATTTGAGAATCTGCTTTCTCCGTGTCACAGTTTTTTGTTTGCAAATAAAAGACCTACTTCTTGAAGAACTCTCTGCGTCTCCTGGTGGTTCTCGTATGTTTTTTCCACAATGTGATGGGTTGTATGGTGTCCTTTGTAGCACCAATCTGTCTATGTTTCTAGGAAGGGCTGTTTCCTCTGAGCTTTGGCCTCTATTATGGTTGAACATAGAGATAAAAACCTTAGTCTTATTCTGAAAAATATATACTTTTTTGCCTTATTTGCTCTCTGTTTGATTTCAGAAATTTTATGTAAATGTCCTGTTTACAATCTCGTAGTACTGTGTCTGTGTTCATCTTCTGTTGAGCAATGTAAAAACAATGACTGCAGATGCTGAAAATCAAATACTGGATTAGTGGTGCTGGAAGAGCACAGCAGTTCAGGCAGCATCCAACGAGCAGCGAAATCAACGTTTCGGGCAAAAGCCCTTCATCAGGAATAAAGGCAGTGAGCCTGAAGCATGGAGAGATAAGCTAGAGGAGGGTGGGGGTGGGGAGAGAGTAGCATAGAGTACAATGGGTGAGTGGGGGAGGAGATGAAGGTGATAGGTCAAGGAGGAGAGGGTGGAGTGGATAGGTGGAAATTCCTGTTGGGAAGGTATCTTGCAGAAATCCCTAACTGGGCAAGTCATTCTTGCAACAGCACAAACAGAAGGTCTGTGTCTCCATGAGCAGTGAGAACAACAGACGTGAAGGAGCCCCTTTACATAACAATGGCAGCCTTGAAAATGTGGTAAATTATTCCAGTTTCACTTCCTTACTGATAATGATCACCTACTGACCACGGCAGTTCAGGGAGTTTATTGCACCTAATAACCACATGGGTGGCATGGTGGCACAGTGGTTAGCACTGCTGCCTCACAGCGCCAGAGACCCGGGTTCAATTCCCGCCTCAGGCGACTGACTGTGTGGAGTTTGCACGTTCTCCCCGTGTCTGCGTGGGTTTCCTCCGGGTGCTCCGGTTTCCTCCCACAGTACAAAGATGTGCAGGTAAGGTGAATTGGCCATGCTAAATTGCCCAAAGTGTTAGGTAAAAGGGGTAAATGTAGGGGAATGGGTGGGTTGCGCTTCGGCGAGTCGGTGTGGACTTGTTGGGCCGAAGGGCCTATTTCCACACTGTAATGTAATCTAATCTAATTAGATTGACCTCTAAAGTTGCAAAACACAACTTTCAGTGAGCACAGAACCTAATGCACTCTGATTCTGTTCATGCTCTCAATTTAATAAAGATGTTTGAGGCCTCAGTTTCTGCTTTTCGCAGGAAAATATTACCTCAAATACTCCTACCACCGCAGTGTAAGTACAGAGATTTATAAACATGAAAACAGCTGCTTAATGGCTGCTGCAGTAATAAGGCACACAATTTGGTTCTAACTGCTGATTGCAATAATTTAAACTTATCCCGAGGTGTTAAACCAGACTTTTGGCAGGTTTTGTTCTGAAGTGTTGTATGAGATACAATTTTCACAAGGCAGGATGTGCGGGATTTTCACACCCACTGCCCGGTGAATTTCTGGAATGTGCTGGCTTTTTGGTACACAATAGAATGGTGCAGGTTGTTTCAGGGTCTGATGAAGCAGGTACATAGGAAGTCCTCATGAAGAAGATCCTGTAGAAAAGGTGTGTACTGTACGGGTCTCCTCTGCCTCTTCTATCTCCTTCTCACTCTTTCCTACAGCTGCTGGTATTGCTTTTCTTGAACTCACGTCCTTGTGCCACTCCTCTAGCAAGTGACCTATGAGCAAGAACTCTCTTTGTCTTGCTAAATTCTGCACAATGTTGGGGTAACAGCAGAGAATCCTTTCAGGTGAAGCGTTCACAAAATTTCCAGAAGCAGTTTTGCTGATGGGTTGATGAGGTCTTGACAAAGTGTCCCAGAAAGCCTTCTGAGGTGTTTTTGAGGCCCCTCTCATCACTCCAGCACCACACGACACAAAATCATGAGGATCCTTTGAGTAGCAACCAAAATGCAGTCAGTTCTGCTATAACTCGACAGTTCTCGTGCAATCCCATGTTTTAAGAAAATTGTCTAACAGCAGCACCATTTAATGGGACCAGAATCGTGCTATAACTTATGCACGCTTTAAAAGTTCACACTTTAGAAACAGTGTTCCCAGTTCGTCTATTCCGTTGTGGCGAATTTGCATTAAGGAAATGCGTGTTATAGCAGAACTCAACATCAAAGACTTGTTTTCTTTCAAGCAAAGAGAAGCAACGAGCTCCAGCCAGCAAAAGGCCATGAATGATAACAGGCAATGTATATCGTCATTAATTGTTTAGTAAGTCTTCATGCAGCTGGCTTATACTTTGACCTCACTTTGGAGGACCATTAGCACCTGAACACTTTAAAACGACCTGGCACTTGACGTTCATTGGGACAATCTCCATTCCATCGGAAACAGAGAGTTCTGGTGGTACAGTGGTAATGACCCTACCTCTGAGGCAGGGGTTTAAGTCCCACTTGCTCCAGGGGTGTGTATCAGCACCTCTGAACAGGGTGATTGGAAAACATCTCCAATCTGAAACAGCCACAGAGTAGTATATTCTGCTTCCAAATTATAGTAGCTTGGAGTTCAGGTTAAGAATCCCATTCATGGCAACCAGACCTGGAGTTCTTGTGACACAGTGCTAGTATCCTGAGCTCTGAGTTAGAAGGCCTAGATTCAAGTCCCACCTGCTCTAAAGGTGTGCATTAATGTCTTTGAGGAGGTTAATAGAAAATGTGGACAGGGAGGTCAGAGCTAAATTTAGGGCATTGCCTGATGTTCCAATTACTGAACACACTGTCTTCAAAAGTGGGATAGGAGGGGGAAAGATTCCTTGTTTGTATTCACCTCCAAATGTTTAATTTCTGATGGAAAGCTAGGGAAAGTAGGGCAGAAGCCATGGATTCTGAGTCTTCATCTCATTGGGTTTTCCAGTAATCACTGAAGAAATAACCTGCCATTTTCCATCCTTCATCATCATAGTCAAAAGACAGATTCCAAACTCTCTCTCCCTCCTGGAGATTGAAGGGATGGGAAGACCAAAAAAATCTTAAATTGGTAAGCAGTGTCTTTCACTTACACATCCCAGGAATGATCAGCTGTGTGTGGACCTGAAAGGAACTGAAAGGGTTAATACTTCATTAACTGCAATAAGTGCCATCCACAATGAAGAAATCATGAGGATTTTGGGGGGCGCAAATAAAGTGGGATCCTGTGGGAGACAGACCCACTCTAGGTTCCCCCCAGCAGTCTTTATTGTAATATAGAAGCTACTCTTAAAACCCGTAATTAGTTGCACAGCGAAGTGATAAATAACACCCACTCCATGATGATCAGCTGGGATCTGAAGATTTAATTTATCAACACTAGTTCCCATGAGGTGAACATGCAAATTTCAAGGAAAACAGATCCGGCTACTGCCTGGGGACAGCGAACACGATAAAGCTCATGCAGCAAATTCCAACAGTGTAGAAAATGTCAAAGAACGACTGAAGACATTTCAGACACGATAAGAGACACAGAAGATATCTGCAGCATTAAGGCGGAGGAACAGACTGCATGGTGTGGCAATGGTCTGTGGGAGTTGTGCTGAGACCTGGCTTAGCTGCTCAGTGAACAGGCATTGGAGATTACATCAGTTATAACTGCAAAAAGCCCTGGTACAAAGGGGATTCTTCAAACAGTGCAGTCATTCAGGCTGAATCAGTGAAAATTTAATACAACACCTTACAGCTCGGACTGGCATTGGTGCCATAGCAGGAAGCACTGCTAGAGAAAATGAAACTAACAGGATCAGGAGAGAAACGCACGCACGAATATATGAGCAAGGAACAAGAGGAGGCCACTTGGCCCTTCATGAGTCCTCCACCATTCAGTAAGATCATGGTTAATCTGATTTTCACCTCAACTCTACATTCCAGTAGATCCCAGATAATCTTCGTAATCAAGAATCTATTTACCTCTACCTTAAGAATATTTAAAGATTCTGCATCCACTGCCTTTTGAGGAAAGCAATCCCAAAGACTCTCAAACTTTTGATAGAAAGCAAATGTTATCTCTGCTTAAAGGGGTAGCCCCTTATTTTGAAACCATGACCCATAGCTCTAGATTCCAACACAAGAGTAAATATCCTTTCCATGTCCACCTGGTCACATCTCCTCAGCTTCTTATGTGTTTCAATTAAGTCACCTCTGACTCTTCTACATTACTCCATGGGACAGAGGCCTCACCTGCCTGGACTTTCGTCATGAGGCAATTCACTTATTCCAAGTATTAGTCTGATCAAACTTACTCTGAACTGCTTCCAACACATTACCATCCTTCTGCAAATACGGTGAACAGGACTGTTACCAGTACCATTCGCAGTACTCCAGGTGTGGCCTCATCGATGTCCTGTATAACTGAGGCGTAACCTCCCTATTCATGCACTCAATTCCCCTTGCAATAAAACATAGACAGTGTCACAGAAACTATGGGGCAACTGCACGTGGATGCTCACTTGGAAATGTCTCGAAATCATTGCACCATGCATATAGTCCACACTGTGCATGTGTACAGAACAGGCACAACAGTGAAAGGGGAATCATTCAGAGCTGGACAGGGGTATGGTGCAGAGGGAAAAGGGGTGGAACTGGGGGTGAGAAAGAAAACACATGGAGTTGGAGGTGAGAGAGACTCAACAAGTCCGGGTTGGGGTAGAGAGACGTTCACATGAGGCTGGGAATGTGTGTATGTGTGTGAGAGCGAGAGAGAGAAAGCTAATCACCCCTCCACCCCTCGCCCTCACAGCCAGATCTCTTCTGACCAACCCTCATGGCCTCACCTCCAATCTCCATCTTCTCCTAAACTCCCCACACAGCTGGCCTAAAATCCTGTCATCCCCGGCCCGATCTACCCCTTCCCCATCCTGATCTCCCTCTGCTGTTATATCTCCCTGCACACACACACACACACCTTCCCCCGCCCCCGGCCTCAATCTCCCCTCTGGCCTTGTCCTTTTCCCTCAATTCAGGTCCTTCTCCAATCCTCTTCTTGTTCATGGTCACATCTACGAATGTGCATGTTTGTATTTGTACAAAATAGCACACATGCTGCGCAGCGTCAGCAAATGTAGTCTGAAACATATCATCCTATGAGCTTTCTTGATTATATGATGTACCTGCAAAACTGACTTTCTGTGATTCATGCACTCAGACACTCAACTCTCTGCATCTCAGAGCTCTGCAACTTCTTACCATTTAGATAATCTGCTTTTTAAAAGAAAAATTATTTCAGCCAAAATGGACAATTTCACATTTTCTCATGTTGTACTCTATTTGCCAGATCTTTGCCCCCTCACTTAACTCACACAATCCAAAAGTAGGGAACCAGTGAAATTATGAACACAAGTCATTTAAATTAGATACATATTGGCCAAGTTAAAGAAGAGAATGATTCTTTTTTTGAAGTGTTTACCAGATGACTCCATTGCACTTGCAAAAGGTGGGAAATCTCTTCCACGAACATGAACGTTTGGAATTCTCAATTATAACTGCTAAACCTCCATTAGAGTTAAGAGTGAGAAAACCATCCAGAACATCAGCAAGCATAGGCAAGTCACCATTACTGCAAAATCAAACTCTTGCAATAAAACAAAATACTTAACTACATTAGAAAGCCTTGTTTCAGATAAACATATTTCCAGGAAGATTTAATTTCGGAGATGGCCAGGTAGACCACAAATTGGACAAAAATGATTCTTGAGATGTAGAATAACTGGATACTAAGTCAGAGCTAAACAAGTGAATACACATTTGTACACAATTGGGAGTATAGCAAAAAATGTTATTATTGCTCACAGAAGAAAAAATTAGCAATAGAGGTACTTAAAGCTTTTGACAAATCATTCCAATGTCAGAATTAACAAAATTCTTGAAAGAGCAAAATTTTACAGAAGATTACATTATCTGGGGATCCATAAATGCCTTCATCTGTACTGACCCTATAGCGAGACATGACTATGGTGACTTAAAGTCAAAATTCATAACAAATCGATTTGTTCGAGGCATGATTGTTCAGTTTTAATCAGACTTAATACTTGCCAAAGAAGATTTTACTCCAGAGAAAATGATTAAGATAGTGCAGCAGAGCTCTGGAAGTGATACAGATCACTCTTAAGGTGTATAAATCAAAATCTGTTCAATTCTTAAGATACAGGACCACAAAGGGCACACAGGATAAATCAATGCAGTGGGGAAGACAGATGCCAAGTATTAAAACATGCAACCACAACTATCAGGTGCAAACACTACCCAGGTATAAAACCTTCTTCATTGCAGAACAGATTTTCATTTCAATCTCCATTAAAACCGAATGTTTTCATTGTAAAATAATAGGCCACGCTCACAAGCAGCACACAGCCATAGAAAAGCAAAAGACCTGCAGCAAAAGGTGTAGATAAAATACAGTCTCCAGTAGAAGACAAACACAAATATTTGGCAAGTTACATTTATGTCAATGGTCATCTTATAAATTTCAAGTTAGACCATGAGCACAAGTATTAGTATGTTATCAGGCAGTGAGCCTTGTTTGACCAATCTCTGCTTATACGGGATGGCACGGTGGCTTAGTATTTAGACTGCTCCCTCACAGTGCCAGGGTCCAGGTTCGATTCCAGCCTCAGGTGACTGTGTGGAGTTTGCACATTCTCCTCGTGTCTGTGTGGGTTACTTCCAGGTGCTCTGGTTTCCTCCCAAAGTCCAAATATGTCCAGGTGAGGTGAATTGGCCTGCTAAATTGCCCATAGTGTTCAGGAATGTGTAGTCCAGAGGGGAAATGTAGAGTAATAGGGTAGGGGAATGGGTCTGGGTGGGATACTCTTCGGAGAGTTGGTGTGGACTTGTTGGACCAAATGGCCTGTTTCCACACTGTAGGGATTCTATTATCTAATCTTATATATGACAGAAATGTAACTGTATTATCTTGGAGGCATTGTACTTAACATTAAACGTGTGCAACTCTGTCTCTCTCTCTCTCTCTTTCTCTCTGTCTGTCTGTCTCTGTCTAGCTCTCCCCACACCCCCCACCTGTTGTACATCTTTGTTTATTTCCTATCCTTAGTGTTGTAAGTTGCAGCAGTTCATGTGTCCATATGTACATTTAATTTCAGCATGCTGATTTGAGAAGGGTATTAGGTTGTCTCTGCTAGAAGTGAAATATATACCCACATTGACAAGAGACAACATTATGCTTAGCTATGCTGCTCTACAGTTGACTAACTTATTAACTTTCATATGAAAGAGATGATTTCAATTTGATCCTGGTGGCAATCATGAAACGTAGGAATGAAGTACTGCAAAATGTGGGGAGCTAGCGGATGTCTCCCTTGTGGAATTCTGGAGGAGCTTCATTTGTATCAACGTTTATATTGGCTTTAAGGGTGATACAAAAAGCAAGTGTGTATCATCTTACATTAGTCAATTTGTTCTTTCCATGGGATGTGGGCATCGCTGGCAAGGTTAGCATTTTCAGCCATTTCAGGGGGCAGGTCAGAGTCAAATACAATGCTGTGGATCTAGAGTTAGATGTCAGCCTGATCAGATAAGGGTGGCAGATCTTCTTCTATAAAGAGCATTAGTGAACCAGATGCGTTTTAAACAAATGAGTGTTTTTCATGGTCAACATCACTGAGACTAGCTTTATTTTTCACATCTGTGTGTTGAATTTACTTTCCACCAGCTGTTATGGTGAGATTTGAATGCATGTTTCTAGACCATTATTCCCTGGATACAAGCTTCCCATCAGAAAGATGTTGAGAAACTTGAAAGGGATCAGAAAAGATTTACAAGGATATTGCCAGGGTTGGAGGATTTAAGCTACAGGGAGAGGTTAAATAGGCTAGGGCTGTTTTCTCTGGAGCATAAGAGGCTGAGGGGTGACCTTATAGAGGGGTTTATAAAACCATGAGGAGCATGGATAGGATAAATAGACAAGGTATCTTCCCTGGGGTTGGTGGAATCCAGAACTAGAGGGCATAGGTTTAGGGTGAGAGGGGAAAGATATAAAAGAGACCCAAGGGGCAACTTTTTGACACAGAGGCTGGTACGTGTATGGAATGAGCTGCCAGAGGAAGTGGTGGAGGCTGGTACAATTGCAACATTCAAAATGCATTTGGATAGATATATGAATAGGAAGGGTTTGGAGGGATATGGGCAGTTGCTGGCAGGTGGGACTAGATTGGGTTGGGATATCTGTTCACATTGACAAGGTGGACTGAAGGGTCTGTTTCCATGCTATACATCTCTATGACTCTATGACTCTATAATTCAAACTACTCTCCAACATAAGGGACACCTAATATTAGTAAACATAGGTGGGGCCAGTGGTCTAATGGGTAGTGCATCTGACATCAGATCCAACGGTTATAGGTTCAACTCCTGCTTGGCTCGAGTGGAATTGGCACCTTAAGAGAATTCAAAACTGTCTGTGTTTCTGAAAATGTTGACTTATACTTTGGGTGACATAGTAGCTCAGTGGTTAGCACTGCTGTCTCACAGCACCAGGGACCCAGTTTGGATTCCACCCTTGAGCGACTGTCTGTGTGGACATGATTTGGAGATGCCTGTGTTGGACTGGGGTATACAATGTTAAAAATCACACAACACCAATTTATAGTCCAACAGGTTTATTTGGAAGCACTAGCTTTTGGAGTGCTGTCCCTTCATCAGGTGGTTGTGGAGTATTAGATCATAAGACATAAAATTTATAACAAAAGTGTACAGTGTGATGTAACTGAAATTATGTATTGAAAAAGACCTGGATTGTTTGTTAATTGCTCATCTTTTAGAATGACCATGTTGGTTTCAATTCTTTCGTTTGTAAATTGCAAAACTTTTTTAAAAGTTGCATTCTCAACTGAACTTTAACAATTGGTGCCATGTCGGCCCAGATAATGCATTTAAGGGGTGAGCTGCCCTGTGTGAGACTGTCTGTGCCACAATGATCAGACTGGTTCTAATCTAAAAAATGGATGGACACAACACAACAATCAACAGACAGGAGTGTTCCCTCCCAGTCGGAGAACACTTCAACGGTCCAGGACATTTGACCTCGGCACTTCGGGTGACCATGCTCCATGCTACCAAGCAGAGGCTGATAGCCAAGTTCGGTACTCATGGGGATGGCCTCAACCAGGACCTTGGGTTCATGTCACACTATGGGTGACTCCACTGCACTATATACACACACAGATGGACACACACACACACACACAACACTCCTACAGACCCATACACTCACACTCTCTCATAAGCTCACGCACACACTCCCACAGTCACACACGCACCCTCTCACAGACTTATACCCCTTTACACTCACACAGACATACACACACTCTCTCACAGGCATGTATAACCCCTGTACCACCCGCCCCCACCTCACCCCTAACCCCCACCCCCACCCCCCACACCCCACACAAACATATAAGTTTAGGGGGAAAATTTGTGCTTGCAGAATTACATTTTACTCTGCTCAAAAACTACATGAATCTATGTAAGATTCTGTTAAGCTATTTTTTAGATTAGAATCAGTCTGACCATTGTGGCACAGATAGTCTTATGCAGGGCAGCTCACTCCTTCAATCTGAGCCAAAGTGACATCAATTGTTAAAGTTCACTTGAGAATGCAACTTTAAAAAAGGTTTGCAATTTACATATGAAATAACTGAAACCAACATGAATGTTCTAAAGGATGAGAGACTTAACAAACAATCCAGATCTTTTTTCAATATACAATTTCAGTTACATCACACTGTAAACTTTTGCTATAAATTCTGTGTCTTACGATCTTATACTCCAAAACCACCTGATGAAGGACCAGCACTCCAAAAGCTAGTGCTTCCAAATAAACCCGTTGGACTTTAACCTGGTGTTGTGTGATTTTTAACTTTGACTATGTGGAGCTTGCACATTCTCCTCGCATCTGTGTGGGTTTCTCTGGATGCTCCAGTTTCCTTCCACATTCAAAGGTGTGCATATTACATGGATTGGTCATGCTATATTACCGATAGTCTACAAGGATATGCGGGCTAGATGGTTTCGCCATGGGTTACAGAGATAGGATAGACAGGTGGGTCTGGGTGGGATGCTCTTCAGAGGGTTGGTGTGGACTCGATGGCTAGAAAAGTTTGCAGAGGACACCAAAATTGGAGGTGTAGTGGGCATTATTTCAGATTACAACGGAATCTTGATCAGATGAGCCAATGGCTGAAAAGATGGAGTTTAACTGAGATAAATGTGAGGTGCTGCATTTTGGGAAAGCAAATCTTAGCAGGACTTATACACTTAATGGTAAGGTCCTAGGGAGTGTTGCTGAACAAAGAGACCTTGGTGTGCAGTTTCATAGCTCCTTAAAAGTGGAGTCTCAGGTAGATAGGATAGTGAAGAAGGTGTTTGGTATGCTTTCCTTTATTGGTCAGAGTATTGAGTACAGGAGTTGGGAGGTCATGTTGCAGCTGTACACGATGTTGGTTAGGCCACTTTTGAAATATTGTGTGCAATTCTGGTTTCCTTCCTATTGGAAAGATGTTGTGAAACTTGAAAGGGTTCAGAAAAGATTGACAAGGATGACAATTGACAATAGACAATAGGTTCAGGAGTAGGCCATTCTGCCCTTCGAGCCTGCACCACCATTCAATATGATCATGGCTGATCATCCTCAATCAGTATCCTGTTCCTGCCTTATCTCCATAACCCTTGATTCCACTATCCTTGAGAGCTCTATCCAACTCTTTCTTAAATTAATCCAGAGACGGGGCCTCCACTGCCCTCTGGGGCAGAGCATTCCACACAGCCACCACTCTCTGGGTGAAGACGTTTCTCCTCATCTCTGTCCTAAATGGTCTACCCCGTATTTTTAAGCTGTGTCCTCTGGTGCGGCACTCACCCATCAGCAGAAACATGTTTTCTGCCTCCTAGTGTCCAATCCTTTAATAATCTTATATGTCTCAATCAGATCCCCTCTCAGTCTTCTAAACTCAAGGGTATACAAGCCCAGTCACTCCAGTCTTTCAGCGAAAGGTAGTCCCGCCATTCCAGGAATTGACCTCGTGAACCTACGCTTCACTCCCTCAATAGCCAGAATGTCTTTCCTCAAATTTGGAGACCAGAACTGCACACAGTACTCCAGGTGTGGTCTCACCAGGGCCCTGTACAGCTGCAGAAGAACCTCTTTGTTTCTATACTCAATCCCTCTTGTTATGAAGGCCAGCATGCTATTAGCCTTCTTCACTACCTGCTGTACCTGCATGCTTACCTTCATTGACTGGTGTACAAGAACCCCCAGATCTCTCTGTACTGCCCCTTTACCTAAATTGATTCCATTTAGGTAGTAATCTGCCTTCCTCTTCTTGCCACCAAAGTGGATAACCATACATTTATCCACATTAAACTGCATCTGCCATGCATCTGACCACTCACCTAACCTGTCCAGGTCACCCTGCAATCTCCTAACATCCCCTTCACATTTCACCCTGCCACCCAGCTTAGTATCATCAGCAAATTTGCTAATGTTATTACTAATACTATCTTCTATATCATTAACATATATTGTAAAAAGCTGTGGTCCCAGCACTGATCCTTGCGGTACCGCACTGGTCACTGCCTACCATTCCGAAATGGAGCAGTTTATCACTACTCTTTGTTTGCTATCAGCCAACCAACTTTCAATCCAAGTTAGTACTTTGCCCCCAGTACCATGCGCTCTAATTTTGCTCACTAACCTCCTATGTGGGACTTTATCAAAAGCTTTCTGAAAGTCCAGGTACACTACACCTACTGGATCTCCCTCGTCCATCTTCAGAGTTACATCCTCAAAAACTTCCAGAAGATTAGTTAAGCATGATTTCCCCTTCATAAATCCATTCTGCCTCTGACCTATCCTGTTACTACTATTCAGATGTGTCGTAATTTCATCCTTTATAATAGACTCCAGCATCTTTCCCACCACTGAGGTCAGACTAACTGATCTATAATTTCCTGCTTTCTCTCTCCCACCTTACTTAAAAAGTGATACAACATTAGACACCCTCCAATCCGCAGGAACTGAACCCGAATCTATTGAACTCTGGAAAATAATCACCTATGCATCCACGATTTCTCGAGCCACCTCCTTCAGTACCCTGGGATGTAAACCATCAGGCCTCGGGGACTTATCAACCTTCAGACCTAACAGTCTCTCCAACACCAATTCCTGGCAAATATAAATTCACTTAAGTTCAGGTCCTTCAGCCACTGTTACCCCAGGGAGATTGCTTGTGTCTTCCCCAGTGTTGCCAGGGTTGGAGGATTTGAGTTATAGGGAGAGGCTGAACAGGTTGGAGCTGTTTTTCCTGGAGCATTGGAGGCTGAGGGGTAACCTTAGAGAGGTTTACAAAATCATGAGGAGCATGGATAGGATAAATTTACAAAGTCTTTTCCCTGGGGTGTGGGAGTCCAGAACTAGAGGGTATAGGTTTAGGGTGAGAGGGGAAATATATAAAAGAGACCTAAGGTGCAACTTTTTTACACAGTGTGTGGTGTGTGTATGGAATGAGCTGCCAGAGGAAGTGGTGAAGGCTGGTACAATTACAACATTTAAGAGGCATCTGGATGGGTCTATGAATAGAAGGAGTTTGGGGGGATATGGGCCAGGTTCTGGCAGATGGACTACATTGGGTTGGGATAGCTGTTGACATGGATGAGTTGGACTGAAGGGTCCATTTCCATGCTGCACATCTCTATGACTCAGTGACTCTCATAGCCTGCTTCCATGGTGTAGGATTCTTGGATAAACATGCTCCCAAACAGGAATCCTCACTCCTAAGTAGACAGGTATGTGTTGACTTCAATCTCATTCTAAAGCAGAAAGGGGTCAAACAACAAGATGTCAAGGAATAGCCTGTCAAGGAATAGTTGGCTGTAGTATGGCCAGTAGGAAATGTTGCAGATTTCCATACGTTCATGGGTAACCAGTATATGAATTCAGTATGCCCTGAAGTTAATTACATTGGAATAAGAAATTTGTTTCACTTCATCGGTGAGATTTAAAGCTGTGATTATACTCACTCAGCAGAACTGTTTTCCATTCCTATTAACATTAATTGATAGTTCAGATTCCAAGTGTCAAGAAGCTTCAAGAAAATGGTGAACAAAGTAGCAGCAACCGAACAGCAAATCCCAGTCAAGATTATTGAAGCATCTGCAATTCGATTACGTCAGATTGCAACATAACAACTAGTTATAACAAATTCAAGTCACACATTAGATGACGAGGAAGGGACAAATTCAAATGCAATACCTTCCTACCTTCCAAAGAAGAATCTTCAACAAGCATAATGATATCACCTCAAGCAAGAAGGAGTCTTCAGGTAACCACAATTAAAGAACAAAAATCCGCTGGTGCAAGTTGTAAATGTGGTGAATTCTAACGTGGGGGTAGATGGGGTAGTGACAATATAATAATATAAACAAATTCATGGCAATAATAGTCAAACAAAAAGAGCTGTTACATATAGGTTCTGAAGGACCCCCAGTAGTTTACTGTAGAAGACTTTTTGTATTAGACCAGAAGATGGCTATCCCTTGCACACAGTAGACCACGTAAGCTAGAAAGAACCCACAAGTATAGAAGATAAAAAATGCAGAACATGCACAAGTATCCTGGGAGTTGGATGCCTTCTGGCTACTATTTGGAAACAGAACATTTCACACTGCAGATGAATTTCCACCCCTTCACCAACTCCGAGTCATAGCCACAACAAGATGTCAGCCTGAAAACCTAAACCATGCCAAAGCACTCTTCAGGCATATCTGACAGACCTTAATCCTTGTTCAGGGAAACACGAGGATTTAACTTCGTAAATAGCAACATATATAGTGTTGCCAAAACGGCGATTAGAGGGATAAATTATAAATGAACAAGTTGACCAAGTGAATCCAGTTTCAGGCTGTAAAGATTAAAATGGGATTTATCCTCAGGTGCAAGGATTTCATGAAAGTAATGTGTACGGTTTGTTTGGGAACTCTGTGGGCACAAAATCCAGGGACAGTCCGATATTCTGAAAACATCAAGAAATACCCATTATGTGAAAATCAGTTTGATAATGATCTTATTGATCTGCATCAATCCCAGAAACAGATTGAAGTCACATCGTTCTGTATTTCAGTTTGCTCCATGTTCAGGATTTCTAGCAGAAAGTCAGCCCAACTTCATATTATCAAGAGACTTCCAGGGAATGTATTAAATAAGTGAAGTTGAGCTGCCTGTAAAATCTAATGTCACATGACGGGAGCTGGGGACCAAGTTAATCATCTGTGTCACACTTGGGTAATCCAATGCCTCAGCAAGACAGGTCGGCATTACTCCAGGGTGCTGTTTGATTAATAAACCAGCCTGTGTTAATGAAATGACTTTGAGAGGCTCGGCTTGTTATTGACAGCGAAGCTTATCCCACGCTGTTCCAGGCAACTATAGAAGCAAATGTCAAGCAAGGTAGAGTGACCACAGCTGGGCGTGCTGCAGGAACATACCAGAGGTGTGTGCTGACAAGTCTGCAAGGTTTTAGCTGCAGCAGATCCCCACATGCTTTGACTGACCAAAGCCCTGATTGTATCAAAGTTCGACCTGCTCCGTATGCACTTAGGAAGAAGCAACAAGAACGCCTCTAGATCCCTGATTACTGTGTAATTCGCTTCATGGTGATACGTCTCCCTGTCTTCATGCTGGACAGAACAACATCAATTTTGTTTTTAGACATAGCAAGCTTCCAGATGATGTGAATATGTGAGGTGGGTGCAAAAGGCCTATGTTTCAGGCTCAGGGGAATTAAATAATATTGTCTACAAGTCATCAAATGTGGGAAGGGTGCTTCATGGGAGGGACAATGGGAGTGTCAGTAGGGGCAGGCAGAGGAGTATCATTATACCTGAGAATGACATTTTAATGTAATTTTTCTAAATTCCCTCAATTTCCATTGACATTTTGATTGTTTTGTTACAGCACCCCACCAAACCATGAACCATCAATGTTTAGTTTAGAAAAGTAGAAAGGAGGATTGGAGACAATAGCTACCACATGCATTAACTGGTAATGGTTGGTTCCTCAGTGCCAATGGATAATTAATGCTCACCAAAGATTTGATGAAGGTTAATAGTGTGAGATCACTGAGATTGTAGGAGGGTGAATGACATGTTGGAGACGTACCTGAAGAATCTGACCCAAACTTAATTCTATTCAATGCAATTTTAATGAAAACAATGGGATTGCAAATCACAGATTTATGAGAAAGATTGCAAAGATTTTTTAATTAAACTTTTTTGAACAGCACATTAGTTCTGCAAAATATGGTCCTGGCTACAACTATGTTGATCTCTCCTGAAATAATAAAGAAAGGCAAATGTCATTTTCTCTATAGCTGCCATACTGCATTATCCCAGAAACAGTTCTCGATGCATCTGCTGGACCTAGTGAAGCCCAGAGACTGACAGAATGAATGAAGACTGTCAACTTCATATTTGAGTCTAACATACAAAGTCAAAGTCGGACCTGGGCTGTGAGGGGTGATCCATACAATAGGATAATTTCCCTCTACCAATCTACATCAGTTCTGAATGGTAACAGTAGAGGTGCAGGTCTGCAACACGTTCACAAGGACACAATGCTGAAGCCTGGCCCAGTGGTTAGCACTGCTGCCTCACAGCATCATGGACCTGGGTTCCATTCCACCCTTGAGCGACTGTCTGTGTGGAGTTTGCACATTTTCCCCGTGGATGTGTGGGTTTCCATTGGGTGTTCCGGTGTTTCCTCACAGTCCGAAGATGTGCAGGTTAGGTGGATTGATTATGATAATTGTGGAGTTATGTGGATGGAGGGATGCTGGGTTTGGGTGGGATGTTCTTTGGAGTCTCAGTTTAGGCTTGTTGGGCCGAATGGCCCTTTTGTGGGTTCTATGTTGGTGACCGTGAGACACTGCCATCTAAAATCCAGCATATGGGAGGAACTTCCAGCAGCTGCTGCACGCCAGAGGGAGAAGTAGCAATGAAAATCCCCCAAGGTAGCACAGGAGAATGCCTTAATCCTGAATATACAAACCTCACTATCTCTATTTTCATGCAACATAATGAGAGTAAAGAAATCCTGTGCCATCATTACCAAATGTGTCTCCAATTGGAGCAGGACATCCTTTCAGAAGAAATGGATGATGTGCTCTACTGAATGGTTATGCCAGTGGATTCTTCAAAGAAGCAGTGTGTTTCTCTCATTTGTCAGGCCAAAGTTACAAACAGGCATCACGGATGCAATTTTGACAAGATTGCCCCAATTTATACATTTCATCCATGACAAGGATTGGTCAAACAGCTGGGACAATCAGGGTACTATAGACTGAACACATATTTGTTTGAGAGCATCCTATCTGCAATGTGCAGAGTCCAGCAACTGAAAAGACTTTCACTCCAGCAATGTTCAGCTCCCCTGTGATGACAGATGTAAGATTCTGGAGACATGGACCAATTATCCTGGGAACTACCATGATGTATATGCAAAGGTTTTTGCATCCTTGCAACACTCTTAGGCATACAGGGAGCAGGGAAACAATAGCAGTCCCCCTTCATGCATGGCTTGAGGCATTTTTTTTAGGAAATGCCTTTAGGAAACTTCAGATATAAACAGAATGAAGCTGCAACTGTGCTTCCATAATTCCAACAGGGACATAGTAGAACAAAGATGGGGTTCTAATACCTTGACCACTCCTGTTTAGCCTTGCAATGTAAACCAGTGTCATAACTGAGAATCATATCCCTCAATCACCTGTGGAGTTTGAGAAATCTTCATCGCTGCATGTCTTCTTTTTAAACAAAGAGAAGATGCAGCCAAAATACAACTACAGATGTAAATACAATGGGTGTCTAGAGAGGAACCCTGTAATGCCACACCAGCAGGTGTCAAAGGAGGAAATGGACAACACACTGAATTGAAAACTCATGTCAATATCTCAGACTGTTAACACAACAAGATAAGAGACAAAACTGGGCAAGAGACATGTTAATGTTTTCTCTTTTGGGAATTCACAAAGTTTGGGGTTAAAAAAAATTACAACCCTGGTCAATGTGTGCTACTCCTATACATTCTTAGGTTTGAGCACAGGGATGCTGTAAAAGGTATTGTCAAAAAGTCAGCCCCTACCACCCTGCATTATACATATCGGGCTCTGTCACTTGGTGTGCTAGAAGCCAGTCAAAAGGAAACAAGGCAAGGGAACACTGTTCCATATTTGCAAGTTTCAATGAACACAGATAGGACACAAGAGTGTGGTAAATGAAATGAGAATCAACCTTGCCTATTCCTGCCTGTCTTTGGCTTTGCCCAAATCTAGTTAGCTCTTGGTTGATTAGTGGAAGCTCCTGTCTAAATTAGTGGGGATCATTGTTATGTATGCAGGAAGAGATGTGGAAACATGACCTGATTTTCAAATGTGGTTGATACTCATTTCAACCCATTTCCATAAGGTTCAGTTGTCAGAGGTGCCAGGGACATCCCTCTTGCAGTGACGCAAACAACTGTTATTGGGATGGTAGGTGCCACAATTTCCTTTCGTTGACTGTCCAAGGGCAAACGTGGTTGACAATGCCAGAAGATCAACCACTAATGAGTCTTAATGCCAACCACCTCTACTTAATGATATAAGCTTTCACCCTACAAGTTCCTAAAGTTACCATTGTTGTGGGGAAAATCACCAGCCTTGGAGTCAGAATTGAGGTTTAACGACAGAGTTTATCGTGCAAGGAAACATCGGAGCTCCAGGGAGAGAAAGACACCAAAGGCACAGTGGTCAGCTGTGCTTCTTCTCTCAACCTGGAGCACATGTCAAGATATTTTGATACATTTTATGATATAATAGGTCAGCGATGAGGTTATTGTCTCTGTAACATAGTTTGTTTATTGTAAACGTTGCAGAATCATTGATAGTTTCGATGCAGTCATTGTCAGTTCCAGCGCAGCCTTTGTTAATTTCAGCGAGGTCATTGTCAGTTTCAGTGCAGACATTGTCTGCACAGAAGTCCATTGCTGTAGTAACAGATGCTAATCGCTCTTCCTGAGAAAGACAATTATTTCAGTCCTGGTTATTGGCACTTTGTATTGAGTCCATAATCAAACAATTAGCATCTCTATCAAAGGTGTTGGCTGGACCCAAACACTTCAGCGGGCAGTATACACTACTCATGTAATTCCTTCCCCCACCTGCCTTAAACTAATCAATTAGGTTGTGAGTGCATTGTGCTGGCATTCTGGTGGTCCCACGTAGTATTTATGTTTGCTGCACTGTCTCTCTCCATATTGTGGTCCACTGACCATCTTGTGTATCAAGTGGCCAACTTATGGTTCAGTGGCCATCTTGTGTGTCTGTGTGCCTAGTGTCACCCTGCCCCATGCCATCTCCCATTTCACCATCTTGAAAATGTCCCACTTCTCCCACCTCTCTGTCTTCATTAGTTAGCCAATCCTCAATCCATACTAATATGCTATCTCCAATATTATGCAGTCTAGCTAAAGTATTAAGGGATACAGGCCAAAGCTAGGTTTATGGAGGTAGGACCCAGATCAGTCATGATTTCATTGAGTGATGGAACAGGCTTAAGGGGTTGAATGGCCCATTGCTGTTCCTATGTTGGCTGATGAAGTAGTCTAACATGTGATACCTTATCAAATGTCTTGCGAAAATCCATTTATATTCATCAACTGCTTCTCCTTTATCTATCCTATACACTATCTTTCACATACACACACACGCACACAGACACACACAGTCACTCTCACTCACTCACACACACACACACACACACACAGTCACTCTCACTCACACACACACACACAGTCACTCTCACTCACACACAACCAAGTACTCAGAATAAGCACATGTCCACACTGACACACACACACCCACATTCTCATGTACATGCTCACAGTCAGACACTCAGTTGTGCCACATACTGACACAGAAAAACACAAGCAAACATACTAACACACACATGCTCAAAAACATGTGCACATTCACACATCCATTCATGCTTGCATATACACACAGTCAGATATATTGACATACTCACAAGCTTACATTCAATCATACACGCACATAAATACACTCATTCATATACCTTCATTCATGAATGCTTTCACACACTCATTCCCTCAATCACATGCACACGTACCCACACACGCATTCAAACTGACACTCAGACACTTTTGTTCATACACTAGCTCACATACAGACACACAGACTTGCACATTCACACAGACTCCCAAGCGGTCATACACACACCTGAGTACACAGACACCCTCCCTCATTCACATTGACATACGCATGTCTATTGACGCACATACTCAGTTTCAGTTACTCACTCTCTTTCACACACACAGTCACACACACTCCATTGCAGAATTAAACCTAAATGCTAAATGTTGACTTTAGTAACAAGATTCCCTTCCACCCCCGGGGCAAAAATCCAAACAATAATGACATCTTGCATCACGTTTCTGTGCATTGAAAAGAATATTTTATCTGCAAGATGCATAAAAATTGTTTGACTTTTTTCTAACAGCTGTCTCAATAATATTTCTCAAGTTTGTCAGGCATTGACCCATTGCAGGATGAAGCAAGCTACCTCCATGAAAGGAGGATTCAGGTACTTGCTGCAGATCTGGTGGTAGCCCTTCCTCCTGTTACAAAACAAATTATTCAGCACCGGACACCAGTTATCTATCCTGTTAGCTTGCAGTTTCCTGTGCAGACATGGAATCGTGGGCATTTCCAATCAGATCTGTTCACTAGGACAGAGCATGAAGAGGGGAGAGAGGGCAATGCCTTCAGAATGAGAACAGCAGAGTTCTCACCTGCATCATTAAACAGCAATCTGAAGCCTTGCATATCACATTCATGCTGTGCCTGGATACCCAGACTGCTCTGAACACCTACAACAATCATAGATTCCACTACAGGAAGGATCGCTGTTGAGGATCAGGCAACAGGTACTAGTTGTGGGATTTTACATCACCCTAAGGAATGGGTTGTATGAGCCAAACCCACTGGCTGTTCATGAATCTCTATTTCATTCAAACGTGGAAGTTCAGTCAGGTATTCTACCTCCAGGGAATGTGAGCATTCAATCCATCCTGGAGGTCTTAGGGCATCAAGACGTGAACTATCAGTTGGGCACTCACATCTTTCGAGCTTTGTCAGGTGTACATACTGATTGTTGGAGAGAAACATCCTTCTTACCTGGATGTGTTCAGCTACAAGATAGTTTATCTCAGAGAAGTAATACACAGCTTCACTGAGTTTCCCTGAATGCCCCTTTTGTGAAGTGTTTATGTTATCAGTGCTGGAGGCAACCATTCACTCTGTCATCCTGACGTGATCAGCCACGATAGGAAGGTGGAGAGCAGTACTGGTTATCTCTCACAGGCTAAGGTCGAGAGGACGGAAGTACACATACACACAAACACACAGACACACAACGGCTGGCCTTGGTGATGGACGCACTGGGTCTGTGCACACAGCAGCAAAGTAATTTCCACCGCCTGCTGAGAGAAAATGAGCTGGAAGCACTGTCAGGCTGAATGTCTGCTTTCAGGATCAGGCCATGTGGAGGAAACAGCCTCACTTAATCAGTTTACTTACAGTGTGCAATCAGATCGTCGCACAAGCATGGAGCACTTTGCTGTGATTATGTAAATGGAAGTAGATTTTTCCTTTCCCTGGTGTGGTGAGGGCATTGGTGAGGGAGTTGGTAAAAATACAAAAATCAGAATCTTGACTTCGAGAAAGGTTTTTTCTTAAATGTTGCCCTTAAGCTTTGAAAGGTGACTTTATTTGTCTTGATATAGGGGTGCTGGTTTCAAATAAACCTGTTGGACTATAACCTGGTGTCGTGTGACTTCTGATCTTGATTTATCCTGCAATGGGTCAATGCCTGACAAACTTGAGAAATATTACTGGGCATTCAAAATGTCTGTTAGAAAAAAGAATCAAGCAATTTTTATGCATTTTGCAAATAAAATAATTTTCAATGCAGGAGAGTGCGACTCAAGATGTCATTATTGTTTGAGTTCTTGTCCCTGGGGTTGAAGGAGAATCGTGTTGCCAAAGCCAACACTTACCACTTAGGTTTACTTCTGTTTAATTCTATGCAATGAGTACCTTCATGACTTTGTGCTGTTGAGCAGCAAGTACCTTATTTCCAGTCATTTGCATCACATTATAAGCTTAACTGACCTCATTTCGATTCCACTTCCAATTCTCTTCTCATTCCCCCAGGAACCAAACGCTGCAAATTCCATACACAGAGATCCAAGTGTGTACTGGACCACTGCAAACTCCATGGTCAACTCTTTGTCCACACAGGTCTGCATCGGCAAACCTCACACTTCACAGTGGCTGCTTTCGCACCATCTTGGCACTTTAATTAACACTTTAGGTTGGAACTCAGGGAAGCCTATACCTAGCAAACACACACACACACACACACACACCACACACACACACACACACACACCACACACACACCACACACACACACACACACACACACCACACACACACCACACACACACACACACACCACACACACCACACACACACACACACACACACACACCACACACCACACACACACACCACACACACCACACACACACCACACACACACACCACACACACACACACACATGCACCATACACCACACACACCCACACACCACACACCACACACACCACACACACCCACACACCACACACCACACACACCACACACACACACACACCACACACACACACACACACACACACATGCACCATACACCACACACACCACACACACCCACACACCACACACACCACACACACACACACACACACACACACCACACACACACACACACACATGCACCATACACTACA